>NC_044978.1:50544769-51187670 GCF_008728515.1 Papio anubis
ATCCCATTCTTAACATTTTCCCTCTTAAATTCTTGTACTTTTGGATTTAAAATGATCGACTCTGGCTACTTCCATGAATTATAGGAAATAATTAGCTGCTAAACTTTATTTTACATCAGAAAGTTTAGAAGTGCCATGTTTGTTAACAAATGTCTTTTATGTTTCTTAGAACTGCAAGATCTGCCTCATGTTTCATGAAGCTTCCATAATACAACATTTAGTTGTAGCCACACTGTGTGACAGAACATATTGCCTTCATATTCCTAACCTCAAATAAGAATTTGTCTTTAAATTTGTGACTTATGAACACATTAGGATACAAATCTCTAGTCTAAGGTCTGTGAACCTATTGAAATGGTGTAAAATTTGTGTGAATGTGCCTTATTTTTTTCCTTGGAAAGAGGCACATAGCTTTTATCAGTTCTTCAATGAACTTGTTGACTCCCCAATTTTGTGGCAGTTTTCTTTTTCTGCTTCAGTTTTGTCAACAATTATGGCTCCATAGCGTCATTTAGATAATCTAAATAGGTAATTTCCTCAAAGGAGTAGTCCATTGAAAGGAACATAGGAATCAACAGTCAATTTTAGGAAATTACCAATAAAATTAAAATGGGAGAGTTCCCTGACCCCGTTGTGGGACTTGCAATAGGGGTGTGGCTCATTTGCTGGTCCGCTGCATGCTCAAACCCCTTATGGGAGTAGGAGCATGCAGATGGGCAGGTGCAGGAGCTGGGGTGAGCACTTTTGGGCTCCAGGCTCACTGTAGCATCTAGGGATATATTAAACTTAATGCTCTTTTAGCAGTTGCTGTCCATGGATGGCTATTCCAGCTCAGTGGAGAGTCAGGGTGACAGCCTTTTACACCCTGCCATCCTGGTACCCAGGTCCTTGTCCAGGATCCAGAGAATCAGGTCACACGAACTTGAAGGATGGTGAATGTGGGGATTTTATTGTGATGGGGGTGGCTCTCAGTGGGATGGATGGGGACCTGGAAAGGGGATGGAGTGGGAAGATGATCTTCCCCTGGAGTTCAGTCGTCCTGCAGCTGATCTCCTCTCCGACTGTCCCCAGCCAAAATCTTCCCGATGTTCAGACACTCCTTCTCTTCTTTCCTTCTCTGTCATGCCATTCTGCCACTTTGCCAGTGGAGCTTGGAGTTTATATGGACACAGGATAGTTGCATGGCAGGCCAGAGTGGTCTTGGAAAAGGCAACATTTGGGTGCAAAAACAGAAATGCCTGTTCCCATTTAGGGCCATGGGTTTCCCAGCTTCACAGTGGGGTCTTTGCTGGGGAACTGTCCCCTTCTACCCAGTATTTCGCTGCCTCCTATTCATATCAAAATTAAGTCAGGGAGGAAATTCTTATGTATAGTATTAAGTCACATTATATTTCATTAGAATTAATGTGAATATTTTCATGAGAACTAACATGAATAATTAGAATCAGAGTGTAGTGTTTCTGAAACCGTAGCTTAAGTAAACCAGAATTACCTGTTCCTTATACCAGAAAAAGTAAATAGGAATTTTGAGGGAGAGTGCCAAGGAATCTGTATTTAGTTAAATTTCTTTGGCAATTGTGGCATACACTGAAGTTTGAGAACCACCAATAGACAGTATGTTGGAAAACTACAATTTTTTTCCTTTAATGATAAATGAAATGAAATACACTTTTTGAAAATACAGCAAGAGTTATAGCCAGCCAGCCAACGTGGTCAACTAAATGTAATTAATTTTATGATGGATTTGGTAATGGTCATTTTTTCCCTGAAAAGCGATTTTGTGCATGCACATAAAGGAAAAACTGACATCCTTTTGTTGAAACTGTTTATGAAATGCTATCTTTTGAGATAACATTTAGATGGCACTGTGTCTGGTGGGAGAGGGTTTTCAGCTCTTGTCTGTTGATCTTGAGGTTTTGTTGCACTAGGGAATAAAACACTCTGTGTTTATATTCACAGAAGCAGAAAGTGCTTTCTTTCCCCCAGTCCCTTCTTCCTAAGATGTCATATCTTGAAGAAAAACAAAACAGAAAAGGAACAAATTTATTCTCAGAGAGCTTGGAGGAGCATGAATTATTTATTCTTAGAAATCTTCTACTATCTTTGCATGAAAGAGAGCCCTATTATTAAAAGTGAATGTTTCTTTTTCTGCTTGTCAATAACTGGGAGATCAGAATGGACTGGCTGTTAGATAGCTTCCTCCTTGGAGACTGAGCTCCCTAAGGCAGCCTCTGCAGCAGCTAAGTTATTTTTAAGACAATATAATCATTGGAACTGATATATTAA
Organism: Papio anubis; assembly: GCF_008728515.1. NCBI lineage: Eukaryota > Metazoa > Chordata > Mammalia > Primates > Cercopithecidae > Papio > Papio anubis. The sequence continues at coordinate 50,547,056 of NC_044978.1, forward strand.
CACTCACAATTGATGTGACAGGGGTCTGCCACTGAGGCAGTCTAAGAGGAAGAAAAGGCCATTAAAGTGATCCCAATTACCTTTTAATTATGAATTAACACATTTGCATAAATCACAGCACAGAGAATTTCTGGATGCATGTGCATGTATGTGCTTAAATTGCCTGGGTTTATTAGGTTCCTTATTTTCTTCCAGCTAGGTTGTGCCATAAATTCTCAACTACCTTCCTCCTGGAGCAGAGAAAGTCAATTCTTCTTGCCTGGGGAAAAATTTAAATTTTCCCTTGATGCCAGTAATCTCATTTTCCTTCCAAGCAGTTGTGCAAATGAGAACAATCGTTTTTTGTCTTTTCCAGTTCATAGTGGGCTTCTCTAGACCTGAAAGAACATGGTGCTTCCTTGATAAAATAAATTTTGGTTAGGAAGAAGCAGCTAGGCATTTCAATCCCAGAGGGATGGAAAATAAGGGGGAATCGCAAATTGGGCTTGTCATTCTGCTGGGCAGTGACTTTGGGAGTCACAGCCTCCTGTGGCTCACTGAGTAAGTGGTTCTCTTTGCTTTAGGGTAAGTGGTAAGCTGGAAACTGTTAGCATTTCATTTCTGAAAATAAAATACTAGCTGTTTGGAATCAGCTCTTCTTGTTTTTATCACAGTTGAGGAAGTCCGCTATTTGAATCATTGTTATATGAATTCCTGTATGTCCAATATATGCACACTCTCCAGCCTCTTTGGAAAAAAGGCAGTGTGTGTTGACTTCCTTTTGATAAAGTAGGTAACCTTAAAAAAAGTCAAATGTCAAGGCTGGTAGAGGGCAAAATTTAAAGGAAAAATAATCGGTCTTTGGTGTCACAGCTACCTACCCTAATCTTGGGCGTTCCCTACCCCTACAAGTGCTCAGGCCTTTGTGCCACTGACAACCCATTCTCACTCCCAATTTCCATCTCTCTTTCTCCTCTCCCTTCCTTTCTTTTTCTTATTATTATCTAGGAGCTCAATATATTTCTGTGGAGCAAAAGATTACAAACAACCCAAATGCCCATCAATAGTGAGGGCTGGTTAAATAAAGTGTGGCACATCCATTTAGTGAAATACAATGGAGCTGTAATAAAGAATGGAGGAGCTCCATGTACTGATAAGAAGAGATCTCCAAGATTCATTGTTAAGTGAAAAATAAAAGGCACAGAACAGTGTGTATGTTGTATCTTTCATGCTATCTTTTGTGAAAAAAGTGCTGAGGGAATAAGAATCTGTATTCTTATTTCCTTGTATATCCTTTAAAAAAGTCTGGAATGATAAATAAAAATACCTAATAACAGTGACTAATGCTGAGGTGGAAAATCATTAGACGGGGGGAGATATTTCTCTACATGCCTTTAGATGTTTTGTTTATTTATATATTTATTTAAAAATGAGCTTTTCATTGAAGTACAACATGTATTCAGAAAATTGCAAAGAACCTCAATCTACAGCTCAAAGTGTTCATCTGTGTAATCAGCACCCATATCTAGGAATAGAGCGTTACCTGCACCTCAGCAGTCTGCTCAGGTGTGCTCTGGTCACTACTTGCTCCCCAGTGACTGATAACCACATGGATGACTGCCCACTTCTGTTAAAAATTAACCACTAAAATAGGCAAAATCAAAATTCTCATACAAATATAAAATGCACACATGTCAAAGATTTTAACTCATCAATTAATGAGGATACTGGTGAGATATTGTGATGGTTAAATTTTATGTGTCAATTTCACTGGCCCAGATTAAAGATCATTTCTGGGTGTGTCTGTGAGGATGTTTCTGGATGTGATTAGCACTTGAATCAGTAGATTGAGAAAGTAGATTGCCATCCCCAACTGCCTGGGCATCTTCCAATCTGTTGAGGGCCTGCATAGAAGAAAAAGCAGAGGAAGAAGGAGTTTGTTCCTTTTTTCCTACCTAAACTGCTTGAGCTGGGACATCTCATCTCATCTCATCTCATCTCATCTCATCTCATCTCATCTCACCTCATCTCATCATCTCATCATCTCACTTTCTCTGGCCCTCTAATTGGGATTTGCATCATTGGCTCACTTGGTTCTCAGGCCTTCAAAATGAATACTGAATTATGCTGCCAGCTTTCCTGGCTTTGCAGCTTGCAGACATCAGATTATGGGACTTCTTGATGTCCAGGATATATATATATATGTGTGTGTGTGTGTGTGTGTGTGTGTGTGTATGTGTATATCTCCTATTGGTTCTGATTCTTTGGAGAACGATGACTAATCCAAATATATATTTAAGAAACCACTTCAAACAGAATCCAAGAACAGACACATATATAGGCAATTAGGAATGCTGAAATAAATTAGCTAATAGATGCAAAATTAACCAATATCCACAAGGCAATAATCAATTATACCTTCAGTTGACAAAATTCATTTATGTATCTACAGACAAGAGTAATTTGCATTACTATTCATTGTCTACAACTTTTTAAGCTGTAAAGTAGCACAAAGATAATGAAAGGCACAGGCTGCCAGTAGAATCAGACAACAGAGAGGGCTGTGTTGTAGGAAAGCAGCTATAGTCCATACCTAATGAAAGGATTTGGCAGTGTTCCAAACTTTATTTACAAAAACAGACTGGATTTGACCCACAGACGTAGTTTGCTGACCTCTGCCCTAAACCTTCTACAAATGTACTGTTTATTTTAATGTAAATATTTCAGAAAACCTTTGACCAGGTAGATACAAGGTGCAGACAACTTTATTGTTAAGACTCTTACAAAAATCACATTTAAACAAATATTAGGCTGTTCTACTTTTAAATAGATAGCACTCAAGGATGGTGTACTTTCCAAGAATCTTGGAAAGCTTCACCTCAAAATACTTGCCTCCTTATGTCCATCAATCCTAAACTTTTATATCTTTATATTATTGAGCCCTAATCACGCGTTCTACATTGAGCTGAGACTTCTCATTTCCTCTCATCTCTGGTCTTCAGGTTGGGATTTACATAATTGGTTCACTTGTTCTTAGGCCTTTAGAATGAATGCTGAATTATACCATCAAGCATCCTACAATTTACAAACAATAAATTTGTAGGTTTGGGTCGGAGGTCAACAAGCCAAACCCAAATCTTCATAATTTTCCTCCCCTACCCTGAGATGCTGCTAAAAGTCTGGAAGATAATGCTCTCCTTTACTGTGGTAAGCAGTAAACTCAGCTTTATCTTCTGAACAGATAATTTGGTGATATATTGCAGAAGCCGGCATTTGGCAGAGCTACTATGAAAATAGTACTGTGATGGACAATCTCATACATATCTTTTGGTAATGTAGGTATACATTCCTGTTGGGTGTGTATCTATAAGAGGAATTTCTGGGTCACAGGACATGCAGATGTTCTGTTTAGTTTTCTAAAACAGTTGCTTTCGGACTTTTTGATATTTGAATGTATCATCTATTAAAAAAAAGTAAAAAGTAAACATAAAAGAGCAAAGTCAATATAACCAAAATATTCAATTATCTAACAATCAATAAAGAAAAAACTGTGTTTCATGGACAAAAATATCCTGTTTTTTACAAAGATATGTGTTATGCTAAAGCGCATCTAATTTTTTAAGGTCGGTTGCAGTTAGGACCAAATATACCTCAAGACTGTTCAATTCTTTCAGCTCTAATTCCTTGCTTGTTAAGCACACCTCTTATTATAAATTGAGTTTCTGGAGATACCTTGTGTACCAGATACCCCTTTTACTTTACCTTACATACTCCTGGACTTCTGATTTGAGCTATAGATAGAGGAACTAGCTGGATTTGGGCAGTCTTTGACTCACATTGTACTGACAGTAACATGCCTCAAGCATACATTGTGTGACTTTTGCTTTTGGCTCTAGGGCTTTCAAATGACACAATGTAGGACACAGGGGGAGCCCAGAAGTGAGGGTTTTGGGGTGGTAATGTTACCTGATGCAATGTGTAACCACTGGCAAATGATGGATAAATGCATCTCCAAAGTTATGTACCAGCTCCTGAATTAATTCCAGCCTTTGAACCAATTCCAGGAGGCTTTGTCTTAAACATAAAAGTTGGATTCTTTTAATCATTTAACCATAGCACAAATATTATGTGTGTGATTCACACTGAGTTGAATACAGTTAAATTCTGTTACAATGCTGTAAATTCTTTGTGAAGTTTGGAGCCAGGGGGCTGGTCTAACGAGGAGAATTGGCTCCATTGTCATCTGATGATTTCATCTGTGAATAGTGACTGCAAGTCCTGTCTAGAATTTGGAGAGTCCTATGTGAAGTGCTCCAGTTCCAAGTCCACATATTATTTCTGAACACTAGCCCTAGCCAGTGGTTGTGAACAATGCCCAAACTGTGCACTAGCACCATGACTCAGATGTTCCACTTTCTATTTTCAGCTTAACCAGGCTATATTGACCTCCATGAGACTACATCTTTTTTTGCTTTCTTTTTTCTGAGACAGGGTCTTGCTCTGTAGCCCAGGATGGAGTGCAGTGGCGTGATCTGTGCTCATTGCATTCTCCGCCTCCCAGGCTCAAGCCATCCTCCCACCTCAGCCTCCTAAGTATCTGGGACCACAGGTGTGCACACCATGCCTGGCTAATTTTTTTTGTGTGTGTGTTTATTTAGTAGAGACGGAGTTTTGTCATGTTACCCAGGCTGGTTTTGAACTTCTGAGCTCAAGCAATCCACTCAAAGTGCTCAGATTACAGGTTTGAGCCACTGCATCTGGCCAAGACTAAGTCTTATACCAGCTATTTCTTAAACCTTCACACAAAACAAGTCCCTCACACAATTACACACAGTGTTCCATGCTGTTTGTGAACATTCCATCACACTAGCAGACCTGACCTTAAGATTTCCACTGTACAGAGAGGATCTGGTGCCCAGTATGTGAACAAAGGCAGGGACAGCTGTAAAGCTATGCCTTTGAGGCACCACACCTGAGGAAAAGGGCCCCAGGTAGAAAACAGGGTTTGGGTCTTCTTATGCAACATCCATGGTCTTTGAACTGAAAGCTAGGTAAGTTCCTAGACCCTTCTTAAGTATTCCAGTCATAAACAGCCCTTCCAGTCATAAACATAGCCCTTCTCTTGCTCCCTCTTCCAAGTGTGTATTAACCTCTCTGGATCCTGCCTTGTGCCCCATATTCAGCATGACCTGCTTAAGGGTTACAAAGGATGCAGGATCTGGGGGACAAGAGGTCTGTGCAGCAGTAGACAACAACTTGAAGCCCATGCTTCGCCTTAAAGCATACAACTGCTATATAGAAGCCTTTCATCTGCCAAACCCAGAGAATTCCTGGCCCTGTCCTAGTGGAAAGCCCAAATTCTGTGCTGTTTTTTGCATCTCTTTTTCTTTGTAGTTCTGTGTGTTTTTATCTCGCTCTATAAAATACCTCCTTTTCTATTTCCCTCTTATTTTTCTCCTTTAGTTGGCAATTACTATTGGAATCTTCTAATTGAATAGAGTTCTATCTTTGAAGTGCGTAATTTAAATATAAAGGCAGCAGCTTTGATACCAATATAACTTATAACTTCTGCTATAATCAAGTGTGTGCATCTGGTTACGAAGCTCTGTGATCCCTGGTGAAACTACATCTGTTCTGGATCTGGGAGCAATCTCATTCAGTCGTCAGCTTCTGATCGCAGCCCTGCTACTCTTACCACTGTAATGCTGTTTCTTGTAGTGTGACAGGTGTGAACTGTTCCATCACATTGGGGTTGTATCCGTCAAGGTCCCAGCAGGAAACAGATGGTGTGTTTGAAACAGGCTAATCCAATGAGGGTTTCTTCATCCATTTGAAAATCTCTGTTTAATGAAGGTGTGGTATAGGGGAACTGCAGGCCATGGTGTCATAACCTGAGGCTAGCAGCAGAGTTGTTACCACCCTCAGGCATGCAGAACTCAGAGAGACTGGGGTAGCTTTAGCCACCTTGGGAAAAGCAGTAATCTTTGGATGGCGGGGCATCTCCAGCTTGAGATGATTTTGCAGGGAGAGAACCCCTACTCTTCTTCACAGAATCACCTGAGGTTCCCCATTAACCAAACTCAACTGGAACTCAGAGTACTTGGGAGTTTTCTGATTGTCATCCATAAATAAGCTGCCTTGGAGCAGTGACCAAAATGGAGAAAAGAGGAGAGTGGCTCTGGAGGGGCAAATGGAAGATACTGGCACAGGGATAGGCTAGCTCTTTTTTCATCGAAGGCACAATTAAAGATCCCTTAAGCCTCACTACTGTGGGTGGGAAGCCCAGTGCTAGTTGGTTTTCATAGCTCTTTATTTTGGGTTACATAAAGCAAATTCTGAGGTCATGCAAGATGTCTTCTGGCCATCACACCTAGCTCCATGTGATGCCTTGTGCAAGGCTGGTCCTCTATCATCTCTCTGGAATTGTTGCTCAGGGCAGGCTGCTGCAAAGTCTGCTGGCAATGTCCCTTCCCACAGTTCACAGATCTGTCTCTTTGGAAACCATGAACTCTCTCCTATTTCCCATTCTTCAGGGTGACTCCTTCACCTACACTTAAGACAGAAGGTCTCCTTCACTTTCCCCTTTAGACAATCTGGTTACATCTCTTAGTGGATTTAGATCAGCATCATAACCTATTCATAACCTACAGGGACCAGACAGGAATACAATGAGTGTGTGTTGGAGTAAATATAGGGTAGAGCTCCAGGTCCAAGAAATAATTCACATTCCTCTTACTCTACAATCAGGTAAATCGCAGGGTTAGCATGATGCTACATGACAGCTGAAGTTTAAATTCAAGAAATAGTGGACCACTGGCTTTTGATATCTAGCTGTTTGCTGCCATTTGGGAATGTAGGCTATTTTAAGACATATCAGCCATCCAGATTTTCATGTGGAACCTCTCAGTTTTTAAATGCAGGTAATGAGGAGGCATGACAAGGTAAATGAAGATAAATACCACAATGTTGCATGAAGGGGATTAAGAAATAAACTTTTTCATGGAGTGGGTAGTTTATAGAGTAGAAGTTTACAAAAAATAGGCATAAAGTTTCCTGTTCTTTCATCACCTCAGAGAACAGGCTGGAGCCAGGTGAGGCTTCTGGATACATAGGAGTTACGTTTCTGGGGATGAACTATGCACACATGCTACCTTACCTTCTCATAATGCAAGTATGAGGAATGACCTGGGTGCAGGGAATAAAGAATTGAGGTTGGGTACCAAGCAGCCTGGAGTAAAAGAGCAACTATGCAGGAAGTTGTTTGGGAATGGTAGCTGCTATCCAGCAAAGTCATGAGACGTTGAATTTGCCCTCCTGAGGAAGGAACTCCTGGTTCCATGGGAAGTTGGGCTCACCGAGTGCTGGTCAACTCCTTGACAAGAACTTGAGCTCTTGTTTCCTATACCTTTGATGTCATATCCAAAATAACATTGCCAAGGCCAATGTTAAGAAAGGAACTTCTTCCTTATGTTTTCTTCTAGGAATTTTATGGTTTCAGGTTTTATGTTTAAGTCTTTAAATCCATTTTGTGTTGATTTTTGTGTGCGGTATGAGACAAGGGTACAACTTCTTTTGCATGTGGCTATCCAGTTTTTCCAACACCGTTTATGGAAGAGTGTTCTGTGGTGAGCTGACATATGCAAACCTGCCCCTAATGGTTGAGAGAGCTGAGAGGCCAAAAAAAGAGGCTAACACATCTAGTTTCTCAGAAAGCAATATTTAATAGAGACTTACACATAGAAAATATCCTTTATATAGTAGGCTCTTTTGACAAAACATGTACAGTTGATCACATCTCAGACTTTCTTGTGAAATTTGTGACCACTGAGGAGGTTGGATAAGCATCTTTATGAGTGTTTATCTATGCTGCAGTTTAAAGATTGTGCTGCAGAACACCTTGGTATGTAGGAGTCAAACATTGATCATCATAGTGGTTTTGCTTCAAGATGGCATCACTCTGCCATTCAACAGACTGTTTTCCTACAAAGAGACTACTCTTTCCTCATTGTGTATTCTTGGCACCCTTGTTGAAAATTAGTTGATCATCTATGCCTGAGTTCATTTCTGGGCTCTGTTTCTGTTCGTTTGGCCAATTTGTCTGTTTTTATTCCAGTACTATAATGTTTTAAATATTATAACTTTGTAATATAACTTGAAATCAGGAAGTATGATGCCTCATATTTTGTTCTCCTTTCTTAAGATTGCTTTGGCTATTTGGGGTCATTTGTGGTTCCATGTAAATTTTATATGATTGCTTTTATTCTGTTTCTGTGAAGAATGCTACTGGAATTGTAAGAAGAATTGCATTGAATGTAAAGGTCACTTTGGTTTGTATAGATATTCAAACAATATTAAGTCTTCTAATCCATGAACACAAGATAAGTCTCCATCCATTGGTTTCTTCAGTTTTTTTCCATCAATATTGTATAGTTTTTAGCATTCAGTTATTGCATCTCCTTGGTTAATTTATTCCTAATTATTTTATTTTTTTTGATGCTATCATAACAGAAATTGTTTTCTTGATTCCCTTTTTGGACAATTTGCTGTTGGTTTAAAGAAATGCTACTGACTTTTGTATGTTGATTTTTGTATCCTGAAACTTTACTAAATATATTAGTTCTAATAGTTTTTAATAGAATCTTTAGGGTTTTCTATTATTGGAATGAACAAAAGAAGCAGGTAACAAAAGTGAAAATAAACAAGTGGGACTACATTAAAGTAAAAAGCTCTGTACAGCCAAGGAAATAATCAACAAAATGAAAAGGCACCCTATAGGTTGGGAGAAAAATATTTGCAAACCATTTATCTGATAAGGGGTTAGTATCTAAAATATATAAGGAACTCATACAGCTCAGCAGCAAAAAAACAAATAACCTTGCTAAAAAGATGGGCAAAGGACTTGAATAGACATTTTTCTAAAGAAGACACACAGATGGTGAATTGGTATATAAAAAGGTACTTAACATCATAAATCATCAGGGAAATGCACATTAACAGCCCACAGACACAAGTCTGCATGATCTCACTTATATGTGAAATATAAAAAAGTTGAATTCTTAGAAGCAGAGAGGAGAAGGGTGGTTACCAGGGAAAGGGGGAAATGGGAGATGTGGGTCAAATGCTGGTTTCATTCATGCAGGGTGAATAAGTTCTAGAGATTTAATGTACAGCATGAGGACTGTAGTTACTAATAATGTATATGTAAATTAGCTTTACTGTAATATTCAGTTCACTATATGTGTATATAGAAACCAAACCTCATGTCATACACCTTAAATACATACAATTTTTATTACAAAAAAGAATTTGACCTCCATTTCTCTCATTGGACAATCCTATTGTTTTATCTTCGTTGTAGCTAATTCACAACTTTTAGAACACTGAACACATGTCAAACAAACAAAACAAAATATGTCTTTAGGCTACCAGTTAGAGAATTTTTGAGCAACTGTTGGAAACCAAAATGCCTACTTAAGGATTGTCTACAAAAGTGAGCCCATTCCTGATATCTCCTTTTCAATACTCACAGTGAAATGGGATCTTCCTGTCTATTAATATCCAGGAAAACCCAGATACTGGGAGGATAAATTAAATGCTGGTCTATTCTTTTGAGGAGGGGAGGGACACATTTCATTTAGTTTGATGAATTTGCAGCAGATAAAAGAAAACAGTGGTATTTTTTCAATACACTGATGTAGTAAGTACTTAATGAATGACTTTCCTATATTAGTAAAGAAATTAGAATCTTTAAAATTGACCATAGAACAGAATGTTCTGGTGGAAGAAATAACTGGACTATAGGATTCTCACCTTTTCTCCATGAATTCATCTATTTTTGGGAGTATGTTGCTCCTGACTGCTGTGCTGGTCACTCTAACTGGCTTCAGGGCTGTAGTGTAGGAGGCAGATACTGTTGCTCCTTAATGCTCTAGACCAAAATTGAGTTCAAATTCTTTTTCTTTGTCTCCATGGCACAACTAGACAAGGTTATACTGCTTAAATAAGATTTGAGTGATGCCATGGGAAAAAATTCTTTAACTCATCATTTAACAAACATTTATGGGGTGCTTCTTTATGCCAGGCATTGAATTAGGATTAGAAGTTTATTGGTGAGTGAAATAGCCACAGCTTTTGCCTTTGTGGTACTACTCCAGTGCTCATCAATGTGGGATGATACAGATTAAATAATCTTAATTACAACACATGACTTGACCACTGTCCTATGTTCTATTATACATATCATTCTTAGCTCCTGGCCTTCTTCCAGATGGTGGAAGCTGCCCTAACTATCCATGACTAGAGGGACATCTGCTCCCTTCAAATTCCAAGACTGGCTGGGCACAGTGGCTCACGCCTGTAATCCCAGCAGTGTGGGAGGCTGAGGAGGGTGGATCATTTGAGGTCAGGAGTTCAAGACCAGCCTGAACAACATGGTGAAACCCCATCTCTACTAAAAATACAAAAATTAGCTGGGCATGGTGGCAGGCACCTGTAATCCCAGCTACTTGGGAGGCTGAGGCAGAAGAATTGCTTGAACCCAGGAGGTGGAGGTTGCAGTGAGCCAAGATCATGTCACTGTACTCCAGCCTGGGTGACAAGAGCGAAACTCCATCTCAACAAAACAACAACAACAACAATGACAACAACAACAAACAATAAATACATAAAATTCCAGGACCAAGAGTGGAGGCGTCAGGATTGGTTTTTCCCTAGTCTCCATGAGTCAGCCTCACCAGCCCTTATTTCCCTTTGAAGACATTTTTCTTACCTAGGGAGACTCCTAACCACAGGTATCTGGCATCCTTTTGGTCCATTTTCAAAGGATAAACATAGTAGAATGCAACATAACAGTCCTAGATGCATGACACAGACATGGGGTTGTGGTGGAGTGTCACTTAGCAATTAATTATATTCAGGCATACCTTGAAGACAGTGTGGGTTTGATTACAGACCAAACACAATAAAGTGATTATTACCATAAAGCAAGGTACAGAAATTTTTTTGTTTCCCAATGCATATAAAACTTATGTTTACACTATTCTGTACTCTATTAAGTGTGCAATAGCATTATATCTAAAAAATATACATAGCTTAATTTAAAAATATTTTGTTGCTAAAAAATGCTAAGAATCCTTTGAGCCTTCAGGGAGTCATAATCTTTCGCCTGGTGGAGGGTTTGGCCTTGATGTTGATGGCTGCTTCCTGCTCAGGTTGTGTGTTGTTGAGGACTAGGGTGGCTGTGGCAATTTCTTAAAATAAGACAACAATAAAGTTTGCAACATCAATGAACTTTTCCTTTTATGAAAGATTTCTCTGTAGCATGCAGTGATGTCTGATAGCATGATACAGTGTTACTTCTTTCAAAATTGGAATCAGTCCTCTCAAACCCTGCCACTGCTTTATCAACTAAGTTTATGTAATATTCTAAATCCTTTGTTGTTATTTCAACAATGTTCAAAGCATCTTCATCAGGAAGAGATTCCACCTCAAGAAACTACTTTCTTTGCTCGTTCATAAGAAGAAATTATTCCTTCATTAAAGTTTTATCATAAGGTTGCAGCAATCCAGTCACATCTTTAGACTTCACTTCTAATTCTAGTTATTTTGCTATTCCCGCCACATCTACAGTTATTTCCTTCACTGAAGTATTGAAATCCTCAAATTATCCATGAGGGTTGGAATCAACTTCTTTTAAACTCTTATTAACATTGATAATTTGACCTCCTCCTATGAATCTGAATATTTCTAATGACATCTAGAATGGTGAATACTTTCCAGAAGGTTTTCAATTTGCTTTGCTCAGATCCATTGGAAGAATGACTACCCTTGGCAGCTATAGTCTTACAAAATGTACTTCTTAAATAATAAGACTTGAAAGTTGAAATTACTCCTTGATCCATGGACTGCAGAATACATGATGTGTTAACAGGCATGACAATAACATTAACCTCCTTCTACAGCTACATCAGAGCTCTTGGGTGACAAGGTGCACTGTCAATGAGTAGAAATGTTTTGAAAGTAATCTTTTTTTTTTTTTTCCCTGAGCAGTAGTTCTCAACAGTAGGCTTAAAATATTTAGTAAGCTATGTGGTAAACAGATATGCTGTAATCAAGACTTTGTTGTTTACTTTATAGAGCCGAGGCAGAGTCAATTTTGCATAATTCTTAAGAGCCCCAAGATTTTCAAAATGGTAAATGAGCATTGGCTTCAACTTCAAATCAGCAGCTTCATTAGTTCCTAACAAGACAGTCAGCCTGGTCTTTGAGGCCGGGCATTGACATCTTGCTAGCTATGAAAGTCCTAGATGATATCTTCTTCCAATAGAAGGCTGTTTTGTCTACATCGAAAACATGTTGTTTAGTGTAGCCACCTTCATCAATTATCTTAGCTAAATTTTCGGGATAGCTTGTTACAGCTTCTACATCAGCACTTGCTGCTTTATCTTGCAATTTCACATTATAAAGATAGCTTCTTCCTTAGGCCTTATGAGGCAGCCTCTACAGGCTTCACATTTTCCTTCTGCACCTTCTTTTTTTTTTTTTTTGTTTGAGACAGAGTCTCACTTTGTTGCCCAGGCTGGAATGCAGTGGCGTCATCTCAGCTCACTGCAATCTCTGCCTCCTGGGTTCAAGAGATTCTCCCACCTCAGCCTCCCAGGTAGTTAGGATTACAGGCTCCTGTTGCCACACTCAGCTAATTTTGTATTTTTAGTAGAGATGGGGTTTCACCATATTGGCCAGCCTGGTCTTGAACACCTGACCTCAGGTGATCCACCTGCCTCGGCCTCCCAAAATTCTGGGATTACAGGCATGAGCCACCATGCCCAGCCATCCTTGTGCATCTTCCTCACCTCTATCAGCCTTCACAGAACTGAGGAGAGTTAGGGTCTTGCTTTAAACTAGACTTTGGCTTACAAGAATGTTGTGGCTTCTATCCAGATCACTTAAATATTCTCCCTATCAACAATAAAAACTATTTTGTTTACTTATTCATGTGTTCACTGGAGTAGCACTTTCAATTTTCTTTAAGAACTCTTCTTTTGCATTCGCAACTTGGCTTACCATTTGGTGCTAGAGGCCTAGCTTTCAGCCTATCATGGCTTTCAACATGTCTTCCTCTTAAGTTTAGTCATTTCTAGCTTTTGATTTAAAATGAGAGACACAGGGCTCTCCCTTCCACTTGACCTCTTAGTTACCATTGCAGGGTTACTAATAGGACTAATTTCAATATTGTTGTGTCTCAGGAAATAAGGAGGCCCAAAGAGAGGAAGAGAAATGGGCGAATGCTGGTTTAGTCTGTGGAGCAGTGAGCACACACACAACATTTATCAAATAAATTTGCTGTCTAATATGGGCATGGTTTGTGTCACCCCAAAATAATTACAATAGCAGCATCAAATATTACTGATCACAGATCACCAAAACAGTTATAAGAGTAATGAAAAAGTTTGAAATATTGCAGAATTACTAAAATGTGACACACAGACACGACGTGAGTACATACTGTTGGAAAAATGGCGCTGACAGATTTGCTTGATGCAGAGTTGCTACATTCCTTTAATTTATGAAAAATGCATTATCTGTGAAGTGCAATAAAGTGATGTATAATGCAATGAGGTATGCCTATACTTGAAATTTCCCAATTTTAGGGAGAAAAGAGCTGACATGATATTGCAGAAAAACACTATAGTTGAGCAGGTCTGGAATCTACTATCTCTGAATATTACTTTTAATAAGCCCACTGTATATAATAATAAATCTAAATTTGAATTGTACTTTTAAGAACTCTTTGATGTTGGCATAATTTCCCAGAATTACTGAGCGTTAACTTCCATTGGGTAGAAGAATATTTTTCAGTTATCTAAAAATTAGCTTGCCATTCATTTTGCATTCAATAAATACTACATATACATTTTATATCAGATACTGTACTAGGTATTGAGGATATAGAAAATGACTTAGGAAACTATTTATAAGAACCATGTAATATATAAGGAATTTAGTAAAGAATTATATAACATATATGTGGATAAATGCATGGGTACATGTAGGTATGTATGTAATGTGTGTAATATGTACAACTGTATCCGTCAAAATTCATTTGGAAATGCAGACCCACTATACATATTGTGGAATAAATAAGTTATAAAAATTAGTGCTTTCACAGCTGTGAGAGGGGCTGGGGAAGTGAAGTGAAGATCTCAAAGTGAAAGTCAGAAAATCAGGGAAGCATCCTTAGTCTGTCTGAGGCCCTGGCATGGGTGGACAAATCTGAGCTTCCATGTCCAGCTCTCACAACAGGGGAGCGCATGGAGAGGCCTCTGTGGGTCCATGGCTTAGCATCTTGTGGTGGGCCTGGGGCACTGTGGACTAGCTTTGCCATTAGTCAGGAAGGAGAGCTAGATACAGGACAGAAGGGAGTGGGGGCCAGTTGGGACCCTCCAGGGCGCCTTTACCTCCATCCATAAACAAATTTAACCATGTCTACAGTTTTACTTCTGCATTCCAGTTTTTTTGTACAAGTTCCTTTATTTTTTTGGCTAACTCCAACACCTAACCTGGAGTCACATAGAGATGATATTTTGGATTGTATAGTTTCTGTCTTTAATTAACTTGACATTCACAATACAGCAAAAAAATTATATAAGGAAACACACACACACACACATTAGCCTGTTATTATCTATTATAAAACTTTTCTGAAATGGCTTCATAAATAGGTTTACACATATACTGTGATTTCCAAGTTGTTATTTCTCTTTTCAGTAATAACTTATTTTAAAGTAATGCTAAATAGGAGTTTTTAGAACAACCAAAAACTTTAATAGTTTTTGTCTCCCTTGGGTGCATCCTATTTGGCAGAAAATCTTCCTCATCACAAGTGTTTAAAATAGCATGGGAAACCCTGTGACAGATACCGTACAATTTCCTCCAGGACATCCAGAATGTGTGGATGTCCACAGACATTCCATCAGCTAGAATCTCTTATACATCACAAGTTCTTGTTGTCTTGTTAGGTGTTCAGTGATTGTTGAGGAAAATCCATTTAGAGAACATATTCATACAACTCTTTTTAACTTTAATGCCCTGCAGAGAACTGGGAACAAATGTTGGTGTTCTCAGATGACAAAAGTTTCGTTCTGCAAGGACTACAGAATCTGAGGCAAAAGAAATCATCTAGGATTTTCCTTAATGATTGCTGTAGATTCATGACTACAAAATCCTCAGAATTCTTGGGTAAAGAATTCTGAAATTAACACATAACTATAACAATAGAAATTTCAGATTTCCTTATTCAAAATTTCTTTTCTTGTATTGAAAGGAGAAGGTCACCTCATATCCTCAAAAGCTTATTCCAATGCTCCTTTTGGACTGTTTGATGAGAAAAATTTCTAAGTGATGCAGGGGTATAAACCTGGGGGAAGAGAGACCTGACTTTCTATTCACAGCTTTTCTTATTTGTAGACTTGGTCTATTAACCATTGTAGACTTGTTTTCTTTTCTTTCTCATTCCTTTTCTTTACTTACATTCTTTCTTTCTTTTTTCTTTTTTTTTTTTTTGCCAGATGGGCACCTTAAAAGATTTTCATGAGGACTAAATAAGTACTTCAAGTACTGAACTAATTGTAAGTACTCAATAAATGTTAATTTCTTTATGCTATTCACCACAAAGTTATTTTATCATGATCATAATAGACTTTTCTCTCCTAAAACTAGCACTAAGAACCTCTTGTGGGCATTGATTTTCTTCGTAAATAAAGACAGACTCTTCCTGTTGAGGTAATAATGGATCTGCCACAGGCTGATCGCTGGCCTTCCCTTCTACTTTTTGTATCAGATTGAGAGGGGACCATGGCTCAATAGAATCTTTCTGTCCAATTATGTTTTGGAAGATGTTTGACATTTTAGTGGGATGATTGAAGTATTATTTTGCTCAACAGCAGGAAGAAAGAGAATAATCAACAACTGATTGACTTGGTTTCTCACCTGGCATGTTTATGCTGTTTTGTTTGCTCTAGATAACAACATCTTGATCTTCTCTTAGTCTCAAAACCCACGAAGATGTTTCTTGCCTGAAAATCTCATATTCTTGTTAAAAACAAGGGAACCTAGGAAAAAATACTTGAGTCCTATAGTACCTCAAATAAAATATTTTCCTTATGTTTATGCAGATGAATAACAGTCTCTAGCTAGGATATTTCATTGCCAGATTATTCCTCACAATTCCAGGGGGAGATCAGATGTGAGCCAAGGTTTAGATTTAAGTTGTTTCTCTAGAAATTATTTAAACAAGACGTAACATAATGTACCACTGAGGCCATCATTTACTTCATTGTTATGTACTTGTTGTAAAAGAGTTAAACAGCTTCTTGGTATAGCTTATGAGTTAGGAGAAGTTGTCTCTATAGATAACCATTAAATTTTATATGAATTGATATATAAAATTATATTGTAAGCACAAATCACACACATTAGCATGTCAAATGTATCTATTTTAACTTTTACTAGGACTAGAATTTTCTAGGAGTTCCTTAATTGAGAAGACAATCTATATTAAACTGATTTGAACAGTGGTTTGGATAAAAGACCTTTGGACAGGAGTCAGAAGACCTGGGCGTGCCACGTCACCTTTCTGGGCCACAGTAGCCTTTTCTGTAAAATGCGAGGGGCTCTTCTGATGAACTCTCAGATCTTTTATGGTTTTGTAGTCATAGCCATCTGCCTACGCACAAGTGACTAGAAGATCTTCTTGTTGATTAGGTTTCATCAAATTAGAAATGCAATTATTCCTTCCTTTAAAAAGTGTATTTTCTCCCTTCATATTGTTTAATTTTACTTTACAAAATCTATGTAAAATTTTTGTCTGGGCTTTTTTCTCCTTCATAATAATGGTTCACTTATTAGCCCTTGTGATAGGTACTAGGGCAAAAATAAAATATCACAAAATAAATGGAGTTGGAAGGGACCGTGACAGATCATCTGGCCCAGCCATCTGCAATTGCAGCATGTTTTAGTGTTCACTTGCTCTATAAATAACCAGGAGTATCCAGCCAAGTCCATATTACTTTACCACGGCCAAAAGTGCTGGTCAAACTTATGAACTTTTCCCTTTATTTATCCTTGGAACTCTTTTGCTTTACTTGGCTGGGGTTTCTGGAAAACCATCTGATTCTAGCCTGGAGTCTGAAACAAATGGCTGTAGGAAATTGAGTTCTATAGGCAAGGTAACATCCAGATAATTTTCAGGTAAGCCTTCTCCATTTCTACTTCTACCTCTATCTTGAGGGTAGGTCTATCCTTCTGTCTGACCTCTTGTTTCATCTCCATTTCTGTGGGGTATAAAGAAATAATGCATACAAAGAGCTTAGCACAGTGCTAGGCATGGAGCAGGACACAGGAAGGACAACCCGAAACTTCTGGGATGTGAATTCCCTGTGTCTTGCTTACTGCTATTTTCTATATAATCTGAATAGTGCCTGGCACACAGTAGGTGTTTGGTAAATACTTAGTGAACTTACGCACTCATGTATTCTCCTTTTCTGTCTCTCTGTCCTTCCCTCCCCCATCTCTCTCTGTCCTTCTCTCTGTGTCTTTCTTCCACCTGAGGAAACCCAAACTATAAGGGAATAAGGAGGATGATGCAGGGGCCCTTCAGTCACTGCTCCTTGACCAGAAGAATGAAAGATTTTGGTGGGTGTGGTGACTGGACAGGATGAAGAAGCTTTTGGGATAAATATTTCTCTAGCAATCTATATATGTATTTGTGAACAAGAGTTCCTAGAGAAATACGGCTTACAATTAGGAGATGTACCTAATGTAAATGACGAGTTAATGGGTGCAGCACACCAACATGGCACATGTATACATATGTAACAAACCTGCACATTGTGCACATGTACCCTAGATCTTAAAGTATAATAATAAAAATAAAAAAAGAAAAAAGAAACATATCCAAAGATGTGCAGTTTCAGAAAAAAAAGAAAGAAATAAAAAAAAAAATAAAGAAATACAGCTTACATAAGCTACGTTACCTGAACTACAAATTCCACCTTGAAATGTTTCAGAGAAGAATGGCTGAGGGGCTCTGGTGAGAAGCAGCTGGGGTTTAGCAGTTAACTCTTATTTTTAAGCTCCCCCAAAGGGACCCAGTCCCCTGGGGTGCATGTGGTTCCCTGCAGAAGAGGCCCATGTACTCCTTTGATGCATGACAACACTAATCCTTGCAACCTGTTCTCCTGCTCAGTCCATGTCCCCAGAGCAGTTTCTAATGCTCAGTGAGGCACAGGGCTGTTCAGGCAGTGTTGTTTTCTTGGGCATTTCTCCTTCACATTGCAGGAGAATAAACCATAAAACCTTTTATATTGTAGATGCTTCTTACCTCTCCAGCTTTCTTTCTCTCCACTCTTGCAACCAACACCCAAGCCATATTAAACTCCCTACTCTCCCCCAATTCCCCATCCCTCTCTCACATTTCTGAGCCTTTGTGCACACCTCTTTTACTTTCTAGAATGCCCCTCCATGTCCCTTCCTTGGCAGGTGGAAAAGTGACCCCCCCCCAAAATAGCCATGTCCTAATTCCTGAACAAGCGATGTTACATTCTATGGAAAAAAAGTTAAGAATCTTTTGACATAGGATTAAGTTAAACATCTTGATATGGAGAGATTATCCTGGATTATCTGGGGATGCTAAGTGTAATCCTAAGTGTCCTTTAATGAGGGAGGCAGAGGGAGACTTGACCTACACAGAGGAGAGGGCAATGTGAAGGTGGAGGCAAAGACTGGAGTGACATGACCAAGGAATGCCAGCAACCCCCAGAAGCTGAAAGAGGCAAGGAAGAGACATCCTGAAAACCGCCAGAGGGAACACAACCCTGACATCTTGGGGCCTGATGATGCTGATTTCAGACTTTGCCCTTCACAACCTGGAGAATTCTCTCCAGAATTCTCTCTAGTTCATGTTGCTTTTATTGATCAAGCCTGTGGTAATTTGTTGCAGCAATCTAAGAAGTGACCCTCCTTTTATATTAGGCCAGCACCTGCTTAATCATGGTATCACAGATCAGATGTCACTTCCTCCGGCAAGTTCTCCCATGTCCCCCTTGGGTCCCAGTTTCATGGACTCCTTATACGTTCCCACAGTAGCCTATACTCACTTTTATTGGGGAGCCTGTTACATTTTCCTATAAAAGTCTCTTCTTTATTTTACTTCTAGGTCTTGGCAACAGGAGGACATGGCCTGTGGCTTCCAATTCTTCCTCCACGTTGCCTTAGGGACCGGCATGCAGCAGGTTCTTCATAAACGTGCAGTTACATATGGCTTACAGTGTTTTGTTAGCCACCAGCAATCCCAATTGGAAAACAATGTTACCATATTATATTTTCCTTTCAACTTCTGAGTGGGGAAATAAATCACACACGTTGTTTTCAAGACATCTGGGCAAGTTTGCACTGCATCCTGCTGGAGGGTAGAGACTGCTGAAGCCTCCAGTTATCAGCTAGGGCAGCTACGGTCTCATATGCTTGCTTGGTGGTCTCCAGCACAGGTCTTTTCTGTATGCCTTCACAGTCCTCATTGATAAGAACTCTTGTTCCCAATCTCCTTCTTGCTGATCTCTCGGGATTGAGATGTGTGAAGTCTATTCCTAATCGCTACTCTCATTCAAAGGTCTCAGCCCAGGTTACTGGTTAATTCTATGTTTTCCTGCCTCTTGTCACTCTTGTCAGCATCATCACTGATGATCCAAGATGTGGAATTTTATGCCATTGCATATGATTTGTGTGGGCGGAAAAGTCCTATGATAAAGTCAATGTTTTGTGAAGATTAACATCATGGTGTTGTTAAGTCCATATGTCAGGGAGGGTAATTCGGTTTCTGAATTCTAGGTTGTTGCAGGAATCTGGCCGTCAGGCAGCGAGGAGCTGGACCAGAGTGATGGTGCTGGGATGCAGTGGGAAGGGATTAATTAAAAAGACATTGTATTAGCAAGTGCATTTTCAGCCCATATCAGTCTGAATTTTCTACTTAAGCATAAATGATAATTGATGTTGGGTTTGCAACTGCTTGGAATTTTAGAATGTTAGGCCCTCACCCTGCCTGCCCACCTCACCTTTTTGTTCTTCCTGAGAGCCCTGTCTTATGTCTGTTTGGTGATATATTTCTCACCAGCCCTTCTGCTCCAGGCTCCTTGTCAAGCAGCCCCAGCAAAGCCTCTGTCTATTACCTTCTGAAGCTCCAGTCAACTCTTACAGCCTGGAACAAAGGTTTCATTGTTCTGGCCTGCTTTGTCTTTCATTCCATCATTCCTAATTAGGTTAGGAAGTTCACTTAACTCCCCATACAGAGTTGAGACCAAACCATGTATTTTATAAGGACTTTACTGAAAGTTCAGGGAAAATAGGGGAAAACACCATGGAACTTAATTTACAACCAGCTATGAGATTTGACTATTCTTTCACATCTCACAGTCCCAATTTGACCTCTGGCCTGAACCCCCCAGCTTGACATCCCCCCAGTCTGCAAGGTGCTTTGGAGCCTAAGCCCAATTACCACGCAGCTCAGAGAGGGGGAGGAATTTCTTAGACTGTTTTCTGGTTCAAGATGCTGGCAATGGGAATGTCCTCTCCCTTCAGAGAAAACCACACAAGGTCTTGTAGGATAGTGCCCAGCAAGCCCACATCTGTGCATTCTGGCTTAATTGCCTTTTGAAAAATCACAGCATGAGGACCTGTGGAGGAGAGCCACATCTTTCCTCCAATGTGAATTGAAATTTTTCCTGGCAATTTTTTCAATGTCAGATCTCTACTTACTATGATAAAAGGCAGTAAAACAAAACAAAGTGCAAACAAATAAACAACCCCAAAACTCCTGTACAATAACAAGGAATAATTTGTAATACAGTGCATTGCCTCAATCAGATAGAACCTGACCTAATGTCCTGTCTCTCACACACCTCCCTTTCTTCTCTCCTCTCCAAACAAGGCTGGCTCACAGGCAGAGTGCTACTGCATTTCTGAACAAGCACGCTCAATTGCCTAAAACACCTTTTCTAAAGCATGAAGGAGGCTGACGGTGATGTCAACGTTTTCCACAAGATCAAGGAATCAATCCTTTACATTGTGTAATTAAAGGATTCATTCTGTTGATTTCCCCCAAACAAATTATGTGTTCCACAGATGAATTTCTGCTTTAACCTCTCGAGAGGCTTAGTAAAAGGCCTTGAGGCTTTGAAATGACAGTTTTTCTGGCTTCTACTCATTAAGACTTCAAAAACCTTGGTTTCCAGTCCTCAGTGATAAAATAAACCCCTTCCTTTACATAATTCTGGTAGAACATGTGGCTGCCTGATGTCACAGTGAAAGAGGAAGAAATGTTAATGTTTTCAAATATGGGTGATAGAATAGTGTATATTATTGATAGGTATGCAGTGCTAAGAATTCTGGGAGAATGATTTTAGGCAGTGAGATAAAAACTTCATTAATCAATAACTTTTTTATTGTTGTTTGTTTGGCGAACTCCAGTTCCCAGATGTATAACTTGGATGGATCTTTGGCTTTGATTGTATCCAAATCTTGCAACAAACATGAATAGTCATCCAATGTTTTTCTGTCATCAGAAAACAATAAAGCAGGCTTTCATTTTAGGATATGGAGGTGAGACATTTGTTCAATTTTGGTGGTTCAGGGTTCCCCCAAACATAGGAATCATTCTGTAACACTGGTTTTTCAAAAACAGACTTCTTATTTGAAAAAGCTTTCAGAACATACAGTTTTCAGAGTAGTTCAGATTAGACAAGTTAGCTGATGATTTTAGTATAACTTTAAAAACTATGCTAACATTTCCATTAATGCAAGGGAAAGACATCTGTTACGAATCATTATCTTTATTGTCCAGTGTTTTTCTAGAATTAGATAATATGAAGCAAGATCTAACCAATAACACCCTATTCCATTTTCATCATTATGCTTAATTATATTACTGTTTTATCTGCAAATACACAGAATCTAATCCATTAATTATAATTTTATTTTAATTACTAAAGTGTTGCATTTTTGAAACTACCCTAGAGGATTGTTTTGTTTTCTCAGGTAATAAGCAAATATCCATTTTCCTACCATTATTGAAAAGATTTGCTTTTTCTTATCAGTTTTTAAAAAATAGTGATAGTGATAATTATTCTTGATATTTAGTTAGTATATTGCACAAGGTTTGGTTTTTGTTTGCTAATAAAATGCTTTTCTTTCCCTTAGTTTTTTTTTTTTAATTCTAGACATTTCTTTCATTTAGAGGTAAATACTTAGCACATTATTAGTACCATTTAATGTTTCTGAAACGCATTCCTTAATGTCTTTCTTAATCTTTAAATAAGCTTCTCTTTCAATTTCAATACACTGGAAATAAGTTCCATTAGCTTATAAATGACTTATTTATTGACACCTATTTTCTTGTAGGATTAAAAAAAATAATTATATTGGCATATGCTTGATAAACTTCTTAGTAAATCACTTCAATGTTCTTATCCCCTTGTCTTCAATTTAAGGTAATGAGAATAAATCAGTTTGGTGTAGGTACACTAAAATGTAACTTTTCCCCATGGGTCTCAATGACCTTCATGCATCTGCTACCTAAAATGTAATACTAATTTCTCATTGTTTCAGAAAAACTGGGGAAATGACTGTTATTTATAGTCTTTTAAGGTATTCCTTATTTTTCAACATTTTCTTTCAAACTCATTTGAATTTGTGAGATCTTCAGCAGTTCTTTAAGACACCATTTTATGGATTAACAATAAGAATATTAGGAGAAAATGTTTGCAAGACCGCATATCCAATAAAGGACTTGTATCTAGATTAGAATATATGAAAAATGAAGACTCAAGAGTAAAGAAACAAACAATCTACTTAGAAAATGAGTAAAAGACATGAAGACACATTTCACCAAAAAGGACCTATGAAAGGCAAATAAACATGAAAAGTTGTTCAACATCATTAGCCATTAGGAAAATGCAAATTAAAATCACAATGAGATATTACCACTCACCTATAAGGTCAGGTAAAATTAAAAATAGTGACAATGTCAAATGTTGTGGAGAATGGCAGAGTGGAGAAACTAGATCAGTCTTCCATTACTGGTGGGAATGTATATTGGTACAGCCACTCTGAAAATTGTCTGGCAATTTCTTATAAAACTAAATATGCATTTTGTGTATGCCCCAAAGACTGTACTTTTGGCATTTATCCCAGAGAAATAAAAACTTATGCTCATGCAAAAATCTGCATGTGAATGTTCACAGCAGCATTATTTGCAATAGTCAAAAATTGAAAACAACCCAAATGCTCCTCAGTGGGTAAATGGTTAAACAAACTCTGGTGCATTCATCCAGTGGAATGGTACTCAACAATGGAAAGGAGCAAATGACTGAGACCTGCATAAACTTGAATAGACTTGAAGAACATCATGCTTAGTGAAAAAAGGCCCAATATCAAAAAATTACACCCTGTATAATTGTATTTATATAACATTCTTGAAATGATAAAACTATAGAGATGGGGAACAGTGGCTACTAGGGAATAGGGATGGGGTTGGGTGAAAATAAAGTAGTATAAGTATTTTTTGGTGATGGAGCAGTTCTGTTTCCTGATGGTGGTTGTGATGAAGTTTTACATGGGAACAAACTGCATAGAACTACCTACCTACACACAAGCGCGCGCACACACACATACACGCACACGCATGAAAATGCTAATGAAAACTGAGTAAGGTTCATTGAGTATATACAGTCAATTATTGTCGCAAACTTTCTACTACCAATGAATTTTTTTCCATATAAATGGAAATTCTCATTGATAGAATAATATGTATCGGAGGTTTTAAAAAAATATAATCTAATCTTAGAGCATTACCTATATCGTTTTATAGTAAGTAGTCACCAGGCTACCATCTCCTGATGCCCCTTACCCACTACGAGTATATCCGATAGAAATTTAGTTAGAAAGGACTTAAAGTTCTTCTAGACCAAACTCTCCAGTTAATGTTTAGTGATTTGTCTGATATCTGAGAGGCCAACCAGAGCCTATGTCTATTGTGTCTAAGTCCAGCATCACTTCCATTACCCACACAGTCTTGCAAACAGCACAATGCAAGTGGATGAGTACACAAAGCCCAATAATTCTATATTCTCCTCTGAAAGTTACGTGATGTAGACAGCTGACAGTGGGGAAAGAGTTAGGCTGGAGAAAGCCTAAAGGTTTTCCATCATCCTTGGAGTCTTCTCTGAATCTCTACTGGTCCTGGCAATTCAGGGAAACCTCTGGGGGAGAAGGAGTTCTAAGGCATTTTGTGGCCCATGAAAGGAACCGAGAAGAGACTGGCTGATGCCCCTCTGCTCTTTCTGTTGGTACTCTTTGGATTATTGCTGTCCTAAAAGTGAGTGAGGAGTAGAGAAAGGAAATTAATGATGCACCTAAGGATGTCCTTAGGTCAGTAGGCAGAGAAAGAACATGCAGTACTGGCAGAAATACCCCACAGATTGGCTCCTCCCTCTATTTAGTGAAGGCAGTGTGAGCTACTAAATGTTTAACAACTGGCTTCTTGAAAAAAAAATACACTCGCATATACATTTATTATATGTATTATAGTGTATAAATGTATAAAATGTATTATATACATTTTACTGATAGCCAGTTGATTCTTACAGAATGCTTTCATTGATTGTTGACGGAACTCTTGTGTTTGTAGCTGAACTATGGTTGCAACTGATGAACAAGCATAGTTCTAACAGGAAAGTTGGTTGCCGTTTTTATGCACTTTAATGACTAAGATCAAAGTGAAACAATGCAGATGTGTGTTGGAACTTTACTCATTTGTCAATGATACAATGATTTTGCTAAATCAGATGAAGGTTTTGAATACTGGAATATTTCCTCAACTCTGTGTATTCACAGTGTATTATAACAGACACAGCTATATATCTTTAAATTTAATCTATAACATTAACATTTTTTCTTTCACTTTCTTAAGTCTAGATAAGCAACCAAACAATAAATCAAGCTCTTATTTTTAGCATTTTTCCAATTTCTGTGGTGTAAATACTCTAATCATGGCTGATTTCAAAATACTAGTTTTATGTAACTGAATGCACAGTTGGGAAGAGATGCATAGTAGTGTGCTGTTATACAGTATTTACACCACACAGAAATAATAGGTATAAATAACCTCAAGAACATCAATATGGTAAAATGCAATAAACTAATCAGTATTGAGTATTTACTATTTTTGTTTTTAATATAAATTAATTGAAAACATGTGTAATTTAATTTTTAATAATGACTGTGTTTAACAACTGGCTCAAAGAATTCTTGGAAATTTAATGTTTGGCTTTGAGCCAGTATAAGTCAGCTCCAGTACTCCACTGGCATATGGCAACTCTATTTTTTCCATTGTTCACAACAAAAAACTTGGAGTCATCCTTCACTCCTTTTCTTGTGTGCATATTCCACATGCAGTCTACCAGCAAATCCTGTTGACTTAGTGCCTTGCTTCCTGCTTTATAGAGAAAGTAAAATAAGTTAGAAGAAAACTTCTACATATTTCCACCACCACATTAATTCACTACCGGTATCTATGCCACATACTCTGCTGTTCTACCTGTTACAACAGAATCATAGATAAACAATTTATGTGTCTATCTAAAGTCAATTCCTTCACTTGGGGAATACATTGCATCCCCTCTCAATTACTCAAGGGCATTGCTCCAGCAATTCTTCCCAATTCCTACATCATCAATTTTTTATTTCCTGATGCATTATTCCACCCAACACATAAACATGCTGCTGTTTCTACCATTGTAAACATTCATTCTCTTGATCTCACTCCCTTACCAGCTTCTACCCCATTTCTTTCCTCCACTTTGGAGAAATACTTCTTGAAAGAGTTGTCTGCATTCACTGTTTTCAATTCCATTCCTCCCATTATTTTGTGACTCTACTTTCTACTTCACCGCTTGCTGTATCTCAGTCTCCTTTGATGGTTGGTCTTCTTCCCAGTTCTTTAATGTTAGAGTGCCCCAGGGCTCAGTGCTTGGCCCTTTCTTCTGTGGACACTCAGTCCCTTGATCTTCTCAGTCTCAGCACTTTAAATACCATCTACATTTCCATGATTCCATATTTATATTTCCAGCACAGACCTCTACTCTGATCTCTAGATGAAACACTAACCCACATCCTCTTGGATGTCTAATAGACAATTCCCATGTCCAAAGCTGAACTCTCATCTTCCTCTCTGGACCTACTTATTCATTTTCATCCTTCCAGCTTCTCATCAACTTCATTCTTTCAGTTTCTCAGGCTGAGACTTTAGGGCCATTCTCAACTCCTCTATCTCACCTCCACATTCAGTCCTGTAGGAAATTCTGTTGGTTCTACCTGCAATATATGTCAAATGTCTGACCACTTTTTACCACCTCTTCTGCTATCAACTTGATCAGAACTACCATCACTTTTCATCTGGATTATTGCATAGTTATCAAACTGATTGGATCCTTGCCCTCCTATAGTTGATTCTCTATACACCCATAATCCTTTTAAACATAATCAGATGGGACTCCTCTGCTCAAATCTCTTCAATAGTTCCTCATTTCATTTAGTAAATGTCAAAGTGCTTCAATGGCTACAAGACCTTATGGTATCTGCCTATCCTCCTTTGTTCCTCTTCATCTCCTACTTTCTCCCTTGCTTATGCTACTCTTGGAACATAGTGAGGATACTCCTACAATAGAGTCTTTTGTTAGCTGTTCTTAGGGAGTCTCATTTCCCAGGTATTCTCTTCATCAACTCTGTTATCTTAATTAAGTGTCTTCAGACAACTCACCTTCTCAAGGAGGCCTATCCTGACTACTCCATTTAATCATGTAAGTTGAGGTCTACACCTTTCTTGAAGTCTCTTTACCAGATTCTACTTTTCTTCATAGCACTAATCACCTTCGAATATACTAATTAATTGGCTTATTATTATGTTTATTTTCCATTATCTGCTTCACAGTGTAAATCCCATGAGAACATAATTTTTCTGTTTTGTTCCTTGATGGACTGTGAGATCCTATTTCCAGGAGTGAATGACCAGCAAATATTTGCTGCATACAGGACTGCATAATGTGCTACATAGTTTGTGGGTCCAGTGCAAAGTGAAAATTCAGGTCTCCTTGTTCAAAACGTTTCAAGAATTTCAAGATGATCACAGCAGAGCATTTATTCACACATGGGGCCCCTCTAAGCACAGGGCCCTGGGCTCCTGCACAGGTTGCATGCCCATGAAGCCAGCCCAGGATGGATGGCCAGGTGACTTTACTTTCAAAACACAGCAGAATCTGACCACTCTTCATCATGTCTACTACTACAAATTTGGTACCAGCTGTTATCATTTCTTACCTAGATATTGCAGTAGCTTCCTAACTGGCCTCTTTGTGTCCATACTTGCTTATACTGGAGGGCTTCTCATTCACATAGACTCTAATACAAACATTTCCCCTAAAGTTGTACAGTGTGGCAGCCCTGAGACTGGCTTACAGGATCTGACCCTTTTTATGCTTTCAAACCATATTTCCTACTCCCACCCGCTTCTCCCACTCTGCTTTTAATTACATTTGACCTTAGTTTCCCTTACCTAGAGCACTCATCTCCCAAGACTTTCACCTTCAACAAGTCTTTGCTCTACTTTACTTTCTTAGTGAAGGCTTCCTTGACTATGTATATAAAATAGCAATCTATCCTACCCTTAATCATTTATTCTACTTCCTTGCTTTATTTCCTCTGTGTCATTTATCACTCTGATACACGATGTATTTTATTTATCAATTTCATTTCTCCATGAGGGAAGAGCCCTTTTTCTCTCTTTTCTACTGCTCTATCCTGAGCATCCATAAAAGTGTCTAACACATAGTGGGCACACAACACATGCTAGTTGAAAAGGTGAATAAATTAAAAAATGAACACACAGAACAGAAATCTCCTAATGGAGCACAATTGTTGAAGGAGATAGATGATGGCATGAACTAAAAATTATTAGAGCATGAGGAAAATTTAGTTACTGAGTAAAGAGACGCATTTGATCAAAGGAAAACAAACCAACCGTGATTTCTCAGTCTAAAATTTGGTAGATAATTTGAAAGAGAAATTGGTGAGGCCAGAATTTGTGGCCTGGAAGAACTAATCTTAACAGCAGAGTAAAACCAAAGGGAATTGGGAATCATGAGGGAAAATATAATGGATTTGGTTGTCACATTTGTGTTTTCCAACAAGCAATTTATAGGGCCCCAGAAGGAGGAAAACCCAAAAAACAACAGATAGAAGAGAGACAAATAATAGATTAACATTTCTCTCATCTGAAAAAAGATGGAATCTACAGATTAAAGGAGCTCACAAAGTTAAATGTGAAACTGATACTCCATATCCTGGGAACATTCCTGAACTTCAAGAGTAAAGATAATATTTTATAATCTTACAGGCTAAAAGAACAGGTTACCTCTAAGATAAGAAAGAATCACACTATCATCAGACTTCTCATCTACAAACTAGAAGTGAAAAAATATGAGACTCCTGAGGAAAGGGCTGGAATTCATCTTCCAGGCTGAAAGAAATCTATTTATATATGTGGAAGGATTTAAAAAATGTGTTATTCACTTGTCCTGCCTGACAAAAGGACTAGAGGAAGAACACTATCCAGACAACAGATAAATCAGAAAAAAACTTTAATATTGGGGAAAATGAAGAGGCAAATGAAGAGGTAGTCAATGAAACTTGCCGCATATATAGTTAAATTTAATATGATAGAATACTTGAAAATGTGATAGAAATACAAACCAAAATTGTTGAAATGGAAAAGTCATGTTGCAATGGAAACAGTGGTAGTCTAGAATTACATTACTAAATTGTCTAAGCAAAGCCTAGGGATTTGTAGGGTATGGTGAGAGGTGTGAAATAATCATTCTAAAGATTTCATCTGGTTGGATGAGCACAGAAATCAAAGTATTTGAAAGGAATAATCTAATTGGGTTAGGGTGGCAAGCAATTGGGATATAGAATGTCTCATTGGTGAAGATAATTGGCATATTATGAATTTCAGGAAGGAAAGTTTCCATTGGCAGAAGTGAAGAGCACAGTAGAACATCCAAATAAAAAGAAAAAAATAAATAAATGCCAACCTCTTAAACCAACCTAAAATCAGAGAAAGAAAAAGGAAACAATAAAATTGATAATTATCAAACATGAAAAATATAAAACCTAGTAAATTAAATGTGAAAAGGCTGAATTCTTTCAAAACACAAAGATTGTTGTATTAGGTTAAAAAACAAAATTCAGCAATATATTGGTTACAAGAAACACTTAAAGCAGAGTAATAGAAAAAATGTGTAAAAATGTGTTAGATACAAGGAAATACAAACAGAATGTAATAGCAGCAATATTAATATAAGGCCATAATTAATCCAATTAAAGTTAAAAACACTAAACAAGATAAAAATATTAGCAGGATAAATAATGATATGATGCAATTATGGGAGGCAAAATTTATGAGTACATTAAAAACCTGTATGCACTAAACATCAGGACATTTAAATAAATAAAGCAAAAGCTTTCAGAAATACACGGAAGACCTGATAAATGTGCAATTATAATAGGACATTTCCATATACATTATCTAAATGGGTATCATTTCCTGACAAAATCTGTTTGCAGTTAAAGCTATAGTCAGAGGAAAACATATAACACTGAATACCATCATTATTAAAAACAAAAAAGAACTCGATATACAACTTTAGAAATTAGAAAAAAGATAAATAAAATTAGAAGATATTGAGAAGAAACATAAAGGTAGAAACTGAAATTAATAAAGGAGAAACAACAACAAACAAAATGAAAAACAATAGATCCAAGTGCTCATCTTCTGGAAAGGCTAATAAAATAGACAAAATTCTCCATGAACCTGATGAAGAGTAAAAGAAAAAATCCATCCTGGCTAACACAGTGAAACCCCGGCTCTACTAAAAAATGCAAAAAATTGGCCGGGCGTGGCAACGGGCGCCTGCAGTCCCAGCTACTTGGGAGGCTGAGGCAGGAGAATGGCGTGAACCCGGGAGGCGGAGCTTGCAGTGAGCTAAGAGCGCGCCACTGCACTCCAACCTGGGAGACTGAGCGAGACTCTGTCTCAAAAAACACAAAACACAAAAAACAAAAAACAAAACACAAAACATAAAATGGATATAACACAGATGTGAAAGGGCCTTAAAATTATAAAATAATACATAGTGATGCTTTTTGATAATAAATTTGAAAATCTAGACAGGATGCATGATTTTGATCAAAGGTATGATATGCCAATGAATAGAAACTTTGAATAGATGCATGACCATAGAAGGGATTGGAAGGGTAATTAAAGATCTGCCATTAAAATAGGTACCCAAGTCCAGATGGTTTCACAGCTGAGTTTTATCCAACCTTTAAAGATGATTCCAATGTTATTTAAACTATTGCAGACCTCAGAAATAGATGGAAAGTTCTCCAATTAATTTTATGTAAACAACTTAACCTTAATGGCAAAACTTGATCAATATAATACAAAAATACAACCCCCAAAGTGATAACACTTACGAATATGGATGCTAAAATTCTAGATTAAATAGGCAAACTCAGTTTAGCAGTATATCAAAGTAATATACCTTCTTACTAATTAGGCTGTATGCCATAATAAAAATACAGTTGAATATCAGGAAATCTACTAACACAATCACATTGTAGACTACAAACTCTACTAGATGTTTAGTTACATGAAAGTAAGAATTTTGCATGCCTTTTTCTTCACTGTTGTATCCCCAGTGCACAGCACTTGTCATGATAGTGTCTGCTTAGTAGGTACTTTTTGAATGAATGGGTCATGTTAATTAAATCAGTGAGAAAAACCATATGATTATATCCATTGGCTGCTGTAAATGGCTATAAATGTTTAAGACCAGCCCTCAAAAAATAAAATCCCTGATTTATTGCATTTGCTGATATTCATGGTGTAAATATTTTCACCATGACCATTTAAAAACAGTTCAACCATTTGGCCAATGTGACGATTCTGAATGAGTTGGGAACAGGGTGAGCTGGCTCTGGCACACCACTGACATACAGACAGATGCTGAAATGGCATTTGATGAATTAGCAACTGTATTAATTAAGGTTCTCTAGAGATAGTTCTCTATCCTACAGAACTAAGAGGATAGATATCTATATAAAGGGGAGTTTATTAAGTATTAACTCACACAATCACAAGGTTCCACAATAGACCACCTGCAAGCTGAGGAGCAAGGAGAGCCAGTCTAGGCCCCAAAACTGAAGAACTTGGAGTCCGATGTTTGAGGGCAAGAAGTATCCAGCATGAGAGAAAGATGTAGGCTGGGAGGCTAGGTCAGTCTAGTAGCCTTTTCATGTTTTCCTGCCTGCTTTTATATCCTGGCCACACTGGCAACTAATTAGATGGTGCCCACCCAGATTAAGGGTGGGTCTGCCTTTTCAAGCCCACTGACTCAAATGTTAATCTCCTTTTCCAATACCCTCACACACACACCCAGGATCAATACTTGCATCCTTCAATCTAATCAAGTTGACACTCAGTATTAACCATCCAAGCACCTGTTCCTAAATAACTAATGGAGGGTTATTACTTAAATATGATAAATTATATTTGCTAAAACCCAGTTAAATAAACACAACTTTAAATATGGACCCACTGAAACCATTTCAGTTCAAATCAAGAACTAAATAGGAGTTGTTGCTATCAGCAATATTCAACAGTGTTTTATAGAGGCACAAAACAACTAGAGATGAAAATGGCAAAAGTAGTCTATATTTTACTGGAAGCCCTAGCCAGAGCAATTGGACAAGAGAAAGAAATAAAGGCATCCCAACTGAAAAAAATAAATCAAATTATTATTGTTCACAGAAGATACAATATCATATTTAGAAAAATCTGGAAGACCCTACTACTGAAAAGCTGTTGCAATTAATAAACCAATTCAGTAAAGTTTTAGGATACAAAATCAATATACAGTAGCAATTATATATATGCCAACAGCAAACAATCCTTAAAAAAAAAATAAGGCAATCCCATTTACAATAATTACAAAAAATCTAAGATACCTAAGAAAAAATTTAACCTAGGAGGTAAAAGACCTCTACAAGGAAAGCTAAAACACTCTGATAAAAGAAATTGAAAGGATGCATATCAAAAAATGGAAAGATATCCCAAACTTCTGGATTGGAAGAATTAATATTGTTAAAATGTCAAAACTGTTCAAAGCAATCTTTATAGTCAATGCAATTCCTATCAAAATATAAATGACATTCCTCACAGAACTAAAAAAAAAATCCTAAAATTTGTATGGAGCACAAAAGAACCCAAATAGCCAAAGGAACTCTAAACAAAATGAGCAAAGCTAAAGGCATCATACTACCCAACTTCAAAATATACTACAAAGCCATAGTAACCAAAACAGCATGGTACTGGCATAAAAACAGACATATAGACTAATAGAACAGAATAGTGATCACAAAAATAAATTCATGTATTTACAGGCAACAACTTTTGACAACTATGTCAAGAACATATATTAGGGAAAGGACAGTCTCTTCAATAAATGGTGCTGGGAAAACTAGATAACCATATGCAAAAGAACGAAGCCATGTCCTTATCTCTCACCATATACAAAAATAAAATCAAAATGGATTAAAGACTTAAACCTTAGACATGAAACTAGGCAACCACTGGAATAAAACATTGGGGGATGGACACAGTGGCTCATGCCTGTAATCCCAACACTTAGGGAGGCTGAGGTGGGCAGATCACTTAAGGCAGGTTTGAGACCAGCCTGGCCAACATGGTGAAACCCTGTCTCTACTAAAAATACAAAAATTAGCCAGGTGTGGTGGCACACACCTGTAATCCCAGCTACTTGGAAGTCTGAGGCATGAGAATCGCTTGAACCTGGTAGGTGGAGCTTGCAGTGAGCTGAGATTTCACCACTGCACTCCAGCCTGGGTGACAGAATGAGACCCTGTCTCAAAAAAACAAAAACAAAAAAAAAAAAAAGAAAAGAAAAGAAAAGAAAAGGATAAAACATTGGGGAGGTGCTTCAGAACTTAGTCTGGGGTAAGATATTTTGGGTAAGACCTCAAGAACACAAGCAACAACAATAACAAAAATAGACAAATGCGATCACAACAAGCTAAAAACCTTCTGCCCTGCAAAGAAAATAATCAACAAAGTGAAGAGACAACATGCAGAATGGAAGAAATTATTTGCAAGCTACCCATTTGATAAGAGATTAATAACCAGAATACATAAGGAACTCAACTCAGCAAAATAAAAATAAAAAAATAAAAATAATTCAATTTAAAAATAGATAAAAGACCTGAATAGACATCATGCAAAAGAAGAAATACAAATGGCCAACAGGTATAATATATGAAAAAAAAAAAAAAAAAAGCTCAGCATCACTAATTAACAGGGAAATGTAAATCAAAACCACAATGAGATATCATCTCACCCCAGTTAGAATGGCTTTCATAAAAAAGAGAAAATAACATGCTGATGAAGATACAGAGAAAAGGGAATCCTCATACACTGTTAGTGGCAATGTAAATTAATATAGCCACTAAAGAAAATAGTATGACATTCCTCAAAAAACTAAAAATAGAACTACCACATGATTCAACAATCCTACGACTGGGTATATATCTGAAAGGAAATTAGAATCGCCTCTCAGCCTTTTGGCTAGGATCTAGTGTAAGAAAGGAAATGAGCATGTCAAAGAATTATCTGCACTCCCGTTTTTATTGCAGCACTATTCACAGTAACTAATATATGGAATCAACCTAAGTATTCACCAACAGATGAATGGATAAAGAAAATATGGTACATATACACAAGAGAATATTATCCCACCATAAAAAAGAATAAAATCCTGTCATTTTCAGCAACGTGGATGGAACTGGAGGTAATTTTGTTAAGTTAAATAAGCCAGGCACAGAAAGACAAATGTTGCAGATTCTCACTCATGCATGGTACATAAAAATGTGGATCTTATGAAGGTAGAGAGTGAATTTGACATACCAGAGGGAAGAGTAGAAGGAAGAGAGGAAAGAAGAGAGGCTGGTTAATGGGTACAAAAATATTTAGACAGAATGACAATATCTAGTGTCTGACAGCACAGTAGGATGACTATAGTTAACAATATTTGTTATATAGTTCAAAGTTGCTGAAGAAGAAAAATTTGTTCCCAACATAAAGAGTGAATGTTTGGGGTGATGGATGTCCCACTTGCCCTGGTTTGATCATTACACATTGTATGCATGTGTAAAAATACCATGTATACCCCCAAATATGTACAACCATTATGTATCAATTTTTGAGAATAAGAATATGTCTTTGTAAATGTAAATATGGTATTACATCATCTGTGAAGAGTAATAATTTGATTTTTTTTCATTTGCAATGCCTTCATTTCTTTCTCTTGCCCAATTGCTCTGGCTAGGGCTTCCGGTAAAATACTGAATAAAAATGGTAAAAGTGAGCATTCTTGTGTTGTTTCAGATCCCAGAGGAAAGATTTTTAATTTTTCCCTATTCTGTTAGCTGTGATTTTTTTAATCTATGTCCTTTATTGTTTTGAGGGATGTTCCTTTTATACCCAGTTTATTAAGAGTTTTTTTTTTTTCCATAAACAGGAGTTTAATTTTGTTGACTGCTTTTTTACCATCTATTGAAATAATTATATGGTTTTTGTCTTTGATTCTCTTAGTGTGATATATCATTTTTATTGATTGTGTAAGCATGCTTGCATGCCTGGAATTAATCTCACTTAATCATGATTACTGCTTTTTAAAATGTATTGCTGTATTCCATTTGCTGATATTTTGTTGAAGATTTTTGAATCTATGTTTGTAATGGATATTGGCCTGTAGCTTTTCTTGCATGTGTATTCTTGTCTGTTTTTGGTATCAGGGTAACGCTGCCCTCATTCTGAATGAGTTTGGAAGTATTTCTTCCATATTAGTCTGTTCTCATGCTGCTGACAGAGACATACTGGAGACTGGGGTAATTTAAAAAGGAAAGAGGTATAATCGACTCACAGTTCTGTATGGTTGGGGAGGCCTCAGGAAACTTATAATCACAGCAGAAGGGGAAGCAAATACAGCAGAAGGGGAAGATAGCGCTTCCTGCTCTCTTCACATGAAAGCAGGAAGGAGAAGTGTTGAGCAAAAGGGGGAAAAACCCTTATGAAATAATCAGATCTTGTGAGAACTTACTCACTATCACAAGAACAGCAGCATGGGATAACTTCTCCCATGATTCAGTTATTTCCCACTGGATGCCCCCTAAGACATGTGTGGATTATGGGAACTACAATTCAAGATGAAATCTGGGTGGGGACACAACCAAACCATATCACCTTCCTCTTCAAATTTTTGGGGTAGTTTGAGTAGAATTGGTATTAGTTCTTCTTTAGATGTTTAGTAAAATTCAGCAATGAAGTTCTTGGGTCCTAAGCTTTTCTTAGATGGGATGCTTTTTTAAAATTACTGCTTACTTGTTACTTCTTATTGGTCTGTTCAGATTTTCTATTTCTTCATGATTCAATCTTGGTAGCTTGTATGTGTCCAGAAATTTATCTATTTCTTCCAGGTTTTCCAATTTTTTTGGCATATTTTTTTATAATAGTCTCTAATGATCCTTTGTATTTCTTTGGTATCAGCTGTTATGTCTTTTTCATTTCTGATTTTATTTGGTTTTCTCTTGTTTTCTTAGTTTAGTTAAAGGGTTGTCAATTTTGTTTATCTTTTCAAAAATTCAAGTATGTGTTTCATTGATTTTTTGTATTGTTTTGTTTTCGTCCCAATTTCAATTATTTTTGCTCTGATCTTTATTATTTGTTTTCTTCTACTAATTTTTGTTTTCTTTTTCTTTTTCTAGTTTCTTGAGGTACATCATTAGGTTGTTTAACTGAAATCTTTCTACTTTTTGATGTAGGCATTTATTGCCATAAACTTTCCCCTAGAGTATTGGTTTTGTTGTACCCATATATTTTGGGATGTTGTGTTTTAATTTTCATTTATTTCAAAGAATTTTAAAAATTTATTTTTAAATAAATTTTTAATAAAATTAAATAGATTTCTGGTTTTATCATTTTATGATCAGAAAGATACTTGATATGAGCTAAGTTTTTTGACTTTGTGGAGAATTGTTTTGTGGCTTAACATATGGGCTATCCTAGAGAATGTTCCATGTACTGATGAGAAGAATGTGTTTTCAGCAGTTTGATTAAATGTCCTATAACTTCATGTTTCTTTGTTGATTTTCTGGCTGAATGATCTGTCCATTATGAAGAGTGGGTACTGAAGTCCCCTACTATTATTGTATTGCAGTCTATCTCCCCCTTAGATCTATGAATGTTTGCTTTATATATTTGGGTACTCTGGTGTTGAGTGCATACATGTTAACAATTGTTATATCTTTTGGTGAATTTACCTCTTTATTATTATATAGTATTGCATTTGCTAATGCTCATGGTGTAAACATTTCTAATATATAGTAACCTTCTTTGTCTCTTTTTACAGACTTTGAGTTGAAGTCCATTTTATTTTATGTAATATATCCACCCTTGCTCTTCTTTGGTTATAATTTCATGGAATATCTTTTTCCATCCCTCACTTTCAGTCTATGTGTATCTTTTTAGGTGAAGTGAGTTTCTTGTAGGCAGCATATTATTGGGTCTTATTATTATTATTTTAATTCATTCAGTCACTCTATGTCTTTTAATTGGAGAATTTAGTCTATTTATATTCAATGTTATTATTCATAGATAAGGACTTATTATTGCCATTTTGTTACTTGTTTTTTGATTGACTTGTAACTCTTCTCTTCCTTCCTTTGTTATTATCTTTCTTTGTGGTTAAGTGATTTTCTCTGGGAGTATGTTTTAATTCATTGTCTTTTACTTTTAATTTATTTATTATAGGTTTTTGCTTTGTGGTTAAAAGGCTTTAAAACATTTTATAGATACAACAAGTTATTTTAAACAGATGATAACTTTGACCAGACACACACACACACACAAATAAGACCAACAAACGAAGGAAAAACTAAAAAAGCTCTACAATTTAATTTCTTTCTCTCCACATTTTGACTTTTTATTGTCTCAATTATCTGTTTATATTGTCTATCTCTTAACAAGTTGCTGTGTTGTTATTATTTTTGGTAGATTTGTCTTTTAGTTTTCATACTAGAGATATGAGTTGATTACACCCAATAATTACTGCATTAGATTATTCTAAATTTGACTGTATACTGACTTTTACTAGCGAACTCTACATTTTCAAATGTTTTCTTTTTGCACATTAGCATTCTCTTTTTTTCAGGTTGAAGAATTCTCTTTAGCATTTCTTGTAAGATGAATCTACTGGTGAGGAATTCTCTCAAATTTAATTTGGGAAAGAGTTTATCTCATCTTCATTTTAAAGAAAAGCTTTTTTTCTGGGTACAGTATTTTCTGTTGGCAGTTTTTTTCTTCAGCACTTTGAATATGCCATTCTACCTTTTCCAGGTCTACATAAGAAGTCTGTTGCCGGATAAATCAGAGCTCCTTTTTATGTTATTTTGCTTCTTTTCTCTTGCTGCTTTTAGTATTCTCTCTTTGTCCTTGACCTTTGAGAATTTGATTATTATACTCCTTGGGGTGGTCTTATTTTGACTGATTCTGTATGGTAATCTATAACCTTCCTGATATGGTTTGGCTGTGTCCCCACCCAAATCTCATCTTGAATTGTAGTTCCCATAATTCCCACTTGTTGTGGGAGGGACCCAGTGGGAGGTAATTGAATAATGGTGGCAAGTCTTTCCTGTGCTTATTCACTTTCTCATGATAGTGAATAAGTCTCATGAGATCTAATGGTTTTATAAAGGGGAGTTTTGTGGCCACCATGATTGTGAGACCTCCCCAGCTATGTGGAACTGTGAGTCCATTAAACCTCTTTCTTTTGTAAATTGCCCAGTCTCGGGTATGTCTCTATCAGCAGCGTGAAAACAGACTAACATAGTGAATTGGTACAAGTAGAGTGGGACACTGCTGAAAAGATACCCAAAAATGTGGAGGTGACTTTGGAACTGGGTAACAGACAGATGTTGGAACAGTTTGGATGGCTCAGAAGAAGACAGAAAAATGGGGGAAAGTTTGGAACTCCTTAGAGATTTGTTGAA
Source organism: Papio anubis (assembly GCF_008728515.1). Lineage (NCBI taxonomy): Eukaryota > Metazoa > Chordata > Mammalia > Primates > Cercopithecidae > Papio > Papio anubis. The sequence continues at coordinate 50,585,321 of NC_044978.1, forward strand.
TGGCTTTGACCAAAATGTTGATAATGATATGGACAATGACATCCAGGGTGAAGTAGTCTCAGATGGAGATGAGGAATTTGTTGGAACTGGAGCAAAGGTAACTCTGGTTATGTTTCAGCAAAGATACTGGTGGCATTTCACTCCTGTCCTAGAGATGTGTGGAGCTTTGAACTTGAGAGACATGATTTAGGGTATCTGGTGGAAGAAATTTCTAAGCAGCAAAGCATTCAAGAAGTGACTTGGGTGCTGTTAAAGGCATTCAGTTTTAAAAGGGAAACACAGCATACAAGTTTGGAAAATTTGCAGCCTGACAATGCCATAGAAAAGAAAATCTCATTTTCTGAGGAGAAATTCAAGGTCTCTTGAAGACTCTCTTTGAGCTCACTGATTCCTTCTTCTGCTTCATCTAGTCTGCTGTTGAGAGCCTCTAATTCATTTTTCAGTTCAGCAAATATATTTTTTAGTTCCAGGATTTCTGTTTGATTTTTTAAAAATTATTTTAATCTATTTGTTAATTTTTTCTGATAAATTTCTGAATTGATTTTTCAGTGTTATCTTGGAGGGATCATAGACCTTCCATTTTCAGTTCTTGAGTTGAGGGCTCACGTATCACCATTTCATTAGGATTGATCATTGACTCCTTAGTTTTTCTGCTTAGGGATGCTATGGTTCCCTGTTTGCTATTGTTTCTTGTGGATGTATGTCTATGGCTTTGGATTGAAGGATTGGTTATTTATTCCAGGTTTTACTATCTGGCTTCTTTGGTATTCCTAAGGTATGTTTCCTTAGATATCTGTTGCAGTTCCCTTGAGGCCATTTTATAGTTGATCACTGCCTCCTTTTCATCACTAGATGGTGCCATAAACCCAGCTTTGTTCAACTCTTGCAAAGATTTGGAGCGGTGTCTGTCTCAAATTGGCGAGAAGGTCTTAAAGGCCACCCAACTATGTTGAAAATCTGGGTCAGGGTGCATGCTTAGAAGACCTGTGGAGCTGCCTCCTACAGCATGGTGCTGCTGAATAGCCACTCTGATTTAGCATTGTCTTTAGCTGAGATAAATAGTAGAATTTAACAGGGCGGGATTGCTAGTCCTGTCTCCCCACTTTGTCTTTGGCTGCTTTCAGGGGTTTGTCTTTCTACAGGCACAGTGTTTCTGTGGGTTGAGGTAGAAAAGGTTTCTCTGAAAGGGAACTCAAAATGGTGAGGAAACTGGCTGTCCACCTTGATCTCACTTTGTCATGTGTAGAAACTCTTGAATCCAGGGGGATTTTTCCATGTATGGTGCCTAGCAGATTGGGAGAGGGTGTTGCAGATACAGAAGTCCAATTCTGTTACTATCTGCTTGGAGTTGTTTACTTTTCTGTGGCCCCAGAAATTTCCTTAGCCTCAGCTTTGAGTTTTGGAGTATTGCTGGTGATAATTGTTATGCTAGATATTTGTTTGGTTTTCTAGGGAAGGAAGGTGAGAGTGAAGCCAGATTGTTTCCCAAAAAGACCTAGGATTGACTACATTCGTACCCATTCAAGTTTCTTCTATTCAAAAGCAGCAACATGATTTAGGCTAGCCAAAAGAAAAAGAAACTATGAACTATGAAAAATGAAGTGGAGGTTAATCATGTGTAACTGAGGTGAGGCGGACAAGCATGTATTGAAGATGTTTGTGGCACTTATTACTTGGCAATATAAAAATGAGTTAATTTTTTTTTAGGGTCACAAATCAGGAGCAAATTTTTTGTCTTTTCTGCTATTGCCAAATGTTCTGATTATACTGATTTTTTCATACCTGGACCCTCTTGTTGACATAGTTGTTATAGCCCTTTAAGGTTCTGAGTAGCATAGAGAAGACATAGGCTAGTCTGGCTCATAGACTCTTAAGAGAGTTCATTGGCTTTGTGATGGACGCCATGTAGAGCAAACATAATCTATCATGCTCCAGTTTTGTCTCAAAGAAAAAAATAAATACTAAGGATTCATACTCCTATTATACTTTCTCTCATCATCATTATCTATCATATGCCAAAATATTTTGGGGAAGGAGGAATACCTTAGTATTTGTATTGCTGGATCTCCGCCTTTTTTCCCCTCACATCCATAGCCTATAATACCTTGAATGAACAAGTTATATATTTCCAGTGATTCCAGACTCCCTAGTGAACCCATAATATAGGCATTTATTATATATAAAAAGTCCTATCTGTCATAGATTTCAGGCAACAAAGTTTAGAAAACAAAGTCTTTATCCAAGGAGCCATAAAAAAATAGAGGTTTGGCATAGGGTGGTTGGTAAAGGAAAAATATCCTAAAGTACTTGTTTCTATACTTGGCTATGCTTTTGTGGAAATATAGTTAGAATTAAAATAAAGTTTGGGCACTTAAAGGAATAAGCTTTAGTAATTTGGAAGATTTCCTTACATAGGATCACTTATGTACTGTGTATTTACATACTGAAAGACATAACATTGGTTCTCAAAGCTAGTATTCTAATATACTATCAGTAAGGGTCAGTGGGAGGTAAAGAGGTGATTTCACAGCTTATGCGCGCAGATTACAAATCACAGGCAAATAATCTTAGTAGTCCCAAATGTGAATGTCATCAAGTGTATCTTCATGAAGAAAATATTTGGAAATGTTGAGATACAAGATTTTACCAATACACCTTTAGTCAGTTGTACATATAAATGAACATATGGCTCTGAGATTACGTTTGGCTCCTGGCTGTATCTTAGACTGATCCATTTTTTTAATGACTTTAAAATTAGATATTTGGGTTAGTTTTGCTTGACATTGACTTAAGAGAGCCTTTTATAAATTAAAAATCCTAAGAACACAACTACAGGCAAAGATTATAATAAAAACAATATAGAGACTGTGTCTGTGCTGATTGGAGTGTAGCCTAATACTGTATTCTGGTGAGTAATCTGGTAGTAGTTAGATTAAAACATGTGAATACTACGTGAATACTTGCTTTGGTGTAGATCCCAAAGGATGTCACATAAGCCATATGAACTAGTTTACCTGGGCAGGTTAAGTAATAGTACCACTAATCTCTCTCAGAAGTATTCTGGATTGGACAGTCTGTCATCTAACCTCTAAGTATACATGTATGAAGGTACTCATTACAGTTATAGAGAGGGTCCTTAATGGGAAGAAGGAATAGGGAAAACATGGTGGAAATATACACAAAGTTGTATGCAGTAGTTAGAATCAAATAATTAGATGTTATTTAAGTGGGTTAATCTTAAAAACCTATTGCTTATTCAAAAATGAAATAAGCAGACTAAAATATATACTATTTTATAAGACAATACATGCAAAATGAGTAATATACATGTTACAAGAATTCATGAAAACCAAAAGACATCAAATACATTACAGTAGCTGTCTAAGAGGAAAGAGAAAAATGTGAGTGGATTATAGAATTAAAAGAAAGTGATTTCACTGCTGGGTGCAGTGGCTCACTTTGGAAGGCTGAGGTGGGCAGATCGTTTGAGTCCTGGAGTTCAAGACCAGCCTGTGTAACATGGCAAACTCTGTCTCTACAAGAAACACAAAAAAATTAGCAGGGCACAGAGGAGCACACCTGTAGTCCCTGTTACCTGGGAGGATCACTTGAGCCCAGGAGGTCAAGGTTGCAGTGAGCCAGTGAGCCATGATCGTGCCACTGCATTCCAACCTGAGTGACAGAGTGAGACCCGTCTAAAAACAAAACAAAAACAAGACAAAAAGAAAACAAAAACCAGAGTTAAATAAAACAAGATAGTGCCTTGTGTAGACCAGCGATAATTAGCTGTGAACTGAATAGTATGATTAAGAGAACATTCTGTACCTGATATCCAAAAAAAGAACCCTGTAGACTGTAATTATATTATACATGATACAAGTATAAAGAATGTATCTTTTAAAATATTTTTTATGGGCCAGAATTAAAACATTAGAAACATTATGTATAACTACCCCAGGTATGAGAAACTGGACATAAAATGAATATTAGTGAACCTTTGCCAAAATAGAAGCTTCTGTTTTAAGAGTCCCTAATTTGAGAATTTATAAAGCTATGAGACTGAAAGAATTAAAGTAGCCTCTGGGTAGGAAAAAACCTATCCTAGTTTTTCATCCACACTCCTGGCCAGTCTCTGAATGACAGCAATTTTCTACAACTTATGTAATTATAAATACAGCCTTTCATCCTCAGTACTCAGGCACTTCCCACCTAAACTCTTTTAAGAAAATAAATACCACAAGTTTGAATATCCCTTCTGGAACTTTAATGATATATTTGGAGGTTTTTCACAAAGAAAAACTGCACTGATGTTTCCTATGGACTTTCCTGGATTCCCTGAAGGGAGGCTTTGGCTGACAATTCTAGCTAGCTTTGGGGGTGACTCAGGCATGCTTGACAATTGTTACCCGTAAATGTCGATGCAGCTCAATAGCTGAGTATCCGCTCCTTTTTCCTGTGTGTGTCTCTCCTGATTCTGAATGTGGCTTTCTTGAAAAAGAGGGACTGGCTTTCTCTATAGAGAATAGATGTCCTTGAACCTGCTGGAAACTTGGAACAAATTCTCAATTCCAGTTGGCTTAAGCATGCACAGTTACTAGAAAAATGATCCCCCTTATGCTGTTGATAACTGTGTCACAAGAGGAAGTTTGAGATGTCACTGAGTGCTGCAGGAGACTTTTAAGAAAGGCAGTTCTCTCTGCAACCTGTTTTTTCCATCACGGGGAAATCTATTTAGTAACTTTTTCAGAATACTACAATTCATTATGCTACTGGCCCTACGAAACAATCATGATAGTAAAAATTGTAATGCCAGGCACTGTTTTAAGATTTTTGTATGGCATACCTTATTCAATCCCCTCAACGACCCTCTGAGATAGATGATATATAATCTTGGGTTGATGACTGAGGAAACAGGCACAGTGACATAATGTAACTCTCCCTAGGGTACTCAGCTAGTGCTTGGCAGAAGGAGGATGAGAACTTGGGTATCCTGGTGGCAGAGGTGCATCTTTGGGTTACTGACCATCACCACCTTGCAGAAGCCACCAAGACTCATTCTTGGGTGCAGTGTTTGGCTGGCTGGAAGCATTAAGGTAGGAAGGAAAGAGCATGTACTTTAGAGTCAGACAGACTTAGAATTCTGTTGATTTCACCACTCTCTATTTGTGTGATTCTAGGACAAGTGATTTGATCTCCTGAACTTCAATACAGTTATGTACTGCATAAAGTTATTTCTGTCTATGATAGACTGCGTAAATGAGGCTGGTACCATAAGATGATAATGCGGGTGAAAAATTTGTATTGCCTAGTGACATCATAGCCATTGTAATATCATAGCACAATGCGTGACTCATGGGTTTGTGGTGATGCTGGTGTAAACAAACCTGTGTTGCTAGACATATGAAAGTATATTGCATACAATTATATACAGTATATACTTGATAATATACTCTAAAATAACAAAGTATAGTATAAACCAATAACATAGTAAGATATGTTAGCATATGTCAGAGACCTTTGTGGCAGCCCCCTCCCATCACAGTTGTTAACATATGTTACTGGTTTATATCGTTACTATACCATTAATTGTTACTTAGAGCTTACTTCTTCTACTTATAAAAAAGGTTAACTGTAAAACAGCTGTAGGGAGATCCTTTAGGAGGTATTCCAGGAGACAGCATTGTTGTCATAGGAGATGACAGCTCCATGCATGTTATTTTCCCTGAAGACCTTTCAGTGCGGTAAGATGTAGAGGTGGAAGACAGTGATATTGATGATCCTTACGCTGTGTAGGTCTAGGTTAATGTGTCTTAGTTTTTAACTAAAATGCTTAAAAAGTAAGATAAAAGAATTAAATATTTTAAAAATAGAAAAGGGCTTATAGAAGAAGGATATGAAGAAAGAAAATATTTTTGTACAGCTGTATAATGTGTGTTTTAAGCTAAGTGTTATTACAGAAGAATAAAACATTTTAAAAAATTTAACAAGTTTATAAAGTAAAACTGTTACAGTAAGCTAAGTTAATTTATTGTTGAAGGAAGAAAATATGTTCTCAAATAAATTTAGTGTAGCTTAAGTGTTCAGTATTTTTAAAGTCTACAGTACAGTAATGTCCTAGGCCTTCACATTCACTCACTCGTTGACTCACCCAGTGAATTCCAGCCCTGCAAGCTCCATTCCTAAGCGCCCTACACAGGTGTACCTTTTTTTTTTTTTTAACCTTTTATACCTTACCTTTTCTATGTTTAGATATGTTTAGATACACAAACACTAAACATTGTTTTACAATTGCATGTAGTATTCAGTGCAGAAACATGCCGTATAGGTTTGTAGTCTAGGAGTAATAAGCTACACCACATAGCCTAGGTGTATAGTAAGCTACACCACGTAGGTTTGGGTGAGTACACGCTGATGTTAGCTTGATGATGAAATCAACTAACAATGTATTTCACAGAACATATTCCCACCATTAAATGATGCATGACTGCAGTTTCATTCATAAAATGTGAATAATTATACTGGTTCTGATCTTAGAAAAGAGAGAGTATTAAAATAACTAATACTAAATCCTAGTGTGCTAATAATTATTGGCCCTCATTTGTTGCTTTTATAGGTTGCAATGCCACAAAAATTATTTGATTTAAGAACCCTTCCTTAGTGTGATTACGTATCATGATGTTCATTTTATGAAAGAGTAAACAGGCACAGAGAAGTCACTAACGAGTCGAAGGCCATATAGCTAGTAAACTGAGTCAGGATTTAAACTTTTATCTCTCCAAATCCAACCTCTATGCTCTTGATTCTTATGGAGACTGCTTCTAAATGCCATATAGCTGTAAGAATGATTCTTAAGGGTGTAAATCGGCCAGTAAAAAACCTAAAAATCGAAAAAAAAAATCGGTTTTTTCGAATTTCATAAGGAAGTATTTTTGTAAATTAAGAGAAATAATTCTTTGTTGGGATACGTATCATGTGATATCTGACTTGTGAATTTAACATTATTCAGCCCTTTTAGAAATGAGCGGTATGTTTGCATGCAGATTATTTTTGAAAAACATGCCTAGGGTTAAAATGGTATTAGAAATTGATACGAAAGAGAACTGTGAACTAAACGAAACAGCTTGTGTTTTTCAAGGGCATGGAGATTTGAAACAATGAAATAATTATTTTATTTTTCATTTAAAATGTTATTTTGGTATTTAAATGATGAATGAAATAAAATTTATATCTAAACTAATAGTGAATTAACCCCTCCCCTTTGGTTCTCCCCTAAATTTTATTTGATTTTTGATTGTAACTATAGTAAAATCAATGATATTCCTAGTATTCTAAAATGTACTATAAATAATTTATTAATTATTGTTTAAATATTTAATTTAGCAAAATGCTTTACTTTATAAGTAAATTAGATCATATTTTGGGTTATCTCTATGAATTCATGTGACTTGAATTCTGATACGCTTTTTCTGAGTGGGAGAGAAATGAGTGGAGTTATAAATAACCATCCAGAACTAAGCATAACCCTGGGATACTTCCTCAAGTGTCCTGCCTGTGTGTTAAGGGGTAAAAAATGTTACCAGCATTCCTGTAAAAGACTAGTAGTTTTCACACTGCTGTGTGTGGGGGGCATGTGTGTGTAGTGTGTGTGTGTGGGGTGTGTGTGTGTGTGTGGGGGGGGGGTTCTTGGGGGTTTGAAGTATACAGAAGATATTTTAAATTTAGTGTTTCATTTGGATTACTATCTATAAATTGGCATAAACATTCTGCTTGAACTAAATTTCATATAGTTTTGGTGCTTCTGTGTATATTTTTTTCATAACATGTGAAGGCTAAATAGTGTGTTAGCACACTGCACACATGGAGGATTTCCACAGTTGTTCAAATACAGAAAAACAGTGAACTAATGATTATAATATGGAATGCTTCAACACAGGTATGCTAAATTCAAAAGCAGCTGGGTCATAGAACTTAATGATATATTATGATTTGGTGTGAATGTATTGTGAGGATCCCACCTTTGTTCACATCATTCTGCAACAATTTATTAGCAATTAAGTATATATATATACTTAATTTTATATAAGAAATATATAATATATAAATATGTATAAAGGACATTTTCTTTTCCAAGTTCCTTCTATAATTGATCAGATACCAATTTTTAATTAAGGTTTTAGTAATGCCACAAGTGTAATAATATATTCAAGGAAACAAGACAGTTGTAGAGAATTATCAAGAGAAACCTTTTTCTTATTTGCTGATTTAGGTAAATGCAAGATCTGATTATCCTGAAATACAGCACAAAGATTTTAGGGTATTACCTTTTCTGAAAAACATATTTATGTAAAAGTCATCTTTTGCATTATTGTCATTAAAGCTAATTGTAGATACAATGAATAGGAAACTAGACCTGAAATACATCTTTTTCATTAAACCTAAAAAGTGCTATTTGGTTTCAACAAAACATCATTTGTCATTTGAAATTAACATGATCGGCTGGGCTCAGTGGCTCACACCTGTAATACCAGCACTTTGGGAGGCCGAGGCGGGTGGATCATGAGGTCAGGAGATAAAGACCATCCTGGTCAACATGGTGAAACCCCGTCTCTACTAAAAATACAAAAATTAGCTGGGTGTGGTGATGTGTGCCTGTAGTCCCAGCTACTCGGAAGGGTGAGGCAGGAGAATCTCTTGAACCTGGGAGGCAGAGGTTGCAGTGAGCCAAGATCGTGCCACTGCACTCCAGCCTGGTGACAGAGCAAGACTACATCTCAACAACAACAACAAAAAAGAAAAATTAATGTGATTTTATAAAGAATAGTAAACATATGTTTATACCTAATTTTATTTATTATTTAATTTTCAGTGCACCTATTGAAATAAAATAAATTTAAATCCGTATTATGAGTCCATGAGAATCTTTTTCATTAAATGACTTATTGAAACATTCATTAACCAAAAACCACACCCATTAAAAGACTTTGCTATCATCCAGATATTAAATATGTAAGCATTTGTAGCTGAACAATTTAGTTTTTTAATCATATAAGTCCTTCAAATTTAGTTCTGTAAAATATTACCATGGGATAATATTCTCAAAAATATATTTTTAGCATCTTTAGAAAACATCTGTCTCCTGTATTTACAGATATATTAGTGTTTACACATGCATGGAGAGCTAAGAAATTTGTGCATTTTTGAAAATGTTGTTCAGTGAAAATCTGAAAGCAATTACAGTGTAAAATCAGTAGATAATATCTTCAAGTTTCCGTAGGATTGTGGTTGTTTTTTTATCCAAATTTTATGTTATCCAATGAGGGCTACTTTATTATCTGCTGTTTCCTAAAAAGGAACTCCTGGAACCCATGTCCTGTCATGCTGTGATTTTTTTCATTTTAAACCTAGGTTGCCTTTTGACTGTCTTACACAAAGGCATGAGAGAAGAATGATTAACATAGGGATTCTATGGTGATTATACATATTTCTTTGCTTAATCTGCTTCACAACTTTAAACTATTCTGCTGTTCGAGGTATTGTCTCCTATTTCATAGGTATATATCTAATCTAGGGATAAAAATTGAGAAATAAATGAGGTAAAAATAAAGCATTGTTCAAAGTAGTCTTTTTACTGCCTTAGAATTTGGGAATGATTGCTCGCTACATTGGCATTTGAGAGAAAAATTTGGCTATTATGGTTTTTCTTGTTATTTTTATTAAGCGAATGAAAAAGGATGGTAGCAGTTCAGCCACTGGGGTGTTGGAACTGCAAATTGAGGGGCCCCCAAGGACCTTGATACCCATTTTTGAAGTTCAATTCCATCCCTAAGATTAGAGCAGCCCTTCCAAAATGAGGGTCACAAATGCATTTGTGATTTAGACTATTTGTCTGGATGCTATCAGGGAAACAATTGGCTATTATTGAACAGAACTGCTGATTTTCTCTTTGTACCATTTTTTTCCTTTTGTTTTGGTCATTTCTGAATGGTAAAGTCTGACAGCCAGTAAAAAAAAAAAATAGTAGTTACACGGAAGAGAAAGGAACATGGAGACAGAAAGGGAACAAACAAAAAGGGAGAAGAAAAGAGACAGATTTTCAATTTCATGTGACATTGATTTAGTCTTGAGTAATTTAGTTTAATTGAAAATATATTTATCGAGCACATACTATGTAAAAAACATTGTTAATTGATGTGGGGGTAAAATTTGACAAGATAAAAATCCATGTCACGAAGAGCTCACTCTCTAGTATGGGAGATGAGATTGAATAGAGGAAATGTGACATTTTTTCGTAGAGCCTGCTTCATCCACAGCCTCTCCAACGATTACCACTCATGCTGCCTCTGGTCCCTGATCATAGCTGGTTGGTTGGGAATAGACACAGAACTCAGAGGAAGCCAATCACTGACTAAGCAGTGACTCAAGATGTATTAGGCCTACTCTTGAATGGGTGAGAGCCTATTATGTCAGAATCTCTTCAATCCAACAGCACTGTCCTTCATTTTCTCTCAAAAATATATCTTGCCTCTACTCATTTCTCTCTGTTACTCTCCTATCACTAGTGATGTATTGCCATTGCTTCCTACTTGGTTTCTTCATTTGTAGCATGTTATCTGTTAAGCCCATTCTCCAGTTGGAGTAATTTTTTAAAAAGTACTATCAGATCATGTCATTCCTCTACTTAAAAAATTTCAGTGGTTTCTCATTGCTCTTAATGTATAATCTGAACTTCACAACATGGGCCTCCATGACCACTCAGCTCCTTTTTCCCTCATCACTCTTCTCCCTTGCTTGCTCTCTCTCCTCAGATCCCCTGTCCTCAGCGGCTCCAGCATTGCTGCATTCCTCCAATATGCCTAAGCAATTCCATATTACGGCCGCTGCACATGATTACTCTGCCTTTTGTTCTTCACATGTTGGCTCCTTTAAACACTTTAAAAGTGTCAGCCTAAATTTTATCTTCTGGCAGGTGCCTTTCTGTGACACTCTTGTTAAGGGAGATTTCACTTGTCACCCTGTTACTGTGCCCTGTGATATTTTTCACAATACTCTTTACAATTTTAAACACACACACACACACACACACACACACACACACACACACACACTCTCTCTCTCTCTCTCTCTCTCTCTCTCTCTCTTACTTAGGGTAGGTACTGTCTGATTATCTCACTAGATTGTAGCAGCATTGCTCCCTACTGTAGACCTCCATGCCTTATGCAGTGCTTAGACTCATATTAGAAGCATGATAAGTTCAGCAAATAAATGAATTTAAATTAAGCCATAGAGAAATTGTTGCCTGTCAGTGGTGAATCCTAGAGTTAGCAGACAAGGTTGTGGGTGATCATTTTGGGCTCATGAATAGTTTTATCAGTACAGTATCATGTAGAGGTTGACCACATAGGTCTCAGGGTCAAAGACATCTGGGTTCATGCTCAAGCTCCACTACCTACTAGCAATATTATCTCAAGAATATTATTTAACCTCCATGAACTGTTTCCCAATATGTAACACAGAGGTAATATTTTTTTACAAAATTGTTGCAAGGATATATGATAATGTGTGTAAGGTAATTTGTAAGAATAATAATGAATAACATTTATTTATTACTTTTCTGTGCCAGGTCCTAGGCAGAGAGCTTTACAGTGCTATGTCATCAGATCTCTTCATCAATCCTGCTAGATACAAACCATTATCCTTACTTTACAAGCAAGAGACTTCAAAAAGAGGCGAAGTTGGCTGGGCGCGGTGGCTCACGCCTGTAATCCCAGCACTTTGGGAGGCCGAGGTGGGCGGATCACGAGGTCAGGAGTTTGAGACCAGCCTGACTAACATGATGAGACCCCGTCTGTACCTAAAATACAAAAAATTATCCAGGCATGATGACAGGCACTTTAATCCCAGCTACCTAGGAGGCAGAGGCAGGAGAATCGTTTTAACCTGGGAGGCGGAGGTTGTAGTGAGCTGAGATTGAGCCATTGCACTGAAGCCTGGGAGACAAGAGTGAGACTTCTCTCAAAAAAAAAAAAAAAAAAAAAAAAAAAAAGAGGGAAAGTTGAAGATCATACAGCCAGTAAGTGGCAGAATCAAGGCAAATTCAGAAATTTTAATCACAGAATCTAATGTTACAACACTAAACTATACTGGCTTCCATATGGCATATGGAAGAATACATTCAAATGGAAGTAAGGAGCAAAGAGTTATTATTTTTAAGTAGATAAAGGTAATCTGAAGGGAGCAGAGAATTAAAGAAATGTACACTAGGAAGCCACATCAAGATAGCACATGGCCCCTGAAAGAGACAACTTTTCAAAGAACAGTTGCCTTTGTTTTGGTAGTTTTTGGTTTCCAAGACTAGTCCGATGATGTCCAATCAAACTCTATATTCTTTCCTTTTATCAAATTGTTATACTACCTCCAGTTTTTGGTGAACTACTTTCTCAATTGTTGCATCTTCCCTGGCTCATGGTGGATTGCTTTTTCCTAGGGTTTGTAATATTTTATTGGAAAAATCATCTTCTGTGTGTTTTTTTTTTTTTTTTGGAAAATGTCCATGAGCATTGAATTGTAGACATGTCCTCACTGAATAGCTTCCTATTTGCTTCTGCCTGGGCTCTGTGGATTTCACAGCCTAGATTAATGTTTATTTTGGGGTTTCTTTACAACACAGGCAATGCAAATTTAGAACGAAACCCATTCTGGCATGGGCCTGAGGTTTTGATTTCTGATTGGAACCTTCCCTCTCCCACTGGCCTGATCAAATGGCGGCCTGATCAAATGGCAGCCTTTCTTACAGCTTCCTCTGGGCTAATGGTTAGAATTTTTGTAGTCTCATTTCCATAGATAGACCAGACCTTAGAGGATGTTGAACTCATTCAGTGTTTTAGGTCCATTTTCCTTTCACATGGGCCAAAGCTACATATTTTCTCCATATGTGGTGGGTAGACGCTCAACTCTTACCCTCTACAGCCCTTATCTGGGGCTGAAACCCTTTTATATGGCTGGGAAGCATCCTCTGCTTACTACACAGTCTTCACCATTCCTTATTGTTTCCCCAACCCAGCTCTTATTGTTCTTTCTTTTGAGGTGAGATATATATTTGGATCTTTTAATCAGCATTTACATGTTCCTTGTGAGATGTGAGCCCATTTATATTAATAAGATTTCAGTCCCTCATGTTACCAAAAGTCCTAAAGCACCGAAGCACCAAGTGATTGATTTCTTGTGTGTTGAGGGAATGTGTTTTGCAAAGGGGTAGGAAGCTGTGCAAAGAGCTGGGCTTTATTCTGTAGATCACAGGGGGCCAGCCATAGAAGACTTTTGATTAAGTATATAGATAATCAAATCTATATTTTAAAGAAGCTAACTCAGTAGCATCATAAAGAATGGATGGAAAGTGGAGAGACTAATGACATGGAAGCACATTAGAATGCTATGCTAGTGTCTAAATCAAAGATAGTTGATAGACTGACCCAAGCAGTAGAAACAGAAGAGACAGGTTAGATCTGTGAGAGAAGGAAAAGTCACACTTACAAAACCTTAAGACTTGTTACGTAAGAGGGAAGAGAAGTCCCAGACTTCTGACCTCAGCAATGAGGAGGATATTTGGTTGGATTGATAATATAGATGCTCCTCGACTTACCATGGGGTTACATCTCAATCAGCCCATCATAAGTTGAAAATACTGTTAAGTCAAAATGCATTTAATACACCTAACCTACTGAATATCTTAGTTTAGCTTAGCCTACCTTAAATGTGCTTGCATTAGTTTACAGTTGGGCAAATCATCTAATACAAAGCCCATTTCCTAATAAAATGTTGAATATCTCATGTGACTTGTTGACTACAGCACTAAAAGTGTAAAACAAAGTGATTATAGGTACTGACTACTAATGTACACAGCAGAAAGTGTCATCATAAAGTCAAAATATCCCAAGTTAAACCATTGCAAGTCAAACCATGGTAGGTCGAGGACCGCCTGTACTTTCTTGGAAAGACAGATTATCACTGACTATTGGCATGGCATTGCCCCATTCCTCTGCTACAAATATCCCAACTTATGATGGTTTCGGGGAAAATCCAAGATTGTGGTGTAGTTGAGTGAGTAGGTAGTGGAATTAGCTGGTGGACTCACTTCTGGCTCAAATATAATGCTTAACAATCCTATTTAGTGTGTTACCTTAAGTGTTTCCAAGTTAGTAGAAATATTTTGCTGTTGTGAATTCCACACTTATTCAACTGTCAGGAAGTGGGGCTTGATTTCTTTAACTCCACTCATGTTAACTGCATTCTCTGGTCTCCAGATCCTTTTTTTTTTTTTGGTCTCCAGATTCTTATGTGATGAGAGGATAGTGGGTTTCCTAGGTAAGTAGCTTTTCCTTTTCTCTGCTTGGGAATAAAATATGTGGTCTATAGGTGGAAAAAAGTGAAATTAAATGATACTGTACAAATCGACAGAAAAAAATACTACTGTATGTTAGCAGTTTGTGAACATTTTGTGCTGACAAAGCTCAGCAAGTCTGGACAGAAATACTTGCACAAATCTGATTATAAGGTTTCTCTCACTGAAGCAGGAACTGGCTCAGCAGAGGGAATCAAAAGAATAAACTGATATAATTTATCCTTTCCCTGTTTCTCATGAGAAGAGATGCTTGCTAGGAAATACACAGATATTTTACCATAAGATTCCAGTGCAAATGCATAGTTTCTTTGATAGAATTGCTTCTGCATTCTAGAGAGAGGGGAAGAGTAATGCTTCAGTCAAGCTAGTTGAGTCTTCATCAGAGATTATCTTCATCAACATAGGCTCTTTACTTGCTTGCCCCACTTCTTTCTTCCAACTGCTTTTATTTCCTTTAGGGATGAAACCCATTAACTAGGAAATATTAAAAGGCTTGACGTTTGACTTGAAAAAGATGGTTAAAAACTAGTTTATATATTTTCCAAGATGAGGTCTCCAACTTAGCTCTGTGCTCTGAGGATAGTCACAATCGCATTGCAGAGCTCTCCAGGAAGATTCGGGGTCGAACTCAACAACATTTTAAGTTGAGAAAACTATAAAGAGCAATATATATACATTTTTAAAAGCAATCCTACTGCAGGGCATCCCTTTATGAATTGTGATCAAAGAAATGTGGGCTGGGAGTTAGGAGACCTAGATTCTGATCTGTCTGTCATTACCTATCAATGTGGCCTTAAGCAAGTTCCATAACCTCCTGGGGTCTCAGTTTCTTCATTTGTAAAATGAGGGAGACAGATTAGTGGCTCCCAAATGCTGGCCAGTAGATGAGATGCATTCAGACCCCTGAGAAACTTTGAAAACTTTCTAGTCAGAATTCTCAGAGATTTTGATTTATAAATGTGGGGTGTATGCCAGGAATCTTTAGTTTATACAAAGCACCCCTGGGAATTCAGAGATGCCACTAAGATTGGGAAGCATGATCGAGGTGATTTTCAGTTTGCTTTGCTATTTTATTGTTGAAATTTTTATTTTGAAAAAAATTTCAATCCTAAAAGAGTTCCAAAAGAGCAAAAGGAATTTGTACACATTCTTCATCTAGGCTCGTTAATTGTTCACACTGGCAAATTTGTGCTCTCACTCTCCCTTTCTCTCTCCATGCACACACATGTTATATATGTCAGTGTGTATGCTTTACTATTATAAATACCTTTTTTAAAAACATTTGAGATTAAACTGTATATATCATAACACTTCACCTCAAAACATGTCAGTATGCATCTCCTTAGAACAAAGATAATCTCTTATAATTGCAGTATGCATCTCCTTAGAACAAAGATAATCTCTTTTATAATTGCAGTACAAAGGTCAAATTCAGGAAACTTAACATAGATACAGTGTTAATGTTTAGTATATTGTTTCCCACAAAGACTGTCCTACATAAACATAGCATAAGCATCAAATAGAGAAAATTAATATTGATACATTGCCACTATTTAATCTTCTGACTCCATTCAAGTTTTGTCAATTGCCTCAATAATATCCTTTATAGAGAATCATCTAGTTCAGAATTATGTGTTTTATCTGGTTGTCATATCTCTTTAGTCTCTCTCGGTCTAGAAGAGTTTCTCAGACTTTCCTTGACTTTCATGACCTCGATATTTTTGAAGATTGCAGGCCATTTATTTTATAGAATGTCCTTCAGTCTCAGTTTGTTTGATATTTTCTCATGATATAGGTTAGACATGTTTGTCAGGTACATTGCCCCAGTCCTATATTCAGACAGGTCTCCAAATGGTTCCAGTTTTTTGTGTGTGTGTGTTTTTTTTTTTGTAAAGAATGGTATTCAGGGACCCAGGTCTGAGCAACAGGCATACTGTTGCTGTTGGCATATACCTCCCAGCCTTATGGAATGTGTATGTGTATGTATATGTATATGTATATATGTGTGTGTGTATATATGTATTGTATATAATATATATTCACAGATACCATCTCATTGACCCCCTCCCACATATTCAAATGCATATTTACATTATATTTATTTCTTTTTTCTCTACATATATTGAAAAACATGGGTTCACATGGATACCACCAGTTCTCACTCAACATTACAAAGATCATTCTAGTTTTCTTCTTTTCCATATTTGAAACTCACTTCTCCAATAATGAGAAACCTAGAACCCATCATCCTTATCTAGTTATTTACATATTTGATCATTCTTTGTATGTAACCAGTTTTCCATCTCCACTGCCATTTCCTTCACCTTCACCCTGGTTAGGCTCCGACACCTCAATACCACTTCCTCTTTCCTCCATCAGCTGAAAACCCTTATTATCCTACTCATACCCTCCTGATACCTTATACCAGGCCACCCCTGTGGATGCCCTCCTGCCCTTGTGAGGACTCCGACACTGCATATTACATACTTATCAGGCTCTGACTCCACGTTGAGGGCTGCTCCTCCCACTGTTATAGCTCTGATGTTCCATACAGGCTGCCCCTCATGGGAACAATCTTTCATCTTGCTTGTGCTGTGACACCCTTGGGCCCTGGGAGTTATTCCTACTGTGGCGTGGGTGCCTACTTGTTCTGCCAAAAAGGAAGGAGTGTACCCACTCCATTCTCTGAAGTTTAATATTAGAGAAGGTAAACTAGGAAGTACAGACTTTCTTTTTCATTCATCTCAAATCCAGGATTGTTGGGGGACATTACAGGCTGTTTAATTAAAAAAGAATCATAGAATATCAAATAACCTGGCGAAAGAAATGCTTGATGGATAACATTTCATTATATTTGAGCACTTAGTTTATTGTTACTCAGAGAAGGCCACCTCTGATTTAGGATTTTTAGAGAACATATTGCCAAACAGTAGTCTGGGAAACTTATTTGGGGCAGGAGGTATGGCACAATATCAGATTTCTTTAACAAGGACTTAAAATTTGGAAGTGTGAACTACTTTATACTAACAAGAACTGTCTTTATCTTCCTTAAAGATTTACCTTCAGAAAGTGCCTTTAGTGTTAAAAGAATGGATTTTATTATACAACAGGAAGAAATTGTGACCTTAAGAGGAGTGACATTCAGATGAGTAACTATAGAAGGTGAAGATCTTCTGTGGAGGCCTTTGAAAAGAGAGAGAACTCAGAGGGATAAACTGGAGGCTGGATGAATCCTCTGGTGTTTTGTACCACTTACACCCGTATCAGGTTGATGCTTATAAACAAAAAAGCTGGTTTGTTTTAAACACTGGAAGCCTTATACAGGTTCCCCTTTAGATTATTTACTGTATAGATAAGTAATACACTTTCATAAAGATAGTAATTCTAAAACCGTGGTTACTGTAGTTTCAAGTTATTTATTTGCTTATTTATTTGTTTGTTTTTAAGGTATGATATTTTATTAGTCAGGACACTATCAAATAACCTCAATGCATGTTTTAGTTCATAAAGAATCCATGTGATCCTGCCTTAGCTCCAATTAGTAGTACCAGGGCTGTCATTTATGGCCTCACAAATAGTGCCTGTGTAACTCC
The DNA here is from genome assembly GCF_008728515.1 of Papio anubis. NCBI lineage: Eukaryota > Metazoa > Chordata > Mammalia > Primates > Cercopithecidae > Papio > Papio anubis. The sequence continues at coordinate 50,603,312 of NC_044978.1, forward strand.
AGGAGGCACTGTTCACATTGACTGTGATGTGAATAGCACCCCTTGGAGTTGTGCAATGAAGCAGCTCTGAAAGTAATACATAATCTGCCATCACTGGGCTGCTTCCTGCATGCTTGAGTGGCAGAGGAAAAGGGCTTAGACCCAGAAAAGGAAGATAAATTATTGCCATTGGCTGTAGATGGTGTATATTGACTGGTTCCTTCTCAAGCCCAAATCTAGAGCTCTTTGAATAGATGCAGATGCACTACCGCTGAATATGTATGTATGTGAGCATCCTGGTGTTTAAGCAATTTAAATTGCAAGAACTTTGTACATCAATAAGAGGAACAAAAAATAACCAGCTTTTTGCAGTGTAATTACATTTTACTGAATTAGCAAAGTAGCATGACCTTCGAGTTAGTCTTTGGGATACCAGGAGAATTGCGTCTTTGCCAGCCAGCCCGCCTGCCCTGCTGATGCAGCATCTGTAGAACTCCGGGGAGTCCATTTTGAGCATGTTAAGGAGGAACTCTGCAAGATTAAATCCCTCTTTCCATTAACAAAAATGGGAACACTTTCTGTAAAGCCTGTCTTAACCAGCAGAGGGGATTTGAAACATTTGGCAAGATCATTTCTGGAAAATAGACTTGAGTTTGAGTCTTGCCCTGTGGAGGCCATCGCTAGCCACAGGTGATGGCTACCCTGGATTTCACAGGGGCACTGCTTTAGTTGGTCTATTTTAAAAGGCATTATTGGTTCATTTTGAGGCTTGCATTTCGTACATAGTTTAAGAGAATTAAGTAACTAATGTGTTTCTCTGTGTAGCGACAACTAGATATTGATAGTAAGAAATGATAGCACTTGTTGAGTGCTTGTCATGTGGCATGCACTGCTATAGGCTCTTTCATGCATGATCTTATTTACTCGTCATATCTACCCTCTGAGAGAGTTCTTCACACCTAAGAGTCTTCAATTGTAAGATGCACTGTTATTTTATACAATATAAAGAAAGAAACATCATTTAAGATAGGAGAACTTTCTATAAATCCAGGACAACAAAGGGCTATCTCTACCTTCAGGATAAGGGTAAATGAAAATAAATCCATCACTCGGAAGGGTAAAGCAAGAGCACTTGCATGGCTCAATCTTTGCACTGGATTCAGGAAGGGTAGAAAATTCTGGGCAGGAGCATGATAAAATCCTCTTGGGCAAAACCCAACCTCAGGTTAGCCTGATCGCAATTGTAAGGAACATCCTGATTTCAGAAATGTTAAAATGTGAAAACTTTTGTCTTGAAACTTTTGAAATATGTATTTTTATAAGCTCTATTTTACATAAAAGAAAAGTGAAGCCTAGAGAGATGAAGCCACTTATCTAAATTTACTAAGTGGGAGAGTAGGGATACAGAGCCTATATATTTGAGCCCTATACATTTCCACTTCTAGAAGATGACAGTAGCCTAGTGTATAAATAACATGTGTTATGAGGAAACAATTGTATACACTAGTTATATGTGCCATAAAATAAAGGAAAGAACTTCATACATAAGGATAGAGAATTCGACTGGGTTTCTTAGGTGTCATATAAGAGAAATTAGAATGGCCAGAAACTTGGCATCCTATGTTTGGTCCCTCTCATCATGCTTTTGCCAGAGACAATTTCAAATTTTCCAGAATCGCATTTTTCCCCTAAAAAAGAGAGTTTTTGTTTGATGCTATTGTGGCTGTTAATTAGAAAGTAAAGCACATAAATGGGAATAAATTTTTCCTCCACTTTTCTTTATTCTTATTTGGCAAAGGACATTCTACCTATTTCTTAGGCTGAAAATATTCACCCTGTCATGCACCGTGACTTTGTGAAGAAGATCCTCAGTACTCAAAACTGATAGTTAGATAACACAGCACATGTTTTTCTCATAGGAAGTGTTGGAAAATAATTAGGAGAATGGTTATTTTTAAAGGTGACATTTATCTCCTCAAGGTATTTTTCTTTCTTTCTTTTAAGATTTTTTAAATGATTTATTTATTTCAAGTTCTGGGATACATGTGCAGAACCTGCAGATTTTTTACATAGATATACATGTGCCATGGTGGTTTGCTGCACCTATTGACTCATTGTCTAAGTTCCCTCCCCTTTCCCCCCACCCCTTAACGGCCCTTCGTGTGTGTTGTTTCCCTCTCTGTTTCCATGTGTTCTCACTGTTCAACTCCCACGTATGAGTGAGAACATGTGGTGTTTTCTGTTCCTGTGTTAGTTTGTTGAGGATGATGATTTCTACCTTCATCCACGTCCCTGCAAAGGACATGGTTTCATTCCTTTTTATGGCTGCATAGTATTTCATGGTGTATATGTACCACATTTTCTTTATCCAGTCAATCATTGATGGGCATTTGGGGTGATTCCTTGACTTTGGTATTGTAAATAGTCATATTTGTGCAATAAACATATGTGTGCATGTGTCTTTATAGTAGAATTATTTATGTTCCTTTGAGTATATACGCAGTAATGGGATTGCTGGGTCAAATGGTATTTCTGGTTCTTGATCCCAAAGTGTTCCTACTTCTCCACAGCCTCTCCAGCATCTATTTTTTCTTGACTTTTTAATAATCATCATTTTAACTGACGTAAGGTGGTATCTCATTTTGGTTTTGATTTGCATTTCTCTTATGATCAGTGATGTTGAGCTTTTCTCATATGTTTGTTGGCCACGTAAATGTCTTCTTTTGAGAAGTGTCTGTTCATATCCTTTACCAACTTTTTGATGCATTTGTTTGTTTTTTTCTTGTAAATTTGTTTAAATTCTTTGTAAATTCTGGATATTAGACCTTTGTCAGAAGGGCAGATTGCAAATATTTTCTCCCATTCTGTAGGTTGCCTGTTCACTCCGATGATAATTTTTTTTTTTTTTTTGTCTGTGCAAAAGCTCTTTAGTTTAATTAGATGCCATTTGTCAATTTTGGATTTTGTTGCAATTGCTTTTGGTGTTTCTGTTATGAAACCTTTTCCCACACCTATGTACTGAATGGTATTGCCTAGTGTTTCTTCTAGGGTGTTTGTGGTTTTTGGTTTTACATTTAAGTCTTTAATCCATCTGGAGTTAATTTTTGTATAAGGTGTAAGGCAAGGTTCCAGTTTCAATTTTCTGCATATGGCTAGCCAGTTTTCCCAGCATGATTTACGTAACAGGAGAGCCTTTCCCCATTGCTTGTTTTTTGTCAGGATTATTGGAGATCAGATGGTTGTAGATGTGTGGTGTTATTTCTGAGGTCTCTGTTCTGTTCCCTTGTTCTAAATGTCTGTTTTGGTACAGTACCATGTTCTATATGTCTGTTTTGGTTACTGTAGCCTTGTAGTATAGTTTAAAGTCAGGTAGTGTGATGCCTCCAGCTTTGTTCTTTTTGCTTAGGATTGTCTTGGCTATGTGGGGTCTTCTTTGATTCCATATGAAATTTAAAGTAGTTTTTTCTAATTCTGTGAAGAATGTCAATGGTAGTTTGATGTGAATAGCATTGAACGTATAATTTACTTTGGACAGTATGGCCATTCTCATGATATTGATTCTTCCTATCCATGAGGATGGAATGTTTTTCTATTTGTATCCTCTCTTATTTCCTTGAGCTGTAGTTTGTAGTTCTCCTTGAAGAGGTCCTTCACATCCCTTGTAAGTTGTATTCCTAAGTATTTTATTCTCTTTGTAGCAATTGTGAATGGGAGTTTATTCATGATTTGGCTCTCTGCTTGTCTATTGCTGGGGTAAAGAAATGTTTGTGATTTTTGCCTGGGTGCAGTGGCTCACGCCTGTAATCCCAGCATTTTGGGAGGCTGAGGTGGGCAGATCATGAGGTTAGGAGTTCGAGACCAGCCTGGTCAGTATGGTGAAACCTGTCTTTATTAAAACAACAACAAAAAAACCCAAAAAACTTAGCCAGGTGTGGTGGCATGCACCTGTAGTCCCAGCTACTCAGGAGGCTGAGGCAGAAGAATGATTTGAACCCAGGAGGCAGAACTTGCAGTGAGTCGAGATCACGCCACTGCACTCCAGCCTGGGTGAGAGAGTGAGACTCTGTCTCAAAAAAAAAAAAAAAAAAAGAAAGAAAGAAATGTTTGTGATTTTTGCACATTGATTTTGTATCCTGAGACTTTGCTGAAGTTGCTTATCATCTTAAGGAGCTTTTGGGCTGAGATGATGAGGTTTTCTAACTTTAGAATCATATTGTCTGCAAACAGAGACAATTTGACTTTCTCTCTTCCTATTTGAATATGCTTTATTTCTTTCTCTGGCCTGATTGCCCTGGCCAGAACTTCCAATACTATGTTTAATAGGAGTAGTGAGAGAGGTCATCCTTGTCTTGTACTGGTTTTCAAAGGGAATGCTTCCAGCTTTTGCCCATTCAGTATGATATTAGCTATGGGTTTGTCATAAATAGCTCTTATTATTTTGAGATATAGTCCATCAATATCTAGTTTACTGAGAGTTTTTAACATGAAGGGATGTTGAATTTGATTACAGGCCTTTTCTGCATCTATTGAGATAATCATGTGGTTTTTGTCTTTTTTTCTGTTTATGTGATGGGTTACATTTATTGATTTGCATATGTTGAACCAGCGTTGCATCCCAGGGATGAAGCTGGCTTGATCATGGTGGATGTTTTTTGATGTGGTGCTGGATTCTGTTTGCCAGTATTTTATTGAGGATTTTTGTATGAATGTTCATCAGGGATATTGGCCTGAAGTTTTTTGTTGTTGTTGTTTCTCTGCCAGGTTCTGATATCAGGATGATGCTGACTACATAAAATGAGTTAGAGAAGAGGCCCTCCTTTTTGACTGTTTGGAATAGTTTCAGAAGGAATGGCACCATTCCTGTTTGTACCTCTGGTAGAATTTGGCTGTGAATCTGTCTGGTCCTAGGTATTTTTTTTTTTTTTTTGATTGGTAGGCTATTCATTACTGCCTCAATTTCAAAACTTGTTATTGGTCTATTTAGGGATTCAACTTCTTCCTGGTTTAGTGTTGGGAGGGTGTGTGTGTCTAGGAATTTATACTTTTCTTCTCAATTTTCTAGTTTATTTGTGTAGAGGTGTTTATAGTATTTTCCAATGGTAGTTTGTATTTCTGTGGTGTCAGTGGTGGTATCCCTTTTTATCATTTTTTATTGTGTCTAGTTTATTTAATCTCTTTTTTTATTACTCTAGCTAGTGGCCTATTTTGTTAATTTTTTCAAAAACCGAGCTCCTGCATTCATTGATTTTTTTTTTTTGGAGGCTTTTTCGTGTCTCCATCTCCTCCAATTCTGCTCTGATCTTAGTTATTTCTTGTCTTCTGCTAGCTTTTGGATTAGTTTGCTCTTGCTTCTCTAAGTCCTTTAATTGCAATGTTAGGGTGTCAATTTGAGATCTTTCTGGCATTCTGATGTGGGCATTTGGTGCTATAAATTTCCCTCTTAACACTGCTTTAGCTGTGTCTCAGATATACTGGTACATTGTCTCTTTGTTCTCATTGATTTCAAAGAACTTGATTTCTGCCTTAATGTCATTATTTACCTAGGAGTCATTCAGGAGCGGTTTGTTCAATTTTCATGTAATTGTGTGGTTTTGAGTGAGTTTCTTAATCTTCAGTTCTAATTTGATTGCACTGTGGTCTGTGAGACTGTTATGATTTCAGTTCTTTTGCTTTTGCTGAGCAGTGTTTTACTTCCAATTATGTGGTCAATTTTAGAATAAGTGACATGTGGCACTGTTGATTTGTGGTGCAGAGTTCTGTAGACATCTATTAGGTTCACTTGATCCAGAGCTGAGTTGAAGTCCTGAATATCCTTGTTAATTTTCTGTTTTGTTGATCTGTCTAATATTGACAGTAGGATGTTAAAGTCTCCCACTATTATTGTATGGGAGTCTAAATCTCTTTATAGGTCACTAAGAACTTGTTTTATGAATCTGGGTGCTCCTGTATTGGGTACATATATATTTAGAATAGTTAGCTCTTGTTGTTGCATTGATCCCTTTACCATTATGTAATGCCCTTCTTTGTCTTTTTTGCTGTTTGTTGGTTTAAAGTCTGTTTTATCAAAGATTAGGATTGCAACCCCTGCTTTTTTTTTTCTTTTTTTTTCTATTTGCTTGGTAAATTTTCCTCCATCCCTTTATTTTGAGCCTATGTGTGTCTTCGCATGTGAGATGGGTCTCCTGAATACAGCACATCAATAGGTCTTAACTCTTTATCCAATTTGCCAGCCTGTGTCTTTTAATTGGGGCATATAGCCCATTCACATTTAAGGTTAATATTGTTATGTATAAATTTGATCCTGTCATCATGATGCTGTCTGGTTATTTTGCGCACCAGTTGATGCAGTTTCTTCATAATATCATTAATCTTTATATTTTGGTGTGGCTTTTGCAGTGGTTGCTGCTGTTTTTTTCTTTCCATATTTAGTGCTTCCTTCAGGAGCTCTTTCGATGTAGGCATGGTGGTGATGAGTTCCCTCTGTATTTGCTTGTCTGTAAAGGATTTTATTTCTCCTTTGTTTATGAAGCTTAGTTTGGCTGGATATGAAATTGTGGGTTGAAAATTCTTTTCTTTAGGAATGTTGAATATTGGCCCTCTTTTCTGGTGTGCAGGGTTTCTGCTGAGAGGTCTACTGTTAGTCTGATGGGCTTCCCTTGTAGGTGACCTGGCTTTTCTCTCTGGCTGCTTTTAACATTTTTCCTTCATTTCAACCTTTGAGAATCTGAAAATTATGTGTCTTGGGGTTGACGTTCTCATGCAGTATCTTAGTGGTGTTCCCTATGTTTCCTGAATTTGCATGTTGTCTTGTCTTGCTAGGTTGGGGAAATGCTCCTGGACAACATCCTGAAGTGTGTTTTCCAGCTTGTTTCTATTATCCCTGTCTCCTTCATGTACTGCAATCAATTGTAAGTTTGATCTTTTTATGTAGTCCCATATTTCTTGGAGGCTTTGTTCATTCTGTTTCATTATTTTTTCTCTAATCTTGTCTGTATGCCTTATTTCAGCAAGGTGATCTTTAAACTCTGATATCCTTTCTTTCACTTGGTTGATTTGGCTACTGATACTTGTATATGCTTCATGAAGTTCTTGTGCTGTGTTTTTCAGCTCCATCAGGTCATTTATGATCCTCTCTAAACTGGTTATTCTAGTTAGCAGCTCCTCTAATCTTTTATCAAGGTTCTTAGCTTCTTTGCATTGGGTTACAACATTTTCCTTTAGTTAAGTGGAGTTCTTTTTCCTCCATTACCTGAAGCCTACTTCTGTCAATTTGTCCATCTCATCCTCCGTCCAGTTCTGCACCCTTGCTGGAGAGACATTGCGATCGTTTGGAGGAGAAGAGACACTCTAGCCTTGTGGGTTTTCAGCATATTTTCATTGATTCTTTCTCATCTTCATGAGTTTGTCTAGGTTTGATCTTTGAGGCTGCTCACCCTTGGATGGGGTTTTTGTGGGACTTTTTGTTGTTGTTGATACTATTGTTATTGCTTTCTATTTGTTTGTTTTTCTTTCAATGATCAGGTCCCTCTTCTGTAGGGCTGCTGCAGTTTGATTGGGGTTCAATTCAGGCTCTATTCTTCTGGTTTGCTCTCGTGCCTGGAGATGTCACTCAAAGAGATTAGAGAATAACAAAGATGGGTGTCTTCTTCTTCTTCTGGGATCTCTGACCTCCAGGGGGACAAACCTGATGCCAATAGGATCACTTCTGTATAGGGTGTCTGAAAACCCTTGTTAAAGGGTCTCACCTATTTGGGTGGCATGGGGAACAGAACCTGTTTAACAAAGCACTTTGGCTGTGCCTTGATGGAGGTGGTGTGCTTTGCTGGGGGGATACCCACTCATCTGGGCTGCCTTGATTCCTCAGAACTACCAGGAGGAAAGGATAAGTCTGCTGGTCCACAGAGACTGTGGTCACCCTTCCCACTAGGGCCTCAGGCCCAGGGAGCTCAGGGTTCTGTCCCTGAGCCTCTGGCTAGAGTTGTTGGCCTTCCTGCAGGGAGGTCCTGCCCAGTGAGGAAGGATGAGTCAGGGTCAGGCCTAAAGAAGTGCTCTGGCTGCAGTCTGCCACAGCTGGTATGTTGGGCTGTGGGGCACACTCTTGGAACCAAGCTGTCCAGTCTCCCTGGCTCCAGCAGGGGAAAAGCATGGATTGGATCTATAGAGATGGATGCTGTCCTTCCCCCACCCAGGGAGCTTAGTGTGTTAGGCAGTTATGAGTCGCAGTGCTGGCTGCTGCACCTCCCAGGAGGAACTTAAAAGGCTTAGATATCAGGCAGCCACAGCTGTGGTGCTGATCTCCCCTTCCCCAGAAAACTCAGCTTGCTTAAGCAGATTCTAGCTGAGAGGCCATTGAGAATCGCATGCCTCCAAGTTTGGGACCCTAGGCCTCAGTTGCATGAATTCACGAGTGGGATCTTCGGATCTACCATTCCTTCCTGTTTCTTCACCTTCCACTACTTCCATTGGCTCACCATGCCAACTCCATTGTCCCTTCCCTCCACCAGATCCATACCACTACTAAATCCAGTTCAAACCTAAAATACCCCTCCATTCATTTCCGATTCCACTTCTTCATTCCTTTTCTATAAGATCTCCATCCATACATCTTAAGTTTCCTTTCATTCCTTCCTTCCTTCCTTCCTTCCTTCCTTCCTTCCTTCCTTCCTTCCTTCCTTCCTTCCTTCCTTCCTTCCTTCCTCCCTCCCTCCTCCCTCCCTCCCTCCTCCTCCCTCCCTCCCTCCCTCCCTCCCTCCCTCCTTTCTTTCTTTCTTTTTTCTTTCTTTCTTTCTTTCTTTCTTTTCATTTTCTTTCTTTTTCTTTCTTTCTTTCTTTCTTTCTTTTCTTTCTTTCTTTCTTTCTTTTCTTTCTTTCTTTCTTTCCTTTTTAGCTTTCTTTCTTGTTCAAGAGACAGAGTCTGGCTCTGTTGCCTTGACTGGAGAACAATGGCATAATCTCAATCCTGCAACCTCTGCCTCCTGGGTTCCTGAAGTGATTCTCCTGCCTCAGCCTCCTGAGTAGCTGGGACCTGGGCACATGCCATGCCTGTGTTTTCCAGTATTACCAAATAAAGACAGGGTTTTGTCATGTTGGCCAGGATGGTCTCGATCTCATGACCTCGTGATCCGCCCGCCTCAGCCTCCTAAAGTGCTGGGATTACAGGTGTGAGCCACTGCGCCCAGCCCTTAATTTTATTTCTTAAAAATTTTTTTTTTAACTGCATCACTAACTTGAAAATATAATAAAATTATATCATTTTTGGTTTGCTTTGGGATGCTCTCATATTAGTATTTAAGCAACATTTTCAGAAAAATAATATGATTATGGGACCATACGATGAAATTGGCTTATGTAAAGACTGAGATGCCTCTCAGTCATTCAAATTAATAGGATTATTGCTTCTAGTTTAGAGAAACAGAATTCATTTGCTCCTGCCAAGTAGCAGCAATTTCTGTAGTTTTATTTTTAAACTTCTCAAAGGCGAGTGACCTAATGGTTTCATATGTTTGTGTTATTACGCTTTTATTACAGGAAACATTTTTACACTTATGTTATTAGTAGAATGTTTTCTAATTATGAAGGCATGTTAGTGGGTCTTAAATGTTTCCTAAAATGTCTCTAATTTTAGGCATAACCTAGTGATTTTTTTGTTTTCTTGTTTATTCAGTGTCAAGTACTTACTTAAATGGGCAATGAATATGTAGTGCTAACTAACTAAATACTTCTAGGATTCCATTTGCATCTTATTTGTGAACACCTGTTACATGCCAGTCACTGCTTTCTGGTAGTGGAGATATAATGGTAGAGAAGATGTAGTTGTTTCTTATTAGGATGTTACTGTCTATGTGGCTTGCCCTGGACGGAGTGACAGAGTGCTAAATGGCACCCTACTACTATTCTCACTAGAATGTAAAAATATCCTGCATTCTAGGGTAGGAACATATGTAAATGATTATAATAAATGTGAAATGCACTAAACTAGGGTTTATGTAAATTTATACATTGCTTGCAGGATAGAAAATGACCTGTGCTTTAAGTAGCGTTGATAGAAGTTATTTGAGCAAGGCTGTCACAGAAGAGTAGACATTTACCCAGTAGAGTGGAAGACCTAAGTGTAAACAGTTATAGTGTGTCTTTGTAAGGATGCATAGCTGGCAGGGGATGCAGTGCATGGGCTGGGATACGGGGACCACTGCTGGTGAGTGTGCAAGGCAAGGATCAGATTAGCAGGAACTTTATATCCTATGCAAAATATGATGGTAATTATAATTTCAGTAAACCTTTCCAGCCCTTTTAGAATTGTTTTCATTTCTATATGCCTTATCTCAGTTTTGTGAGCTTTTGAGTTTTTGCTAATGTTCTTGCTTTGTGACAGAAAACCCCCATAGAGAGGAATTTTCTAGTGAAGTTTTAAATGCCCTGGGGCAAGCTGAGGTGGGCAAAGCTCATTGAGCTTATGGTTTTCAAAGCACACACATGATTTAATAGTTAGGAAATGTGCCCAGGAATGGGAAACACTAAAATACTGAGGGATGGATGCTGAAGTTTCTGCCTGTACTTGCAGGACATTTGCTATCTTGGGAAGTGGGAGAAAGTACTAATGAAGGATGCTGACGGACTTCTCTGTTTCAGACTGTCATCCTGAGGAGTGTAATGAAGCATACAATCAAGTTGCTACAGTTTGAAAAGGTTAAAGCAGCTTTGGGGATCATGATTTGTGCTTCTTGGGTACTGGAACATCATGCCAGTAATAAATGCTATGAAAGCCAAAGACAAAGAAGCAATTAGTTCTCTGCATTGGTGAAAGGCTGCCCAGCTACAGAGTGGATGGTAAAGGCCATGAATTCTTTTCCTTTGAGGTTGAACTGAGTCACGAAGACTCAAGCCAGTGGTGAGTAAATCTTGTCAGCCTGTCAGCAGCATTTATTGGGTTTCCACCATCTGATTATCATATAATTAGGTCTAAACAAGTCCTCAAAAGTTTAGAATACATGTTCTATGATGTCAGTAAGCAGCTTGGAGTCAGTAACCTAACCAAAGTGTACTATGCTTTTGTTGAGACTTAGATTTGGAGTAGACTATATATCTTACAAAACAATATTTTTGACTTGATCAGTAACAACGAAACTACGAGAGTAGGTTATTTCATGTTGAACATACATCTCTTTCAAGTTGTTGAAATGTTTACATATTTCACCAATGATTTTGGTGCTTCTAGGATTCCAATTGCATTTTATTTGCAAACAACTATTATATGCCAGTCACTGCTTTCTAGCAGTAGAGATATAATGGTAAAGAAGAGTTAGTTGGTTCTCTTCAGAATGTTACTGTCTATGGGACTTGCCATGGACAGAGTGACAGAGTGCTAAATGATACCCTGCTACTCTTCCCACTAAAGAAAACACAGGAGAAATATCTCTGGCAGATCCACCACTGAATCTGTAGAGAACAATCTTTTAAGGCGTGGCAGACACAGAATCCTAGGAGGAGTTGGGCTAGATGGGGGCTCCTCCCCATAGCCCTTGACCTTGTAAAACCTTCTACTTCTCTGAGTTTAAAGTATACATAAATCACTGTGGGATCTTGTGAAAATGAAGATTCTTATTCTGCAGATCTGGGATGAATCCTGAGACTGTGCATTTCTTCTAGGTGATACTGATGGTTCTGCTCTGTAGACCAAACTCAAAAAAGGATATTGCATGGAAATATCCTTAGACAAACACTTGACTACACTACAAACGACTTAAAATCAGTTTTTTAAAAAAAATTTATGAAACATAATGTGGTAACGTAATAAGGAAAAAAAATATCCTGGCAGGGTAGAAAGATGTAGTCTCAGAAATATAGTAGTGTGGAAGTGACCTTTCTGAGAAAATATATCTCGGGGAGGAAACTACAATGAAAGAAGCAAGCAATATTTTCAATCAGCATTAAAATATGAATGCAGATGAGGCATGATGATGACAGTAGATAAATAGCATTTTTTACTCTGGAATTATAAATTATCTTTCATACCAGCAAGCGTTTATGTTTTCCTGGGTTTCTTGGTTAACATAGCTTACTGAAAGGGAAGCATAGAACTTGTAAGCTTTTAAAAGGTAGCAGAAATCATGAGAGCTGCAAAGTCTTCGCTAATATTTGTGCTACTCAGCAAATTTATTATTTGATTCACCTATCCCAAGTTGACACCCTTCAGGGAGGGGAAAGTAGAATTTTTGCAGAGGTAAGTTTCTTAAAGACTTTAAAAAATGGCTTTACCTTTGGGACTGTTAGGCCTAATTGTAAATAAATTCTTGCTGCATTCACATCAGCAGTCCTGGATTAGTTAAGAGCTTTACTTGTGTGTGCCAAAACACATTTTTCAAAAATGGCTGAAACTATGTAATCAGCAACTTTGAGTTTGATAGAAAATTACACAGAAATCAGGACCCGTTTCTCCTTGTCCTAGCACCCTGCACTCAACTAAATGATGACTCTTCCTCCTAAGGAAATAGTCATTATATCTTCTAAACACTTACAGATTATTACTATGCTTGCATTTGGCACACTGAACATATTTTGCTCCTTTTCTCTTGTATTCCTTTTTTGTTTTTTGCATTTTAAATCAGATATCAATACTTCTGGTTCCAGTGATTTTTTTCCCCTTCGAAGTTACAGCAGCTACTGTTTTTGAAGACAAAGTATAAGAAACATTTTTTTCTCTTTTGAATGAAGTCTGGAACTTGCTGAAAATAATGTCCTTGTACAATGATTTCAGCTTGGCTGACAACAACGCTGGTGTCCACTGAGGGTTGATGCTTTTAGAACTGGATATGAACTGAACTCCCTAAACACATCTGAGAAAGGTCTAAAACCAAGTCTTACTTTAAAATATAGATCGTATCTGTGTGTAGTTGTGTTTCTGTACATTTTAAAAACATTTCCTTTAGGAGTACACATCAGTAAACACCAGTGAATAGAACAACAAAGGAGTTAAAATATTCTTCAGACCCCTAGGGCAAACACGTCTTTGAAAAAAATCGCAATACAGAGAATGCGGGTCTAAAAAATATACTATTATCCTATTTTTTCCAACTTTCATAAGGGCAAGACCCTCTTGTCAATACAGGAAGTTTATATTATTAGTTCATTGTACAGTGATGTTTCTCAAAGTGTGGTACACTAACTTGGAATATTTGTTAAAACTGCTGATCCTTGGGCCTAACCCCAGACCTTTGAAATGAAAGTCATTGGATTATGTATTTTCTGTAATCATTCCTAAGTAAATCGTATGTAACTGAAGTTTGAAAACTATTAGCAAACTAGGTAAGGAAGAGAAGTCTACTTGAAGCTTTCCCTGGGAATAGCAAGGAAGCTCTTTAAAGAAGTCTAGGTATTAATTAGCTAAAAGTGCCATATATCTACTCATCTCACCCTAAATTTTTTTCCTTTTATTTTTAGTTGACATGTACTGATTTTGTATATTTATGGCATACAGTGCATACAATGTGTAAGGATCAAATCAGGGCAATTATCATATCCATCACTTAGAATATTGATCATTTGTTTGAGTTGTGAACATTCAATATTCTCTCTTCTAGTTTTTTGAAAATATACACTAAATTATTGTTAACCGTATTCACTCTAGAGTGTTAAATAACACTAGAACTTATTCCTCCCATGTAGCTGTAACTTTGTACATGTTAACTAGTCTCTTCCTATCTTCCTCTCCTGCCACCCTTTTCATCCCCTAATGATAACAGAGGATAATAATACTATAATAATAAATATAGCTCATAATACTTCTATGAGCTATATTTTTTAGCTCCCATACATGAGTGAGAACACATGGTATTTATCTTTTTGTGCCTTTCTTATTTCACTTAACATAATGTCCTCCAGGCTCATCTTTGTTGCCACAAATGACAGGATTTCATTATTTTAATGGTTGAATAGTCTTCCATTGTGAATATATACCACATTTTCTTTATTCATTCATCCCCTGATGGACATTTAGATTGATTCCATATCTTTGCTATTGTAAATAGTGCTGCAATAAACATGGAGGTACAGGTATCCCTTTGACACACTGATTTCCTTTTCTTTGATAAATACCCAGTAGTGAGATTGCTTTATCAAATGGTATTTTTAGTTTTTGCAGAAACCTACATACCATTGTCCATAATGACTGTAGTAGTTTAATTGGTGCTAATGGTGTTCAAGAGTTCTCGTTTCTCTGCATCCTTACCAGGAATTCTTATTTTTTGCCTTTTTGATAATAGCTTGTCTACCTGGGGTAATATGATATTATTTATATATGTTTATATATAAATAGATTGGTAAATGTAAGTAAGTGTTTCCATGAGTTTTGTGAGCTACTCTAGCAAATTAATCAAACCCAAAGAGGGGGTCATGGGAACCCCAACTTAAACCCAGTTCAAGAGAAGTTGACAAAAATATATATATATATTTGTCCATGGTTTTTTGCTTATAACTCCCATATCCCTTGTTACCAATTTTTTTTGTTGTAATGAAGCAGAATCTTAGGACTGTATTTAATTGTGGATGATAAGACCCTCATTTAAGACAGGGTCCTGCCCCAAACTTGGGAGTAAGAAACACTGCACAGAGAGGCCAAGAAGAATCTGTAAAGACAGGACTTGCTGCATTTAGATCATACCTTTTATGGTCAGTCACATTTCTACATGATTGTCAATCATGCCTATCCTATGAAGTCACCGTAAAAGGTGCAAGAAGACAGGATTTGGGGGAGCTTTCTGATAACTGAACACATGAAGATTACCACAGGGTGGTACATCCAGGAAGGACATGGGATCTCCATGCTTCTTCTCACATACCTTGCCTTATAATATCTGTATTAGTCTGTTCTTGCACTACTATAAAGACATACCTGAGACTGGGTAATTTACAAAGGAAAGAGGTTTAATTGGCCCATGGTTCTGTGGGCTTCTACAGGCTTCTACTTCTGAGGAGGCCTCAGAAAACTTACAATCATGGCGGAAGGTGAAGGGGAAGTAGACACATCTTCACATGGCCAGCAGGAGAGAGACAGAACAAAGGGGGAAGTGCTATACACTTTCAAACAAAAAGATCTCATGAGAACTCTATTATGAGAACAGCAAGGGGGAAGTCCATCCCCATGATTCAATCACCTCCCAACAGGCCTTTCTTCAAACACTGGGAATTACAATTTGACATGAGATTTGGGTGGGGACACAGAGCCAAACCATATCAATATCCTTTATGATAAACTGTTAAATGTAAGTGAGTGTTTCCCTGAATTTTGTGAGCCACTCTAGCAAATTAATCAAACCCAAAGAGGGGGTCATGGGAACCCCAATCTAAACCCCTTTCATCAGAAGTTCTGGAGGCCTGGAGTTGCAACTGGTTTCTGAAGGGGGTAGGACAGTTTTTGGGACTGAGCCCACAACCTGTGGGATCTGACATTATCTCCAGGTAGATAGTGTTGGAATTGAATTGCAGGACACCCATCTGATATCTACACCGAACTGATTGTGCACTTGGTGAATTGCTCCCCTTCCAATTCCCCACACATTTTGTCACAGAAGTCTTCATCTGTGATATGATTGTTGTGGTGTGAAAGCAGAGGAAAAATGTGTGTTTTTTTTTTCCAAAGAGATGAGATAGTATCTCACTGTGGTTTTGTCTTGCATTTCCTTGATGATTAGTAGTGTTGAGCTTTTAAAAATATATTCCGGATATTAGTTCCTTGTTACATAAATAGTTTGCAGATATTTTCTCTCATTCTACAGATTGTGTCTTCACTTTTTGTTTTCTTTTGCTGTGCGGAAGCTTTTTAGTTTGTTATAGTCCCATTTGTTTATTTCTGATTTTGTTGCCTGTGCTTTTGAGGTCTTAGCCATAAAATCTTTGCCTAGACCAATGTCCTGAAGTGTTTATACATGATTTTTTCTACTAGTTTTATAGTTTTGGGTCTTATATTTAAGTCTTTAATCCATTTTAATAGTGAGGAATAGGGATCTAGTTTTCTTCTTCTGCATATGGATATTCTATTGTCCCAACACCATTTATTGAAGAGACTATCCCAATGTATGCTCTTGGAATCTTTGTAAAAATTTAGCTGACTGTAAACACATAAATTTATGTCTGGGGGTAACTATTCTGTTTCATTGTTCTATATGTCTGCTTTTACATGTTTCATCATGCTTTTTTGGTTAATATGAATTTGTAAGGTAGTTTCACACTGTCAGATAGTGCAACGTCTTCAGTTTTGTTCTTTTTGTTTAGCATTCCTTTGTCTATTCATGGTTTTTTTCTTGTCGTTCTATACAAACATTAGGATTGCTTTTTCTATTTCTGACACTGATGTTTTATTAGGAATTACACTAAATTTGTAGATTGCTTTGGGTAGTGTAATCATTTTAACAATATTAATTATTTCAGTTCATGAGTATGGAATGTCGTTACATTTTTGTGTGTGTCCTCTTTACTTTCTTAAATCAGTGTAGTTTTCATTGCGGATAGCTTTTACCTCTTTGGTTACATTTATTCCTAGGTATATTAATTTTTATAGCTATTATAAATGGAATCACTTTCTTGATTTCTGTTTCAGCTAGTTCATTATTGGTGTCTAAAATTGCTACTGACTTTTGTATGTTGTTTTTGTATTCTACAACTTCACTGAATTTGCTTATTAGTTTTAAGAATTTTTTCATGAAGTCTTTAGGTTTTTCTATATATAAGATCATGTTATGTGCAAAGAACAATTTAACTCCTTTTTTTTATCAATTTGGATTCCTTTAATTTTATTCTCTTGACTAATTTCTTTGGTTAAAACTTCCAGTATTCTGTTGAATAAAAGTGGTAAAAGTGGACATCCCTTGTTTTGTTCCAATTCTTAGCGAACAGTCTTTCAGCTTTTTCCCCATTCAGTGTGATGTTATTTCTGGATTTGTCATTTAAAGTCTTCATGTGTTGAGGTATATTTCTTGTATGCTTAATTGGTTGAGAGTTTTTATCATGAAAGTGGTTTGAATTTTATCAAATGCTTTCTCTTCATTTATTGAGATGATTATATGGTTTATTTCCATTACATTGATGTCATGTATCACATTTACTGATTTGCATATGTTGAACTATCCTTGCATTCCTGGGATAAATCTCACTTGATTTGGTGTATTATGTTTTTGATGTGCTGTTGGCTTTGGCTTGCTAGTATCTAATGAAGAGTTTTGAAACTATATTCATGAGGGATATTGTTCTGTTTTCTTTTTTTATTGTATTTTTGTCTGATTTTTGTATCAGGGTAATGCTGGCCTTGTAGGATGAGTTAGTAAGAATTCCTTTATCTTCAATTTTTTGGGGTAGTTTGAGGAGAATTGGTATTAGTTCATCATTAGAAATTTGTTAGAATTTTGCAAGTAACGCCATTTGATCATGGGCTTTCTTTTGCTGGAGGATTTATTATAACTAATTCAATCTCATTACTCATTATTGGTCCATTCAGGTTTTGTATTTCTTCCTGGTTCGATCTTGGTAGGTTATGTGTGTCAAGGAATTTATCCATTTTTTAAGGTTTTCTACATGGTTGGTGTATAACTGTTCATAATAGTCTCAATGATCCTTTGTGTTTCTCTACTATCAGTTATAAAGTTTCCTTTTCGTTTCTGATTTTATTTATTTGGGTCTTCTCTCTTTTTTTTCTGAGTTTCGTTAATGATTTGTTGATTGTGTTTATCTTTTCAAGACACCAACTTTTCATTTCATTGACCTTTTGTGCTGTTTTTAAAGTCTCTGTTCTGCTTAGTTTTGTGCTGGCCTTTATTATTTATTTCCCTCTACTAATTTGGGGTATAAGTTCTTATTGTTCCAGTTTTTTGAGGTACAGTGCATCATTAGGTTGTTTATTTGAAATCTGTCTACTTTTTTGATGTGGGCATTTATTACTATAAACTTCCCTCTTAGTAATGTTTTTAATTCCATAGGTTTTGGTATGATGTATTTCCATTTTTGTCTGTTTCAAGACTTTTTTTCTTCATTGATCCAAAGATCATTCAGGAGCATATTGTTTAACTTTTATGAATTTGTATGGTTTCCAGTGTTCCTTTTGTTATTGATTTCTAGTTTTTTTCCACTGTGGTCTGAGAAGATACTTGATGTGATTTCAAATTTTGTATTTGTTGAAATTTGTTTTGTGGCCTAACATATCCTGGAGAATGTTCCATGTACTGATGAGAAAATGTATATTCTGCAGCCGTTGGATGAAATTTTTTGTAAATGGCTGTTAGGTCCATTTGGTCTATAGCACAATTTGAGTCCAATGTTTCTTTGTTGTTTTTTTCTCTAGGTGATCTGTTCAATGCTGAAGCTGAGATATTGAAGGCCTCAGCTATTATTGTATTGGAGTCTATCTCATTCTTAAGCTCTAATAATATTTGATATTTGGGTAGTATTGGGTGCATATATATTTTCTCTTGTTTTATCCTCTTGCTGAATAGATCTCTTTATCATAGAATGACTTTCTTTGTTTCTTTTTATGTTTTTGACTTAAAGTCTATTTTATGTGATATATGCTTGCTTTTCTTCATACTTTTGGTTTTTTTTTCACATGGAATATCATTTTCCATCCTTTCCCTTTCAGCTTGTTTATCTACAGATCAAGTGAGTTTCTTGTAGGTAGCAGATAGATGGATCTTGTTTTTTTTTCTTTTCTTAAAATTCATTCATTCAGTCTATATCTTTTAATTGGGGAATTCAAATCATTTACCTTCAAGGTTGTCATTTTGTGTGTGGAATTAGTCCTGCTATTTTGTTAGATGGTTTCTGATTGTCTTGCATATAATTTTTTCCTTTCTTCCTCACTTATTATCTTTGCAGTTTGGTGTTTTTCTGTGCTGATAATGTTTGATTCTTTTTTATTTCTTATTTGTGCATGTGCCCTATTAGTAAGTTTTATACTTTTGTGTGTTTTAGTGATGGTAGATGGTTGATTGTCCTTTTGCTTCCAGATGTAGAACTCCTTTAAGTATTTCCTGTAGTACTAGTCTAGCTGTGATGAATTCTCTCAGTTTTTGCCTATCTGGGAAATACTTTATTTCTCCTTCATTTCTGTGGGACTGCTCTGCTGGATATAGTATTTTTGGCTCACAATTATTTTTTCAGCACTTTGAATATATTATCTCCTTCTGTCCTGGTATGTAAAGTTTCTAATAAAAAATGTGCTGTTAGTCTGATGGAGATTCCCTCATATGTGACTTGGCAGTATTTCTTTTGCTTGGCAGAATTTTTAGAATTCTTCCTTTGTCTTTGACTTTTGACAGTTTTCTTATAGTGTGCCTCAGAGAGGACCTTTTTGGGTGGAATGTATTTGAAGACCTTTGACCTTTCTGTATCTAAATGTCTATATGTCTTACAGGACTTGGGAAGTTTTCAGCTGTTATTTTACTAAATAAGTTTTCCACGTCTTTTCCCATCTCTTCTTCTGGATTCCCCAAATTCAAATATTTGTTTTCCTGATGGTGCCCCATATGTCACACTGACTTTTTCATCCTTTAAGTTCTTTTCTTCTTTGTCTGACTGAGTTATTTCAAAAGACCTCTTCAAGTTCAGAAATTATTTGTTCTGCTTGATCTGTTATATTGTTGAAGCTTGCAATTATATTTTTATGTCATTCATTGTTTCCTTCAGTTCCAGAATTTGTGTTTGGTTCTTTTTTATGATATTTATCCTGTTGGTAAATTTCTCATTCAGATCATGATTTGTTTTTCTAATTTCTTCATATTGTCTATCTGTGTTATCTTGTATCTTGCTGAGATTTCTTAAAATTATTATTTTGAATTATTTTTAGGCACTGCATAGATTTCCTGTAATTTAGGATCTTTTACTGAAGAATTATTGTGTTCCATTGGGGTGTTGTGTTTCCTTACTTTTTCATGTTTCTTGTTTTTTCATGTCAATGTATACACATCTGGTGTAACAGTCACTGATTACATTTTTTTAAAATTATACTTTAAGTTCTGGGTACATGTACAGAACGTTCAGGTTTGTTACATAGGTATACATGTGCCATCGTGGATTGCTGCATCCATCAACCTGTCACCTATATTAGGTATTTCTCCTAATGTTATCCTTCTGCTTGCCCCCTACCCCTTGACAGGCCCTGGTATGTGATGTTTCCCTCCCTGTGTCCATGTGTTTTTATTGTTCAACTCCCACTTATGAGTGAGAACATGTAGTGTTTGGTTTTCTGTTCTTCGGTTAGTTTGCTGAGAATGATGGCTTCCAGCTTCATCCATGTCCCTGCAAAGGACATGAACTCATCCTTTTTTATGGCTGCATAGCATTCCATGGTGTATATGTGCCACATTTTCTTTCTCCAGTCTATCATTGATGGACATTTGGGTTGGTTCCAAGTCTTTGCTATTCTGAACAGTGCCACAATAAACATACGCGTGCAGTGTCTTTTTAGTAGAATGTTTTATAATCCTTGGGTATATACCCAGTAACGGGATTGCTGGGTCAAATGGCATTTCTAGTTCTAGATCCTTGAGGAATTATCACACTCTTTTCTTTCTTTCTTTTTTTTTTTCTTCCTTTTTTTTTTGTTATACTTTAAGTTCTAGGGTACATGTGCACAACTTGCAGGTTTGTTACATATGCATACTTGTGCCATGTTGGTGTGCTGCTCCCATCAACTCGTCAGCACCCATCAACTCGTCATTTACATCAGGTATAACTCCCAATGCAATCCCTCCCCCCGGCCCCCTCCCCATGATAGGCCCTGGTGTGTGATGTTCCCCTACCAGAGTCCAAGTGATCTCATTGTTCAATTCCCACCTATGAGTGAGAACATGAGGTGTTTGGTTTTCTGTTCTTGCGATAGTTAGCTGAGAATGATGGTTTCCAGCTGCATCCATGTCCCTACAAAGGACATGAACTCATCCTTTTTTATGGCTGTATAGTATTCCATGGTGTATATGTGCCACATTTTCTTAATCCAGTCTATCACTGATGGACATTTGGGTTGATTCCAAGTCTTTGCTGTTGTGAATAGTGCCACAATAAACATACATGTGCATGTGTCTTTATAGCAGCATGATTTATAATCCTTTGGGTATATACCCAGTAATGGGATGGCTGGATCATATGGTATTTCTAGTTCTAGATCCTTGATGAATCGCCATACTATTTTCCATAATGGTTGAACCAGTTTACAATCCCACCAACAGTGTAAAAGGGTTCCTATTTCTCTACATCCTCTCCAGCACCTGTTGTTTCCTGACTTTTTAATGATTACCATTCTTACTGGTGTGAGATGGTATCTCATTGTGGTTTTGATTTGCATTTCTCTGATGGCCAGTGATGACAAGCACTTTTTCATGTGTCTGTTGGCTATATGCATGTCTTCTTTTGAGAAATATCTATTCATATCTTTTGCCCACTTTTTGATGGCGTTGTTTGTTTTTTTCTCATAAATTTGTTTGAGTTCTTTGTAGGTTCCGGATATTAGCCCTTTGTCAGATGAGTAGATTGCAAAAATTTTCTCCCATTGTATAGGTTGCCTGTTCACTCTGATGGTAGTTTCTTTTGCTGTGCAGAAGCTCTTTAGTTTAATTAGATCCCATTTGTCAATTTTGGCTTTTGTTGCCATTGCTTTTGGTGTTTTAGACATGAAGTCCTTGTGCATGCCTATGTCCTGAATAATATTACCTAGGTTTTCTTCTAGGGTTTTTATGGTATTAGGTCTAACATTTAAGTCTCTAATCCATCTTGAATTAATTTTCGTATAAGGAGTAAGGAAAGGATCCAGTTTCAGCTTTCTACTTATGGCTAACCAATTTTCCCAGCACCATTTATTAAATAGGGAATCCTTTCCCCATTTCTTGCTTTTGTCAGGTTTGTCAAAGATCAGATGGCTGTAGATGTGTGGTATTATTTCTGAGGGCTCTGTTCTGTTCCATTGGTCTATATCTCTGTTTTGGTACAGGTACCATGCTGTTTTGGTTACTGTAGCCTTGTAGTATAGTTTGAAGTCAGGTAGCATGATGCCTCCAGCTTTGTTCTTTTGACTTAGGATTGTCTTGGCAATGTGGGGTCTTTTTTTGTTCCATATGAACTTTAAAGCAGTTTTTTCCAATTCTGTGAAGAAACTCATTGGTAGTTTGATGGGGATGGCACTGAATCTATAAATAACCTTGGGCAGTATGGCCATTTTCACAATATTGATTCTTCCTATCCATGAGCATGGTATGTTCTTCCATTTGTTTGTGTCCTCTTTTATCTCACTGAGCAGTGGTTTGTAGTTCTCCTTGAAGAGGTCCTTTACATCCCTTGTAAGTTGGATTCCTAGGTATTTTATTCTCTTTGAAGAAATTGTGAATGGAAGTTCATTCATGATTTGGATCTCTGTTTGTCTGTTACTGGTGTATAAGAATGCTTGTGATTTTTGCATATTAATTTTGTATCCTGAGACTTTGCTGAAGTTGCTATCAGCTTAAGGAGATTTTGGGCTGAGATGATGGGGTTTTCTAAATATACAATCGTGTCATCTGCAAACAGGGACAGTTTGACTTCTTATTTTCCTAACTGAATACCCTTTATTTCTTTCTCTTGCCTGATTGCCCTAGGCAGAACTTCCAACACTATGTTAAATAGGAGTGGTGAGAGAGGGCATCCCTGTCTTGTGCTAGTTTTCAAAGGGAAGGCTTCCAGTTTTTGCCCATTCAGTATGATATTGGCTGTGGGTTTGTCATAAGTAGCTCTTATTATTTTGAGATACATTCCATCAATACTGAGTTTATTAAGAGTTTTTAGCATGAAGGGCTGTTGAATTTTGTCAAAGGCCTTTTCTCCATCTATTGACATAATCATGTGGTTTTTGTCTTTGGTTCTGTTTATATGATGGACTGCTTTATTGATTTGCATATGTTGAACCAGCCTTGCACCCCAGGGATGAAGCCCACTTGATCATGGTGGATAAGCTTTTTGATGTGCTGCTGGATTTGGTTTGCCAGTATTTTATTGAGGATTTTTGCATCGATGTTCATCAGGGATGAAATCTCTATTGGTCTAAAATTCTCTTTTTTTGTTGTGTCTCTGCCAGGCTTTGGTATCAGGATGATGTTGGCCTCATAAAATGAGTTAGGGAGGATTCCATCTTTTTCTATTGATTGGAATAGTTTCAGAAGGAATGGTACCAACTCCTCCTTGTACCTCTGGTAGAATTCGGCTGTGAATCAGTCTGGTCCTGGACTTTTTTAGTTGGTAGGCTATTAATTATTGCCTCAATTTCAGAGCCTGTTATTGGTCTATTCAGGGATTCAACTTCTTCCTGGTTTAGTCTTGGGAGAGTGTAAGTGTCCTGGAAATTTTCCATTTCTTCTAGGTTTTCTAGTTTATTTGTGTAGAGGTGTTTATAGTATTCTCTGTTGGTAGTTTGTATTTCTGTGGGGTCGGTGGTGATATCCCCTTTATCATTTTTTATTGTGTCTATTTGATTCTTCTCTCTTTTCTTCTTTATTAGTCTTGCTAATGGTCTATCAATTTTGTTGATCTTTTCAAAAAACCAACTCCTGGATTCATTGATTTTTTGGAGGGTTTTTTGTGTCTCTATCTCCTTCAGTTCTGCTCTGATCTTAGTCATTTCTTGCCTTCTGCTGTCTTTTGAATGTGTTTGCTCTTGCTTCTCTAGTTCTCTTAATTGGGATGTTAGGGTGTCAATTTTAGATCCTTCCAACTTTCTCTTGTGGGCATTTAGTGCTATAAATTTCCCTCTACACACTGCTTTAAATGTGTCCCAGAGATTCTGGTATGTTGTATCTTTGTTCTCATTGGTTTCAAAGAACATCTTTATTTCTGCCTTCATTTCGTTATGTGCCCAGTAGTCATTCAGGAGCAGGTTGTTCAGTTTCCATGTAGTTGAGTGGTTTTGATTGATTTTCTTAGTTCTGAGTTCCTGTTTGATTGCACTGTGGTCTGAGAGACAGTTTGTTATAATTTGTGTTCTTGTACATTTGCTGAGGAGTGCTTTACTTCCAATTATGTGGTCAATTTTGGAATAGGTGCAATGAGGTGCTGAAAAGAATGTATATTCTGTTGA
The DNA here is from genome assembly GCF_008728515.1 of Papio anubis. Taxonomy (NCBI): domain Eukaryota; kingdom Metazoa; phylum Chordata; class Mammalia; order Primates; family Cercopithecidae; genus Papio; species Papio anubis. The sequence goes on from NC_044978.1 coordinate 50,627,367, forward strand.
TTTGGGGTTGGGAGTTCTGTAGATGTCTATTAGGTCCACTTGGTGCAGAGTTGAGTTCAATTCCTGGATATCCCTGTTAACTTTCTGTCTCGTTGATCTGTCTAATGTTGACAGTGGGGTGTTGAAGTCTCCTATTATTATTGTATGGGAGTCTAAGTCTCTTTGTAAGTCTCTAAGGACTTGCTTTCTGAATCTGGGTGCTCCTGTATTGGGTGCATATATATTTAGGATAGTTAGATCTTCCTGTTGAATTGATCCCTTTACCATTATGTAATGGCCTTCTTTGTCTCTTTTGATCTTTGATGATTTAAAGTCTGTTTTTATCTGAGAATAGGATTGCAACCCTTGCTTTTTTTTGTTCTCCATTTGCTTGATAGATCTTCCTCCATCCCTTTATTTTGAGCCTATGTGTGTCTCTGCATGTGAGATGGGTCTCCTGAATACAGCAAACTGATGGGTCTTGACTCTTTATCCAATTTTCCAGTCTGTGTCTTTTAATTGGAGCATTTAGTCCATTTACATTTAAGGTTAATATTGTTATGTGTTAACTTGATCCTGTCATTGTGGTATTAGCTGGTTATTTTGCTCGTTAGTTGATGCAGTTTCTTCTTATCCTTGATGGTCTTTACATTTTGGCATGTTTTTGCAATGGCTCTTAATGGTTGTTCCTTTCCATGTTTAGTGCTTCCTTCAGGATCTCTTGTAGGGCAGGCCTAGTGGTGACAAAATCTCTAAGCATTTGCTTGTCTGTAAAGGATTTTATTTCTCCTTCACTTATGAAAGTTAGTTTGGCTGGATATGAAATTCTGGGTTTAAAATTCTTTTCTTTAAGAATGTTGAGGCCGGGCGCGGTGGCTCACGCGTGTAATCCCAGCACTTTGGGAGGCCGAGGCGGGTGGATCACAAGGTCAGGAGATCGAGACCATGGTGAAACCCCGTCTCTACTAAAAATAGAAAAAATTAGCCGGGCGCAGTGGCGGGCACCTGTAGTCCCAGCTACTCGGGAGGCTGAGATATGAGAATTCTGGCGTTGAAAATTCTTTTCTTTAAGAATGTTGAATATTGGCCCCCACTCTCTTCTGGCTTGTAGAGTTTCTGCTGAGAGATCTGCTGTTAGTCTGATGGGCTTCCCTTTGTGGGTAACCCGACCTTTCTCTCTGGCTGCCCTTAACATTTTTTCCTTCATTTCAACTTTGGTGAATGTGACAATTATGTGTCTTGGAGTTGCTCTTCTCGAGGAGTATCTTTGTGGAGTTCTTTGTATTTCCTGAATTTGAATGTTGGCCTGCCTTACTAGGTGGGGAAATTCTCCTGGATGATATCCTGAAGAGTGTTTTCCGACTTGGTTCCATTTTCCCCCTCACTTTCAGGCACACCAATCAGACGTAGATTTGGTCTTTTCACATAATCCCATATTTCTTGGAGGCTTTGTTCATTTCTTTTTCCTTTTTTTTTCTCTAGACTTCTCTTCTTGCTTCATTTCATTCATTTGATCTTCAATCATTGATACTCTTTCTTCCAGTTGATCGAGTTGGTTACTGAAGCTTGTGCATTTTTCATGTATTTCTTGTGTCATGGTTTTTATCTCTGTCAGTTCATTCATGGCCTTCTCTGCATTGATTATTCTAATTATCCCTTCTTCCATTCTTTTTTCAAGATTTTTAGTTTCTTTGTGCTGGGTACGTAGTTCCTCCTTTAGCTCTGAGAAGTTTGATCGACTGAAGCCTTCTCCTCTCAACTCGTCAAAGTCATTCTCCGTCCAGCTTTGATCCATTGCTGGTGATGAGCTGCATTCCTTTGGAGGGGAAGATGCACTCTGATTTTTTGAATTTCCAGCTTTTCTGCCCTGCTTTTTCCCCATCTTTGTGGTTTTATCTGCCTTTGGTCTTTGATGCTGGTGACGTACTGATGGGGTTTTGGTGTGGGTGTCCTTTCTGTTTGTTAGTTTTCCTTCTAACAGTCAGGACCCTCAGCTGTAGGTCTGTTGGAGATTGCTTGAGGTCCACTCCAGATCCTGTTTGCCTGGGTATCAGCAGCAGATGCTGCAGAAGATAGAATATTGCTGAACAGTGAGTGCTGCTGTCTGATTCTTGCTCTGGAAGCTTCATCTCAGGGGTGTACCCCACTATGTGAGGTGTGAGGTGTCAGTCTGCACCTAGTGGGGGATGTCTCCCAGTTAGGCTACTCAGGGGTCAGGGACCCACTTGAGCAGGCAGTCTGTCCATTCTCAGATCTCAGCCTCCGTACCACACTCTTTTCCACAATGGTTGAACTAGTTTACACTTCCACCAACAGTGTAAAAGTGTTCCTATTTCTCCACATCCTCTCCAGCATCTGTTGTTTCCTGACTTTTTAATGATTACTTGATTTCATTTTTATAGAGTAGCTTTTATAGGGAAACACATTTTCCTGTAGATGTATCTATAGTATCAGTTGTGTAGGGTATTTTGGCTTTGGTTCTGTATGGCTCCTGCAGTGTAGTCTCTGTGTTACTTTTTTTTTTTTTTTCCTACTGTAATCAATGTCATCAGTTCCTGGTAGTTCCTCAGTGACTTAGGCTGCAGTTGTTTGTGGAGGCTGTGGTGAGGCTCTGCTGGGGAATCGATCACTGGGTAGGCCAGACCTTAGGCCCCTGGGTGGCATGGGTGGGTACTGGCTGTGGTGTGGTCGGCCCTGTATGAGATCCCTAAACCACTGCTTGTTGTATATAGGCATGTGCAGTGGTGGCAGACGTCCCAAATGCACAGTCTTCAGGTTCCCAGGAAATGCATGCAGTCATTGGTGGTAACAGCAGCAGGCCTTGGGCAGATGGGTCCTAGGGGCTTCAGGTGGGCCATATGGGTGTAGTGGTGGCAGTGGGCCATGTGGGCCCCCTTTTGGGCTCTTGGGTGATATGGACAGGTGCCAATGATAATGGGCTGAGTGCACTGGTCCATGGGACTCTGGGTGGTATACGTGGGTGCCTGTGGTGGTGTCAATGCCGTGGATGGGCTGGGTTTTATACACCTGGGTGGTATGCATGGGTGTGTGGTGGCCTTGTTGCTGGAGGGGGCAGGGTCAATTTCAGTGGCAGTGGCCCCAGTCAGGTTATGTTCAGGTTCTGGGGATTTCATGCTTCCGTATTCCCTGGGGGTAGCCTCCCTGGGGTACTGGACCATTTGCTCCCTGGGGTGTAGGGAGCTGTGTGGGTTCAGGTGCTAGGGATGCAGTCACACTGCTGGGTTTAGTACATATCACAACACTGAAGCCCTCTGAACTGATGTGGGGGGGAAGTCAGCATGGCCCACCAGGAATGTGGGGGAATGCAGGAGTTCTTGGACCCCAGAGCATAAAGTAGTCTGCTGTTTGCTCAGACCTCAAAATGGTGTCATTATACAACTGCTTGGGTCTCAGGATATGTTGGTGAGACATAGAATGAATTCTCTCTCTGAGACAATGCAGTTGCATAGACTTCAAGAAGCTCCCTGTACCAGCTCAGGGCAAGTGAGGGCTGAGGTGCTCTTCTGTAGCTAATATTGCAAACATTGGTGGTGGAAATGTGCACTGTCGGGGATCTCTTGCTTATCTTTTCCTTGCACTAGAGGGTCACTCCTGGCTCTGAGCCAATCCTTGCCCTTGATTTTCTTTCCTCTTTATACTGTCATTTTGAGTTTTTATGCCTCAGAGGGTTCCTGTCACTTTCCTGCTGAATTCTAGCGTTCTCCTTTGGCACTCTATTCAATGTATTGTTATCTTCTCGCTGTTTTGGTCCTTCTTTGTGGGGGAGGCAAATCTTGGGCGCCTTTAGTCAGCCATATTGATGATATCTCTCCCACCCTAAATTTTCAGAAACTTTCCCCATATTCAGGTACCCCATGAAAGTTTGTTTCTAAATTCATCAATTGTTTAAATTGATGTTTCTAAATTCATCAATCGTTAAAAGCGCTGAAACTTCTTTTCAAGTACGTTTCTATCTTGAATCTTGACTTATATTTTGAGAAACATAGTAGAATTTAGTTGAATAATACTAGTATTATAATAAACACATATTTTATAATAAATGTTTGCTAAACTAACTATTCTCAAACAAAACCTCACATGGAAATTAAATATGTAGAAGAGATAAATATAGATTTTCCTTGGTTGAAGTGTGTGTGTGTGTGTGTGTGTGTGTGTGTGTGTGTGTGGTGTATTGGGGATGATGAAGTCCAGAGCCTATTCACTCAGTTACCATTTCATTCTTCTAGAGAATGTTGGCAAACAATTGCTAGTGGACCAAGCCCTAGCACTTGCTGTTTTTATAAACAAAGTTTTATTGAACACAACCATGGCCATTTATCTGTATATAGCTGCTTTCATGCTAAAATATTGAAGTTGAATAGTTGAGACAGAGAGCTATTTAGAACAAACTGAAATAAAATATTAACTCTCTGTTCCTTTACAAAAAATATTTGCCGATCACTTCTCTAGAGAGAATAGTTTTGAAATGTACACTTCATTGGCCTTGGGGTTTCTTGAACCCTTGCAGGTTGTTTGTGTGCACAGTAAGTATTTACTACTCTTTCCAGATATATTATTTTCTATGTGTTCCATGCCTTGGAAATATAAGAAAGCCTTTCATTAGGAGAATGATTCAGCTACTGTAGAGCTGGCCTTGCGTCACCTAGTATATTAAGTGGTAATAAGTGATATAATGTCTTATGGGATACTTAGGGATTTTTCTTTCCAGTATTTTTCAGTTTGGTTTGGTTTTATCTGTTGATTTTATATTTTCTCAAACAAAGATTTTGATTTGGTTGATTTTTCCCCAATGAAGATTTTCCTGACTATATTTTATACTAAAATAACATCAATTCTTTCCCTTTTTTTCTTGTCTTTAGCTACTTGGAGGTGGATTCTCTCCTTCCATCCCCAACCAATGACTAGAGTAATCTGGGATTTTGAGATAAAGGTGATAGAAAACTCCTCTTTCATATTTATTTTCCTATGTTAAGAACAGGCAGATGAAAATACGTGAATGAGTTCATCAGTAATGGGTCCTACTGACAAGAAACTAAATCTTAGCCATTTATATCTCAGAAGGTTTGTTTAAACCAATCCACATTATATTTCTCTCTTTTTAAAAATTTCAGCTTTTACTTTTGATACAAGGGGTACATGTGCAGGATTGTTACATGGGTATATTGCACCTAGGTACTAAGTATAGTACCCAACAGGTAGTTTTTCAACCCATCCCCTTTTAATAGTCCATAGGTCTATTGTTCCCATGCTTACCCATGTGTGCTCAATGTGTAGGTCCTATTTATAAGTGAGAACATAAAGTATTTGGTTTTCTGTTCCTGCATGAATTCACTTAGGATTATGGCTCCCTCTTTGTTGCTGCAAAAGACATGATTTCATTCTTTTTTATGGCTATGTGTTATTCTAAGGCATATCTGTATCATGGTTTTTAAAATTCAGTCCACCATTGATAGGCACCTAGGTTAAGTCTATGTCTTTCCTATTGTGAATAGTGTGCAATGAACATATGAGTACATGTGTCTTTTTGATATAATGTTCTATTTTCCTTTGGGTATACAACCACTACTGGGATTACTAGGTCCCATGGTAGTTCTGTTTTAAGTTCTTCAAGAAATCTACAAACAGCTTTCCATAGTGACTGAACCAGTTTGCATATCCCCCAGTCGTGTATAAGCATTTCCCTTTCTCTGCAGTCTCACCTATATCTGTTGGTTTTGGCTTTTAAATAGTAGCCATTCTGACTGGTATAAGATGATATCTCATTGTGGTTTTGACTTGTATCTTTCTAATGATTAGTGACAATGAATTTTTTTATATGTTTGTTGGCTGCTTGTGTATGTTATCTTTTGACAAGTGTCTGTTCATGTCCTTTGCCCATTTTTAAAATGGGGTTATTTGCTTTTTGCTTGTTGATTTATTGAAATTCCTTATAGATTCTGAATACTAGATCTCTGTTGGATGCATATTTTCAAATATTTTCTTCCATCTTGTAGGTTGTCTGTTTACTCTGTTGATGGTTTCTTTTGCTGTGCAGAAGCTCTTTAGTTTAATTAGGCCCCACTCGTCAATTTTTGTTTTTGCTATCATTGTTTTTAGGGACTTAGCCAAAAGTTCTTTGCCAAAGCCAATGTCAAGAAGGGTATTTCCTAGGTTTTCTTTTAGAATTTTTATAATTTGAGGTCTTATATTTAAATATTTAAACTTTCTTGGTTAATTTTTGTATATGGTGAAAAGTAAGGATCTGGTTACATTCTTCTGCATATGCCTAATAAATTATCCCAGCACCATTTGTTGAATAGGGAGTCCTTTCCCCATTCCTTTTTTTTTGTTGGTCTTATAGAAGATCAGATAGTTATAGGTGTGTGGTTGTATTTCTGAGTTTTCTACTTTGTTCCGTAAGTCTGTTTATGTACCAGTACTATCTTGTTTTGATTACGGTAGCCTTATACTTTGAATTCAGGTAGTTTGATGTCTCTGGCATTGTTCTTTTTGCTTAGAATTTCTTTGGCTATTTAGGCTTTTTTTGGTTCCAAAATAATTTTAAATAATTTTAGAATTTTTTTTTTTCTAATTCTGTGAGGAATGATGTTGGTGATTTAATAGGACCACTACTGAGTCTGTAAATTGCTTTGGGCAGTATAATCATTTTTACAATATCAATTCTTCCAATTTTCCAGTTATTTGTATCATCTCTAATTTATTTCAGCAATGTTTTGTAGTTTCTCTGGCAGAGATCTTTCACCTCCTTACTTAGCTATATCCCTAGGTATTTCATTTTCTTTGTGGCCATTGTGAATGGGATTGGGTTCTTGATTTGACTCTCAGCCTTAATGTTATCAGTGTACAGAAATGCAACTGATTTTTGTAAATGGATTTTGTATTGTGAAACCTCAGTAAAGTCATTTATCAGTTTTAGTCACTTTAGGTGGGGTCTTTAGTGTTTTCAAGGTAGGTAATCATATCATCTATGAAGAGACATAGTTTGACTTCTTCTTTTCCTATTTTGATGCCTTTATTTCTTTCTCTTGCCTGATTGCTTTGCCCAGCACCCTCAGTACTATATTGAAGAGGAATAGTGAGAATGGGCATCTTTGTCTTGTTCCGTTTCTCAAGAGGAATGCTTCCAGCTTTTGTCCTTTCGGTATGATACTGCTGTGGGTTTGTCATACATTGCTGTTATTATTTTGAGGTATATTCCTTCAATGCCTAATAAGTTCAGGGTTTTTATCATAAAATGATGTTGGATTTTATCAAAAGCTTTTTCTGCATCTCTTAAGATGATCATATGGTTTTTGTTTTTAATTCTGTTTATGTGGTGAATCACATTTATTGATTTCTATATGTTGAACCAACCTTGCATGCCAGGAATACAGCTTACTTGATTGTGGTGAATTAATATTTTGATGTGGTACTAGATTTGGCTTTTTTTGTGGTACTAGATGTGGTACTAGATTTGGCTTTTTTTGTTGAGATTTTTGTGTCTATGTTAATCAGAGATATTAGCCTGATGTTTTCTTTCTTTGTCACGTCCCTTTCAGATTTGGTATTAGGCTGATGCTGGCTTCATAGAATGAATTAGAGAGGAATTCCTCCTCCTCAACGTTTTGGAATAGTTTTAGTAGGACTGGTACTAGTTTTTCTTTGTACATTTGGTAGAATTTGGCTGTGAATCCATCTGGTCCAGCCTTTTTTTTTAGTTGGTAGGCATTTTACTACTGATTCAGTTGCAGAGTTCAATATTGGTCTATTCAGAGTTTTAACCTCTTCCTGATTCAATCTTGCGATATTGTGGGTTTCCCAGATTTACCCATTTCCTCTATATTTTCTAATTTGTGTGCATAGAATTGTTCACAGTATTCTCTGAAGATCTTTTGTATATTTTGTATTTCTGTAGGATTAGTGGTAATATCATCTTTGTAATTTCTGAGAGTACTTATTTGAATCTTCTCTTTTTTATCTGTTAATCTAGCTAGCAGTTTATTGATCTTGTTTATTTTTTCAAGAAACCAACTGTTAGTTTCATTGATCTTTCATATGGATTTTTGCATCTTAATTTCATTAAGCTCCTCTCTAATTTTAGTTGTTTGTTCTCTTCTGCTTGATTTGGGGTTTGTTTGTTCTTTTTTTTCCTAGTTACTTTAGGAAAAAATGTCGGTAGTTAATTTGAAATCTTTCTAACTTACTTCTTGATAAAAGTGTTTAGGGCTATAAACTTTCCTGTTAACGCTGCTTTATCTGGATCCAATGTGCAGATGAGAAGAATGAATCTTCTGTGGTTGTTGGATGGAGTGTTCTGTAGATGTCTCTTAGGTCCAGTTCAAGTGTCAAGTTTAAGTCCAGGGATTTTTGGTTAGTTTTCTGGCTTGATGATCTGTGTAATGTTGTCAATGAGGTGTTGAAGTATCCCGCTATTATTGTGTGCTTGTCTAAGTCTTTTCATCGGTTAAAAAGAAATTATTTTATTAATCTGGGTGCCCCAGTGTTGGGTGTGTATATATTTAGAATAGTTAAGTTTCTTGTTGGATTATACCCTTTATCATTATGTAATGTTCTTCATTGCTTTTCTTAATTTTTGTTGGTGTAATGACTGTTTTATCTGATATAGGAATAGCAACTCCTGCTCTTTTTTCTTTTTTTTTTTTTTGCATGGTAGCTCTTTCTCCATCCTTTTACTTAGAGCCTGTGGGTGTCACTGTATGTGAGATGGGTGTCTTAAAGACAACAGATTGTTGGGTTTTGTCTTTTTATCCCGTTTGCCACTCTATGACTTTTAAGTGGGTTGTTTAGTCCATTTACATTCATGGTTAGTATTGATATGTGTGATTTTGATCATGTCATTGCATTGTTAGCTGGTTGTTATATAGACTTGATTGTATAGGTGCTTTATAGTGCCTGTGAGCTATGTGCTAAGGCGCGTTTTTGTGGTAACAAGTGTCATTCTTTTGATTCCATATTTAGCAATCCCTTAAGGACCTTTTTGTAAGACTGGTCTAGTTAAAATGTATTCCCTCTGGATTTGCTCATTTGAGAAGGATTTTACTTCTCCTTCACTTATGAAGTTTAGGAGAAATTCTTGGTTGGAATTTCTTTTCTTTAAGGATACTGAAAATAGGCCCCCAGTCTCTTCTGACTTATACGATTTCTGCTTACATGTCTGCTGCTAGCCTGATGAGGTTATCTCTTTATGTGGCTTGACCCCTCTGTCTAGGTGCCTTTAAGCTTTTGTCTTTTGTGTCGACCTTGGTGAATCTTATGAATATGTGACTTAGGACTGGCCACCTTGTATAGTATCTAGCTGGAGTTCTCTGCATTTCTTGGATTTGTCTGTCAATGTGCCTAGTGAGATTAGGGAAATTTTCATGGACTATATCCTTAAATATAGTTTATCCTTTCTTCTCTCTCAGGAATGCCAATGAATTGTAGATTTGTTCTCTTTACATAATCTCATATTTCTTGGAGGTTTTATTCATTTTTTAAAAATTATTTTTTCTTTATTTTTATCTGACTCAGTTGATTTAAGGAACCAGTCTTCAAGCTCTGGGATTCTTACCTCAGCTTGGTTTATTCTGCTAGTAATACTTCCAATTGTATTATGAAATTCTTGCGGTGAGGTTTTCAGTCTAGAAGTTTACTTTGGTTCATTCTTAAAACAGCTATTTTTTTTTTCATTCAGCTCTTGGATCATTTTACTGGATTCCTTGGATTGGGTTTTAACTTTCTCCTGAATCTTGATGGGCTTCCTTGCCATTGATCTGAACTTTATGTCAATCATTTTAGTCATTTCAGACTGGTTAAGAACTATTGCTGGGGAGCTGGTGTACTCATTTGGAAGTAAGGGGACATTCTGGCTTTTTGAATTGCCAGGACTCTTTTCTTCTCATCTGGTGGTGGTGGGGCGGGGGGTGAGGGGGTTGGTGTTCTTTTTTTAATTGCAGTGAAAGTTGAGTATAGTCAGTTGGCTTCATTTATGAATGCTTTCAGAGGGCCAGAGCTCTGTGTGGTATCTCCATGTGTGGGTGAATTCTTGAACTTGGTTTCACAGGTGTATATATTAGCAGGATAATTTTTGTTGTTGTAGTTTGGGTTGTGATCCAATAGATGGTGGTTAAGTGTAATGGCTGGTAGCTAGGTTAATACCCAGCCATGGGGCTCTTTTGTATTTCCTTGTATTTGCAAGGATGCTCTGTTTTGGTTGTGGGGGATAGAGAGATGGTCCCCTCACCAGATCCACTCCTGGGCCTTGGTGGATCTCCCTCTGAAGATTTGCACTGTATATGTACTTCTTTTGTTAGGTCTCCTGGGCGGTGGGGCCCTGCCAGGTAGAAGCTGCTGCAGGGAGATATACCATAACCTTTCTAAACTGGCCCTATAGAGGAGGTACACCCTACTCTGCCCTGGCCAGAAAACCTGCACATCTCACCTCTCTCAGTGGTTTGAGGGTGCAGGCTCCTCCACAGCTCTAGTGCTGGCCACAGATCTTGGCTTCATACTCCCAAGCTGTGTGCCGCAGCCCTGGGGCAGCAGGATGCCTTGTGGCTCGCAGTCAGGTTCTAGCTGCACTGGGGGATCCAATGTGCTCCTGGGTCACTGGGAAAGTACTCAGGTGCAGCATTGCACTCAGGCTGGGCTTTGGGGGCTGTGCTGTCCACCCACTCCTGCAGGGCAGCTAGGTATGGGCCCTGGGAGGAGCTGCCAGGTAGAAGACATCACCGAGCAGACATGTCCCAGTCCCCCAGCAAAGCAGGCTCCACTCTCTCCTGGCTTGGAGAACAACTAGGGCATGTGCCTCCTGGAGGGGGATGAGAAGCCCTGGGTGGGTGTCTATGGCCACTCTCTGCTGGAGCTGCCCAATGCCCAAAAGCTCCCAGACTCCACAATGTCTGAAGACCTATCTCTGCCTGTACCCCAAGGAGATTCCCCCTGCCAGCTCACACATCCATGGGGGATAAAGGGTCCCCTTATAGCTTGGATCCCAGAGGTCCATGGTAAGGGTGAGCCGTCCCTCAGTTCCCTCACTCACCCTTTCCCAGGAGCCATTCAGGGCCAGAAACTTGCCCTGGAGTTCAGGTACCCCATGCAGGGTTCCCAGCTTCCTCCCACTTCAGCCTCAGCTTCAGCATTGCCTCTCCATCCACTTTTGACATTTTCTCTCCAAAGATCTACTAAAATGTGGTGGTTTATTTGATAATTTGGTTTCTTTTGGTTGGAGCAACACTTCCTGGCTGTGTCTAGTCAGCTGTCTTGTCTGTCCTCCTCACTCCAATAGCACTTTTTCTTTTTTTTAGAGACAGGGTCTCACTCTGTCACCCAGGTGGGAGTGCAGTGGCACAATTATAGCTCACTGCAACCTCAGATTTTTGGGCATAAGTAATACTTTGCCTCAGCCTCTTAAGTAGCTGGAATTACAGAAATTGCTAACATATAATATGTTTCTTTTAGTCTCCATGATGTACATTTGTTTAATCAATGATATTACATGACTGAGTTATGATTTTCCACTATGTCTTGTATATGAGGACAGAAAACCTGCCTTTGAAAACTTGTTCCTCAGAGGTAACAATTTTGATCACTCTTGTAGTAGATGGAAGGCAAAGTCTATATGTTTTCTCTTTGAATGTATCATTTCTCCATAACAAAGTCACCCAAAGCATGGTCATATGATGGAAAATACACTAAATTGTAGGTTTTTAAAAATATATTTTATTAATTTATTTTTCAGTAGACATGGGGTTTTACCATGTTGCCCAGGCTGGTCTCGAACTCTTGGGCTCAAGCGATATGCCTACCTTGGCTTCCCAAAACGTTGGAATTATCGCCATGAGCCACGGCATCCAGCCAAGTTTCAGATTCTTAAAGAAGATCTATTTAGTTCCATTCCATTTTATTTAACAAGTACTTTTTAATTAACAACTATAAAACACTAGGCTTGTTTATATAAGTAAAATAAAGTCATATATGATTGTTATCCATGGTCCAAAATAACATTATGGCATAAGATTAGGTGGTTTCTGGCTGGTAGTATATTAGGCTTAGTCAAAATCTTTTTAGTATAAGCTATAAGAGACACTGTGGAAGTCTTTATGTGCAATACTTTTAACAAACCCAATTCAAGTCTGAATTCTAAGTGCTGTGCCCTAGTACTGATGTCCTGAATGACATAGCCTGTTACTGTTCATAATTGCTTTTGATGGAGCTTAAGACACCATGACCTTTTCCTCCCTGGGTCTTATCACCACAGTTTTACCATTAAATCTTGTTCTGGATTCATAAGAAGACCCACGTTAGTAGCAGAACTAGCTCACGATAGTGCCTTAACTCTCAGGAGAGAAAATGGAATTAATTACTCCTGATAGTACTTACAGTTTTAAAACAGAGACTCATTTACTTATTGGACATATGAAGGACCAAGATTAGAGGTACCAACCACTTATTCCCTTAATATTCACCTCTAGACTTAAGGTAAAATAAGTTTGCTGTCCAGGTATCCTTCTTTAATGAAACTGGCTGCCAATAGGTGCCATATCCATCAAGCCTTTTGGACTGCAGCTTATCTGCTGCTGGGCTTCTATTCAGAAACCAAAGAGTTGACTTAGTTTTCAAAGCATCATCCAAAGGAGAGAAGTGTGTTAGTCAGAGGCTGGTTTCTGGTTCTCTCAGTGATTTCTCAGTCCCTTTGTACCAGAGGAGAGAGGCTGATCCTCACTGATCCTCTTCCTCAAACTGGCCACATCACAAAAAACTACCTCCTAATCAGCTTGTTTCTGCTGCTTGAGAATGTTCTAGAAACAGAGATACTTCTATTGAATGCTTTGCCTTTTTTAGCAGAGAAAAATATAGTAAATCTCAAAAATAGAAAAGATCTGTTGCTACTCATTTTCTTCTCTCAAATAAATATAAACCTAAATATTTTCAAAAATTTTCAGGTACTTATTTCCTTTTTCCTAAGGTATGTCAAAATAGTATATTTAAAGAAACCCCTTTGTTCTTTAGCAGTTTATAGTCTGTTACAGGAGATAATACTGCAATAATAAATGCTAGATGAATGGTACTGTCAGGAAATGACAAGTATTCCACCAGTTGGCAGCTTCTCTTACAGGGAGAATAGGATGTTTCCTCTTCCACAGAGATGCATAATCGCTGGCAAGAGGAGATATTTGGGGTCTCTCAGTGGACACAAGATACTAGGAAGGGTTAACACATACCAAATAGTTATTAATTTCCACATTTCATTAAAATGGAATTTCACTAGGAAATAATAAAGAGGAATGAAAACTATAATTATAGCAGATTTTTATCAAAATAGAAAAATGAAAATTTTTTCAGTCAATCAGAAACCTCCCAGCTCACCTTCTACTTTTCACAATACACCCTCTCCTTCATTGATGAATTTATTTCCCTTAGCCACTGTTACTTGTGTAGCAATTTACAAATAAAGCCTTTCATAGTGAAACAGATTATTTTTCTATTAAAAAAATTCACTGGGCGCGGTGGCTCACACCTGTAATCCCAGCACTTTGGGAGGCCCAGATGGGCGGATCAGGAGGTCAGGAGATCCAGACCATCCTGGCTAACACGGTGAAACCCCGTTTCTACTAAAAATACAAAAAATTAGACAGGCGGGGTGGTGGGTGCCTGTAGTCCCAGCTACTTGGGAGGCTAAGGTGGGAGAATGGTGTGAACCTAGGAGGCGGAGCTTGCAGTGAGCTGAGATCGTGCCACTGCACTCCAACCTGGGTGACAAACTGAGACTCCATCTCCAAAAAAAAAAAAAAAAAAAAAAAAAAAATCCTACAGCGTTGAAGTAGGAGCATCTTCCCCTTCTCCTCCTTCAAACCTTTCTCCATTCTTGATGATAATTTTCTAATTGCACCCATTCTTTATATGTCCCTCTGTGCCTTCTTAGCAGTTCCCCAGGTGGTTAGAAATGTTATTTGAAAGACACAGATACAGATGCATGTTATGCAATTAATAGGCCTTCACTAAGTGGAACCAATAGACCATTAAAATGAATCTGTGCTGTCCATGCTATCTATCTTCATCTTTCTCTCTCCAGCAATAACCTGACCGAATGGCTAGAGATATGAAAACCTGTCTCTTTATCCCACTCTGTCTTAAGTGCCAAAGAAGAACAGGGCACAGATAATGAATTTGTACTTTCAGCAACAAATGTGCAAATTCTTCCATTCCAAGTATGCCTCTTGTCTAGGCTGCTGAATCAGGGGTTGCACCATTTACAATAGGAAATGGAATAATTTCCCTACTTCAACTCAGGGAGCGGCCGTATCCTGCAATAAATGGTCTGGGCATATAAATAATAAAGTAAAAATGGGCCTAAAGCTGCCGGGATTTTTGTTTGCAGGAAATAGGATAACTCTAAGCAATTTATGGTACTGCTTCCCAGCTAGAGTCCAAGGGCTTTTTAGTTAGTAATGGCAATAACAGGAATGGCTTCATGTCAAGATAGAGCCACAAGTACTAGGCAGAAAGAGAGCAACAAATATTAAAAGATGTCAACTGCCAGCACGAGTTGATTGCAACTTGTAGCACTGGGGAAAATGAAGCATGCCAGGAGCATTAGTAGTCAGAGAACCAGCCATCAAAAAACCTCTGAGGCCAATAACATCTCAAATCCCTTGAACCCTGACTTCCTGAGGAAAGAGACAAAGAATAATTTATGAGCACTGGAGGCCTGATCTGTTAACACATTATTATCTTTGTCAGTCAGAGTAATTACTGACCTGAAAATACTATGGATATGCATTAAGAACAACATTCCTGGAGTGATTTCATGAAGTACAAATGCAGCAACAAATCCTCATTGTTCCCTAATATCAGATTTCATTCTCAATATTATCAGTAGCTTCCATTTACTGAGCACTTACTATGTGGGGTTGTTGCAAAAGATTTGTATGTTTTATCTCATTCAGTGCTCACCATGACCTTATGAGGTAGGCACTGTTATTAGCTGCATTTTACAGATGAGTAAGTAAAATAAGCACAAGAGACTATGCCACTTAGCCAAGGAAACAAACAAAATTGGTAAATGTAGTTTCAGGAGTCAGACCCAATTCTGTCTGACTTCAGAGCTTGATCCTGAATATCTCATATTGCCTCGTGTAATAAAAAAAAAAAAAAACAAAAACAAATAATTACAGCATCCTCAGCTGACATGTTTTGCATGCTTAGTATACACTAAACATTGGGCTAAATGTTTGTTTGTTTTTTTGTTTTTGAGATGGAATGTCGCTCTGTCACCCCGGCTGGAGTGCAGTGGCACGATCTCGGTTCACTGTAACCTCTGCCTCCTGGGTTCAAGTGATTCTCCTGGCTCAGCCTCCCGAGTAGCTGGGATTATAGGTGCCTGCCACAACACCTGCCTAATTTTTGTATTTTAGGTAGAGATGGGGTTTCGCCATGTTGGCCAGTCTAGTCTCAAACTCTGGACTTCAAATCATCTGCCTGCCTCGGCCTCCCAAAGTGCCAGGATTACAGGGGTGAGCCACCATGCCTTGCTTGGGCTAAATGTTTGAATAAACCGGGATAGGATAACCCCTGTAACAAACAACCCCAAATCCTTTGTGTCTTTTAATATAATACAAGTTTTTTTTTCTTTTTTCTTTGTTTTGCTGCCACATGTCACAGACCAGTGAGGTAAGCAGAAGGTAGATGTGGATGGTGCAAAGGGGCTCTGCTCCATGCAGTCATTCAGAGAACTAGGCTTCTTCCTAGTGAATATTCAACATGTGTACTCCAAAGTGACCATAAAAAGAAAGGTGAGAGATCATGAGAAAGGCACACCTAATCTTAACTGCCTTAGCCCAAAACTGACCCGACCCTTGGGCTCATATCTTATTGTTGATAAGTAGTTACTTGGCTCATCTAGATACATGGTTGCTGCAAAACAGAGCTTGTGTCCAAGAGGAGTGACACATTTGGTGAGTGTCTAGCTAGTTCCTGGCAAAGTATTTTACCTGCATTAGTTCATACTTCACACAACTTTATGAAGTTATTCTTTTCATGATAAAAATGAGGAAACCAAGATACAGGGAGGTTTCATTTTCTCAAGATCAAACAAGTAGTTGTTAGAGGTGGGATTATGGTGGAGGGGGAATGACAAAGAGATTCTCACAAATGACAAAAATAAAAATTTGTAAGCATTCTTTATCCTATATCTGTTGATAATTTCATGGAATTATCACCAACATTTTCCTCTGTAGTCATTTCCTATATCCAATAACTAGTTCTCTAGCTCTACTTACTTATTGCAATTCCCTGAAATAACTTTTTCTTTGTTATCTCAGGGCTTTTGTATAACCTGCTGTTCTATTGTTTTTTTGACTTGAGCCACTTTGATGCATCCGTTAGGTCAGAGCTTAGATAGCACTTCTTCAGAAAGTCCCATTTGATTTCAAAGCCTGAGTTAGGGAGTTTGCTATGAGCTCCCTTAGCATCCTGGGTTTCCCTGGTCATCATACTTGTCACACTGTACTTTAACTTTTGATTAATGGATCTGTCTTTCTTGCTATAGGCTAAGTTATTCCATAGCAGAGTTTGGTCTAGCTCATATATCTCTGCATCCTAGCATCCAAACTGTCTGGTACATAGTAAGAGTCAAATGAATATTTGTTAAATAAGTGAATGAACAAATTAATTCCTGTATATTTTCACAGGATACTCTGAAGCCATACTCACCCTTCCATGGCTTTAATCTCAATAATTCACTTTTCCTTCTCTTAGCTTCTAAATCTAAATCATTCATGTACTCAGGTAAGCCTGAGTACTTAAATAGGCTAGATATTGTAGTAAGCCCTGGGAAGATTCAAAGGAGAAAATTACTCCTCTTGTGCTCTCAAGGAGTTCACAATCTAGGGAAGGATAGAGGCTCTATCCTATCAGGGTTCAGGATGTAACCCTGAATTATGATGCAATCTGGTAAGAACCACTACAGAGGAATGTGGAAACCAGATGTTGTGATGGCCCAGAGAAAGTAGTCACTGGGGAGGTGGGGAAAAGCCTCCAATGAGGAGACCTATGAGCCAGACTTTAAAAAATATGTCAGATAGAGATAGAGTGGATGGTCATCAAACACACAGGGAATCACATAAAACAAATGAGGAATAGGCCGGGCGCGGTGGCTCAAGCCTGTAATCCCAGCACTTTGGGAGGCCGAGACGGGCGGATCACGAGGTCAGGAGATCAAGACCATCCTGGCTGACACGGTGAAACCCCGTCTCTACTAAAAAAATACAAAAACTTAGCCGGGCGAAGTGGCGGGCGCCTGTAGTCCCAGCTACTCAGGAGGCTGAGGCAGGAGAATGGCGCAAACCCGGGAGGTGGAGCTTGCAGTGAGCTGAGATCCGGCCACTGCACTCCAGCCTGGGCGACAGAGCGAGACTCCGTCTCAAAAAAAAAAAAAAAAAAAAAAAAAAAAAAAAAAAAAAAAAAAAAAAACCAAATGAGGAATATGTAAATATTTCACTTTTGAAGGATATAAGAAGACAACCCAATAAAAATAGGCAAATTATTTGAAAGGATATTTTATGAAACAAGATAAAAGAATGACCAACGATACATGAAAAGTTGCTCAACATCATTAGACATGAGAAAAACTTAAGTTAAAACTATAGTGAGATGCCTCTGTATACCCACTTGAATGGCTAAAATTAAAGAGACCTAAATATCAAGTACTGACTGACAAGAAAGTAGAGTAACTGGAACCCTCATACAATGCTGGTGGGATTATAAAATAGTATAGCCATTTTGGAAGACTGGCAGTTTCTTATAGGGTTAATTATACACTTTCCTGAAGACCAAGCCATTCCACTCCTAGATATTTACCCAAGAGAAATGAAAATATATCCACACAAATATCTGTACATACGTTTTCCTAGAAACTTTATTCATAATAGACAAAAACTGCAAATAACTCAAGTGTTTCTCAGTAGGAAAATGGATAAACAAATCATAGTATATCCATAAAATGGAATATTCCTCATGAATAAAAGGAAACAAACTAATGTTATACCCAACAGCATGCATGAATCTCAGAAACATTAGGCTGAGTGAAAGACACCAGACACAAGAGTACATGCTGTATGTTCCCATTTATATAAAGTTCGAGAATGGACAAAATCAATGAACAGAAAGGTGATCTGTGGTGATCTAGGGCCAGAAGCTGGAGAGTGAATGACTGCAAATGGACATGAGTAAGCATTCTGGGGTGGTGGAAATATTCTATATCTGGATTGTGACTGCCTGTGTTTGTTAAAACTTACCATGTTGTATACTTAAAATGGGTACATTTTATTGTGTATAATTTTTTTCTCAATAAAATTTATTTAAAAAGTAAACAAAATGAAACAAAACAAGGAGATGTAGAAATGTACCTTTGAGACATGGCAAGGGGTCCAATGCAGTCATTGTGCAGACTTTGCTTGGAATCACTATCTTGAAAGGCATGCTGAGGTGAAGAGAGATGCTGAGGTGATTGGACTCTACTCCATAGGCCAATGGATTTCAATTTGTTTGCCGTGACCACAGTAAGACATTTTATATTGTGACCCAGTCTCTCTCATTCACACACACCCATGCAATTTCATGTACATGCACATGCCAACCTGAAAAAAAGTGTTCTGTCAAACTGTTATAGTCAACCACATGTGCCACACTCTGATATCATTTCTCTTCAAGTAGACTATATGGTGGATAGACAAAGTAAATTAATTCCACAATTTGCCAATGTATTCTGTCTGTGTAGCTTGAAGAAACAAATGTATTGTGTCTGTGTAGCTTGAAGAACCACCAACATTTTTTATTCAGATAAGTGACATATTTACAGAACTCTGGAAATCATTTAGAGGATAAAAAATAATGAGGGTTTGGAGGAAGAGAGATTAATTAGAAGATTATCAGAATAAGAATAATAGTACTTATGGTTGCTTACTCTGTGTCATGTGCTTTTCTAAGCTTTTTACATATAATTTTACATAATCCTAATTGCAATACTGTCAGGTAGGAATAATTAATATCCCCATTTTACAGAAAAGCAAACTGAGGTTAGAGATATTAAGAACTTGTTAAAGATACTGGAATTAATAAGGACCAAAGTAGGAATATCTGACAGCAGAGATTAAATTCTTAATCTCCAGACTCAGAGGCCTCTGGGGGGACATGAAGGCAGGAGTTTAGGGATGGAGAGGGAGAATGGAAAGTTATTACTAAGATGGACTCCTCAGGGGTTGGCGATCCAGACTAATGTAGAATTTACAGAGCAGAAGGAATTGTGGCTGACTCTCAACTTTTTAATTTGGATAACTGGTTGTATGGTGACACCATTGATGAATGTAGAGAACACAAAATAATTTGTTTTGGTGGATGGGTAAGGGAATTATAGTGGGGAGATAATGAGTTTGCTTTGGGACACATTGAGTTTGAAATGCCCTTGGAGCATCCATGCCAGACACACCTACCTGCAGTTACAGTAGAAGGAGTTGACCTCTCTCTTGCCATCTCTTGGTCTGCTTCATTGTTGGTCCCATTATCATTACAAAATGATTGTCAGCAGACTGGGGAGTCATAAACTGCTTGGTTCATTAGCAGAAGACGAGCAATTGTCTTGTCTGTTGGCTCTAATAATGCTGATTGGGCAGATTAGGCTGCCTATCCACTCCTCCATCAGTCATTGCAATTAAGTGTACTATGAAAATCTCACTTCTCTCTTTGGAGCAAAATAGGGTCACTCAGACTCTATGGACCACTGAAGGGAAAAGGATGGTGAGACAAATATGGCTGTTCCTAGAAGTTAAATAAATGAATCCTGGATAGTGGTAACAACAGAAGTCCATTACATGAGGCTCTTCTTGACTCAAGCACAGTGGACTACTTGTTCGCCCCAAAACATCATGTGCTTTCTTGCATTAGGATCTTTGATAATATTGTGTCCATTGCCAGGAATGCCCAGCCCTTTGCTGGATGAAGTGCTACCAACCTTACATTGCATTCAATGATGCCAATCTATTTAATTAAATGATCTTGAATTGTCCTGCCTCTGAACCTTGTAACAATGTTTATCTTTCTTTCAGGCCTTTGTGTTACAGTTTTTTGTGCCCCTTACTTGTCTTGTTTTCCAGTGATCTATAAGCTGCCTGAGGGCATGTGCTGTGTACCTCCAAGAGCACATTGTCCAACAACGCACATTAGAGTGGGTGTTCATTACAGATTTGCTGACATGAATTAATTTCAAGGAATTGTTTTATAGGTCTGACCTGAAAGATATATGAAATAACTTGTTTTCACAGGGAGACACATTTGAAAGAGACCCTGTATTTTTCACTGTTGTTATTACCAGCTGTTCACAGTGGAATGAGAAGGATTTGCTCTTTGATTAGATTTTAAAATTGAAACAGCTGCATGTGAGTTGAGCTCAGAAGAATATATGACAGTTTTATAGAGACATTTGGCAGTTGGGTCGTGAAATGAAAGTGTTGCCACTGTAAAACTATTATTTGTCCTGGGGAAGTTCTAAAACAAAGGAAAAATAATTTTGCTTTTGTAAAACATAAAGGCTGATAGATGGTAATTATTTTCTACTTGGCTGCAATTATGACTTCCTAACATAATATAGTATATTAATGACTGTGCTGTGTTAATTAGAGAAACAGGTATATTACAAATATGAGACTTTAACAGTGGCAACCTATTTGAATGCTTAACTTTATGGAAAATGGTGTGAAACATTATTTTTCACTGTTGTGGCTTTGGACTCTCAAAGCCAAAAAATTTGAGGAATGAATTTATAGCCTTATCAACACAGAGGATCAACTAATTGACATATTTTTGCACAATTTGTTACAAGAAATGCTAAATCTGAGATGGGAAAGATGCAAATTCTATAACCTATGGTTATAGAGGGGGGAAAAAAACATCTAATCCTATCGTGCTCTTCAAGTGACCCCTGGCCATTATTTTCTTGGTTGTAAGGTTGTTTGTTTTTCTGTGTATTAATTAGATATAGATGCAGACCTAAATTTTGGAGTGTATGGTTTAAGTCTGGTTAAAACAACACTTCCGCAGGGATTATCAGGCCTTTGTGCTGTTCTCAGGATCTTGTGTCTTTCTCAGGTGTATTTAGAGACAGTATCACATTATACCCCTTGGGAGCAGATAAGAGTAACTGGAGAGCACAGTTAATAATAGCTCTCCTACCTAATCTCTTTCATAGATTATGCTTACTTTTCCCTACTGGTATACTGGCAAGGGTTCTGAGGGACTAGTCATGATGAAAATAGCCAACGAGTCCCAACGACATGCTAAATGCTTTACATACAATCCTATTAGTTAGGTATGATTATCATCCCTGTTTTATAGGTGAGCAAATTGAGACTTGGATTAAGTAAATTTGCCCAAGGTTATATAATTAGAAAATGTTGGGATTTGAACCATAAGTATTTGCTTATTTTTTGGTCACTTTTACAAATATACTCTTTCATTGCTGTAATCTTCATTTCTAAAATGAGATGAGAAGAAGCTGAATGTCTTATCACAAATTATCAAATTAATCAAATTTATAAATCACAAATATTTATAAACGTGCACCCTGATCTGAATAGCTGTGTGATTCAGGGTGGGCAAAGTGAATCCAAGTATGGCCAAAGTGGCAACAGTGGCACTGCTCTTTTTTTCTGTCTTGAAATTAAGTTTGAGGCTGCATAAATTTACAAATATAATCAATATATTTGCCCTTTTAGTCTTTGAGGTTGCAAACCTAGTTTTAACAAAAATCTGTCAATGCATAGTTAATAGATTCAATGTATATGCATCCATCTCCAGAATACATATAAGGTTATGATTTTACATGTTTGTCCTAAATGGCTGCAGCATCCATATATTATTAGACTGAGCTTTTCTAATAGGGATAAATGTACTGCACTGTGGACTTTCAAGATGGCAAGATACACAACTCATGCTCAGTGAAGCTGGGGAAAATATATTATCCCTCTGCTATGCTGTGACATACATATATTCCATTCAAGCTTCATGAGGGCATTAAATCCAGAGAGAGATAAAAAACAAAAAACAAAACAAAACAAAACACAGAGACAGAGTTCCATGCTGGCTTTTACGAAAGTTTCTGTTGGCTCAATATTATTTGTGTAGTGTGCAAAAAGAGAAATTTTGTTAAAATACTGTATTTTATAAGTTTTTTCTCTTGCAAGTTACATTTCTCTACATTGCTTGAAAATCCAGGGAGACTTTTAATAAATGATAGGGAAAGGGTTCTAGTCCAGTTTAGTAATAATGCAATGTGGAAAATATTTTTACACAGTTACTTACAAATTATCAAAATAATGTAAGTTCAATATTTTATTTCCTAAAGATCATAGCTTTTGTCAACTTGTTTTGAATAATTGTTTTCATCTGGCATGTTTCCTTTTGCACTTTTTGTGTTAGCATTTTAGAACTAAAAATAAAGGCATCCTTCCTTAGTTAATAAACTTTATGAGCAGATACTGATCATTTTATTCAGAATGGCAAAAGAAAGGATGATTTTGGTAGTAAATTTTCACAAGAGGTATTATTTTCAATTTTTGTTTTCCACATAGGACAATACACGAATCAAAACTAGTGAAACTGTTGGGCGGAGGGTGTTCCAGTAGCTCATAGAAAATACCCCACAATGCCTCTTTGCACTAAATGTCAAACCAAGTCTGGAGTCAGAACTGTGTTGTTGAACCTCAGAGATCAAATATTATGATCATTAACTCTGTGGAAATATACACATGAAGAGAGGACTTAAAATTCTGGGTGTCACCTTCCTTGGTAACACTAAATAGATTTCAGGAGGGCATTAAAGTTAGGATTGAAGCCAGAAATTTTGGATGCTAGCTACTGTAGATTCCACTTTGATCTCTGAAACAGAAATGGCATTGTAAATGAGAATTTTACATTCGCACAGAAAACTTGACGATAGCTTTAGTTTAAGGAAGAGAAAACTAAGACTTGAGACTAAGCATATCAATCATGATTCAGTTCAGTTGGCTTGGTAGAGATAGCATTCTCTCTCACATTGTTGAAGGCTGAAGGTTTGTATTCCAGGGTTGATATCGCTTCTAGAAAACAGTTAATGACTCATACTCCTCTAGCTAACACTTTACCATTTTTAGGATGGTCCAGGATGATGACTAGAACTCTAGCCATCCTGTGGAGGAAGAGATTAAAAGGAAGATAAGGAGAACATGTCATGTTCTTAAAGTAAGTTTTCTAGAAGCTGTCTCATACCACTTTTCTCTATGTCTCATTGGTCCAAATTTAGTTCCATGGATGCACCTAGCTGCAAAAGAAGTTGGAAAATGTAGTCTTGATTCTTGGAGCCATCTGCTCAGCTAAGGAGTTGAGAGTTCTTTCTAAGAGAAAGGCAAACAAGACCTAGAGGTGCTAACCTACTATCTCTGCTGCAGGGGTATTAAATAATTGCTTAGGATCTTACAGTTTTCTAGTGGCAGAGATTAGAAGTATATCCCTTCATGGTACAGTACTCTTTAAATCAAAGAAAATGACCCTCTAATCTTATATGGAGCAAAGTTGTGTATAGAGGGAAATGAGAATAAAGATCATTATTATTTTAAAGTTAGGTTAGAAAGTTTGGTTTTAAGCATCCTTCCATTTATGCATATTGCCTATTATAACATGATTTCTATTCTATTTTTATCCCCCCCAGTTTAAAATAGACTTAAAAAGTCTTCTTAGAATATAAAGATTATATCCAAATTTCCCATCCATTAACATTGCTGAAACAATGAAAGTCAGAGGATCATCTAGCTTCTGACCATAAATCTCAAGTGGGCAGTTTGCCCTGCCTGGGCAGCTGTTGGTGTTCCCTGGTCGGCTCAGTCCAGCACCCTCTGGGACACTGCTTCACACCTTCTCTTGCTCCTCCAGCATCTGACACCCTTTCCCTTCACATTTAGTTGATGGTCTTGTCTCATTTCACCGAGAGAATAAAGACAAACACAAGGTAATTTCTTCTATTTCCTACCACTACATTATGAGTCCACCTGTGCCTGTATCCATATACTTAGCCTTTTCTTTTGTTATAATGCATGAAAAATCCTGTTTCTTTTGAAGCCCAACTCCACATTTATATGCTGGATCCCATCCTTCTTGCCTGCTCAAGGACTTTGCTCCTGCAATTATGTTCTCTTTCTCTGACATTATTTTCTCCTTCCCTATACAATCATTTCTACCAACATCCAAAGACATTCTAAAATCTTCCTTGACAAAATCCTTTACTGCAGACCAGATGTCACATCCCCTTTCAGGTGGGATTTCCTTGAAAGAATGTTTTAATATTCATTCATTGGCCCATTCCACTAAGGCTTTCATCCTTAACACACTACTGGAATCCTTCTTATCAAAGTTACCAATGATTCGCCTCTTGCCAAATCTTATGGACATTTCTCAGTCTTAATCTTCCTTGACATGTCAGTAGCACTGAACTCTGTTGTCCAATTCCACCCTTTGGAAGCATATTTTTTTACTGGCTTGGGTAATTCTATTGGCCCCTTGTTTTATTTCTACAGCGATTGTACCTTTCCATTCTTCTTTGCTGGCTCCTCTTCTCCCTGACCTAAGAATTTTGGGGTGCTTTCTCTTCTTTTTCTATGCTTTCTTCCTAGGGAAGTTTATTCAGTAAAATAGCTTTAAATATCATCTATTTTTCAGTGGTTCTGAAATTTATAACTTCCACCATTTCTTTTAATTTGGACTCCAGACTTTTATGTCAGACTCCCTCCTCAACATCTCCACTTGGTGTCTAAAGAGGACGTTCAAATTTAACATGTTCAGTTTAGAGCTCTGGATTCCCTTTTCCTAACCATTTCTTCCTTCCATTTTAGAGAAAGGCACCACCATTTGCCAAGTGATATGGGTAAAAAAACCAAGTGGTAATCCTTGATGCCTCTCTATCCTGCAAATCTTCCATTTAATGTATTAGAAAATCTTCACTTCACCCTCAAAATGTTTCCAGAATTTGATCAGTTTCACCATTTTCACCATTCCTTTCCTAGTAAAAGACCCCATTTAGATTCCAAACTGGTTTCTCTGCTTCTGATGGTACCCACAAGACTTTTACTCCAAGTTGAGAGTTACAGAGTTAGCTGAGTAAAATGTAAACTAGATTATATAAGTCAGTTTTCTATTCAAAATCCTGCAGCAGCTCACTCAGAACAAAAACACAGCTTCTTACTATGGCTTTTCAGGATCCATGAGATCTGGCCTCTTTCTGTTCACACGATTTCATTTCCTACTACTTTCGCTTTAGGCTCTACCATTCTGGCTCTTCATGTTTCTCAAAAATACTACATTTCCATTTCCATCAGGACCTTCGGACATATAATTTCCTCTGTAAGGACTGCTTCCCTGACTCATATAGGTCTTTATTCTAGATTATCTTCTCAGATGAACCTACTGTGGGTGTGCACAGTCCCTTCATCTTGATCCCTTTACCCAGGTTTATTTTTCCACAATACTTATGACTACACAAGACTGCATGACAGGTACACAGACAATTTTGGTTTCTTTGTTGTCTATCTCCCCTACAGTGTAAGTTCCATGAAGTTTTAGGCTTTGTCTTGCTTAATCTTTTATCCCCTAGATATGCCTAGAAAAGTTCAAAGTAATATGTATGCATGTGATATTAATATATAAGTAAATGATTCTGCAGCCTTAGAGAGGCTGCAGTTAGTTACCTAAAGAAAAATAGAATTTAAAAAATGTTCTCATTTAATATCTGCTGGATTGTTTAGCCTTCATGCCTTTGATCTTTCTGGAAGAACATATCAGTATGAAGCAAGATCAAGAGTAGCATGGAGGCAAAGGTCAGTCTGAGGCAAACTCTGCAAGGTTTGTATTCCAAAGATGGCATTGTGGCCAGAAACAGATCCATTGGCTGCTTGAGTGCATGTTTTACTTCAAACATGGAAAAACATGGAGAATATTCTCCTGAATCAAGCAATATGCTAGAAAATACTGGTTGCCAGAATGCCTCTGCTCCTCCAAAGGATCACATCTCCTTGCCAGCAAGGGAACAAAACTGGATGGAGAAGGAGTTTGATGAATTGACAGAAGTAGGCTTCAGAAGATGGGTAAAAACAAACTCCTCTGAACTAAAGGTGCATGTTTTAATGCAATGCAAAGAAGCTAAGCACATTAATAAAAGGTTACAGGAACTGCTAACTGGAATAACCAGTTTAGAGACGAACACAAATGACCTGAGGAGCTGAGAAACACAGTATAAGAACTTCATGAAACACACACAAGTATCAAGAGCTGAATCAATCAAGTGAAAGAAAGGATATCAGAGATTGAAGATCAACTTAATGAAATAAAGTGTGAAGACAAGATTAGAGAAGAAAGAATGAAAAGAAATGAACAAAGCCTCCAAGAAATATGGGACTATGTGAAAAGACCAAACCTATGTTTGATTGGTGTACGTGAAAGTGACAGGGAGAAAGGAACCAAGTTGGAAAACACACTTCAGGATATTATCCAGGAGAACTTCCCCAACCTAGCAAGGCAGGCCAATATTCAAATTCAGGAAATACAGAGAACACCACGAAGGTAATCCTTGAGAAGCAACCCCAAGACCCATAGTTGTTAGATTCACCAAGGTTGAAGTGAAGGAAAAAATGTAAAGGGCAGCCAGAAGAAAGGTCAGGTTACCCAAAAAGGGAAGCCCATGAGACTAACAGTGGATCTCTTGGCAGACACCCTACAAGCCAGAATAGAGTAGAGGCCAATATTCAACATTCTTAAAGAAAATAATTTCAACCCAGAATTTTATATCCAGCCAAACTAAGCTTCATAAGTGAAGAAGAAATAAAATCCTTTACAGACAATAATGCTGGGGATTTTGTCACCACCAGACCTTCCTTACAAGGGCTCCTGAAGGAAGCACTAAATATGGAAAAGAAAAACTAGTACCAGCCACTGCAATTACATACCAAAATGTAAAGACCATCGACACTATAAAGAAACTGCATCAACTAAGATGACCAGCTAGTATCATAATGACAGGATCAAATTTACACATAACAATATTAAACTTAAATATAAATGGGCTAAATGCTCCAATTAAAAGACACAGACTGGCAAATTGGAGAGTCAAGACCTATCAGTGTGATGTATTCAAGAGATCCATCTCATGTGCAAAGACACAAATAGGCTCAAAAATAAAGGGATAGAGGAAGATTTACCAAGCAAATGAACAGTTAAAAAAAAAAAAAGCAGAGGTTGCAATCCTAGTCTCTGATAAAACAGACTTTAAACCAACAAAGATCAAAAAAGACAAAGAAGGGCATTACATAATGGTAAAGGATCAATGTAACAAGAAGAGCTAACTATCTTAAATACAGGAGCACACAGATTCATAAAACAAGTTCTTAGAGACCTACAAAGAGACTTAGACTCCTATACAATAATAGTGGGAGACTTTAACACCCCATTGTTAATATTAGATAGACAATGAGACAGAAAATTAACAAGGATATTCAGGACTTGAATGCAGCTCTGGACCAAGTGGACCTAACAGGCATCTACACAACTCTCCACCCCAAACAAATAGAATATACATTCTTCTCAGCACCGCATAGCTGACCATGTGGTGGTTATTTTAAAATTGACCATATAATTGGAAGTAAAACACTCCTCAGCAAATGCAAAAGAATGGAAATCATAACAGTCTCTCAGACCACAGTGCAATCAAATTAGAACTCAGGATTAAGAACTCACTCAAAACTGCACAACTACATGGAAACTGAACAACCTGCTCCTGAACCACTCCTGAGTAAATAAAGAAATTAAGGCAGAAATAAATAAGTTCTTTGAAAACAATGAGAACAAAGACACAATGTACCAGAATCTCTGAGACACATCTAAAGTGGTGTTTAGAGGGAAATTTATAGCACTAAATACCCACAGGAGAAAGCAGGAAAGATCTAAAATGGACACCCTAACATCACAATTAAAAGAACTAGAGAAGCAGGAGCAAACAAATTCAAAAGTTAGCAGAAGACAAGAAGTAACTAAGATCAGAGCAGAACTGAAAGAGGTAGAGACACAAAAAACCCTTCAAAAAATCAATGAATCCAGGAGGTTTTTTTTTTTTGAAAAGATTAACAAAATAAATAGACCACTAGCCAGACTAATAAAGAAGAAAAGAGAGAAGAATCAAACAGACTCAAATAAAAAATGATAAAGGGGGATATTACCACTGATCCCACAGAAATATAAACTACCATCAAAGAATACTATAAACACCTCTACACAAATAAACTAGAGAATCTAGAAGAAATGGATAATTTCCTGGACACATACACCCTCCCAAGACTAAACCAGGAAGAAGTTAAATCCCTGAATAGACCAATCACAAGTTCTGAAATTGAGGCAGTAATTAACAGTGTACCAACCAATAAAAGCCCAGGACCAGACGGATTCACAGCTGAATTCTACCAGAGGTACAAAGAGGAGCTGGTACCATTCCTTCTAAAACTATTCCAAACAATAGAAAAAGGGGGACTCCTCCCTAACTCATTTTATGATGCCAGCAACATCCTGATACCAAAACCTGGCAGAGAGACACAACAAAAAGAGAAAATTTTAAGCCAATATCCCTGATGAACATCAATGCAAAAATTCTTAATAAAATACTGGCAAACTGAATCCAGTGGCACACTAAAAAGCTTATTTACCACGAGCAAGTTGGCTTCATCCCTCTGATGCAAGGCTGGTTTAACATATGCAAATTAATAAACATAATCCATCACATAAACGGAACCAGTGACAAAAACCACATGATTATCTCAATAAATGCAGAAAAGGCCTTTGATAAAATTTAACACCGCTTCATGCAAAAACCTCTCAATAAACTAGGTGCTGATGGAACATATCTCAAAATAGTAAGAACTATTTCTGACAGACCCACAGCCGATATACTGAAAGGGCAAAAGCTGGAAGCATTCCCTTTGAAAACTGGCACAAGACATGGATGCCCTTTCTCACCACTCCTATTCAACATAGTATTGGAAGTGCTGGCCAGGGCAATCAAGCAAGATAAAGAAATAAAGCATATTCAGATAGGAAGGGAGGAAGCCAAATGGTCTCTGTTAGCAGATGACATGATTCTGTTTTTAGAAAACCCCATCTTCTCAGCCCAAAATCTCCTTAAGCTGATAAGCAACTTCAGCAAAGTCTGAGGATACAAAATCAATGTGCAAAAATCACAAGCATTCCTATACACCAGTAACAGACAAACAGAGAGCCAAATCATGAGTGAACTCCCATTCACAATTGCTTCAAATAGAATAAAATACCTAGGAATCCAACTTACAAGGGATGTGAAGGACCTCTTCAAGGAGAACTACAAACCACTGCTCAAGGTAATAAAAGAGGACACAAACAAATGGAAGAACATTCCATGCTCATGGATAGGAAGAATCAATATCATGAAAATGGCCATACTGGCCAAAGTAATTTATAGATTCAATGCTATCCCGATCAAACTACCATTGACTTTCTTCACAGAATTAGAAAAAACGAGTTTAAATTTCACATGGAACCCAGAAAGGGCCTGCATAGCCAAGACAATCCTAAGCAAAAAGAATAAAGCTGGAGGCATCATGTTACCTAACTTCAAAGTACAAGGCTACAGTAATCAAAACAGCATGCTACTGCTATCAAAACAGACATATAGCCCCATGGATCAGAACACAGGCCTCAGAAACAATGCCATACATCTACAACCATCTGATCTTTGACAAATCTGACAAAAACAAGCAATGGGGAAAGGATTTCCTATTTAATAAATGGTGTTGGGAAAACTGGCTAGCCATATGCAGAAAACTGAAACTGGGCCACTTCCTTACACCTTATACAAAAATTAACTCAAGATGGGTTAAAGACTTAAATGTAAGACCTAAAATCATAAAAGCCCCAGAAGAAAACCTAGGCAATAGTGTTCAGGACATGGGCAAGGGCAAAGACTTCATGAGTAAAACACCAAACGCAATGGCAACAAAAGCCAAAATTGACAAATGGGATCTAATTAAACTGAAGAGCTTCTGTACAGCAAAGCAGACTATCATCAGAGTAAACAGGCAAGCTACAGAATGGGAGAAAATTTTTGCAATCTACCCATCTGACAAAGGGCTACTATCCAGAATCCACAAGGAACTTAAACACATTTACAAGAATAGAACAATTTCATCAAAAAGTGGGTGAAGGATATGAACAGACACTTTTCAAAAGAAGACATTTATGCGGCCAAGAAATATATGAAACAAAGCTCATCATCACTGGTCATTAGAGAAATGAAAATCATCTCACACCGGTTAGAATGGTGATCATTAAAAAGTCAGGAAATAACAGATGCTGGAGATGATGTGGAGAAATAGAAACACTTTTACACTGTTGGTGGGAGTGTAAATTAGTTCAACCATTGGGGAAGACAGTGATTCCTCAAGGATTTGGAACTATAAATAGTATTTGACGCAGCAATCCCATTACTGGGTATATACCCAAAGGATTATAAAACATTCTACTATAAAACACACGCACACATATGTTTATTGCAGCACTATTCATAATAGCAAAGACTTGGAACCAACCCAAATGCCCAACAATGATAGACTGGATAAAGAAAATGAGGCACATACACACCATGGAATACTATGCAGCCATAAAAAAGAATGAGTTCACGTCCTTTGCAGGGACATGGATGAAGCTGGAAACCTTCATTCTCAGGAAACTAACACAAGAACAGGAAACCAAACACTGCATGTTCTCACTCAGAAGTGGGAGATGAACAATGAGAACACATGGACACAGGGAGGGGAACATTACACACGGGGGCCTGTTGGGGGGTGGGAAGCAAGGGGAGGGATAGCATTAGGAAAAATACCTAATGTAGGTGACAGGTTGATGAGTGCCGCAAACCACCATGTATACCTATGTAACAAACTGCACGTTCTGCATATGTATCCCAGAATTTAAAGTATAATAAAAAAATTAAGAGCTATAAAAAAAGAAATGAAATAAAAAAGAAAGTAAAATCAAAGAAAAGAAAAGAAAGTTAAACTCCTATCTTCCCACAGAGACAGGAAGGCATGGACCCTATTTTTCTTGATCATTACATTACAAACGGATGGCTTCTAGGTTGTTGAGACCATCCTGGGTTGTAGAAGATAGATCTTAAAAGAAGAGAGAAAGAATTTACAGTAGTAAGTTTTCTAAAGTACTTGCTGTCAGGAAAGGGACTCAGGGCCTGTAGTCAGGTTTTGGCCTGAACAAACGGTAAATTCTTTTGGCAGCATTGAACTGTCTTAGGAAGGCATTTTAAGGGGGGCTGGGATTGCCATCCTAGGGAAATGGCCTTTTGGCAGCATTGAACTATCTCAGGATCTCAGGAAGGCATTTTAAGGGGGCTGGGATTGCCATACTAGGGAAATGGCCTTGAGTTGATAGAAACTACACTAGTGTTTGTTCAGGCCTCTTAGTGTGTATGTGTGTGTATTGTGGGGGGTGGGGTGGGTGGACAAAATTGTGCTGAAAGTTGCAGTTGTTACAGGCCAAAGTTGAGGCCTAGTTGAGAAGTGGGCTCAGAGAAGCCTGACTAAAGTTTGGTCATGAAGAGGGTCTTTGTCAGTGGTGATCAGCTAAAACCCACAAAACATCACTGCTTTTTCCTATACCATCCTTTTGTCAAGGGGCAACTTTTGATGATTAAAGACAAAGTTGGAGCTCCAAAAGGAAATAAAAAAAAAAAGAAAACCCTAGTTGCAAAGAAACATGCAAATTTCATCTTTTCTTTCAAGCTCATCTCTCTGTTTCATAGAGGCATTTATTCCATAATCGTAGAAATGTATTAGGTTTGAAAATCATTATCAGGATGTTCAGAGTCGCCTCAAGGACACCTGAGGGGGGAACAATGTAGTTAAGTAGAAAAAGGAGATGCAGAGCACCAGGAGAATTTGTCTCTGGCATCTGTTCAAAGTCTTTTTGGTGTGACAGCATTACCTGTGGCACCCATTCCCTTACACTTTTAATATACATTTCCATAAAAAGCAACATGTGTACTTTTCTGCCTCAAGTTACTCCTGACAGAGTTTGACTAGATCACTTGAACAGGGGTGAGTCAAAGCCATTTGTTATGTGAAGATGGAAGCAGCTGTTTACTACCAGAAATGTTATCCTGCCAGAGGAAGAAAACATGTCTCCTAAGTGAATATAAATAATCCAGGTTATGAAGAGCTTTATTTCCTGTCTATTTGGAGTACCTAAACTACAGTGGACAAAATCCAGTAAGGTTGTTTTACTCAAATTTTGTCAAACAATTAATGTCAGTTATTGTATTTCTAATTTAAAAGAGCCACTATATGTGTTCCACAAGGTTTAGCTTGAGGTGTGCAGCATCAGCTGTGGCCTGTTGCTCACGTTCTGTGACTGCTGTGATTGACATTGTAGGCAAAAATTTAAAGAATATTGCCTTTGGCAAAGGTCTGATTCTGTATTCAAGAA
This sequence comes from Papio anubis, assembly GCF_008728515.1. Classification (NCBI taxonomy): domain Eukaryota; kingdom Metazoa; phylum Chordata; class Mammalia; order Primates; family Cercopithecidae; genus Papio; species Papio anubis. The sequence goes on from NC_044978.1 coordinate 50,659,935, forward strand.
TCAGATACCTGAGTACTCTTATAATCACCCCCAGATGGCTTGCTAATCAGCCCTGCATTGACTCTGGACACTTCTTTTGCTCCTCCCCTTATTCTTTTCATAAAAAAAATATTTATTAGAGTAAGGATTAAGATGGTGAATAGGCGGTTGGACTAGCTTGCAGCTCCCACTCAGATGGACAGAGCAGCATGTGGAAACTCACATCGTGAACTTTTGCTCCAAGAACTACTGCAGGAACACATTAGGAAAACCGAGAGAATCTACAGACCCTTTGAGGGAACTGGATCACCACTGTGGGCTCCTTGAGATGCTGAAAACCTGTGTGTCAGCTTGCTTTCTTAGTGGAGAGGCTCGTGGTCTGAGGCAAGTTCTCAGCCCTGGCCAGCAGGTACATGGAAATAGATTCAGTGCTGTTGTGGGGGGAATGGTGGGAGTGAGCCCCGCCTTTAGAACTGCGGGATGTATGGGAGCTGGGTGAGACCTGTGACTGCTGGCTTTCCCCAACTTCCCTGGCAACCTGTATGACTCAGCAGAGGCAGCCATAACTCCCCTGGGAATATAACTCCATTGGAATGGGAACCACATCTTCATCCTCCACAGCAGCCACAGCAAACCCTGCCCAAGGAGAGGCTGAGCTCAGACACACCTATGCCTGCCCCCACCTGGTAGTCTTTCTCTACTTGCCCTGGTAGCCAAAGAAAAAGGTCTCTTAGGAGCTCCATGACACTGCCCACTGCCTGAGAAACCTGAATGCTTAACCAGGTTTCCCTAGGGAAAGTTTCTGTCCTACCTATAGTACCACAGCTGACGTGCTCTTGAAAGCACCACCTCCTAGCTGGAGGCCAACTGACAAAAAACCAGTGCATAAACAAAAACACAACCAAGAACCCTCACAGAGTCCACTTCACTCCCCTGCTACCTCCACCAGAGCATGTGCTGATATCCATGGCTTCAAGATGTGAAGATGGATTACATCACAGGACTCTTTGCAGAAACTTCTCAGCCTGGAGCCTGGTAGCTCAACCGGATGGCTAGACCCAGAAGAGTGAAAATAATCACTGCAGTTTGGCTCTTAGGAAGCCTCATTCCTAGGGAAAGAGGGAGAACACCACATCAAGGGAGCACCTCATGGGATAAAATAATCTGAACAGCAGCCCTTGAGCCTCAGATCTTCCCTCTGACATAGTCTACTCAAATGAGAAGAAGCTAGAAAAACAATCCTGGTAATATGACAAAACAAGGTTCTTTAACACCCTGAAAAGATCATGCCAGCTAACCAGCAATTGGTCCACACCAAGATAAAATCTCCAAATTGCCAGAAAAAGAATTTAGGTTGATTATTAAGCTAATCAAGGAGGCACCAGAGAAAGGTAAAGTCCAATTTAAAAAAATGAAAAACAATATACAAGATAGGAATGAAAAATTCTTCAGTGAAAAGATAGCATAAATAAATAAAAAAAATCACAACTTCTGGAAATAAAGGACACACTTAGAGAAATGCAAAGTGCACTAGAAAGTCTCAGCAAAAGAACTGAAGAAGCAGAAGAAAGAACTTCAGAGCTTGAAGACAAAGCTTTTGAATTAACCCAATCCATGAATGACAAAAAAAGAATTAAAAAAATGAACAAAGCCTTCAAGAAGTTTGGGACTATGTTAAACATGCAAACCTAAGAATAATTGGTGTTCCTGAGGAAGAAGAGAAATCTAAAGTCATAGGTTATCTAAAGTAAAAACCAAGAAAAGAATCTTAAGAGCTATGAGGCAAAAGCATTAGGTAACCTTTAAAGGAAAACCTATCAGATTAACAGCAGATTTCTCAGCAAAAATCCTACAAGCTAGAAAGGATTTGGGTCCTATTTTTGACCTCCTTAAACAAAACAATTTCAGCCAAGAATTTTGTATCCAGTGAAACTAAGCTTCATAAATGAAAGAAAGATACAATCTTTACCAGACAAACAAATGCTGAGAGAATTCACCACTATGAAGCTAGCACTACAAGAACTGCTAAAAGGAGCTCTAAATCTGGAAACAAATCCTCCAAATACACCAAAATAGAACCTTCTTAAGGCATAAATCTCACAGGGTCTATATAACAGTAACACAATGAAAAAAAAAAAAAAAAAACCCAAGATACTCAGACAACAAATTGCCTGATGAATAGAATAGTACCTCACACCTCAATATTAACATTGAATGTAAATGGCCTAAATGCTCCACTTAAAAGATACAGAATGGCAAAATGGATAAGAATTCACCAACCAAATTTCTGCTGTCTTCAAGAGATTCACCTAACAAATAAGGACTCACATAAACTTACAGTAAAGAGGTGGAAAAAGCTATTCCATGCAAATGGACACCAAAAGCAAGCAGGAGTAGCTTGTGGAAATGACCATACTGCCTAAAGCAATCTACAAATTCAATGCAATTCCCATCAAAATACCACTCTCATTCTTCATAGAACTAGAAAAAAAAAATCCTAAAATTCATATGGAGCCAAAAAAGAGCTTGCATAGCCAAAGCAAGACTTAGCAAAAAGAACCAATCTGGGGGCATCACACTACCTGAGTTCAAACTATACTATAAGGCCATAGTCACCAAAACAGCATGGTACTAGCAGGAAAATAGGCACATGGACCAATGGAACAGAATAGAGAATCCAGAAATAAAGCCAAGTATATATAGCCAACTGATCTTCAACAAAGCAAACATAAAGCAAGGAAAGGACACCCATCCTATTCAACAAATGGTGCTGGAATAGTTGGCAAGCCACATGTGGAAGAATGAAACTGGATGCTCATCTCTCACCTTATACAAAAATCAACTCAAGATGGATCAGGGGCTTAAATCTAAGACCTGAAACCATAAAGATTCTAGAAGATAACATCGGAAAAACCCTTCTAGACACTGGCTTAGGCAAAGACTTCATGGCCAAGAAGACAAAAGCAAATGCAACAGAAACAAAGATAAAAAGATGGGACTTAATTAAACAAAAAAGCTTCTGCACAACAAAAGAAAACAATCAGTAGAATTAACAGACAAGACACAGAGTGGGAGAAAATGTCCACAATCTATACATCTTACAAAAGACTAATAAATCAGCAAGTAAAAAACAAACAATCTCATCAAAAAGAGGGCAGAAGACATGAATAGACAATTCTCAAAAGAAAATATACAAATGGCCAACAAACATATGAGAAAATGCTCAACATCACTAATTATCAGGGAAATGCAAATCAAAACTACAATGTGATACCACCTCACTCCTGCAAGAATAGTCATAATAAAAATTAATAGATGTTGATGAGGATGCAGTGAAAAGGAAACAATATTACAATGTTGGTGGGAATGTAAACTAATACAACCACTATGATAAACAGTGTGGCAGTTCCTAAAGAACTAAAAGTAGACCTACTGTTTGATCTAGCGAATCCCACTGCTAGGTATCTACCCAAAGGAAAAGAAGTCATTATAGATAAAAGATACTTGCACACGCATGTTTATAGCAGCACAATTTGCAATTGCAGAAATACGGAACAAGCCCAAATGCCCATCAATCAATGAGTGGATAAAGAAAATGTGATACATAATACCACGGAATACTACTCAGACATAAAGTGGAATGAAACAATGGTATTCACAACAACCTGGAGGGAATTGGAGACTATTATTCTAAATGAAATAACTTAGGAAGGAAAAATAAGACATTGCATGTTCTCACTCCTATGTGGGAGCTAAGCTATTGGGACTCAAAGGCATAAGAATGATACATCGGACTTTGGGGACTTGGGGGAATGGGTAGGGGGTAGCGAGGGATAAAAGACTACACATTGGGTACAGTGTACACTCCTGGGGTGATGGATGCACCAAAATCTTGGAAGTCTCCACTAAAGAACTTATTCATGTAACTAAACACCACTTGTTCCCCCAAAAACCTATTAAAAATGTATCTATGGCTAGATAATGCGAAGAGGCTCTAATAACAAACCAATGAAATATATTAAGGATTCAAGAGAATTTATGGTATTACTTCTCCCATGGATATATTAATAGGAATAGGGTGTCTAATTTGGAATTTTAGGCAAAAGATGCTTTTGGACTGGGATAGTGGAAGATTCCCTATAACCCTTTTATTTCATGTAGATGGCTACCTACTCAGCCCACCAATTAGATTGTCCCTGCTTTGGATGTAATATTCTAAATCAGGCCAGGTTCTGTTTGGCTGTTCTCCTTCTAATCAAGCTCCAACTCAAATCTCTACCACTGTAGATTTGGTGCTATCATATTTGGCTTTTAAACAATTGTGTCTAATTTTTTTTACATTTTTACTTATAATCTTGATATATATCTTTGGCAAGTCAGTGAAAAATGTTTCTTTGTAAATTTTGCCAAAGACTCTGCCTCAGCTAAAGGGAATTGTTAGTTTAAAAAGACTTCTTGTTTTTTTGATGGTGATTCCTTTTGGACAGAACAGGTAACTCACCTGGAAGAATTTCAGAAAGATCAATGGAGCATATGCTAAAGGAACAAATCTATTGAAGCATAAATCTACCATTTTTTTTTTTTTTTTAGTTTTGGATTTGAAATCTCTCTTTTTCTAACTCTTTTCCCATGATCTCTGTTAAAACAGCCAGCTCTTCAAATCATTAGGAAACTTCATATTGGACTTTTATCTCAATGCTCAAGGCTAGAAGCTGCTGAAGGCTAGAAGACAGTGTGTTTTATTTTAAGTTTCTCCACATGGCCAATAGCAGGATGCTTTCTAACTGAGCTAAATCCCTTTTGTCATTTATTGTTATGGTAATAGTAAGATCTGTGAACATTATGGAGTCTTTGGGATAAAAGAAAATATCATTTTTAACTTTCACTACAGTTGCCACTTGGGACCATGTGTTGTTCATTTTCTCTTAAGAAATCACCCACATAGATTAACTGCTCCATATGGCTTTGGAGAAATGGAAAATACTGATGGAAAAGGTGCTGGGGACCACAACAATACACTTGCAATTGCCATTTAGATTATCCCTTTGTAATCCTCTGTTCCACCTCACTGAGGCTGGTAATGTGGAAACCAAACCAAGCGCCCCCAGCGCGCAGCAGACGGATTGCTGAACTCCTTTCACCAATCCCATTGCCTCACTCAATCCTTCTCATGTTGATGTGATCTTTTTATGGGCACAGAGTGCCACAGGGGGGCTCCTCATCCCTTCTTTATTTTCTGAGGCAGTGCAGATGTGGCATCAGCATTTGCTCTTGTCTTTCTTGTTGGAAAGAGCTCAGACATTTGCGGTTGTAGGATATTGTGCTTAGTTCCTGCTAGTAAGTGGCCTAAATACTTGCTACTCAAAGTGAGGTCTCTAGATGAGCAGAATCAGTATCACCTGGAGGCTAGTCAGAAATGCAGAATACCAGACTCTATCCCAGACCCAGTGAATCAGAATCTGTATTTTAGTAAGATCCCTGGTAATTCATACTCACATTAAAGTTTAAGTTGGAGAAGCACAGCCTTATGTTGCTTCGTTTATTCGGCTTTGGTTGCCAGAGAAGACTCATAGGAAGTGCCACAGACATTACATTTCTGATTTGTTCCCTGGCCCTTGTGTCCTCAGGTAGGTAAGTGTGGTGGTCTATGTTCTGTCCCAGTTTGACAAGGTAAACCTTTTGATTTTGTGTTTAAGTGTTCTTTCATGCTTAATAGTTGATCTTTGGGAAATGAAATCAGTATTTGCCCACAAGTCATTCATCTTTGGGCCTGTTTCAAAAGAAGAAAAGGGTTGATGAATATTCTTAGCATCTGCCACAGCTTTTATAAAACTGCAATCTTTTAGGTCAACAGAGACTCTGTGATGACTACTAAAGTGTACAAATACGGTTTGAAAAGGCACTACAAAAAATTTTTACCTAAGGCATGCTGCTTTATTCCTTCAGTGAAGCAGCCAACACAAAGACCACTGGGGCAAGTCTTCAAAAGGGGAGCGTCTCTGCAGAAAGTGGCTCAGTGGGATTTACAACAAAGGACTTCTCAAGATCAACAGCACTTTGCTGACATTGGAGAGGGTTGGAGGATTGAAAATATGATTAAAACAAAATTAAGACACAATAGCAATAGTGGAGAGATCCCGTGGGGCCTATAATGGGGTCCTGTGGAAGGAGGAATAATCGAGCAGTTTTCCTGAGATTGGAATAGGAAGCTGTTGAAGTTGATGAACTGAAGTAGTGTTTCTTTCTTGCATGTTTGAAAATAATTATGATTTCCCCCCATAGATACCAGTACATATAATGTCTGTAATGTGACATATTTCCAAGAAGTTTTAAAATACTTGAATTGATTAGCTGTTATTGTATGCTTGAGTAAATATAGTTCCTTAAATTCAACTGTTTTTGCAGCTCCCCAGTTCAGTTAATATAATTTACATATGTAAACCCAGACACTGACTCTTTAAGCAAATGAAATGACAACCTGAGATGTGCTCATTTAAGACTGGTTTTTATAATGCTTATCATATCAGTATGACAACATTCTCTACTTCCAATTTGGAGAATAACTTAAGGTATTAAAATTTTGAAGCTATTTGGGAAACAAAAATCAAAATAAGACTGCATATTAAGACACAGCATCAGAATAGAAATACAAGTGATGGCAGATTTCCCATAAAAACATTAGAGCCTCAGCATATGGTCACACACATTGTGCATTGCACAACTTCAGGGGGTGACATTTACGTGGTCTCCATGGATGCCATTCCAGAGTTATAAATGTGGCATCTGTGAATATTGTCATGATCCCAGTATGCTCTTCATAAATTTTCAGTCTTACTCATTTTTAGTAAAATTTTAAGTTCTCTAATTAGTTTAGAGTCATGTAAAGTTTATAAAATAGCTCCAAAACACTCTTTACATATTTTTCCCTTTAATGTATGAAATCTGATGAAGTGAAAAACCAGTGTTTTTTTTTCAAAAATGGAGGAATGTGCTGGAATGTTGTTTTGGAACCTCTTTCTCAGGACTACAATTGTTCACTGGCATTTATATAAATACACAAGCTCAAATGGCATTATATAATAAAATATTTTATCAGTGCTACTCACTGTTGTGTGTTGATTGAGAGTATGGGGTGTGGAGTCCATGCCTGAAATGGAATCTACCCTCTTTCACTAATGAGTTCTGTGTTCTTCTTGACCTTCTTTACTTGGAACATGAGGATGGTGATAGTATCTACCTACTTCATATAAGTTGCTATGAAGATTATATGTGATGATCCACATAAGCTACTATGAATAGCATCTGGGATAGACGGTAAATAAACATTAGGAACTATCCATTTTAATCTAATAGCCTTAAGTTTGTATTACCCTATTCCTAATTTTGCTGGGAAGGTCTGAATCCAGCCAAGTTCACATTTAGCTTTATCATGGAAACAAAAGAGGACGAAAAGATGATTTAAACCCTGCATTTATAGGTAGAATGTACTATGAGGGAAATGGTAACTTTTACTCCATTCATCCTCTTCTTCCTGGTACGCATTATACAAAAATAGGATGAATGTCATCGAAAAGAGTTTGGGTATTTTCTGGGCCAATTTTTAAAACTTCTGCTTTCTTACTTCTTTCCTTTATCACAAGGTGAGTGGGAGCTGCCACCAAATATATCTGGTTATCCCCAGTTCACGGAGGAATTGTACTTCCCTGCCCACATGAACTTGGGTGATGTCATGTGGCTTGCTTTGGCCAATGAAGTGTGAGAACAAGTGATGTTTATGACTTTTAGGAATAATTTTACTGCTTGATTAATTAAACTTTCTCTCTACTTCTTCAGTGATTGTTTAAACACAAGCAAGTTGGATCCCTGAGAGGCTGTGAGGAGCAGAGGTCTATGATGGACACATAGCATGAGGCAGATATAAAACTCTGTGGTTTCAAACTGCTGAGATTTCGAGGGTTGCTTCTTATTGCAGCATAACTTGCCCAATGTGACTCCTTAGGGAAACTTGTGAGGGCATTACACAGTGTTGGTTCTGAGAGATGCTGTGAATGAAAGTGGCAGATATGTTCTGGAGATGGTCAGTGTGTGGCATTTCTTGTATATATTAATCTTCTGAGTTTTTTAACATTAGAAAATTTAGGTATTATGTTAATAAATTAATTTATATAGTAAGCCTTTAGTAATTAATATTACATATTAAAACATAATTCCATGTCTTAAAATTAAACATGGGGCCTCTAGTAAATTAATCTTGCCTAGTTAAGTCTAGCTTCTTTTTTCTTGACTTAAGAACAGAATAGTCTAACAGACTCTAGTTAGGTTGAATATTGAATACATTTTAAAATGTTTGAGGTTGAATATGTTTCTGTATATGACCCTCAATCTCTTTCATTTCTGAAGAACTCCAAGTAAAACTGAGAATAAAAAACTGCAAAAGCGACTAATTTTCTCAAGAGAAAATAGAATAATATTAGAATACACACAAAGGAATTTTTTTTTATAACGTGACATTGAGCCAGCAATCAGATATAAATCATGATTGATTCTTATACATTATGTATGGTGTTATGAGAAGGTGATGTACATGCAATGCAGCAATGATTGCTATATTCCGAACTGTTTTAAACCCACTCTAAAGAAAATAGAAAAATGTCTCACAAAAAATCCTTTGGAAACTAGGGAATTGAAAACATTACTAAAAGCCTAACAGGATTAGAAAAATATTAAAGAGTTTAGAAAACAATTAAAGTATTGTGCATTTATTTCTAGGATAGAAAATTTGTATTTTATACACTTAAAATGTTATTCTAGAGCTGATTGAAAGACATAAATAGACAAAACCATGGATTCATAAGCAGTAATTTCTCTCATTAACAAATTTCATTACAAAAATTGACATAAATAATATGAAAAACTGAGGTTTTCAAAAGCGTAACTAAAAATACGAAAAGGAAGACAGGCAATTGATTTATCAGCAATTAAATTCTGTATTTCATAGGACATTTTAAAGTTCTGTATTCACCGATCATATCCAGTTTGCTGTATTTTAAATACAATTGTCTTAAGTTCCAATGTTGGTTTAAAAATTATTCTTAGCTGGGCATGGTGACTCATGCCAGTCATCCCAGCACTTTGGGAGGCTGAGGTGGGTGAATCACTTGAGGTCAGGAGTTTAAGACCAGTTTGGCCACTGTCTCTTCTGGAAAAACAAAAACAAAAACAAAAACAAACCTACAAAAATTAACCAGGAGCAGTGGAAGGTGCCTGTAATCCCAGCTACTCAGGAGGCTGAGGCAGGAGAATTGCTAGAACCCAGGCGGCACAGGTTGTAGTGAGCTGAGATCGTGCCACTACACTCCAGCCTGGGTGACAGAGTGAGACTCTGTCTCAAGAAAAATAATAATAAAATAAAAATAAATAAAAATTATTCTTGATTATTCTATTATTTTAGCAATAGGTGATAGATGTATCTAGGGTTAGATAAATTTTTACTCTCACCAGTATATGTAGCTTTAGTTACCTATTAAGAATGATACTAGCTTGTTTATTCAGTAACTCACATTGAGGATTTTCTGCGTCCCTGCTTAATAGTATGTTATTTATTTATTTTTGAGACAGAGTCTCAATCTGTCACCCAGGCTAGAGTGTAGTGGTATAATCTCGGCTCACTGTAACCTCCGCCTCCAGGGTTCAAGTGATTCTCCTGCCTCAGCCTCCTGAGTAGCTGGGATTACAGGTATGCACCAGCACGCCTAGCTAATTTTTGTATTTTGAGTAGAGATGGGGTTTTACCATGTTAGTCAGTCTGGTCTCGAACTCCTGACCTCAGGTGATCTGCCTGCCGTGGCCTCCCAAAGTGCTGAGATTCCAGGCGTGAGCCACTGCACCCGGCCAATAGTATGTTACTTTTACAAAGGTTATTTCATGTAATTATCCTTCCTCATTATATAGGTCAGAAAACTGAATCTCAGAGAGAGTAAAGGAGGCATTGAAGGGCATTGGTACAGAAAAGCTTCTGTGGGCCATCTTCAAAAATGTGCAGCCTATTTCAGATCTGACTAGCCCACATATGTGATTTCACTGGATTAAGTGTGGATATATAAAAAAAAAGAGAGACAGAGAGAGAAATGGCACCCATTACCTGATTCCCTGTTCTCCTATCCTTTGACTCTGAGTAGAAGATTAATGTGTCTGGTCTTCCATACTCTTTGGGTGGAACTGTATTATGGCAGACATTATGTTAATGACTTCTTTGGACCTCAGTCAGGGCTCAGACCCCTGTCTTTTCCACCCCAGAGAGACAAGAGTTGGAATACTGGGTCCCAGGATAGCCTTCCAATAGAAGGCTCCAATGTCAATTATGGCAGTCCAGCACCTGTGCCTCACTTGGTATAGAGACTTTTAAAAATTCAATTTCCATACATTCCACCTTTTTATTAGGTTATACTCTCACCCTTCTTAATTGCCTTTCATCATTAAATTTGGACTCTCTTATGTCAGCTGACAAAAATTCAAGCTGTTGCATAGTGGAACTGTGGGCTAGGTAACAATTCATTTTTAGCAGTATTGCCTTTTGTATGGTTGTTTGTCCAATGATTTGAATATTTGATTGCATTTTGTTTCATTATTATAAAAAAAGGAAAATGTAAGCCTGAAAGTGTTTAGCACAATTATAATGAAACAGATAGAAATTCTTTTATCTGCTGAAAGTGGAAATGTTAAATACTTATTGGCACTAAGATGATTTCTGTGTAACAACCCATATATTTGAAAAAATTAAAAAATGTACACTTCAGGCGGGCGCGGTGGCTCAAGCCTGTAATCCCAGCACTTTGGGAGGCCGAGATGGGCGGATCACGAGGTCAGGAGATCGAGACCATCCTGGCTAACATGGTGAAACCCCGTCTCTACTAAAAATTACGAAAAACTAGCCGGGCAAGGTGGCGGGTGCCTGTAGTCCCAGCTACTCGGGAGGCTGAGACAGGAGAATGGCGTGAACCCGGGAGGCGGAGCTTGCAGTGAGCTGAGATCCGGCCACTGCACTCCAGCCTGGGTGACAGAGCAAGACTCCGTCTCAAAAAAAAAAAAAAAAAAAAAAAATGTACACTTCGTAAATATAATCATACTCCACTTAAAGAAGCCATGATTTTTAAGTGTGTGAAAAGGTGCCATGACCCAGATAGATTTCTACCTCTCTTCCTCATGATAGCTGGTATGAATATAGAGTAAATTCCAGTGGAATTGTCTATACAAAATAAATTTGAAGAAATATTAAGCAAAGTGGCTGATCTTGATCATTTACAATTACTGAATATAGCTTCATAAATATATTTATTTTGCATTTCTTCCTAATGAGAAAATAAATTCTGTAGGAGTAGAGCTGTTGTGTTGTTCGTAGTTATAACCACAGCACATAGAACAGATACTAGCCCAGAGCAGGTACTCAGTAGACACTTGTGGAACTCGTGAGTGCGGAATTACTGTTTTACATAGTCATACTCATTATATGTGTCTTTGTATACACCCATACCTCCCTTACATTGTTTTATAAAAATATTACCCTCTAGCCTTAAAATAATTCTTTGCTTATTTTGCCATTTTTTTTTTTTTTACTCTGTGTTTTTAGGCACAATTATAGTGACTAGGAATTTATTGAACTTAAAAATGCACTAGATGTTTGATGGCTGTGGTATACTGCATTGCAATCTACTTTTTCCTACAGCCTTTCGTATACTTTATAAAATTCACCCTGACGTGTGTGATAGGTTTTTTTTTTTTTTTTTTTTTAAAAAAACAATTCCCTAGGTTTTGCTTTTGAATCTTTTTCTGAGTATTGTTATATCTGATGAGTCTGACTAAGCATTTCCTGGGTGAGTTCAGCGAGCATCCTGTCAGTTGGCTTTTGATTTTCAATAAAATTCAAGTTCTCACAGTTAGTTTTCTTCCTGTCCAAGGGCTTGTGGGCCAGTATAATTTCCATGGCCATTAACTGCTGTGCGGCTTCAGCAGCGCAATGTCATTGAGCGACAGTGCAAAAATGAGGTTTTATCACCTGTTCTAAGTTCTTTACCGCTCTAGTTTCTCAGGAGCATTCCATTTCATGGACAAGCAGCAAATTAAAAAAGCACACCAAAATAGGCCTCTCTGTATCTGTGCAGATGGGGAAAGGTTATACATATCACATAAAAAAGAACAATACAGCCCACACATAGAAATCTCATTGGCTTTCTATTAATTTGCCATGGAACTGTGGAGCAGATAAAGAAAAATATGAAAATAATGTTCTCAAATTTGAACCAGGTAGTTTAGATGCTCCAAAGTTGCTTTTTTGGTCCCATGAATCATTTTCAAAATTATATAGCATTGAATTGGCTACCTGAAATTGTTGGAATTAGATGAGGAAATATTATAGGTCAGGATATCATGGATTCTGAAGTTCAGCCTGACTTTTTCTTATTTCTCTCATTTGAATTCCTTTTATGAAACAGTTTTTTTTTTTTTTTCATGTAGAACTACAAAAATCTTAACTGTACCCTCCCTGGACAATCTGTCTGCCTCTTTTCTCTGTGTCTCATTTTATCTTTGTTTCTCCTTTTTTCTTCCCTTTTCCATTCAAGGCAGCCCATGTATGGCTGCTATTTTGCTGGGAAGATCATTGCATTGTCTATTTTCTTTTAACATTCAAATGCTCAACTTGAATTCCTGTCTGTTTAGACATCATGAAAGAATGGTACTCATTGGAATTTCAAGACATGATTTCTTTTCTCTTTTCTCCATTCCTTTTCTCCGGCAGCCCTGCAAAATAGCTCATTGCTTTGCATTTCTAAGCATTCAAGTGTTTATAGACTCTAACGACCCTGATCTCTGACTTCCTTCTTATAAGCAGAAAATGATAGCTGAGCATGGCACAGTTCCCAGTGAACCTGCTTGGAAAGCAGCGGACAAGCAATGCCAGGGTGTGGAAAATAGCTGTAGGTATGCGCTTTGAAAGGAGCTGTCCAGTCAACTCAATTGCCACGTTTAATGGTATGAGGACTGTTCAACTTTATTTTCAAGGAGAAAAGAAATTTGAAAGATATATTTGAAAATTTTCCTGGTCAGTCTCTTTTTGAAATTCAGCCTAACAGCTCATAGAGAGAGAGAAAAAAAAAAAAAGTAATACCTAATGAATTAAACAGCTGGGACCAAAGGGGAAGGGAGGATTACTGTAGTAGGATGATTGTTCATAGAGAAACAGAGCTAAATATCCATAGTAATTAGTATCTCATTTTTCTGTACACATTAACCCACAGGAACAGGCTCTTAAGAAGTACTGCTGTGGTAAGAGGAATGGATTAAAATCTACAAGATACCAATTAGCATTAGACTTGTATTTCATTAGGGTTCAGGCTCACATTAGCTATATCATCCCCGGGATTCCTAGATGGGAAAATGTCAATGACTATGGTTATATTTGAAAAGGGTCCGAACTTGGAATCACTGTGGTGCAGTGGCTAGACAGACACATGGATTAGATTCAGAATTGAAGATTGTGAAATCCAAATAAACACAGGAAGTGTGGAATTTGGGTCACTGTTGGGAGAGGAAAATCAGGCATAGATATTGACAAAAGTATACATAATCAGGACAGTATTTACATGCCAGGCTGGATTTTAAGCACTAGGCATGAGTTGCCTCAATCCTCACAACTTTTAGATGTGACGATTATCCCCAGTTTACAGGTGAAGGAACATGCTTGGAGAGTTTAGATAACTTGCCAAGATCACACAGAAAATAAGTGGCAGGGGCAGGGTTTGAGCCTATCCTCTTAACTCCTACAGTGTCCTTTAAGTAGGTAAATACTTTGGCAGTCCTTGTCTAGAGTTTAGAGAGTGACTGCCTCAGAGATTCATAGTGGAGGTGTATGAGTGAGGTCAGTTAGGAAACATTTGGAGGCCAGTAATAGCTTACAATTTAAACTTGTTTACTGCTTCGGTAACTGCAAGTTCAGTGCTATTGTGGGCATCATGGCTGAGTCCATGATGGCTACAGGTTCAATTCCCTGTGATCCTTTTGGCTCTGCCCTTCTCTGAATGATGGCTTGTGGGAATGTGCTGCAGCAGTTCTGGATCTTATATCAGCAAAGAAGACTGGCCAGATGAAAAGTAAGGGTTGTTCCCTGGTGCTGTTCCAGAGGAGCAAGGCAGAACTTTTTTTATGCTTAGAGCACACCTCTACCACAATTCAGGACTCTGAATCCAATCATATTGCTAATGGCAAATAGCAATTAGTCCCATTGCTAATCCAGTTACTGACAAAGGGCATGGGATTATACGTGGACTCTGAGGGGCTGGAGTGGGGCTAATCTTACCTGAGCCATATGAAGTTGGGAAAGTGGGCAGAAAACTTAGATAAATTTGCAGATCCCTAAGGGAGAGGAAGGAGGAATAGGAGTTGGGTGGCCACTCAGTGGCTACTCTAGAGAGGCCAGATGCGGAACTATTGAGTATCACACAAACCCAGGGGCCCAGTTCTTACAACTGGTCGATCTGGGTAGAGCTTGATTGAAAGTTCAGGTACTTGATTTGATACATAGCTCTAGAATGGAATAGAGTTTCTTCTCTCTCTTCTGCCTGGGGAAAACTGGTTTGAGGTAGTGCCTTCCTATGACTACTAGAGCCAAGTTGATTATTACAAAAAGAGGCTGAATATTTAGCATGTCAAGTTGGCAGGACTGGTATACTTTGGATACCACATATAAATCTCTCTTTTATTTACCATATTTCTCAAAATTTATTTTTAACGTTGGCTTCTTAGGCTTTATATAGGGAGTGAAATTTTATCGATCAACTGATTTTTAGGGTTGTTCCTAAACTTAACTGTGAAGTTGGGAAAATGTTCCTTTGGTCTCCTATGTTGTGTTGTAGCACAATAATGACAAATACAGTGTCCTGTATGGCCACTGCTGCCTTTTACTTCTGTGGCAGATGTCAATCATTTATCATGGTCCTGTTTCCTGCTAAGCATGGTTGTAGCTAGAAATTATTCTCCATTCAGTGATCAAGGGAGGCACTGCAGGGCTGGGACGAGAAGTGAAAACTATTTTCCATAATTGTTTGAGGATCTCTGTCTCTGGGAGGCGGCATAGGAGAGTAAGAAGAACATGATATTTGGCATCAAACAGCTTTGGTTTGAATCCAGGGTTTGCCACTAACTAAGTTGGCAAATTAACTTACTTTTCTAAGCCTGTTTCCTTCTTTGTAAAGTGAGATTAATAACACCAATTTTGTAGGCTATTTGTGATATTAAATGAGATGGAATATGTGCTATTCTTAACAGATTTCATGGATCTTAAATGTTAGTTCATGTTGCCTTTCTACTAAAACTTAGACCAGGGAGAAATTATGATGAACGTATTCTCAGCACCATGCACAATATTAGTGTTTAAAGGAGCATCCCTTTAATGAAAGGAATAAGCTGTCATAGTGTTTTATATATTACATTTAGAGGTTGAATATTTTGAGCAGGGGCTTCAGTCACTGAAACCACTCAGACTACCACTGGTTCTGCCTAAGGACATGGCTTGATTTCAGTTTTCAAAATGCCAAACTTGGCAGAGACTCATGTTTTAGGGAATTACAGAGGGAAGAGAATCCATAATCTTTACCCTTGAGGAAGTCAAAACCGAGGTACACAATGACAAATAAACATACTGTAGAATGCAAATAACTGAAGCCTGGAAATAGACCCACAGAGGCTAAATTATAGCTACATAAATGCATTCATTTCTAAAATATCTGCATAGGCAGGCAGATCAATGGAACAGAATAGAATCTTAAGTAGGTCCAAACACTTCAGGGAATCCAGTATACGATAAAGGTGGCATTTTAAATCAGTGAAGAAAGATGGATTATTTAATAGATGGCATTGAGACGTTTTCAGCCATTTAGAAAAAAAATAGTTCTGTGTCTCCCTCCTTGCATTAGAGTACATTCTAGATTTGCTATTTTGATTTTCTACCAAAGCTTTAAAGATAAAATGCAAAACTAAAAAATTTTATAAGGCATCATGAAAAAAATTTAAAGTAATCTTGGAGTGGGTAATATTTTCCTAAGTAAGAAAAAAAATCTAAGCAGATCTTAGCAATAGAGGTAGAGGAATACATTTTACTATAAAATATTAAATTTCTTTCATGGAAAACTACAGTAATTAAAGGCAAAAGGCAAAATTAAAAAAAAAAACCTGGGCCGGATGCAGCGGCTCATGCCTGTAATCCTAGCACTTTGGGAGGCTGAGGCAGGTGGATCATGAGGTCAGGAGTTCAAGACCAGCCTGGCCAACATGGTGAAACCCCGTCTCTACCAAAAATACAAAAAATTAGCCGGTGTGGTGGCGTGCACCTGTATTCGCAGCTACTTGGGAGGCTGAGGCAGGAGAATCCCTTGAACCCGGGATGCAGAGGTTGCAGTGAGCCAAGATCATACCATTACATTCTAGCCTGGGTGACAGGGCGAGACTCGGTCTCAAAAAACAAAACAAAACCAAAAAACCCTGTACTTTGTACACATGCATCTTCAACTCCAACTGCATTCCAGAGAGGTTGTATGAATTTTTACCACATCTGCACTCTATATGTACTATGTCCTCTCTAGATATGTATAAAACATTAGTATAGGCCAACAAGAAAAATATAAATGGCCTCACAAAATAGGCAAAGGATATGTATGAAAGAGGAGTTCAGAAAGAAAAATATATTTTTATGCATATTAAAAAATCTCAATCTCATTCATAATGAAGAAATACAAATTCAGCCCATGAAACAATGTTTTGCCTATCATAGTGGCAATAGTTATAAAACATGGAAATTCATAGTGGCTAAGGATGTAAGGATACAGGTACATATGCAATGTAGGTGCTGTAAAAATTAGTACACCCTCTTTGAAATGCAATTGGACAATATTATTAAAATTTAAAACATGCCAATCTTGCAAGGCCTGCTAGCAAATGTAGCAATTTGTCCTCTGATTTTATTTTCACCTCTACACAGAGAGATCTGAAAAACAAAAACCAGGAAACAGCCATCTGTCCATCAACAGGAGACTGACTAAACAAATTTTGATGTGGTCATATAATAAATTGTTATATCATCATTAGAAATAATTTAGTGTATCTACATGTGCTGATATGGACAGATCTTCAAGATATATGATTAAGTTAAAAGGAAGGTATTAATAATGTCTATAGACATATATTTACATGGAACATTTCTGGAAGAGTGTGTAAGAAATGGTCGATGGTGTTTATCTACAGGGAGTGGGACTCAGGAACTGGGCTGAGAAGAAGACTTACTTTACTGTGGATACCTTTTGGTGCTATTTTGAATTTCCAACCGAAATTCAAATTATGTGTTATTTTCATGAAAAGTCGATGAACTGATAGAGACAGAGTGATGAGCAAATCAATTGCTTGGGAATCTTTCTAAGCTAATTTCTTTTGTTCATGTTGCAATTAGTGTCTCCTTCATATCATCAAATCAAAAACAAGAATGAATTATTATCACAGGATGGGAAATACTGAAGCATTTCTGAAAAATGGGAAAGAGAGAGATTCAAAGTGATACACCATGAGGGAAAGGTCTCCTGGGCAAGCTGAGCTATCTGCCAGTCCTCTCTCTCACAGTTAACAGAGAGCAGGAGGGAAGCAGCCTTGGGGCAATCACCAGGTACTATCTACTAGGTGGCACAGCTGGGGTGCTTGCCTCTTTCTGGACCCTTGCTTTTTCTGAGAATGGGTCAATAACGATATGTGCCCACATTATGAGGTCACTGTGCGCACTGGACGTACAAATAAAGTCACTGTGTGTCCTGGCTATGCAACGGTAGAGCGGTGTCCTTGGTAGTTACCAAGATCAGGAGAATGAGGAATTCACCTTCACAGAAGAGACTCTACCAATACATCTCACTAGGTACCCTGTCTCACCATTCTTCCACAATAACCTTGGGCAGGATAGAGTAGCAAAGCCATAGAACTGGCATTCTCAAAAACAAAGGTGCTTGACTGGGCACAGTAGCTCACGCCTATAATCGCAGCACTTTGGGAGGCCGAGGCAGGCAGATCATTTGAAGTCAGGAGTTTGAAACCAGCCTGGCCAACACGGAGAAACCCCGTCTATACTAAAAATACAAAAATTAGTGGAGCATGGTGGCACACGCCTGTAATCCCTGCTACTCGGGAGGCAGAGGCAGGAGAATCAACTGGCCCTGGGAGATGGAGGCTTCAGTGAGCCGAGATCGCGCCACTGCACTCTAGCTTATATGATAGAGTGAGACTCTGTATCAAAAAAAAAAAAAAAAAAAAAAAAAATTGGCGCTCAAACAGCAGTGACTCATTGAACACGTGAAAACAAGCATCTCCTTTCCCCACCACCAAAGAGCGCCTTGCTCTTTAGCTCCCTGAGTTAGTCTGGTTGTTTGCGATCCCCGAGGCTGTGACTGTGAACCGAGGGGCTTGCGCCGTCTGGGTTTCTACCTTATCTGTAGGTGTGGCCCTGATGGTGCAGCAGGCTCTGGACTCCTAAAGCTCTGGATCGAATTTAAGATTTTATTCTTGAGCGTGGCATAGAAGATGAATTCTTCCACCTTCACCATGAGTGAAAGAGTCTGATGCTTTATCGGTAGTTAACTAGTTATGGGATATAGCAGCAGACCCATTAAACAGAAGAGCCGTCGTCCAGGATCAGGGATATCTGCCTGGCCTTGTTTTATTTATGGACCACCCCAACCCTCCAGTCATCCATTCGGCTTTGCTTGCTCTTCCATACTTGGGAGAATGCTGTGCAAACAGAGAAAAGATGAAAGGAGAACTGGGTATGATGTTGAGCCTACAAAATGTCATACAGAAAACTGTAACTCTAGGAGGAACAAAACTTCTGGCCTCTGAAATCTATGACATACATCAGTCCTCCAATAAGGCAGATGGTGATAGTGTCAATGAAATGAATTCATGTCGAAGGGAAGCTCAGTTGTTTTCTGGGAACTACAAACAAATGTGCCAAAACAGTGGTTTTGCATACAGATGGCCTTGATGATACGTCTTGGAGAAATCTATGTGAAGAGGCTTTGTTAAAAATTAAAGGTGTTATTAGCTTTACTTTTCAAATGGCTGTCAAAGGTGTGGTGCGAATCCATTCAGATTTGAAAGCTGAGGCTTTAGCATTGGTGAAAGCATCAACCAAGTTTACGAAAGATCAGTAAGTTGTGAAAAGTGAAAGTGGAGAAGAGATGCTGGTCGCATTCCAAGACCTTCCTGTGGTAGAACAGAACACAGAGCTACCTGACTACCTGTCTGAAGATGAGAGTCCCACAAAGGAACAGGACAAAGTGGTGTCCTGGGTCAGCTCACACCCAGTGGGTGGAACTAGCTGGCTGAGCACAGTTGCAAACTTTTTATCAAGATCGTTTTATTGGTGACTTCAATTTGGGGCTCAAGGACTGTGTGAACCAACCAGGGGTCAGTTTTCCATTGTTGTGGTGAACTGTCAAGTGCAATTTGCAATAAGTTATCATGAAAAGCTTTTAGATTACATGATCGCATATGCTGCATTTTACATTTTATTGGACATTTTACCCCACTGAGTGGTAAAAAGAACAGAGGCTATGGAGGGAGTTGCTTTGTTTATGAAAGTATTTTCTCTTTTTTTCTTTCATTTAATTGCTTCATATTTTATAAACCATGGGTCCACCTTTAAAACCAAACATGGGAGGAGGTTCCAAGATGGCCGAATAGGAACAGCTCCAGTCTACAGCTCCCAGTGTGAGTGACGCAGAAGACGAGTGATTTCTGCATTTCCAACTGAGGTACCAGGTTCATCTCACTGGGGCTTGTCGGACAGTGGGTGCACCCCACGGAGTGTGAGCCGAAGCAGGGAGGGGCGCATCACCTCACCTGGGAAGCACAAGGGGTTGGGGAATTCCCTTTCCTAGCCAAGGGAAGCCATGACAGATGGTACCTGGAAAATCGGGACACTCCCACCCTAATACTGTGCTTTTCCAATGGTTTTAGCAAATGGCACACCAGGAGATTATATGCCTGATGAACATCGATGCAAAAATCCTCAATAAAATACTGGAAAACCGAATCCAGCAGCACATCAAAAAGCTTATCCACCAAGATCAAGTTGGCTTCATCCCTGGGATGCAAGACTGGTTCAACATATGCAAATCAATAAACGTAGTCCATCATGTAAACAAAACCAAAGACAAAAACCACATGATTATCTCAATAGATGCAGAAAAGGCCTTCGACAAAGTTCAACAGCCCTTCATGCTAAAAACTCTCAGTAAACTAGGTATTGATGGGACATACCTCAAAATAATAAGAGTTATTTATGACAGACCCACAGCCAATATCACACTGAATGGGCAAAAATTGGAAGCATTCCCTTTGAAAACTGGCACAAGACAGGGAGGCTCTCTCTCACCACTCCTATTCAACATAGTGTTGGAAGTTCTGGCCAGGGCAATCAGGCAGGAGAAAGAAATAAAGGGTATTCAATTAGGAAAAGAGGAAGTCAAATTGTCCCTGTTTGCAGATGACATGACTGTATATTTAGAAAACCCCATCGTCTCAGCCCAAAATCTCCTTAGGCTGATAAGCAACTTCAGCAAAGTCTCAGGACACAAAATCAGTATGCAAAAATCATAAGCATTCCTATACACCAATAACAGACAAACAGAGAACCAAATCATGAGTGAACTCCCACTCACAATTGCTTCAAAGAGAATAAAATACCTAGGAATCCAACTTACAAGGGATGTGAAGGACCTCTTCAAGGAGAACTACAAACCACTGCTCAACAAAGTAAAAGAGGACACAAACAAATGGAAGAACGTTCCATGCTCATGGATAGGAAGAATTAATGTCGTGAAAATGGCCATACTGGCCAAAGTAATCTATAAAGAACTTAAACAAATTTACAAGAAAAAAATCAAACAACCCCATCAAAAAGTGGGCAAAGGATATGAACAGACACTTCTCAAAGGAAGACATTTCTGCAGCCAACAGACACATGAAAAAATGCTCATCATCATTGGCCATCAGAGAAATGCAAATCAAAACTACAGTGAGATACCATCTCACACCAGTTAGAATGGCAATCATTAAAAAGTCAGGAAACAACAGGTGCTGGAGAGGATGTGGAGAAATAGGAACACTTTTACACTGTTGGTGGGACTGTAAACTAGTTCAACCATTGTGGAAGACAGTGTGGCCATTCCTCAAGGATCTAGAACTAGAAATGCCATTTGACCCAGTCATCCCATTACTGGGTATATACCCAAAGGATTATAAATCATGCTGCTACAAAGACATATGCACACGTAAGTTTACTGTGGCACTATTCACAATAGCAAAGACTTGGAATCAACTCAAATGTCTACCAATGATAGACTGGATTAAGAAAATGTGGCACATATACACCATGGAGTACTATGCAGCCATAAAATAGGATGAATTCATGTCCTTTGTAGGTACATGGATGAAGCTAGAAACCATCATTCTGAGCAAACTATTGCAAGGACAGAAAACCAAACACCGCATGTTCTCACTCATAGGTGGGAACTGAACAATGAGAACACTTGGACACAGGGTGGGGAACATCACACACTGGGGCCTGTCATGGGGTGGGAGGAGGGGAGAGGGGGGAGGGATAGCATTAGGAGATACACCTAATGTAAATGACGAGTTAATGGGTGCAGCACACCAACATGGCACATGTATACGTATGTAACAAACCTGCACGTTGTGCATATGTGCCCTAGAACTTGAAGTATAATAATAATTTAAAAAAATGTATGTACAGCTTTACATTTTATTTTACATGAAGCCTGTCATTAGGAACACTCATTTTCTCCTCAAGCCTCAGGACCTACCTGAAGAGAAGTTTCCTTGTAGCTCAAGTTGTGCATGAATTACCAAATATTTTACTCTATGAAATATACATACTTTACTATGAAAGATACATGCTTTGGTATTCTTCACTGAAAGCTGAAAACATTTCTTGTTACCCTTTTTTGTGCCTTCTTATTTTGCCAACCATGTTTATAGAAAGGACATTACTAATGACATTTTGCAAATTAAAAACATTCACTTGAACATAGTAGTCCCCTAGAAAAACAACTCCACAAAAATTTTGCAGCCTTATTCATTATAATTTTAATAAAATTAACAAAATCAGTCAAGAAGAAGGAAACATGTATGTTAGCAAAGTGTTTTTGGAGACTATTTGAATGTGACGACATAAATGTGGTTCTAGTTGACTTCTTTTCACTTTGGTTTATATCAGCTCTTGAGAGTTAAGTCTGACCATGATATTGCAAACAACTGTAAATGGTCTCTAGGCCTTACATTGTGATTATACGTTATCTCCTGCTAGAAAAAAATAATGGTAGTAAAGAACTGACAAACTGAAAAAACAAAGATCAAATGCCTATAATACCATAACGCCATTTTGGTGTAGAGCCTAACTTTAAACCATGAATTGCTTGACAGAAGCCTATTCAGTAGATGTTTCTTTGTGTTGCCTTTTGTGAATTTATTATGAAAATGCTGCAGTTGTATTGAATGAAAAAGACCCAAATTATTGCTTTTGAGGAAATAAAGCCAGCATTGATCACTTAATCCGGTTTTTCATGTCTAGCCAGAAAAAAAGAACTTCAGTGAAGGTAAGATAAATAAATACATTTACATAGAATACTTTTTGGCAGATAAGTGCTAATTACATATATGTAATGCTTTATTAAATTTATGAAATATTGTAACTAAAATTTTCTTTTTGGAAATTAACTAAATCCAGATACATGTTAATATGATATGACTAAAAACAAATAGGAAGAAATTGAAATTCCTTTTCATCCACATATAGAGCTGCCATTTTACTATTTGGAGAATGTGATGTTAAAATTGGACCCCAAAGGATTTTCTTTTTTTTTTTTTTTTAATTATTATTATACTTTAAATTCTAGGGTACATGTGCATAACGTGCAGGTTTGTTACATATGTATACTTGTGCCATGTTGGTGTGCTGCACCCATCAACTCATCAGCACCCATCAACTCATCATTTACATCAGGTATAACTCCCAATGCAATCCCTCCCCCCTCTCCCCTCCCCATGATAGGCCCCGGTGTGTGATGTTCCCCTTCCCGAGTCCAAGTGATCTCATTGTTCAGTTCCCACCTATGAGTGAGAACATGCGGTGTTTGGTTTTCCGTTCTTGTGATAGTTTGCTGAGAATGATGGTTTCCAGCTGCATCCATGTCCCTACAACGGACACAAACTCATCCTTTTTTATGGCTGCATAGTATTTCATGGTGTATATGTGCCACATTTTCTCAATCCAGTCTGTCACTGATGGACATTTGAGTTGATTCCAAGTCTTTGCTATTGTGAATAGTGCCACAATAAACATACGTGTGCATATGTCTTTATAGCAGCGTGATTTATAATCCCAAAGGATTTTGTTATGTTTTCATTGTAAAATACCATCACCAGTGAGAGTCTTGAGTTCACTAACATTGTGACCTTCTGGAGGGAGAGTTGTTGGGGGTTATTGAGAATGGTATTTTTTTCATGTGTCTTGTTTCTGATTCAAGTGACATGCACAAACTGAAAAAAAAAAAAGAAACTTGCAGGGCACCTATTGCTCTAAATGCATAATATAACTTGCTGCCAGAACCAGATATGTTGAAAAAAAGAAAATAAAACCACCTTCTTTCTATAGCCACTAAAGCAAAGTTTACTCTTCTAACAAATTTGTATTTTATTTTGCATTGCCACATATGTGCTTATTTAAAAACTACATCCCTTTGGCAGTAATTGTTCAGGATAAGTAGGTATTACAGCTTGATGTTTGTGTGTTCTAATTCTAAGTGTTCTTTTATTCCAGATCATATAGAGCAGTTAAAGCAACTGTAACAGCATTTTTTGAAATACATTGTAAAATAATAAAAGGTAACATAATTAAAATTGAATGTATATTAAAAAGAAGAAAACAAGCATCAGTATATGTGAGACACTAAATACACTAGAAGAACTAGTATCTAAGAAAAAGAGTTAATATAGCAAACAGAAATATTAGAGTAAATATAATTAATACCTTCAGGGCTATGCAATGGAATTTCAAGGATATTGCAACCATGAGCCATAAAGTACATTAAATTGAAATATATTTGTTGAAATAAAATCATATGGTAAATTTTTCTTACTTAGTTTTATGAGTAATTAATTTTTTCATTAATTCAACAAATATGTTGACTATACTCCTTGTTAGGCGCAGCAATATCTTGTTACGTGTAATAATAGTATACTTTTCTGTACAGTTTGCAAAGGATTTTTCTCTAGCTCCTGATAACATCCCTTTAAAGTGAATAGGGCAGGGCAGGGCAGCTTTTATAGTTCATTTTACGCATCGGGGCATGTGGGTTGGAACAGAGTTAAATGTCTTGCTTACAGTGAAACAATCAGTGACAAAGCTGAAATTCACATCCAGGATTTAAAATTTCAAATACATAGCTCTTCCAAATTACATGGCTACTGCAGGAAATGTAATGCTTATTCTACCTTATAGAGTGAAATAGCCACTATGACATTTTCTGAGGTCAGGGTACAATGGCGCTGAGAAGATGTGCATGTGAAGAATTATTAGATTTTTGTTTTCTACTCGTATTTTTTAAACATCACCAAGCACAAGATTTCTAGAGGCAGCTTCTATGTATACATAATAACTTGGATTTATGGTCTCAGGAAATAGCACAGTAGAAAACTTAGGGATATGACTTTTTAAAGAGTTTCGTAGGTTGTCTATTTCAGCCTGAAAGAAGTAGGTCATGAGGGTGACCACAGATTTATCAAGGTATTTAAGATTTTTTTTTATTTCAGCTGAAACTGCTTATCCTCAGATTTTGACAGTGATGGCATGAACTAGGGCTAAGGAAAAGCTCCTGATCCACCCGTGTTTGTGTTTTAGGACTTATTCAATGCCTGAAGCTCCAGTTTGCAAGCTTACTGGGGTAGCAGTGCAACCTGATCACAAATGTTCTTATCCCCATGGACATCTTCCAGGAATAAAATAGTTTCCTCCAATTCTATCTGGATTCTGAGAGCTTGTAAATAGACCCAGCCTCTGCAGGTGATGCAGCACAATGGATGAGCTTGGTGCCATTGAACTGTAAAGTACCATGAAGAGTGTCTGAAAGTTGAAATTAACTTTTTATTAGCATGACACAGCTGTGGGCTCTTTCATCTTGTCAGCAGCAAATTTCTGGTTCTCTCACTTGCCTTTTCATAGACCTCACATTGGTTCACCTCCAGCTATTCCTGCCGTTCTAACAGGCACTGTCCTGCTCCTTGTCCGCTTTTTCTAGTCCTACCGCTTCTTTTTGTGCCTTTTTGATGTTTCAAAAGAAGCGTGGAATGTGATAGACCTTTCATTTTCAAATGTGCTTTTACTGGCTTTGATGCTGCATCAGAGTAACAGCCTGGAAAGACTGGGTGAAGGAGAAATGGGGGACCAGCTCTCCGAAGGGCTGAGTGAATAACCTCAGATATGCTATATTTTCCTATCTATGTCAAGAATGTGGGTTAAACAATGTCTTCGCTTCCCTACATTTTGCAAGCCACCTGTCAGGTTTGTTGTCTGGATACCTGACAAAATATAGACCTCCAATGATCAGACTTGACCAGATTTGAAGTGGAATAATCCTTGATTTAGCAGCATAGCAATGCACACTTTCTTCTTTGTTTCTCTATTCTGAATAATTAGGGTTAGGGAGGCAGTTCATGCTTTGTTTTCTATGTACCTTGTCTTTCTCCATTTGGCCACTCTAATAGGCATCTTGCTTTTGCCTGTGAGCATTTAAAGCCATAACCTTTTGAAAGAAATAACCTGAAACAGCTGAGAATGTATGAATATTTGCTCTGTTATGCACTTTTGATTTCTGGAACATCATGTTTCAAATTGCAGTGGAAACAAAAGGCCTCTTTATGACATCCAGTAATCGTACATTTTGTTCTCAAAAGATTTGTTAAACTTAAGTATAGAAGGTCATTTAAAGATTAAGGTAGAACAATAAAAAAATGAAAAATTCATCCTACATTATCAATATTTTTGGTTTAAAATATCCGGTTATTTGTATTTTCTGTGATTTTAGCTATGTGGAAAAGAGAAGTATTGCACTCTACTGGTTTAATGAGAGTGAAAAAGTTCTTCTCTAAAGGATATAAAGACATCTGCATTAATACCATTTGAATTCCATTATTCGAACAACTGTAATCTCACACAGTACATTCACGAAAAAAGTCAAATTCACAATTAAAACTAGAGGCAAAACTCATGGGCCAAAATTACTGTAAGCGTAGGAGAGTTTAGATTGTCTTGTATTTAGACTTCAGCCATCACTTCATTAGGTTGTCCCAAGTTCATTGAGTATTCTTGTCACCTTAAAAACAATGGCTCATTTATTTCATAGGAATCTAGGAAGAACATACATCAGGCAAGTTAAATGAAAACACACTCTAATTACCTAAGGAAAATATACTCAATTTATTTAAATTACTGTTTTGTTCTCCAGGCATTCTAAATGAGAATATGACATAGAATTGAGATGAGATTCTTTTAGTTCCTTTATTCCTTGTTGAAAATATCCTAGAACAGTTAATTTGGTGAATATGCGATATTAAAAATATGTATTTAATAAACATAACAGAAATATGTTCTAGAACCTGCTGTAAATTAGATAGAGTAGGCTTGCTTGTGAGAAATGCAGCTCTTCAGAATATACCAGCACTGGAGCACTTGATATCTTTATTTTTTTATGTCACCTCACATGGCGGAGATGATAAGGATTTGTAGATCTGAGTTTCTCAGGGTACGGACCCCTCCATCACCTAATGGCTTTTTCCTTACTAATTAAGGCTATCCAATTAAAAAAAAATCCCCTGAATAGTTGTATTGTTGACTATAAGGCAGAGAGATCTGGTTATATATAGTGTTTTTGTTGAATATTTTTGTTAGCTTTAAATTCTGTTTAATATTTTAAGGACTGAGTTTCACATTTATGGCACATTAGATAGCAGATATAATAGACATTAAAGAGTTAGGTACAGACATTTTATAACTGGAAGACTGGTTGTTCACCTTGCGGAGTTAGAGATACAGAATATGAAATAAAATACCATTACTATGGAGAGGAATATCAATTGCAAACGATGTTCTGCTCCAAAAAATATGGAGACAATTATGCATTTGGGCTTTTGGTTCAGATTATTCCATGTTTAACAAGTGAGCTAGCTTGTTTTCCCTAAGTGCTTCTAGGAATTCTCCTTAAAGAAAAGCACAAAATTAGGAATATAAGACAGTGTAAGGACCTAGAGGTCAAATATTTAAAACTGAAAATTAGTTAACTTAAAAATGGTTCAATAAATTCCATTTAGAATGCTGCCCTTGAGATGTGGCTTGTTCCATTTACTTTGAATATTTCAGATTATATGTTGAGAAGTGACATTGACTTTAAGTTCTAAAGGTGAATGCGTAATTTAGTTATGCTTGATTTTGAAGAATGTGTCTCATAATTTGAGAGCTTCTCATATATGTTTTTAGTTCTTTTAAAAAAAATTACAATGAAGTCATACCTTGGAGATATTGCTGGTTTGGTACCAGACCGCCACAATAAAGCAAATATTGCAATAAAGTGAGTCACCTGAATATTTTGATTTCTCAGTACATATAAATGTGTGTGTAAATTATATGTTCACACTATATTGTAGTCTATTAAGTGTGCAATAGCATTATATCTAAAAAAAGTACATATCTCAATTAAAAGTACTTTATTACTAAAAATTGCTAATGTTCATCTGAGCTATTAGTGAGCCATAATAATTTTGCTGGTGGAAGGTGCTCCCTTGATGTTGATGGTTGCTGAAGGTTGGGGTGGCTGTGGCAATTTCTTAAAATAAGACAACAGTGAAGATTGCTGAATTGATTGACTTTTCCCTTTATGAAAGATTTCTCTGTTGCATGTGATGCTGTGTGATAGCATTTTACTCACAGAAGAACTTTCAAAATTAGTCATTGTTCACAAACCCTGCCACTGCTTTATCAATTAAGTTTATATACTATTCGAAATACTTTGTTGTCATTTCAAGAATGTTCACAGTAACTTCATCAGGAGTAGGTTTCATCTCAAGAAACCATTTTCTTTGCTCATTCATTACAAGCAACTCCTTCTCCATTATTTTATCATGAGATTGCAGCAATTCAGTCACATCTTCAAGTTTCACTTCTAATTCTAGTTATCTTGCAATTTCTACCACATCTGCAATAACTTATTCCACTGATGTCTCGAACCCTTCAAAGTCATCTATGTGAGTTGGAGTAAACTTTTTCCAAATTCCTGTCAATGTTGACATTTTGACCACCTCCCATGAATTACCAGTGTTCTTAATGGCATCTAGAATAATGAATCCTTTCCAGAAGGTTTTCAATTTACTCTTTCCAGATCCATCAGAGGAATCACTATCTGTGACAGCTATAACTTGATAAATGTATTTCTTAAATAATTGAATCCCTGAATAGACCAATAATGAGTTCTGAAATTGAGGCAGTAATAAATAGCCTACCAACCAAAAAAATAAAAAAAGCCCTAGGACCAGACAGATTCACAGCAGAATTTCCATCACACGCACAAAGAGGAGCTGGTACCATTTCTGGTGAAATGATTTCAAAACATTGAAAAGGAGGGACTCCTCCCTAACTATTTCTATGAGGCCAGTATCATCCTGATACCAAGATCTGGCAGAGACACAACAACAACAAAAAAGAAAACTTCAGGCCAATATCCTTGATGAATATCAATGCAAAAATCCTCAATAAAATACTGGCAAACCAAATTCAGCAACACATCAAGAAACTTATCCACCACAATCAAGTTGGCTTCATCACCAGGATGCAAGATTGGTTTAACATACACAAATCTATAAAAGTGATTCATCACATAAACAGAACTAACAACAAAATCCACATGATTATCTCAATAGATGCAGAAAAAGCCTTACACAAAATTCAACATCCCTTCATGTTAAAAACTCTCAATAAACTAGGTATTGAAGGAAAATACCTCAAACTAATGAGAGCTATACATGACAAACCCACAACCAACATCATACTGAATGGGCAAAAGCTGGAAGTAGTCCCCTTGAAAACCAGCGCAAGACAAGGATGTCCTCTTTCATCACTCCTATTAGACATAGTACTGGAAGTTCTGGCCAAGAAATCAGGCAAGAGAAAGAAATAAAGTGTATCCAAATAGGAAGAGAAAAAGTCAAATTATCTTTGTTTGAACATGACATGATCTTATATCTAGAAAACACCATTGTCTCAGCCAAAAAGCTTCTTAAACTGATAAGCAACTTTAGCAAAGCCTCAGGATATAAAATCAATGTGCAAAAATTGCTAGCATTCCTATATACCAACAACAGGCAAGTAGAGGGCCAAATCATGAAAGAACTCCCATTCATAAATGCTACCACAATAAGATACCTAGGAACACAAGTGAAGGACATCTTCAAGGAGAACTACAAAACACTGCTCAAAGAAATCAGAGAGGACACAAACAAATGGAGGAACATTCCATGCTCATGGATAGGAAGAATCAATATCATGAAAATGGCCATACTGCCCAAAGTAATTTATAGATTGAATGCTATTGCCATTATACTACTATTGATATTCTTCAGAAAATTAGGAAAAACTGTTTTAAAATTCATATGGAACTAAAAAAGAGTCCAAATAGCCAAGCAATTCTAAGCACAAAGAACAAAGCTGGGGGCATCATACTACCTGACTTCAAATGATACTATAAGGCAATAGTAATCAAAACAGCATGGTACTAGTACAAAAACAGAAACATAGACCAATAGAACAGAATAGAGACCTCAGAAATAAGACCACACACCTACAACCATCTGATCTTTGACAAACCAGACAAAAACAAGCAATGGGGAAAGGATTTCCTATTTAATAAACGGTGCTGGGAGAGCTGGTTAGCCAAATGCAGAAGATTGAAACTGGACCTCTTCCTTATGCCATACACAAAAATTAACTCAAGATGGATTAAAGACTTAAGCCCAAAACCTTAAACTGTAAAAACCCTAGAAGAAAATCTAGGCAATAGCATTCAGGACATAGGCACAGGCAAAGATTTCAAGTGTAACAAAAGCAAAAATTGACAAATGGGATCTATTTAAACTACAGAGGTTCTGCACAGCAAAAGAAACAATCATCAGAGTGAACAGATTGCCTACAGAATGGGAGAAAATTTTTGCAATCTATCCATCAGACAAAGGTCTAATATTCAGAGTCTATAAGGAACTTAAACAAATTTATGAGAAAGAAACAACCCCATTACAAAGTGGGCAGAGGACATGAACAGACACTTCTCAAAAGAAGACATACATGTGGCCAACAAACATATGAAAAAAAGCTTAACATAACTGATCATTAGAGAAGTGCAAATCAAAACTATAATGAGATACCATCTCACACCAGTCAGGATGGCTATTATTAAAAAGTCAAAAAACAACAGATGCTGGCAAGTTTACAGAGAGACAAGAATGCTTTTACACTGTTGGTGGGAGTGTGAATTAGTGCAACCATTGTGGAGAACAGTATGACAATTCCTCAAAAACCTAGAGGCAGAAATACCATTTGACCCAACAATGTTATTACTGGGTATATACCCAAAGGAATATAAATCATTCTATTATAAAGATACATGCACGGGGGTATGTTCATTGCAGCACTATTCACAATAGCAAAGACATGGGATCAATATATATGCCCATCGGTGATAGACTGGATAAAGAAAATGGGGTAAAAATACACCATGGAATACTATTCAGCTATAAAAAGGAAGGAGATCATGTCCTTTGTAGGGACATGAATGGAGTTGGAAGCCATTGTCCTCAACAAACTAATGCAGGAACAGAAAACCAAGCACTGCATGTTCTCACTTGGAAGTGGGAGCTGAATGATGAGAACACATGGACACATGAACAGGAATAACACACACTGGGGCCTGTTGGTTAGGTGGGGGTGGGAGAGCATCAGGAAGAATAGCTAATGGATGCTAGGCTTAATACTTAGGTAATAAAATGATCTGTGCAGCAAACCACCATGGCATATGTTTACTTATGTAACAGACCTGCACATCCTGCACGTGTACCCCTGAACTTAAAAATAAAAGATGAAGAAGAAAAAAGTTAAAATAAGTCCTTGGTCCATGGGCTGCAGAATGCATGTTGTGTTAGCAGGTGTGAAAAAATTCTCCTTGTATATCTCCTTTAGATTTTTTTTATGACCAGGTGCATTGCCAATGAATAGTCATATTTTGAAAAACATTTCTTTAAGTAGTTGGTCTCAACAGTAGGTTTAAAGTATTCAGTAAATATTAAAATATTAAGCCATGCATAAACAGATGTGTTATCAAACAGGCTTTGTTGTTAGGTTTACAGAGCACAAGCAGAATAGATTTACCATAATTCTTAAGGGCCCTAGATTTCCAAAATGGTCAATGAACATTGTCTTCAACTGTAAGTCACCAGGTGCATTAGCTCCTAAGAAAAGAGTTACCCTGACCTTTGAAGCTTTGAAGCCAAGCATTGACTTCTAGCTCTGAAAGTCCTAGATGGCATCTTCTTCCAATAGAAGGCTATTTTCTCTACATTGAAAATCTTTTTTTTTTTTTTTTTTTTGAGATGGAGTTTCATTCTGTCACCCAGGCTAGAGTACAGTGGCGTGATTTTGGATCACTGAAACCTCTGCCTCCTGAGTTCAAGTAGTTCTCCTGCCTCAGCCTCCCAAGCAGCTGGGATCACAGGCACCCACCACCATGACTAGATAATTTTTGTATTTATTTAGTCGAGACGGGGTTTCACCATGTTGGCCAGGGTGGCCTTGAACTCCTGACCTTAAGTTATCCGCCCACCTCAGCCTCCCAAAGTGCTGGTATTACATTCATCAAAAATCTTTTGTTTAGCATAGCCACCTTCATCAATTATCTTAGATAGATTTTCTGGATAATTTGCTGCAGCTTCTGCGTCAGCACTGCTGCGTCACCTTACACCTTTACATCATGAAGCAACCTCTCTGCTAGTTGTAAACTTTTCTTCTGTAGTCTCTTCACCTCTTAGTCTTCACAGAATTGAAGAGAGTTAGGGCCTTGCTCTGGATTAGGCTTTGGTTTAAGGAGATGTTGTAGCTGGTTTGATCTTCTATCCAGACCACTAAAATGTTTTCCTTATCAGCAATAAGGTTGTTTCTCTTTCTTACCATTTGTGTGTTCACTGGAGTAGCACATTTCATTTCCTTTAGGACATTTTCCTTCGCATTCACAACTTGGCTGTTTGGCACAAGAGGTCTAGTGTTCAGCTTATCTCAGCTTTTGACATGCCCCAATCATTAGGCTTAATCATTTCTAGCTTTTGACATGTCATTCTTCCTTTTACTTGAACACCTGGAGGCAATTGTGTGGTTATTCATTGGCCTATTTTCAATATTGTTGTATCTTAGGGAATAGAGAGGCCTGAATAGAGGGAGAGAGATAAGGGAAGAGCCAGATAGCAGAGCAGTCAGAACACACACATTTATTAAGTTCACTGTCTTATATGGGTGCAACTTGTGGTGCCCCAGAACAATTATAATAGTAACCTCAAAAATCACTGATCACAGATTACCATAACAGATACAACAATAATGAAAAAGTTGGAAATATTTCAAGAATTACCAAAATGTAACACAGAGACAAGAAGTAAGCAAACGCTGTTGGAAAAGTGGTGCTGATAGACTTGCTTGACATGAGTTGCCACAAATCTTTAATTTATTAAAAAAAAAAAATGCTGTATCTGTGAAGTACAATAAAGCAAAGTGAAATAAATCGAGGTGTGCCTGTATATGTGTTCTCATTGTAGATGATATATACAATGAAGAGTATGCAAAACAAAATGCTAAGCCTCTCTTCTGCTTTCCACCCTTCTATTCCATATTCTTTCCTAACTGTAACTCCTATAACTAGCGTTACAGATTCTTGCATCTTCTTTTCTATTTATGATTATGGATTCATACACATTATGTTATATGAAAACTTATGCATACACATATATGTCTATTAGAGTTCTCCAGAAAAACAGAACCAATAAAAATATATACACACACACACACACACGTGTCTGTTTATATATGTAAATGTGTGTATATGCATATATATGTGTGTATGTGTGTGTGTGTATTTAAAAAACAGTCACGATGTTTTGTTCAACAATGGACCACATATACAACAGTGGTACCATAAGATTATAATGAAGCTGAAATTTCGTATCACATAAATGCTTATCATTATGTTACTATTTCCTTACACTATTCAGCACAGTAACATTTGTACAGATTTGGAGCCTAGGAGCAATAGCCCATCGCATGTAGCCTATGCTATTGCTCCTAGGCTCCAAATCTGTACAAATGTTACTGTCCTGAATAGTATGTAGTAGGCTATATCATCTAGGTTTATATAAGTACACTCTATGATGTTCATACAATGGCAAAACCACCTAATGCACTTCTCAGAATGTATCCCTCTCAGCTGATGCACGTGTGCATGTGTGTGTGTGTATACACTAAAGTAATTTATAAGGTATTGGCTAATGTAATTATGGAGGTTGAGGACTCCCATGATCTGCTGTCTGCAAGCTGAAGACCTGGAAGGCCAGTGGTGTAGTTTGAAGATTTGCGACCTAGAGAGCCAATAGTGTAGATTTCAGTTAATGTCTGAAGACGTGAGAGCCAGGAGTATCAAGGGCAAGAGGAGATCGATGTTCCAGCTCAAGCATTTAGGCAGAGAGGGAGGGCCAATCATTCCTTCCTCTACCATTTTTTTCTATCCAGAGCCTCAGTGCATTGGATGATGCCCATCCACATTGGGCAGAGTAATCCTCTTTACTCAGTCTACAGATTTAAATGCTAATCTCTTTTGAAAACACTCTCATAGACACACCCAGCAATTATGTTTAACCAGATACCTGGGCATCCTGTAATTCAGTCACATTGATGATAAAATTAACTATCACGACAGAAATATTTTAAAAATACATGGGATTAAATATGTAAATTTTGGTCTGTGATTTGCAACTCGCTGTTTTTTTTTTTCTTAGTATCATGCTGTATTTTTCTGTATTGACCTATTTAGGGTCACCTCTTTTTTTTTTTTTCAGTGATTGTATAGTATTCCATGGCATGAATGTGTCATAATTTATTTAACCACTCCCTTTTTTTTGGTGATCATTAGGATGTTTCTATTTTCTTTTCTTTTTCAGCATTTCAAAACAATGAGAAAATTAACATAAATGTGTGTGCATCTTTTATGTATTTAAAAGAGAATTTCTTTTGGATAGATTCCTAGAAATGGAATTGCCCAGTCAAAGAGCACACATGATTTAAGACTGGATAAATTCTGCTGGAGTTGATATTCAGCTGGTGTATACTGGGGACAGTGTGTTGGCAGGACCTTAACAACTGGTGGTAGCTGACACCTGTTCAGAGGAGCTAATGCCTGTGCCAAACTGGATGTTAAATTCTTGAATTTTATTCCTGACATTGCCTTTCAAAAAGATTTCATTAATTTATACTCATTTCAAAAGTGTACAAGAATGTCTGTTTCTTGCATTTCTCACACATAGTTAAGTTTTTTTTTAACTGTTGCCAATCTGAGAGATAAAAAATGATAAAAAGGGTGTTGCTGTTCAATAGGTAAGTTTCAGTTATGCAAGATGAATAGCTTCCAGAGATCTGCTGTACAACATTGTGCCTGTAGTCAGCAATACTGTATTGTGCACATATAAATTTGTTAAGAGGGTAGATGCCATCCTAAGTGTTCTTACCACAATAATACCCACCCCCTGATATTTTATTTTAAAATTTTATATTTCCCTAATAATTGGTGAGGTGGTTTCATCTCATAAGTTTGTTGGTCATTGTTGTTTATTCTGGGCATTGCCTATTCATTTGTTATGTTATTTTCTACTGGGCTGTTTGGCTTTGTTTAATAAAAGGTCAAGTAATTTTTATATAGTATAGATATTAAGCTTTTGTAGAATATGCTACAGATGTTTTTTCTCTGTCAGTCACTTGTCCCGGACTCAGTTTTTAGTCTTTTGTTATAAACAGGCTTTTAATTTTTATGAGCTAAAAACTCTCAGTTTATCCTTTAGGACATTTCCACTTTTTGGCTTGCTTAGGGAGGCCTTTTACATTCTAAAATTATAGAAACATCCTTCTGAATTTCCCCTTAACAAATGCACACAAAAATTTAGTTCTTTAATCCATCTATAGTTTGTAAATGCTGTACGCAATGTTACAGCCCTAGTTGTGGAACTGGGATCTAAATTTATTTTTTCCTTACAAACAGTTGATTGTCTTATGCCATTTATCGAATAGTCCATTTCTTCCCTTAATTTGAAATATCAACTTTATTATAAATTTTATAACTAAAATTCCCATGTATGTGTGGGTATGCTTCTGGTCTCTATTCTATTGACTTGTTTTTTGATTTCTGCATGATACCAAATTGTCTCAATTAGTAGAATATGTTAGTATGGTTTGCTGTCTGGAGAGCAATATCTGCGGATGCTCAGTATAAACTTGGACTTTTTCTTGATTTAATTGTGTCTTCATATCTGAATTCTCAAAAACAGTGTTTTTGTTTTTTCCACTATTTTTCAGTTTTCTAGCTTTCAGCAGCTGAATTCTGATTGTACTCACTTGTCCCCAATGCTTCAAATTTTTCATTGTTTTCCTACTTAAGTTAGTATTTCTGGGCACAAGTGACTGCTTCTCCTCTGGCTAAGTCTTTTATTGGTGGAGATATTAATGAATTAAGTTATAAATAAGAATATTTTTTATAAAATATTATGAAATATTATAATTGTGTATAATATTTTACAATGTTACAAAATATTATTAGTTTGAATTTTTAGGTTCACGTGATTCTTTTTGCCAGCCATGTAGTATTACATGGTATGAATGAGTCATAACTTATTCATCCACTCTATTTTTAATGATTGTTATATTTGCCTCCATTTTTCAAAATTTTCTTTTCCAAATAATGATGAAAAAAACATCAATGTACATACATCTTTGTGCACTTAAAATGAGAATTTCTTTGGGATAGGTTCCTAGAAATGGAACTGCTGGGTCAATGAAATAAATGTCTGTGTTATTCAAGAGCAATTCAAGAGCAATGCTAATTACATTTAAGATGGCTAAGTCTTTTCTTCCTCGCCCTCTCTCTTTGAGAAACTAGCTCCCAAGTAACAATGAGGCTGAAGACAAAAATGCAGAAATTTACTTATGAAACTCTAGGACGGAAGTAGAACCTGAAATCACCCTAAGTGAGGATAAACAGGTGATGGAAGGGTGGAGGCTGAAATGGTAGAGCCAGAGAAGACAATGTGGGCAGGGAGAATGGTGGCAAGAGAAAAGCTGAGTCCTCGAGGCTTTGCGAGGCACAAGGAGAACTGAGCCAGAGCAGCTCCAGGCTTGCAGCTCAGGCAAATGGAAGGTGGAGGAGATCCTGACTGAGCACAAGGGGACTAAGTAACTGGTGAGGCCCCCACCACCTCCCAGGCGGGCTCCCAGAATGCCTGCAGTTTACTGCCTGCAGAGGAGATTGTGGTGTCCTCAGAGAGAGCTGTCCTAAGAGAAAAACCTGACAAAATAGGCATGCACTGACACCTCCATCAAATTCCAGACACGTGTTTATCTCCACCAGATGTTTCTTACATATCTCATCTGTAAGGAATCCAAATCTGTACTCTATTTTGCCTCTTAAGTCTGCTTTTTATACCCATTTTGATAGTAATACTGCCATTGGGCTAGTCTCTCAAGCCGGAAAACCCAGTCATCATTGATTTCCTCTTTGTACTTCTCAGTAATGGAGTCTGCTAATTTTCAGTCCCTAAGAATCCTCCACATCTTTCCTGAGGACGACTTCCACTTTAGTACACGGCACAGAATCTCTCTGCAAGCTGATTTGACTAGTCTCCATCTTTCAGTCTGGCCTCATTAAACCTGTACCCTGTAGCCTGCAGGCTGCTGTACCTAAAATGAAAACCTGATCGTCATCCCCAGCCCTGCTCAGAACCCTTGGGCTGCTGTTCTTACTACCTATGGTGCTCCCTCCCTCAAGCCCTGTGAAGGGTTCTAAAATTGTATATGCTCCAGTGTAACCTGAATAGTGATCTTGAAATGCGTATTCCTGGGCCCATTTTAATTCAGTAAATGACCCTAGATGATTCTTCGCAAATGTTCTTGGCTTATAATAAGAAACTGGGGGCTACAGCATCCTGTCTAAATTCCTTAGCATGACATACATGGCTTTTAATACCCTGCTTTTGCCCACAATTTGTCTTCTTACTTCCCATTTGTTTGTGTTTCAGGGTTATCAAGCTGTTATTTCTCCTCCAGTCATACCATTTTGTTTCATATCTCTGTACATGGGACCCTGTCTTCCTTGCTTCAGACCTTCAGTGTCTAACTCAATCGCAAGTACATGAAACAGGGGTTCTTAACCCTGAGTTAATGGCTCTGAGAATCTGTGATGTTCCTGAAATTAATATGCAATATTTTGTGCATTTGAGTGTGTGAATATATAAAAATGCATCAATGCGAATATCTAATTTATCTACAAAGACATTCTTTCAATTGTCATCAGATTCTGAAAGTGGACCATAGGCCCCCCCAAAAAAGAGTAAAAGTCCCTGATGGAAGGATATAAATAACATTTTCTTGAATTCAGTTGAAAAAAATCCATTTGAATAATTAATTTTTACTCAAGCTGACACAGTTGATGACTAAAGTGTGTGTGTGTGTGTGTGTGTGTGTGAGTCAGAGAGGATAAAACCAATATGGTTCATTTAGATGAGAGTAAGATCTGTTCACTGGTAGCTTTAATGGCATCTACTTATTCTGGTTTCAGTGGGGAACTAATGTGTATTTTAGAATAAATCAGGCCAAAAATACTTGCACATGTCCGATATCCATTAGAGAACAAAAGTTTTATTTTGTTTTTTTAACATAAGTCCCTAAATAATTGATTCTGCTCTTTTCCTTAGTGTGTGGACTAAGAGGATTGATTCTTTTGATTGACTTAAGTCTGTTCCAGATCAATAGAACAATCCAATTGGCATTTCCACCACTGCACTGACGGAATTCACTGGCTATTTTGGTGCTGGAGAGAAAGCCCCAGTGTCTCTAATCCAAGTCTTCCCTGTTGGAGTATAGTCTATGCTGGAGGTTCAGTTCAGGAGCATTGAGCTTCATGTAAATAAAGTTTTTAGTTTTGTGGCCTTGGGACAATCTCCCAAAATTATCTAGTCGATCTTGACTTTTTAAAAGTGTGCTGGCTCTGGGTGCCATTCAGCCCTACCAATGTACAGCATTGGGAAAATAATGGTTTGGGGGAAAAGTGATGTGATAATTCAATCAGTAGATTAAGAAAATAGGTTCAGTAAGGCATTCCCATGCATCCCCTCTTCATTAACATCACATATTTAAATGTAATTAATCAGTCATTTCAGTGAAAATGGAAAGCTAATTGGTCTTATCTTGATGAATTTGAATACATGCTAACACTTAAGATGCTTGATAGAGTTCAAAAGACGTAGTGAGTTGTTAACCAAATGCCAAATGGAGTAGATAAGTCATGTTTCTATTCTTTTCAGATTCCCTGTTTCTTACTACAGTCAGTGTCAACCCAGATATGATGTCATCCTGGCACTTCATGTCTGTTTGTTTGGTAGGGAAAAAGCAAGGAATAAATAGATGAGCAGTAATTTTCTCTACCTGAACTCAGGCATCAAGAAGGTGTTGGAGGAATGTCCCAATGTCATTTATCTTGATAATATCCCAAACTAATAAAACACTGTGTTGGCCTCTTCCTCTTCTGTTTTCTCTCTGTTGGTATTCTCTGGGTGATGTTGGCTTTGACATGTGTGGGCTTTACATCATATCCAAGAGGAGATGGAAGGAGTTTGGTACTCTTTTGAAAAGTCTGTCAAAAACAGAATTTTAAAATTATATCTGGATATTTGAAAAGGTGTATAAATACACGTATTCTGTTATTAGGTTTTAACTTTAAGCTTTGTTGATCTATATTTTATGTTTAATTATACTGGTTGCTGCCAAGGAGGTTTTGGCTTGAGTAATTCTGAGACAGTGACTTTTGCTTTGAAATCTGCTCTAGTGAGCCACCAAGCTCCAGTATGAGTGCAGAAGTCTTAACAAATATGAAGACTCTCAATTTGAGAACATCTTTCAATTAAAAATAAAATTCCCGTTTGATTGTGAGCCCCTTAAAGTTAGAGACTTCTGTCATGCCCATGTATTTCTGCACTTGGTTTAAAGCCTGGTGTATATTTGGAGCTCAGTAAATATTTAAACTCATAGAAGAATAACAGAAAGAATGAAAGAATTCCCTCAAACAGAGAGAGTGGGTATCCTAGAATCACTTTCAATGACTGATGTAAATAATTACCTTGTACCAAGCACAGAGGTTGCCATATAACATGATGTAGAAAGAGAACCTGAAACTTGACAGGTTTACACAATTTGATGCTACAGGGCACAGGCAAGATTTAAACCCAATGCATTTCCCAACTTACTACAGAGTTACCATACATGCATTAATGGAGATGCAACTTTGTAACTTTTGATGGGAAGAGGAAGAAATTATCACTAAAATAGAATAATCTTAACATATTTGAATAAAACATGAAGCTGACAGCAGCATATGAGTTTATTCTAGCCCAATAATCTAAATACCAATAGTTGACCCTCCCTCCCCTATTTTACTTCCCTCCACACAGCATTTATGACATTCCTCTGTTAATACAGGCACACCTTGTTTTGTTGTGCTTTACTATGTTGCACTTCCCAGATTCTGTGCTTTTTACAAATTGAAAGCTTGTGGCAAACCTGTGTTGAGCAAATCTCTCAGTGTCATTTTTCCGATAGCATATGCTCACTTTGTATCTCTGTGTCAATTTTGCTCAGTCTTGCAATATTTTCAGCTTTTAAATTATTCTTATATCTGTTATAGTGATCTATGATCCATCTTCTTTGATGTTATTATTGTACTGTTACAGTATGCCACGAACCACACCCATCCATATAACATGGTGAACTTAATTAATCAATGTGTTCTTGCCTCTCTTCCTATTCTCAGGCCTTCCTAACCCATGAGGCAAAATAATATTGATAAAAGGCCAATTTACAACCCTACAATGTCATTTAAGTGTTCAAGTGAATGGAAGAGTTGTATCACTTTAAATCGAAAGCTAGAAAATGAATACTGTTAGTGAGGAAAGCATGTCAAAAGCTGAGATAGGCAAAAAGCTAGACCTCTTGTACCAAATGCTTAACCAAGTTGTGAACATACAGAAAAAGAAAGTTCATGAAGGAAATTAAAAGTGCTACCTCAGTGAACACACAAATGATAAGTAAAAGAAACAACCTTATTGCTGATAGGGAGAACATTTTATTGGTGTGAATAGAAGATCAAAGCAGCTACAGCATTTTCTTAAGCCATAGCCTAATCTAGAGCAGGTCCCTAATTCTCTTCAATTCTATGAAGGCTGAAAGAGGTGAAGAAGCTGCAAGAAGAAAAGTTTGAAGCTAGAGTTTGCTTCATAAGATTTAAGAAAAGAAGCCATTTCCATGACATAAAATTGCAAGGTGAAGCAGCAAGTAGAAGCTGCAGCAAACTATGTAGAAAATCTAGCTGAGATCATTGATGAAGGTGGCCACACTAAACAACAAGATTTTTCATGTAGACAAAACAGGTTCATATTGAAAGAAGATGCCATATAGGACTTTCATAGTTAGAGAGGATAAGTTAATGCCTGGCTTCAAAGCTTCAAAGGACAGAGTAACTCTCTTCTTAGGGGCTAACGCAGCAGTGGTTTTAGGTGAAGTCAGTGCTCATTTACCATTCTGAAAATCCTAGACTCCTTATGAATTATGCTAAATCTACTCTGCTTGTGCTCTATAAATGGAAAAACAAAGCCTGGATGACAGCATATATGTTCACAACACGGTTTACCAAATATTTTAAGTACACTCTTGAGATCTACTGCTCAGAAAAAAAGATTCTCTTCTACATATGACTGCTCATTGACAACGCACCTGGTCATCCAAGAGCTGTGATGGAGATGTACAAGGAGATTAATGTTGTTGTTATGCCCTCTAACACAACATCTATTCTGCAGCCCATGAATCAGAGTAATTTTGACTTTCAAGTCTTATTACTGACGAAACACATTTTATTAAGGTATAGCTGCTATAGATAGTGATTCCTGTGATATGTATGGGCAAAGGAGGATAAAAACCTTCTGGAAGGGATTCATCATCTTAGGTGTCATTAAAAATATTCATGATTCTTGGGAGGAGGTCATAACGTTAACATTGACAGGAGCTTGGAAGAAGTTTATTCTAATCCTTATAGATGAGTTTGAAAAGTCCAGTGGAGGAAGTAACTGCAGATATGGTCGAAATTGCAAGAGAATTAGAATTAGAAGTCAAATCCGAAGATGCGACTGAATTGCTGCAATCTCATGTTGAAACTTCAATGGAGGAGGAGTTGCTTCTTACGGATGAGTAAAGACAGTGGTTTCTTTAGATGGAATCTTTATGGGGAAGATGCTGTGAACATTTTTGAAATAGCAACAAAGAATTTAGGATATTACATAAACTTAGTTGATAACGCAGCAACAGAGTTTGAGAGGATGGACTCTAATTTTGAAAGAAGTTCTGGGGGTAAAATGCTACCAAACAGCATTGCATGCTACACAGAAACTTTTCATGAAAGGAAGAGTCAACCGATGAGGCAAATTTCATTGTCGTCTTGTTTTAAGAAATTTCCACAGCCACTCCAATCTTCAGCAACCACCACGTTGATTAGTCAGCAGCCATTGACATGGAGGCAAAACCCTCCAGCAGCAATTAGATTATGACTTGCTAAATGATCAGATGATAGCATTTTTTTTAGTAATAAAGAAATTTTAACTGAGTTATATACATTGTTATTTTATACATAATACAATTGTACACTTAATACACTACAGTATAGTGCAAACATATTTTTTATAGGTACTGGGAAATCAAAACATTTTTGTGACTTGTTTTACTGTAATATTCACTTTTATGTGGTGTTCTGGAATCAAACCGTCAATATCTCAGAGTTATGCCTGTGCACCACATATGTTAACTGAATATTCCACTAATTTCCAGTAACTTGACTTACATTACTCCTTATGAGAAAGAGACAGCACAATTTCTAGTAAACTAACAGCTATCAGAATAGACCCTAGGAGCAATAGGATGAGAAACTAAGAGGTAAGTAGTGGGAGGGAGATATAAATGATCTTTGAAAGCAAAAGTGAATTATAGTATTCATTAACTCCTGATTACTAAGAAATTAGAAACTGGATATTACATTTCTATTTCTGTAAATCGTATGCACAATGAATTTAAAATTCACTATTGTTGTTCTTTAATTTCAGAAAACCATTGTTCTATCATTTATATTTACAGAATTGATTTTCTTTGTTATTTTCTCCTCATACTTAAAGGATTTTTACATTCAACTTTAAAAGCTTTTCATTTGGGATTTGTCTCATAGAGAAATTTTAGCAGGAAGAATACCCATAGTTAATCTCTTAAGGTAAGAATTGTTTCATGAGAAGAAATAATGATTATGGAAATTATGTTGATGCTAACACTGTTTTCTATAGAAGCAACCTTTCCTGTAGCTAGAGTTTCATGGTTCAGCATTTTTAGATGTAAATATTTTTTTCCTGACCAGGGCATAAATAAGTTTAGAATAGCACAAAGGTGTATTTGACTTTAAAATAAGTGACCTCTCGTTTAAAGGGCTGCCTGGAAGATGCAGCAAAAGAGGGAGTCGGAGTGTGAGAAAGTGGTGGTGTTTATTATTTATCAGACTTCTCTCGTATCCCCACTGGGCTATGCAAGCCTGACTGTCTCTGCACTTGCCACATTAATCACTTTCTCTTTAAATTCAGGAGCATCATGCTTGGTGTACAGGGTCAAAGACAAGGTAAAACAATGAGACAGTCAATTATGGTAAATAAGCCTCTGATAGTAAGTTAGAGGTAGTTCCAGGATGATTTTGGCATCAGCCACTAAAAACAGCCTGCTTGCAATTTAAATCATTATAAATAACTATATTTATAACCTCTATTAGTGAAAATCTATGCCTATTAAGGTGATAAAGTACCACTCTTGGTTCACTCCGAATTATTTGAAATGTAAATATGCAGAATCCCTGGAGATATTAGATACTGTGTTTCTACAGGAGTAATTTTTGTTTCAAGAATGCAGATACTTGCATGAGGGTGATACCTCATTTCTGTGCTTGTCCCATCTATGACACTCAGGTTTGTCTGTTGGATATAGAATGGGGTCCTTTCAGGAAAGATACATAGTAGGTCTGCATGCGTTTTCCTCTTTGTAAAGTTTTGTTTATTCTCAGTATAGAAGAAAGAATAGGAACT
Source organism: Papio anubis (assembly GCF_008728515.1). Lineage (NCBI taxonomy): Eukaryota > Metazoa > Chordata > Mammalia > Primates > Cercopithecidae > Papio > Papio anubis. Next base: position 50,703,564 of record NC_044978.1, read on the forward strand.
CAATTTTATACAAAGAAATCTAAAATCAGAAAGTCAGAGCAGGCAGTGGTTTCTAATATTTTCAGAGAGAAGGACTTTTAACATCAACATATGTCACCATCCCTCTCCTCATGACAGAAAGCTGCTAGACATTTAGTAACATGTTCAATGCATGTCTGCATCATTTTCAAGACTTACACGCATTTGGACAATTGTAGCCGTGTGTGAAACAGATTCAGTCTGTGAGTAGTGTGACTGTTGCCCTTGAAATCCCTCTGTGTTCTCATTATTCAGCTCCCACTTGTACGTGAGAACATGGGGTGTTTGGTTTTCTGTTCCTGTGTTAGTTTGGTGATGATAATGACTTCCATCTCCATCCATATCCCTGCAAAGGACATGATCTCATTCCTTTTTATGGCTGCATAGTATTCCATGGTATATATGCACCACATTTCCTTTATTCAGTCTACATTGATAGGCATTTGGGTTAATTCCATGTCTTTGCTATTGTGACTAGTGCTGCAATGAACACATGCATGCATGAATCACAGGGAGGGGGCAACACACACTGGGGCCTGTCGGGGGCGGGGGGCAGGGCTTGAGCATCAGGAAGAATAGCTAATGCATGCAGGGCTTAATACCAAGTGATGGGTTGATAGGTGAAGCAAGCCATCATGGCACACGTTTACCTATGTGACAAACCTTCACTTCCTACGCATGTACACCAGAATTATTTTTTTTAAAGCGCTTTTATAAAAAAAAAAAATCCAAATCCTTTGGCTTCATGTCATTCCCACGGTCTCCTCTTCTTCCCTGCTGCTTCTGTGTCCTCTCACAGCATTCTCCCAATGTTACCACCCCCAGCGCCATGGCTGCATCCCTTCTGGAACATGCCCAGCTCACTTCTGCTCAGGGCCTCTGCACCTGCTGTTTCTCTCCTTGGAATTTTTTTCCCCCCAGATGTTCACAAGATTGGCCCCTTCTTGTTATTCTGATTTCAGTTCAAATATTTCCTCCACAAAGAACCCTTCCGTGGTCACTCATTCCAAAGCAGCACTCTCCTCCACCTATCCCCCGCACCGTCAATCACTCTGTTATGTTAAGTGCCTTATTTTTTCCACAGCACTTACTACAATCTGGCATTATATTATTTATTAGTTATGTTCCTCTGCTAAACTATTCTCCATGAGACCAGAGACCTTGCCTTTCTGTTGCCTGTAGTATCCACAGGTGCTCCTGAAAGGAGTTCACTAAGTGTTTGTTGACTGAATAAAAGAGAATACAAATCAGTTTGCAGAACTCAAAGTCCCAATTTTTCAGCTGACAGACTGGGAAACACCGGCTTAGATTCTTCTCTCCCCATGTAGTCCCAATCAACCCCAATGGGTCATATAAATGAGCATGTAATGAGTGTTATCCTGTCATCTAAGAATTTCTAATGGCCACAAAGTTGAGAACAAAATGTTCTATAGGGCGGTTTTAGACAGATCCTCAAAACATGTATTAAAAGGTAGCCAAAATATCAACCCTGCTTTCCCAGCTTCCGCCCACATAAGTAAAGGTATATGGAATGGGAGCAGAAAGAGCAGTGGATGAGAGAGGGGAGAGGGAGATACTTTTCCCACAAGGCAAGTGGGACCCCTGGGAAAGCTGCGTGCCAGCAGGCAGTCCTCTGTCTTACTTCCTGCCTGGAGGCTTGCTGAGCTACCTGTTGTGTATTTCTGACACTGCCGTTTGTACTATTACCAAAGCAGAGAACTAGAGATCCAGATGTGAGCTCCCTGAGGTGTGGTAGACACAGCGACTAGTGACTGCCTTTGTCTGGGAGAAGTGTGAAAGCTAGAGGTGGCTGGAGCTGCCCTCGCTGCTGGGCAGAATAAGACAGTGGAAATTCTCCTGGATCACTGGAGCCAGTATAGGTAGCCAAACTAAAGCCATCTCTAAATAATCCCACCCAAGGGCATTCCATGGGAATTGAGGGTCCCCAGCAGAAAGATGCTGTGTGTGGTTAATTGCTAGAGGGAAATTGGAGAGTGTTCTAGCCATATCACATAGATATTCAAAGTAGGAAACCGTGAACAGCCACCCAGGCCCAGGACTGCAAGGAGACCTGCTTTTGATGCTTTACATAACAGGGGGAATTCAACAGCTAGGGGGAATTACATAACACCAGCTAAGTAAAAAGACTTTGCCCCTCCATTGCTTACCCCACCGGCAAAGCAAATGAGGGAGGGAAGAGGGAAAGAACAGATCTCACACCCCACCATTCGTCTAGTGCTGTGTTTCATAAACTTGTTTCATTCCGCTCTCCCAAAGTGCTATTTTTTGACCTTTCTTCTCACTGCCTTCCCCTTCCTCTGTGGATTGTATGCCACAGGCACACTGTATGCTGGGTAGTGTGGTCTTTTGGGGTCCACAAATCATTGGAACACATTTTTTTTTGCCCCCCAGGAGCCAGTTACCATCCCCATGGGGACAATATCATCCTTATTAAGAATGGATAGTCTAGAGCAGTAATTCTTCACTGGGGACAAGTTTGCCTTCCAGGGGATATTTGGCAATATCTGGAGACATTTTTGGTTCTCACAACTAGGGAGTGATACTGGAATCAGTTGGGTAGGGACCAGTTTTATGTTAAACATACTACAATGCACAGGGCAGCTTCCTCCAACAAAGATTTATCTAATACTAAATATCAATGATACTGAGGTTCAGAAATTCTCAAGTAGAGTCTAGAACATCTAGACTGAATATCCAGAATAAGGCTTATGCTGAAAAGAGGAGAGAAGCTTTGAATTAGCACAGAGACTAATGCTTTGGGATTGATTGGAGTTTTGAAAGCCTTGAAAGTGATCTGAAAACTGTGGAGTCTACACCCCATGCTGTCAAGGAACAGAAGAGGGAGACTGGATGCGTGAGCCAAAAGTCAGCTTGGCAGAATAGAGCCATTTCTTGATTTCACCCTCCTGAGTTCACTTTTAAATTAACTGACCACTAATGGGTGTAGCAAACCAACACGGCACATGTATACATATGTAACAAACCTGCACGTTGTGCACATGTACCCTAGAACTTAGAGTAGAATAAAAAATAAAATAAAATAAATTAGTTGGCTACAGGTATTACAAAATCGGCTTGTAAGTTAGTGGTTTGGGACTTATAATTAAAACAGCATATGTGAATTAGGTCTCAGACCAGCTCACCAAAGCCCACCATGCAGTGCACCTAAATGGTTGTATTGTTAGAATGTGTGACACGGCCATCCAGATGCCGGGGCTCTTGCAATAGGAACATGTCTTTCCACTATTCTAGCTCCAATTATGGACACATTTCTTTTTTTTTTTTTTTTTTTTTTTTTTTTTTGAGACGGAGTCTCGCTCTGTCACCCAGGCTGGAGTGCAGTGGCCGGATCTCAGCTCACTGCAAGCTCCGCCTCCCGGGTTCACGCCATTCTCCTGCCTCAGCCTCCCGAGTAGCTGGGACTACAGGTGCCTGCCACCTCGCCCGGCTAAGTTTTTGTATTTTTAGTAGAGACGGGGTTTCACTGTGTTAGCCAGGATGGTCTCGATCTCCTGACCTCGTGATCCGCCCGTCTCGGCCTCCCAAAGTGCTGGGATTACAGGCTTGAGCCACCGCACCCGGCCATGGACACATTTCTTATGACCTATGGCAGGCAGGTGGAAGGAAAAGAGGAGAGCGTCAGAGGTATAGACAGAGGGAAGGCATCAGAGGTATAGAATGGAGAGAACGGGATCTTCCATTGAGGAGGGAGTTGTTCTCTTTCCAGAATGACTCCTTCCTTAAAAACACTTTGAGGTTTTCAAGACATTTACTTGCAGCATAACACATTGCATATTCAAGGAGACGAAACAAGAAAAAAAAATTTCCTTAAGGTAAAGTCCTGCAAGGGATTGACTTTTATACCAGAATCCTGACTTTGGTAGACACGGAGGATGCATCAGTTTTCTACCCCAAAACTTAGTGGCTTGTAAATAACTTAATTGCTCACATTTCTGAAATGTTTACTAGGATCAACAGGGTGTCCCTTCTGAATGTCTCACCAGCGTCATTGATGAGGCTGCTGTCAGTTGTCATGTTGACTGGGAGTTCGCTGGTGCCAGATAGTCTCGGTAACATGGCTGGGGCCTCAGGATAGGGGGCCAGGTTTTTCACAAGATCTCTCTCATGGCCCATCTCCAGGAGGCTAGTCTGAGCCTTTTTATATGTCAGTCTCAGGGCAGCAAAAGGGCAAGAGAGGAAGCTGCAAGGCTTTTTGAAGTTGAGGCTCTGAAGTTACACAATATCACTTCTGCTGCAACTATTAGTTATAGCAAGTCACAGGACAGGGTTAGCCTATATCAAGAGGAGGGAAAATAGTTCCATCTGGAGAAGAGTAACAAAGTCACCTTCCAGAGACATGGGCTTCTAGGAACTGGAGAAATTGATGCAGCCATCTTTGCAAACAATCTGTCAGAAAGGATTTCCCATAATCTATCAATATGTCTACAGGTAACAATACTTAGAATTTATTTATGGTTTTAAGAACAGGTCCTGCTAAGAATGACTGAACAGGCTATAAGAAAGACAACAACATTTACTGCATGTATATGGTGTATATATTTTGTGGTATAATGCAATATATAAGATACACAGTTTCTGTTGTCTGTCTCCCATTCCTCTCCTTTAAGAAATGGGATCACTGGTTTTAGGGAATATGGATAGTCCAATTTGGATTCAATTCTTTTCTCATGTCCCACATTTTTCTTGTCCTACACAGTTAAGCTGTTGACAGAGCCATTTCAGAACCCTGTTTCTATAATATGATGTTTACTTAAGCACTTATTTGAATTCCATCTTTGAGTACCCAAAGTAATACCATAATGCAGTAGCATTGTAGTGTTAAAATCTAACCTGAGAGTTTTGTGTGGATGTTCTCTGTTGGGATCAGATTATTGTGCTCTGGCACAGCTTTCTTTTTTCATATTATGAAAAACAGGAGTGATTTTAAAAGATCCTGTGATGTGAAGAATCTCTTCCTGTTTGGAATCTGAGCTGCAAATAAATCCTGCCTCTGCCCAGAGCTGTGACAATTCCATTGTGTATCTGATATAATGCTTTGGGCTGCAAGTAACAGAGTACCTGGTTCAGATGGGCTTAGACAATAAGGACATTTATCATCTCCTGTAGCCTCAGGTTTGATTCATTTAAGAACTGAATGGTGGGCTAAGTTTCTGTCTCTCAAAGTGTTAGCTTTAATCTCTTGTTTTTATCTAGCAGGAGAGAGAGAGAGAGAGAGAGAAAACTTCTCCCCTAGCTGTGGTCTTCTTTCATTCGGTCATCTTAGGTCATGCATCGACTCCTAAAGTATCAACATGTCGCTGGGAATGCCCCAAGCTGATTGAATACTGCTGGAGCTGGGAATGTCAAGTTGCCCAGAATCGTGAATAGGCAGGGGATCTCTGAATAAAATGTGGGTTCTGGTAGGAAGGCAGAATAAGGAAAGGAAGCTGAGGAGGTAACAAAAAGTGTCTTGCATAGTAGGTAATTCTAGTAAACATCCTCTGGAGAAGAATAGCTCTGAATGATGTGGCAACTGTAGAAACTAAAATCAGAATGGGGATAATAATAATTATTAAAGGACAAATCACCACATTATAAAAGATAATTCAAAAGATGAAAAAAAAAAAACCCCTGATATTCCTGTATTCCACTTTTTTATTATGTAAAAATTTCCAACACATGTCTCCTCTGTCTTCTTTTTCTGTCTCTCAATATTACATATGCAGCCACAAATGCACACAGATGATGTGGTGGGTGATTAGATCCCTTTGAAGTGGTATGTGACTCCTCAACATTTCAGAGGATAGCCCTGACTTATTCTAAAGTGTTTTCTTTCTGAAAGAAGGCTATTGTTGGCGCCTACTGTAGCCCACCAATGAGGGTGGTTGGGGTTGAAGAGATGCAGTCAAGGGAGAATCTGAAGGTGGATTAACCTTTCTTGATCTCACCTCTTCCTCTCCCTTAACCTTTATAGGTACTTGAAGTTAAACTCCCAGAGAGCAGTGTCTGTTTGGTTTACTGTTGTATCATTAACAGCTAGAATAGCACCTGGCACAAAGTAGACACTCAATAAACCATTGCTGAGCGAATTGTTGCAAACCCTCCCAGGAATAGCAGTGAAATGAGGCCAGAATTAGGAACATAAATCTTTCAACATGTACGAGCCGCAAGGGGACAGAATGGGAAGGAAACACTACCTGCTCAGTTGTTTGTTTGCAAAGTCAGGACTGCTTGGACTGCTTCCCCTCAGATTGCTAAGTTCTTGTTTATACTATTAAGAAATACAACTAAGCGGTTACTCCTTCAGAAAGTAAAACATCCCTAGTTAATGTCTAATGGTGGTGTGTTAAGGTGAAATTTAATTAGGGTTCATGGATTTTTGTCATGTTTCATGTAGCCTTTAGCCTTTCCTCCGGGAAACATATTAGACATGAAGTGAGTGTAAAGCACCCCTGTGTGCTTTGTTAGTTGGTGTTGATGTGAATGGCTGCCCTTTGATGCTAGTACTGTGGAATTTGGATATAAACATTTTGATAATGGCTAAATTCCCAGCATCTTCACAACCCTTTGATGCTTCAACATTAAGTGATTGAGCTCCCTTGGTACAGGGCAGAGACGGCAGATAGGTTGGCTGCTTCACTTTGTCGGAATGACTCCATTGGACGCCAGAGCCATTTCTTTTTTGGAGGGGGGCCAAGGGAAAGTCCACTGATTATTGTTGCTTGTATTAAGCCAACACCCCCAATTCCCGGGCTGCCTTAACGGAGGTGTAGTTTCTTGGGATTGTTAATGGTGACAACCCAGAGCCTCTGTGTATGCGTCTGTCAGAGCAGGAAAGGCATTCCTTGTGAGAATTATCACAGCTGTCCTTAAGCAAGTAGGGGCAATTAGTGACAGATCTCTGCTGGGCTCATCATATACTTTTTTGAGTAATTTTTATAAAAATGCTACAAAGTAGGTGTTTATTTTACTTCCATCCTTGCCCTCCTGTAGTCTATTATTATCATTATTATTTTTTGAGGTGGAGTCTCACTCTGTTGCCCAGGCTGGAGTGCAGTGGTGTGAACTCGGCTCACTGCAAGCTCCACCTCCTGGGTTCACGTCATTCTCCTGCCTCAGCCTCCCGAGTAGCTGGGACTACAGGTGCCCACCACCATGCCGGTTAATTTTTGCATTTTTAGTAGAGACGGGGTTTCACTGTGTTAGTCAGGATGGTCTGGATCTCCTGACTCCTGATCCACCTGCCTCGGCCTCCCAAAGTGCTGGGATTACAGGCGTGAGCCACCGTGCCCGGCCTCCTGAAGTCTATTATTAACAGCCGCCAGACTGTTCATGTTCAAACGTAAGTCACATTATGTCACTCCTCTGCCCAGAACCTTCCAGTAGCTTCTTGTCTATCAGAATAAAAGCCAAAGTCCTTGCTTTAGCCAACAAGTCATATGATTTTCCTCTTTCCTTTTTCATTTTTTGAGGGGGGCCAATGAAATCTCTGATTTCATCCTCCTTCCCTCCATTCATTGGTGAATCACACTGGCCCTGTGCAGTTTTCTCATCACTCCTGCCTCAGGGATTTTGTACTTTCTGTCCCATCTGTTTGAAGTGGTCTCTTCCAAGATGGCAACACAAGGAGCAGCCCACTTTCTTCAGGTATTTACTTGAAAGCCACCTTCTTGCTAAGGATTTTCTTAGTAATCCTAACTAAAATTTCACCACCTGCTCCAACACTCAACATTTCATATCCTCCTTTCCAGTTTTGATTTTTTTTGGGTATCAAATTTGCCCATTTGCTTTGTTAATTGTCTTTTCTATTAGAGTATAAGCTCCACAAAGGAAGGGATTTTTCTCTGTTTTGTCCCATCCCCACCCAGCAACTAGAAGAGTTTCTGGACCAGATGAGGCTTACAATAAATCTTTATTGAATGTGGAATGATTTCATTCTTTCAGTCATCAAATATTTATTCTGCATTTACCAAGATATGGGTATTATTCTGGACACATGGAACACTAAAATGAACCAGAAAGATAAGGACTGTAACCTGGTAGAACTTAAAATTAAGAGAGAAAATAATTAAGCAAGTGCCTGTTTAATACATGTAAACTGTAAACTTCATAGAAATTAACTAAATTCCTTAACATTCACTGTTCTGAAGTGTCATTGCAGGAATAAACACCCAGAAATTTTAAATTACAATGTTAACCCTCTTTTCTTTATGCTTTGCTAGAATTGACTTAAATACTCTTCTATGTAAGTTACTAATTCACCTCTTTGTGCTTACTCACAATGCCCTTCATTGAGCCAGAATGTTGTTGCTGTTGGGATCTATTGAGATTGTTCTCTAAGGTATTAAGGATTATCATTAGATGAAGCTCATCAATCATTATTATAGTAGATAAGCTTCATTTGATCTGCCCTTCAAGAACATCAAAATAAGAATAACAACTATTTCATCTCACTTGTTCTAAATGAAAAAAAATACTTTAGCTTATTATTTGCATAGGACAATGTGAAAATAAAATCTGCTAAGTGACTTATTTCATGGTTCACACTATAAGTTCTTTTTGAAAAGGTTAGGTTGCCTATTAAATTTTAAAAGTTTTAATAAATAGCTTTAAAAGAGTAATTATGTATTTTTAAGTTTGATTTTTTTTTTTTTTTTTGAGACGGAGTCTTGCTCTGTAGCCCGGGCTGGAGTGCAGTGGCCCGATCTCAGCTCACTGCAAGCTCCACCTCCCGGGTTTACGCCATTCTCCTGGCTCAGCCTCCGGAGTAGCTGGGACTACAGGCGCCCGCCACCTCGCCCGGCTAGTTTTTTGTATTTTTAGTAGAGACGGGGTTTCACCATGTTAGCCAGGATGGTCTCGATCTCCTGACCTCGTGATCCGCCCGTCTCGGCCTCCCAAAGTGCTGGGATTACAGGCTTGAGCCACCGCGCCCGGCCTTAAGTTTGATTTTTAAAATCAGAACGGATACTTAGCCGAATGCAGTGGCTCATGCCTGTAATACCAACATTTTGGGAGGCTGAGGCGAGTGGATCACTTGGGCCCAGGGGTACAAGACAAGCCTGGGCAATATAGTGAGACCCGTCCCTTAAAAAAAAAAAAAAAAAACTAAAAAATATTACAAAAATATAAAAAAGAATGGATACTTGAAATAGGGATCTATTCAATTTTTAATGTTAACTCTTTTTTTTTTTAGATTGGAGATTTTCACAGAGAAAGTAAAGCTTTTTAAAAACTTATTTTTATGTATGTTTTAAGAAAAAAAAATACATCTCCCAAACAACAGCATCTAAATTTTAGACAGACATTGATTGGTGTCTCAGGAGATAATTATATATGTTATTATGTATATGTTGTTCTGCAAGTATGACGGAAATCTCTACATTTGGAAATACATTATATCACAAAGGAAGATTTGTCATCTCGATGGCTATTTGATGGTGTAGACTTGAGGTCATGGCTTTCTCACTGTCATGAGAAATAACAGATGCTATTGATAAAAGTTCTGCCAGGTTCATGCTATGCCTTATTGAATGCAAAAAGGCCTGACTCTTATCTGATCATTGTCCTTTTTGTACTTTGTGGTTTTTGATGAACATGCCTATGAATAGAAAATGATTATCTATCTCTTCATTTCTTTACTTATTTAATCGTTTCTATTTGAGTCTTGGTGAGGAGGGATTCTTTTAGTGTATAAATGCTGTGAGCATTAGTAGGAGATAAACTTTTTTTTTTTCTTTTGGTAAATGTTGGTCTCTGAAGAAGAAAGACCTGTTGTTCTTTTCTCAGGTTGAAACTAGGAAGGGTCAAAAGGCTAGATTCAGGATGTTAAAAGAAAAACTTCAGTCAAATTAAATTTAAATACATTTAATTGAGCAATGAATGATTCATGAATTGGGCAGCCCCCAGAATCATAGCCAATTCAGAGAGACTCCAGGGATACCTCCTAGTTAGAACAAATTTAAAGACAAAGAAAGAAAACTGGTGTACAGAAATCAGCAGTGAGGTAGAGAAACAGCTGGATTGGTTACAGGTTGGCGTTTGCCTTAATTTGAACACAGTTTGAACACTTTGCAGTCTGTAAATGATCGAAGTATGGCCACTGGGATTGGCCAAGACTCAGCTATTGTTACAGGCACAAGCTCCTAAGTTAGGTTTTCAATCTTGTCTGATTGTTAAGCGAGGTTACAATTTGTCCACAAGGACCTAAATATAGAAATATAAACTCTTTCTCAGGCCATATTTAGTTTGCTTTAGCAAGGATAAAGCCAGGACCCTGGAGGAGGGACAAGGAAGTGGGAAAAGAGGAAACCAATGGAACGAGACTTCCAATCGGCCCTCCTAGATTCTGTCCATACATGCAGAGCCTATGTCAAAGACATTACATGGTGGTATACTTGTTACTACCCTGTCCTTAGGCTCCCAGTAAAGACATGGTAATCACATAACATGAAACTTAGGGGCTGGGGACTTTAGGAGGCTGAAGCAGGAGGATTGCTTGAGCCCAGGAGTTCAAGATCAGCCTGGGCAACATAGTGGGACATGACCTCTACAGATTTTTTTTTTTTTTTTTTTTTAAATATCAAGACATAGTGGCATGTGCCTGTAGTTCCAGCTACTTGGGAGGCTGATGCGGAAGGATCACTTGACCCCCCTGAGGTCAAGGCTGCAGTGAGTTGTGATTGTTCCACTACACTCCAGCCTGGGTGACAGAGTGAGACTTTATCTCAAAAAAAAAAAAAAAAAAAAAGTTATGTATACTTCTTAAAAACCTGAAAGACAAGTGCAAATGCATTGGCCTAATCAGGGTAATAGCAAGTTTAAAATGATGACACAAATAAATGATAATTTTATATGATTTTTTCCCAAATCATAGTAGTTCCAGTAGTAGGAAAATTGTAAATGCTTAGGGATGGGTGAAATATTCATCCCATGTTTCTTCATTGTCATTAGCACTAGCATCAAAAACATAAATGCCCAGATAAGTTCTATGGAGTGCTAGGTGAATACAGAGTGAGATATACAGCCCTGGCCTTCATGGTGCTATACAGATATGGGACTGCTGAGATCATCCCTTCTCTAGGTGAGAAAAAGCACAGTAGCATATTTTAATTTTTTAAAATTAGTCAGTTTGTAAGTATGTTGCTCTTAGAATGAAGGTCTCCAAAGTCTTCTGAATGAAACAGCATAATCTCTCATTAATGTAATCTTACACATTCAAAGAAAATGCAACACCAAATTTAAAACAATATTTTTTAAAAGATAAGACATTCTGACTGGGCACATTGGCTCATGCCTGTAATCCCAGCACTTCGGGAGGCTTAGGCAGGCCGACTGCTTGAGCTCGGGAGTTCAAGACCATCCTGGGCCATATGGCAAGGGTCCTGTCTCTATTAAAAGTACAAAAAAAAAAAAAAAAAAAAAAAAAAAAAAAGACCGGAGTGGTGGTGAGCACCTTACCTACTCCAGAGTCTGAGGTGGGAGGATTGCTTAACCCTGGGGAGCCGAGGTTTCAGTAAGCCATGATTATGCCACTGCATTCCAGCCTGAGTGACTGACCGAGACCCTGTCTCAAAAAAAAAAAAAAAAGATGACATTCTAAATTGAATTCTAAATCATTTCAAATGATCAACTCTGAATACAGAGAATGGAAAATCTGAATTGTTACAAATGTTTAAAAATAAGAATAAATGCTCTCTGAGAGGAGGATCTATTTTGTCAGACCTACTTCAGTTCCCCTGAAATTGGTCTTTTCTGCCTAATTTTGGTTTTGTTAGGTATTATTTCTGGTTGAATAAGACAAAGGCATAGCTGAATTCTGTGTAGGTGAATTGTTTCTGTGCTTCTTCATGTTAATTAAATCATCTATAAATTTTTCCATTACTTTATTGGAAATAAATTTAACCCATTATGTAACACTAAGCTATCTAATGGTATACACAGGATTCTCAACAAAATTTGAGATTATAATTACTTGGAGAATCTCAGGAGATCAGTCCTGCTAAAAACTTTTCCAAGCACATGTTTTCTAGAGTAGCCTATGTCCAACATTTTCATCACTGTGTACACATCTATGTATTTTTAATAACTTATAAATCTGAAGTCTGTAGTCATCCCGGTCCTGAAACAATTATTGATGTCCACGAAACTATCAATTACTACCTGAATAGCAGGATCACAATGTGCTGCTTACATTTAACTCGCTCTTATTGGCCTTGAAGATAGATGTTAATAGTTGTGTGTGTGTGTGTGTGTGTGTATATATATATATATATATTTCCATAACCCAACAGGAAGGGGACAGAAATCATTTTATACACCAAAAGCTTTGTTTGTCAGTCTTAATTGAGACATTGCTGGCAAGAATGCTTTCAACTTCTTCCCCGTAATACCTAGATAGAGCCAAACTTAGAAACCCTTCAACTCTCTGATGAGTAAGGTCGTTAAACAGATGAAAAATAAGAAAGCATCTGGAAATGATATCATCCCTGCCAAATGTTCACACTCGAGAAAGAGTAATTCATGTAATATCTCTGTATTTTCCTCTTGAGATACAAGAATGAAAGAGAAAACTCTATATGGCTCTAGGGATGTAGAGATCATAAGAATTTTACCTAATGATATACACCCAATGGCAACATAGATGAGCATTCCTGAATCAGCTGCAGACCATATGTTTTCAATAAAGAGCATTTTCATAAATGAGTATCCTTGAGAAAACTTTAATTTCTATTTTGGAAAGACAATAAATTCATGTCTTGGAGGTGGGTGTTTTGAAGTGGAGATTTCACCCTCCCTCCCTAAGGAACTTCTATTTCATCTAGTCTCTAAGGGTTTTCTTAGAAAACACTGCATGAATGTCTTTCACCCCATTGCTGGATGTTTTCATTGAGAAACCAAGCTTATCCATCAATGGTTTAGTGATTTGAAATGAACCTGGAGCCACCTGCTTTAGAACACATCCGTATTTAATTTCTGAGTGACACACAGCTTTCCCCAAAGTGTAGAGATTTCTTTCTATACTTTCTACTCATTAGAATATTTGAGGCCTGATGCAGTGGCTCAAGCCTGTAATCCCAAGACTTTGGAAGGCCAAAGCAGGAGGATTGCTTGAGCCCAGGCGTTTGATACCAGCCTGGGCAATATAGCAAGATGACATCTTTGTTTATTTATTTTTAAAGAATATTTGAAAAGAGCTTTACTTAGTGGAGGTGCACAGGATTTGGAACCAGAAAAACCTAAGCAGAAATGCTGTTTTTACCACTTCCAGTTAATTATTGAGCCTCTGTTTTATGATCTCCAAAACAGATGTAGTAAGAAAACTTACTAAAAAGGGCTTTGTTACTGTAACACATTATCACTGTGTTTTTCTGTCCCACCTCGTCCTCCTAAGATCTAGTTTTTACAGGTGTTTTTCCTTCCTTTGTTAGTGCTCTGAAATTGTAAAGCATGTTTTCTTTTGGAAAAGCATTTCATAGTTAAGTTTATCTTAATAAGTGTGTTGGGTAGGTAAGTGTATTAGTCAAATATTGCCATAATAATGCTGTGTAACAAACCACCATAAAAATCTCAGTGGCACAGATGAAATCCTATTGTTCTCACCCATGAGATGAGCTGGCTAAAGCTGATTTATGATAGGCTCAGTTGGACTTGGATTAAGGTTAATGGTTGAGTCCTGGCTTGTGTGTATTCCTTCTTGTTTTGGGGCCAGCAGATTCCAGAGGTATGTTCTTCTCATGGACAAAGGCAGAGTACAAGAATGCAAGATCACTTGCATCACTGTACATTTGCTAACATCCTGTTGGCCACAGTAAGTCACGTGGTCAACACCAAACCAAGGGACGGTGACGTATATCTTACCTGCTATGTTGTAGGTAAGATGTGTACTGTTTATTTCAGGGGATGAAGGAATTGAGAACAGTAATTCCATTTTTTGATTAAGGTCTTTAGGTTACTTGCTTCCTCTTAAAAAGAAAGATAATGCAGTCAGGAACAGCCTTTTTTTTTTTTTTTTTTTTTTTTTAAGTTACAGTAGATCTAGGTATAAATTTGTATTACAAGTTTAACATTTATTTTTCCTGTAAGCTGCAGGCACCACTTCTCCTCCAAAATTAGGCTGGAGTTTACAAATGAAACTTGAAATCTTGACAATATATGGATCTACTGATCATTATTTTGATGCCATTTCCCTCGGTGTTTTATCTTTAAACTTGTAGATCAACAAGAGTAGAGAATATGAATATTTGAATAATAGTAAATATTCAGCATTAGCAATTTCTATTAGATTTTGAGAGTCTCATTCCCATATGCTCTGTGGTAAACCTAATCAGTGGTAAACCAATCTAGATCTCTGAAACATATCCTTCAGTGATTTCTCACATTCCTGAAAGCACAGAATCACAGAATGTCAGAGTGGAAGGAAATTTACAGAGTGCCCAGGACAGTACCTCAGATTTTGTGAATGGCATGGTGCGTCCAGATGTCCGAAGGGCCTTGGAAGATGATGCAGCTGATGTGGCTCAGTGAGTCCTTAGAATGAATGTCTGCTGCATACACATTGCTGCAATAGCAACAGGAGTGAGGTGGATAGAGTTCACGGTCTTTAAAATTCTGTTAATATTAAAGATTTTTTTTTCAAGTTTCAGGGTTGGCCTTCAAGACTTTTAATTCCAGAAAAGTAGAAATAGACAGCTGCTGGAATCCTAATCTGTACAGCAGTCACATCTTTGTGTGATATTCCTTGCCAGAAAGAAGTGGGACAAAGTATATACAAAGAATGAGAGGCAGCTTGAGAGAAGAAAAATCAAGTACTTGCTAGCTTTCCCTTCTCTCTCTCTCTTTTTTTTAATTCTTGTTTTTAGAGATGGAGTCTTGCTCTGTCACCCAGGGTGGAGTGCAATGGCACGATCTCGGCTCACTGCAAGCTCTGCTTCCCGGGTTCACACCATTCTCCTGCCTCAGCCTCCTGAGTAGCTGGGACTACAGGCGCCTGCCACCACACCGGGCTAATTTTTTTTGTATTTTTAGTAGAGACGGGGTTTCACCGTGTTAGCCAGGATGGTCTCGATCTCCTGATCTCCTGATCCACCTGCCTCGGCCTCCCAAAGTGCTGGGATTACAGGCATGAGCCACCGCTCCTGGCCTAGCTTTCCTTTCTCTTATGCAGGTCAATGATTATTGATTGAATTGATTATGGGAAGATATATCTCAGGAACATAGAGATGAATAAGTGAAACACTAGTTTTGAGTCAGAAGTCTTGAATTTGAGGCCTACCTCTAAACGTTATTGCATATGTAATCTTAGGCAGTTCTTAAAATACCCTTACACTTTGAGCTGCACTTTCTCTAGATTTATTTATTTTTATCTTTATTTCTAATATTTGTTGTCTCTGCCTCTCTGTGTTTTCTTTCTGTACCCTTGATCATTTTTGTCTAGAGGTTACAACTTTTGTCCTTATTGATCCTCTTCCATTTTATTTTCAGATTTTCAAAATATTTATTGTTTCTACACTTATTTTTATCTCTTTCCTTATACTTTCTTGGTTTTATTTTTCTAATCCTTAAAGTTAGAAACTTTAGTTATTAATTTTTTCAACTTAGTTGTCTCTCTTTTTAAGTTAGTTATCTAGGTTATTAATTTTTGACCCTCTGTCTATTCTAAATATGTACTTTGGGCTTTAAATTTACATCTAGATATTACTTTCATTAATTCCACAAATTCTATGTTGTCTTTTTATTTTAAAAATTTTATTATTTTAGTTTTGAATAGCTAATACATGCATATAACCTAAAAATCAAAACTATAGAATAACTGTAGACTGAGGAATCTTGTGCCTGCCTTTCCTTACCCACCCTATTCCCAGACATTCTGTGGGTGATGACTTTTTAAAATTTTGCATGCATTCTTCCACTGTTTCTTTATATAAATACAAGAAAATATGAACACCTATTCTTGATTTTTCTCTTTCTTACACAAAAGGGAAAATATACTGTAAACTTCTTGCCCTTGTTCTAGACAGAGTACCTTATCTATAGAAAATTTCATACAAAGTTCCTAATCCTTATTATGGCTGCATAATATTCCATTGTGAGGAAGAGTGAAAACTTGTTTTACAGGTTTTCTATTGAGAGACCTGTGCTACTTTCTATCTTTTGCTACAGTAACTAGTACTGTAATGAATAATCTTGTACATAAGTCATTTTGTACATGAGCACATGCATAAGAAAAATTCCTAGAAATGGAATTATTGGGTCAGGTGGTAGATTTATATCTATTTTTATTAGTATCACCAAAATTGCCTCCATATGGGAATTGCTTTGTTTTAACATCATCAGAGTATGAGAGAGTCAGTTTCCCAACAGTTTCATCAACAAGGTGAATTTTTGGAATTTTTGAAAACTGAAATATACTTTTAACATTTGTTAAGATTTCTTATTTGTTCCTAAGGTATTTAGAAGTGTTTGGTTTCCCAATATACGTGGATATTTTGCTTGTTCACATGTTTATTGGTTATTGATTTCTAACTTAATTGCACTTTGGTCAGTAAACATGGTCCATATTGTACCTTTTTAAAAAAATTGTTGAGACTTGCTTGTTACAGAATATACATTTTTTCAAGCACAAAAAACATTGACAAATATTAATCACAGTATGTTAAAAATGTATGTTCTGTAATTGTTGGGTTGGGAGTTATATCTCTGCCCAAATAGATCAAGCTTGTTACTTCTGTTATTAAAATCCTTTATATTTGTATTGACTTTTTTGTCTGCTTGATTTCTCATTATTGTGAGGTGATTATTGAAATCTATCATAATAGTCGATTTATCAATTTCTTTGAGTAGTTCTATCATTTTTATATTTTGGGGCTATTTTATTAGATACATCTTTCTAGTTTTCAGTAGTTTCACATGAAAATTATAAACACACATAGCTAAGAACGTAAAAACTACAAGAAACACAAAGAATAAACATTACTTTTCAATCATTCTGCCACTCCAAGGTAATCACTATTTATTTAACATGATGGCATGTTTCTCTTTCTTTATCTTTGTAATGATAAACACTTACATTGAAAGACCTATAAAAAAAGAGAATATTTTTGCTCTACCATTCCAGGTAGAGATGTTACAGGCCAGATGTTTAGTTCAACCCTAGTACAGTTGTGGAAGCTCTTTCTTATGACTCCATAGGATATCCAAGAGCTCTTTTGGTTTTATATTGATCCTACAGGATGGTGAAAAGAGATATCATTATAGAGTAGAACTGATAGGAGTTGACGGATGGTGTAGTGGATGGGGGAATGTGAGAAATAGGAATCTGAGAAAATATCTAGATTTTTGCCAAGACCAGGACAAGGAAGCCAGAAGAACATGTATGTTGGGGGGTTGTAAATTAAGAAATCTGTTTGAGATTCATTAACCTTGAGATTGCTGTTGGATATGCAAGTGGAGATATCAAGCAGGCAGCTGGATGTGTGAATATTGGTTTCAAGAAAGAGATATGTATGGGGACATAATTTGGGGACTCATTAGTATGGTGATAATATTAAATCCATGGCACTAGATAAGATTGCCAGAAATAATGAATACTTAGTACATGGCAATTCAAAGTCAGATAAAGAATAAGGAACTAGCAAATAAGACTGACAAGAAGTCAATTAAGTAAGAGGTACATTAAAGTGATAGATACTAGAGAAGATCTCTCAATGAGAAGAAGTATAAATTGTGGTATAAATTTCTTGAACAAGGGGAGTGGGAATTAGGGTCTGGAACAAGGAAAGCAGGATTGGCTGTAGCCAGGAGGAAAGGTAGAACTCTAATTGCCAGAAGAGAAGAAGAATCAGTATAAGTATGATAGAGTTGTAGATTTGTTGGCAAGAAAATATGCCTTATAATTTCTGTTTTCTCTGTGAAATAGAAGGCAAAGTCAGATACTAATTTTAACTTAGAGGAAGGGAAGTTTGGAAGAGTGGTTGCCAGAGTTTTGATGACAGTGGAGAAGGATTATGCCAGTCCTTTTCCATTATGCCAGCCAGAAGAATTATGCCAATTAATACTCCAATTAGCAATACAAGAATGTCTATGACACCTACCCTTGCTAACATTGCATATTATAATTTAAAAATATAAACTTTCTGCTTGAATGAGAAAAAAACCCTGCATTTTAAAAATACCGTATTTCTTTGATTACTGGTAAGAGAAAATATTTTTATGAGTTTATTAATGATATAAATATGCTAATCTTTTTCAATTGTCTTTCAAGTCCTTTACCCATTATTCTATGGAGTTTTGAAATTTTTCTTATTGATTTACATGTGCTATTTAAAATGTGTATTAAATATATAAACTGTCTGTTATCTGTGTTTCAAATATTGTCACCCTTTGTTTTTTTGTTTTAACTTTGTTCAAGGTGCGTTTGGGGGCATACAAATGTCTTAAATTTTTGTGTATTTTAAGATCATGTATCATTTCCTTTCAGGGAGTTCTCTCCAATTGTTTGCTTAGACAAGGCACCCTCTTACTGACTACAGAAATATATTCATCTGTATTTTCCCAAAATTCTTTTGTGGCTTTGTTTTTTATGAATAAATATTAAAACTTCCCTAGATTCATTTGAAGATAAAATGTGAGGTATTGTTTAACTTTGTTTTTTTTTGGTCATAAATTGTCAAACAGCTATCTCAATATGAGTCATTGAATAATCCATTTCCCCCCACTGACTTAAAGTAATAAAAGCTAATATTTACTGAGTAATTATTGTGTGGCAGGCTTTGTGCAAGTGCGGTACAGACATTGTCTCATCTATCTTCAGAAAAACCCATGAGGTTGTACTGTTATTATTACCCCTGTTATAGATATGAAGACAGGCTGCAGCTCAGGGGTCTCCAAGATAACCTTCATGTTGAATGATATGCTAGAAGAGCCCACAAGCCTTTTAAAAGCTGTTATCCAAATGTTGATAGTTTATTCCAGCAAAAAGGTAGAGATTAAAATTGGCCAAGGAAAGGGACACATAGGGCAGGAGCCAGAAGGCACCAGGTTTAAGCTTTCAGCTCTCCTCTTGCAGTAGAGTCATGTGGACAGTGTTTATTTTTCCTAGCAATGATCTGTGGCAATATGCATGGTGCGTTGCCAACCAGAGATGCTCACTTGAGCCTTGGTGTCCAGCATTTTTATTGGAGGTTGGTAATATAGATATAGCTGACTGCCCACATGGGTGATCTTAGTTCTAGCTCCCTCAGAGGTCAAGCTGATAGCACATAGCCCAAGTTCCCCACCATAAATAATCCTGAGACATGGACCAAGACCTCTGGGTAAGCAAAGATACTCTTAACAGGCAGAAAAAATCTTAGACATTAACTCCTAGGAGCTGGGCAAGGAGTACACTTTTCTTTGGGCAACCTTAATTCTTTAATCCATGGAGATCTAGAAAAGGGAAGGATGTTCCTCAGTGTTATGCAGCCAACATATAGAGGCAGCATTTAAACTTCAGCCTTTTCTAGGTCCAGAACCTGAGGTCTTAGCCACTGGAATTTAGCCACTGGGAGGAAAGAGGTGAGAACCATTTTACCTTTGGTAGGTGAAATAAATAATTAGGCATAGAATTAGATGTTTGAGGGTTTGACTGTCTTTTGAAAAATCGTATTGCTACTTCATCATCATATGCCTGTATACCAGTGTTTTATCATTTGCTAAATTTTTGTAAATAATTACCTATCTCTCTAGATTTAATATTATGCTTATTGTTATTGGTGTCTATTCTTGTGCCATTTCATACTTCTGTAATGATTGTAACTTTATTGTATGCTGTAAAATCTGATAGAGTGAGTTGATGGCTAGACTTCTTTTTCTTCCCCTAAGTTTTCTCTCCTACTGTCATTTACTTGTTTTCTAGCACTTCAGAACCATTTTGTTAAATTCCAAATAACTTCTTTGGAATTTTATTCTAATCGCACACCACTAATTGGTTGAACTCTGGGGAAGAATTTAGGTATTTATATTACTGAATCTTCCAGTCCAGGAACATAATCTTTATTTTCATTTATTTAAGACATTTAAACATTTTCCACAAGGTTTTATAGTTTCTAGTGCATTTTTAATTAACTTCATTCCTTCATAATTCCTTTTTTGTGGATATTTTGAACTGTATTGGGAGCATGACTTTTAGCTGATGTCTAGAATGCATTCTCCCCTTCTTCCTTAACAGAACTCTTGATTTTTTTAAATAGCTGTACACATGGCTATTTTGGATAAAGACATTTCTTACCCTCCTTTGACATTCAGTGTGGCCATGTGACTAAATTTTGGCCAATGGGATATGAACAGAATGCCATATGTCACTTTTGGACAGTGATTCTTAGGCTTTGCTGTCTGGAATGCAGTGATTGTGAGATCCAGGAGCCAACCTGACCAGGCTCCCTAGGAATGGTAGAGTAGAAACCTGGAAGAAGCTAGCTCCCTAAGGATTTTGTGGCCTTGTCATCTACCTCCACACTCTTTATTTGAGAGCATAATCTTTGCATGTGTAAGCCACTGCCTATTACAGTTGCCTTATCATTTGCAGCCATATGCAAACCTAACAGCTACAGTGTTTTTTCTTTTTTCTGTTCAGGTCTTTAAGGTAATTTTACTGAATTATATACATTGAGCAATAATGCTGTGCACAAAGAAAATAATTTTTCTCTTTTCCTTTGCAGTGTTTATACTTCATTAGCTAGAAATTTCAGAACAGTGCTATATAAGGATGACAAAAGCAACATTTTTCTCTTATTCTTGACTGTAATGGGAATGCTGCTACAGTTTTACTATTAAGTATGGTGTTGCCTGTGGTGATTTTTCAAATTTAAAATCGGGATAATGACGTCTGTTTTACTTTGTAAAATTGTTATAAGGATCAAATGCACTAATAAATATCAAAATGCCAAGTAATTGTAAAAAGCTATACCGTATTTGTCTGGCATATAGCATGCACTCCACAAACTTTTTCAGTATTATTATTGTTGTTAATAATTAATAACCTCCTGTGTTTAATGGCATAAGAAACAGAACTATGTGTTCTATAAAATATCTCATTGGTGTCACTATACAGAAATAAGTGGGTCTAATGGACCATTTAATAAATTTTTATTTCTTAGTATTTAGGTCAAAAGTTAGAAAAGTGACATGCTTTTCATTACAAAGAGAAGTGACATATAGATTGAAATGTTGGGAAGAAATGATCATTTGAAAGTAGAGGTAGTTCCCATGAAATGAGACATGCAGAAACATACATATAATTTAGTCATCAGGAAGCCCTCCTTCCACATGCTTCTCCTCTTTCTCCTCTGACAACTGCGTTAAAAAAGTGTCCCTTGTGGATATATATAAGTCATTTCATTTGTCCACATTTCCAGTCTGTTCTTGGAGCAATACCTTATATGTGTCTACTGTTTTCTGTGGAAGCCAGACACAAATTTATATCAAAATATATTTTGCTGTAATTTAAAAAGTGCTCTTTTTTTCCAGATGTTCCATAGTAGAGTTGCTTATTCTAAAATTAGTCCATTTCACTCCTTGTAAGCAGTTCCAGAGGAGGACTGTGGAGAAATAAATTGAATCTGTTGACTTTAATATATTTTTGATGTTATCCATTGATCTGTCACTTCTGGAATAGATGAAATGTATGATCTATAGCTTGACATATAATATATGGAATATTATTTATATTTAGTAACTTTACATATTATTTTGCTTTTCTTTTATTTTTTGTTACATAGGTATACATGTGCCACGGTGGTTTGCTACACCTATTAACCCATCATCTAGGTTTTAAGCCCCGCATGCATTAGGTATTTGTCCTAATGCTCTCCCTCCCCTTGCCCTCCAGCTCCTGACACGCCCTGGTGTGTGTTGTTGCCCTTTCTGTGTCCATGTGTTCTCATTATTCAACTTCCACTTATGAGTGAGAACATGCAGTGTTTGGTTTTTTGTTGCTATGTTAGTTTGCTGAGAATGATGACTTCCAGCTTCATCCATGTCCCTGCAAAGGACATGAACTTATTCTTTTTTATGGCTGCATAGTATTCCATGGTGTACATGTACCACATTTTCTTTATCCAGTCTATCATTGATGGACATTTGGGTTGATTACATGTCTTTGCTATTGTAAACAGTGCTGCAATAAACATACACGTACATGTGTCTTTATAGTAGAATGATTTATATTCCTTTGGGTATATACCCAGTAATGAGATTGTAGGGTCAAATGGTATTTCTGGTTCTAGATCCTTGAGGAATCGCCACACTGTCTTTCACAGTGATTGAACTAATTTACATTCCCACCAATGGTGTAAAAGTGTTCCTATTTCTCCAAAGCCTCACCAGCCTCAATTGTTTCTTGACTTTTTAATGATCACCGTTCTGACTGGTGTGAGATGGTATCTCATTGTGGTTTTGATTTGCCTTTCTCTAATGACCAGTGATGATGAGCTTTTTTTCATGTTTGTTGGCCACATAAATGTCTTCTTTTGAGAAGTGTCTGTTCATATCCTCTGCCCACTTTTTGATGGGGTATTTTTTTTCTTGTAAATTTATTTAAGTTTCCTTATAGATTCTGGATATTAGACCTTTGTCAGATGGATAGATTGCAAAAAATTTCCCCCATTCTATAGGTCATCTGTTCACTCTGATGATAGTTTCTTTTGCTATGCAGAGTCTCTTTCGTTTAATTAGATTCCATTTGTCACTTGTGGCTTTTGTTGCAATTGTTTTTAATGTTTTCATCACGAAGTCTTTGCCCATGCCTATGTCCTAAATGGTATTGCCTGGTTTTATTCTAGGGTTTTATGGTTTTGGGTTTTACATTTATGTATTTAATACATCTTGAGTTAATTTTTGCATAAGATGTAAGGAAGGGTTCAAGTTTCAGTTTTCTGCATAGGGCTAGCCAGTTTTCCCAGCACCATTTATTAAATAGGGAATCCTTTCCTCATTGCTTTTTTTTGTCAGGTTTGTTGAAGATCAGATGGTTGTAGATGTGTGCTGTTATTTCCGAAGTATCTGTTCTGTTCCATTGTTCTATATGTCTGTTTTGGTACCAGTACCATGCTGTTTTGGTTACCATAGCCTTGCAGTATAGTTTGAAATCAGGTAGCGTGATACCTCCAGTTTTGCTCTTTTTGCTTAGGATTGTCTTGGCTATACGGGCTCTTTTTAGGTTCCATATGAAATTTAAAGTAGTGTTTTTCTAATTCTGTGAAGAAAGTCTATGGTAGCTTGATAGGAATAGTTTGTATTTCTGTGGGGTCAGTGGTCATATCTCCTTTATCATTTTTTATTGTGCCTATTTGATTCTTCTCCCTTTTCTTCTTTGTTTACCTAGCAGTCTATTTTATTAATTTTTTCAAAAAATCAGCTCCTGGATTCATTGATTTTTTGAAGGGTTTTGTGTGTCTCTGTCTTCTTTAGTTCTGCTATGATCTTAGTTATTTCTTCTCTTCTTCTGGCTTTTGGATTTTTTTTGCTCTTGCTTCTCTAGTTCTTTTAATTGTGATGTTAGGGTGTCAATCTGAGATCTTTTCAGCTTTCATAAGTGGGCATTTAGTGCTATAAATTTCCCTCTTAACACTACTTTAGCTGTGTCCCTGAGATTCTGGTACATGGTCTCTTTGTTCTTACTGGTTTCAAAGAACTTCTTGATTTCTGCATTAATTTCATTATTTACCCGGGAGTCATTCAGGGACAGGTTGTTCAATTTCCATGTAGTTGTGTGGTTTTGAGTGAGTTTCTTAATTCTGAGTTCTAATTTGATTGCACAGTGGTCTGAGAGACTGTTTTTATGATTTCTATTCTTTTGCAATTACTGCGGAGTGTTTTACTTCCAAACATGTGGTTGATTTTAGAGTAAGAGACATGTGGCACTGTGAAGAATGTATATTCTGTTGATTTGTGGTGCAGAGTTCTGTAGATGTCTATTAAGTCCACTTGATCCAGAGTTAATTTCAAGTCCTGAATATCCCTGTTAATTTTCTGTTTTGTTGATCTGTCTAATATTGACAGTGAGGTGTTAAAGTCTCTCACTATTATTGTGTGGGAGTCTAAGTCTCTCTGTAGATCTCTAAGAACTTGTTTTATGAATCTGGGTGCTCCTGTATTGGGTGCATATATATTTAGGATAGTTAGCTCTTCTTGTTGTGTTGATCTCTTTACCATCATGTAATGCCTTTCTTTGTCTTTTTTGATCTTTGTTGGTTTAAAGTCTGTTTTATCAGAGACTAGGATTGCAACCCCTGCTTTTTTTGTTTGTTTGTTTTCCATTTGCTTGGTAAATTTTCCTCCATTCTTTTATTTTGAGCCTATGTGTATCTTTGCATGTGAGATGGGTTTCCTGAATACAGCACATTGATATGTCTTGACTCTTTATCCAATTTGCCAGTCTGTGTCTTTTAATTGGTGCATTTAGCCTATTTACATTTGAGGCTTTATTGTTATGTGTGAATTTGATCCTGTCATCATGATGCTAGCTGGTTATTTTGCATACCAGTTGATGCAGTTTCTTCATAGTGTCATTGGTCTTTATATTTTGGTATGTTTTTGCAGTGGCTGGTACTGGTTTTTCTTTTCTATGGTTAGTGCTTACTTCAGAAGCTCTTGCAGGGCAGGCCTGGTGGCGATGAAATCCCTTGGCATTTCTCATTCAGAAAGCATTTTATTTCTCCTTCACTTATGAAGCTTAGTTTGGCTGGATATAAAATTCTGGGTTGAAAATTGTTTTCTTTAAGAATGTTGAATATTGCCCCCACCATCTTCTGGCTTATAGGGTTTCTGCTGAAAGATATGCTGTTAGTCTGATGGGCTTCCCTTTGTAGGTGATCCAACCTTTCTGGCTGCTCCTAACATGTTTTCCTTCATTTCAACCTTGGAGAATCTGAAGATTATGTGTCTTGGGGTTGATCTTCTTTTGGGGTATCTTAGTGGTGTTCCCTGTGTTTCCTGAAATTGCATGTTCACCTGTCTTGGTAGGCTGGGGAAGTTCTCCTGGATAATATCCTGAAGTGTGTTTTCCAACTTGGTTCCATTCTCCTGGTCACTTTCGGGTACTCCAATCTATCATAGGTCTGATCTTTGACATAGTTTTACATTTCTTAGAGGCTTTGCTCATTCCTTTTCATTCTTTTTTCTCTACTCTTGTCTGCAGGCCTTATTTCAGCAAGGTGGGCTTCAAATTCTGATATCCTTTTTTTCTCCTTGGTCAATTCAGGTATTGATAGTTGTTTATGCTTCACAAAGTTCTCGTGCTGTGTTTTTCAGCTCCATCAGGTCATTTATATTCCTATCTAAACTGATTATTCTTGTTATCAGCTCCTGTAACCTTTTATCAAGGTTCCTAGCTTCTTCACATTGGTTTAGAACATGCTCCTTTAGCTCAGCGGAGCTTGTCATTACCAATCTTCTGAAGCCTACTTCTGTCAATTCGTCCATCTCATGCTCCTTCCAGTTCTGCACCCTTGCTGGGGCGGCATTGTGATCATTTGGAAGAGAAGAGGCATTCTGGCTTTTGGAATTCTCAGTGTTTTTGTGCTGGTTTTTCCTCATCTTCATGGATTTATCTACCTTTCATTTTGAGGCTGATGACCTTTGGATAGGGTTTTTGTGGGGGGTCTTTTTTGTTAATGTTGTTGTTGTTTTCTGTTTGTTAGTTTTTCTTCTAACAGTCAGGCCCCTCTTCTGCAGTTCTGCTGCAGTTTGCCAGAGGTCCACTCCAAACCCTGTTTGCCTGGGTATCACCAGTGAAGACTGCAGAACAGCAAAGATTGCTGCCTGCTCCTTTGGAAGCTTTATCCCACAGAGGCACCAGCGTGATGCCAGCCAGATCTCTCCTCTCTAAGATGTCTGTTGGCTCCTGTTGGGAGGTCTGGTCAGAAGGCACGGGGTCAGGGACCCACTTGAGGAGGCAGCCTGTCCCTTAGCAGAGCTGGTACGCTGTGCTGGGAGAAACCCCTTTGTCAGGATAAGCCACTCTCTTCAGAGCCAGCAGGCAGGAACAATTAAATCCACTGGAGCTGTGACTACAGCCACCTCTCCCCACAGGTGCTCTCTCTGATGGAGATGAGAGTCTTGTCTGTAAGTCCCTGACTGGAGCTGCTGGATTTCCTGCAGAGATTCCCTGCCCATTGAAGAGTAATGTAGAGGAGCAATTCTGTCCAGTCCAAACTTCCCAGTCTCCTTAGCACTGTCAGGGGAAAACCACCTACTAAAGTCACAGTAATGGTGGTTGCCCCTGCCCCCACCAAACTCACTGACCCAGGCTGACTCCAGACTGCTGTGCTGACAGCAAGAATTTCAAGCCAGTGGTTCTTTGCTTGCTGGGCCCTGTAGGAGTGGGACCTGCTGAGTGAGACTGCTTGGCTCCCTGGCTTCAGCCCCCTTTCCAGGTTAGCGGATGGTTCTCCTGTCTCACTGGAGTTCCAGGTGCCACTGGAGTATGAAAAAACTCCTGCGGCTCAGTGTCTGCCCAAACAGCCACCCAGGTTTGTGCTTGAAACCCAGGGCCCTTGTGGTGTACACTCATGAGAGAATCTCCTGATCTGCAGATTACAAAAATCCGTGCGAAAAGCATAGTGCCCCAGGCAGGTAGCACAGTCCCTCACGCTTCCCTTGGGTGGAGAAGGGAGGTCCCCCAGCTCTGTGCACCTCCCAGATGTAGCGGCCCCACCCTGCTTCTGCTTGCTGTCCGTGGGTTGCACTCACTGTCTAACCAGTTCCAATGAGATGAACTGGGTACCTCAGTTGGAAACGCAGAAAACACCCACCTTCTGCGTTGGTCTCCCTGGGAGCCACAGATCAGGGCTGTTTCTATTCAGCCATGTTGGCTCCTTTCCTGTTTTGCTTTTCTTAATGAGAAAAATACCTTAACTTTGTGTATATACAAGCACTTAATATATGCAAAAATTGAAATTAGAGATAATCTGGAAAATTAAAACAAATCAATCAATAAACTAAAACCCCATAAGCATTGCTTTATGTTAGCTATGTGAAGTCTTCTCTTTTCTATTTTTTAAATAATTACCTCAAAAAAGTTTCTCAAATAATTACCTGAAAACAATTGGTTTGTCATGAGATTCATCTAACTTCAACATTTACTGAAAAGCTATTAAACACCATGTACTGTGAGGTGATGATCATCATCATAATATAATAACCTGTATAGTCTTTTATAAAAATCCTTATTTTATATAATTTGATCATCATAACAATCATTTGATATAAGAAATATTGTCACATCCAAGGAAACTGAGGCACAAAGAACAAGAGTAAGGCATCACACATGAAGTAAAACTTACAACTCTGACTTGAACCCAGAATTTCTGACTATAAATTTTGAATGGTTCCCCCTAATCGTCGCTGCTCTTTGTCATTTGATTTTAAGCCTATTCTTTGAAAAATATGCGGTAACTAACACTTAGTAAATGCTAATTGTGTGTTGGATACTGTTCTAAGTGCAGTAGCTGTATTAGTTTATTTAATCCTTATTACCTCCTTTGATGGTAGGTGCTGACATCAGTCTCACTTGAGTGAACTGAGGTCCAGCGAGGTTGAGTAATTTGCCCAGGGTTAATATAGCTTAATATCTAGTGGAGCTAGGATTGAACCCAAGCATGTAACTAGAAAACCGCTTCTTTTAAACCATTAGGTACTGTGCCTCTTTTTTAGCAATGCACTCATTCCCTCCTTGTTAATGTTAATTTTGCCCGGTTGACCACTTCTCGTAGCAGGAAAAATGTTCATTAGAAACAAAAATCTATCTGAGTTTACCTGTCTTATATCTAGAGAAACCTGGAAAGTGACCCATCTCCTCTAGGTTTTAAATTCTGAAAAAAGACTACATACTGACTTTTTGGAGAGGTAATAAGTTTTCACGCACAAATGTAGATGTTTGCAAAACTGTTTGATTCTTCAGGTCGATCTGTTCTTTGCTACTGTGTTAATGGAAATAAATAGTTGGGACTGAATTTTACAGTCCACTTGCACACAGAAGCAATATGTAGATTCAGCCCATATCCAGCTATTCTTGGGCTTACTTTTATTGCTTTCTTTGGAAATGCCTCCAGTGTTTTCCAATGATTACACACCTTGATATCCAGCACTGACCAGAGCTTTGTAGGTGAAATTCTGCTCAGTCTCAGGAATCCTCTGAGCTTACAGCAAAATTACATTAGTTTTTTCTTCTTTCATCCTTCTGTTTCTGTATTGTAGTGCAAGCCCATATATCATCTGTTATCCTTTCTTTTCTCCAGGTCTTTTTTGTCATTACTGCCTTCTCGGTGTTTTGGATTATTTTACCTAAGATACATTGTTTGCTTTGTCTGAAGCAGAACATTATTTTCTTATTTCCTTCCTCGTTTCTCATGACCACTCCCAAATTTATAATTACTTTTAAGTATATGTTGTCATAGCCTTTTCCCACATCATAAAGAAATGTAACTTAAAACATTAACTATAACTGACTTATTGGGATAGCTACTTAATTTGGTTTTGGTCAGAATTCAGTATTTTCTTTCTGTTTTTGTTTGTTTGTTTGTCTTTTGCTTTGAACAATTTGAATCATTCACTGACTATCTTTTGTTAACTAGAAACCTATTATGTACATGGCATGGTACCATGAGAAACAAACATGAATGATGGTCTCTCTTACTTGCTACGTATATGACTGATCCTCAGCTTCCTCAAAAGGGCTGAGTAAAATGAGTATAGCAATACTTTAGGGAGATTAACCATGGCAAAGTGTATGGATTAAAAACAGGGAGAGACGAGAGACAAGGAACTTTGTTGGGATGCCATTTCAAGCAGTACAATTCGTAGGTAAGTAGTGACCTGGATTAGGGTACTGGCATTGAAAATAAAGGAGGAATGGGAAGTAAAATATAAATATGTCATGTTGGGAGAGTTCACTGAATTTTACAAAGGTCTATAGAAGAAAAAGAAGTCAGAAAAGTTTGGTAGCTGCTTGGGTATGCAGTGGTTCCTTTATAGTTTCCGTTAGGAATGAAGTGGGAGCATTTGGTTTTAGACATGTCGAATTTGGAAACATGGGGAGTTTTATGTAAATATAGATGTGCAGCAGTCCTTTGGGACTATAGAACCAGAACTTATGAGAGACATCAGGTTTAGTGGTGAGCACTCCAGCTGTGAGACTGGATGAGATTTCATAAATTACAGAAAAGAAAAGGGAAAAGCAAGCTACATTTTATAATAATACTTACAGTTATAAAAAGTAGTAGTTCAAAAAGATACTTGGTGAGTGTGTACTACGTATCTCATATTGTGTGAGATACTTTTACATATATTATCTCAAACTTCAAAGGAACCCTGAGAAACAGTCAGCATTATTCGAGATAAAGAACAGGAGGAGAAATGTTACATTATCTGCCAAATAAATCATTTATTCATAAAAAAATACATATTGAGTTCTTCCTGGGCTCCAGACACTATGCTAGATACTGGGAATACAATGGTGGATAAACAGGCCTAGTTTTTGCTCTCTTGGAACTTTGCATCTATAATTAATCTGGTTATAATTTTTATGTAAACTGCTGAAATCAACAAACATGTTAGAAATATAAGAAAGAATAAAATACCAGTCTTTCAAGAGCTGCAGTTGAGAGAGGAACAGCAATGAGACTCTCAGAAAATTTTAGCAGTCGATGCTTATATGAACTAGTAACAATCATTTTGATACTTCATAAAATTACTGCATGTATTTATTGTAGTTTTATCTTTAATACCAGACCACTTCAACCTAATTATTTAGCTCATGAAGATATCTAGGAAAACATGGTATGATTTGCCACATTTAAAGGAAGCTATTATTGATTTAGTTAAAATCTTAAAAGACTGTGACAATACCATGTCCCTGGGGATTTGGATCTACTCATACATTGTTGGTGCCAGTGTAAAATGTTATTATCACTTTGGAAAATTTTCTGGCAGCTCTTTTTGTTTTTTTAATTAAACTTGTATTTACTTATGACCCAGCAATTTTATTCCTGGAAACTTACCCAGAAGAAACCAAAGCAAATATCCAGAAAAAGACTTATATTAGAGTGTGAAAAGAATAGTTTTAGGGTATCCCTAATAGCCCTAAACTAGCCATGGAAAGG
The DNA here is from genome assembly GCF_008728515.1 of Papio anubis. Classification (NCBI taxonomy): domain Eukaryota; kingdom Metazoa; phylum Chordata; class Mammalia; order Primates; family Cercopithecidae; genus Papio; species Papio anubis. Next base: position 50,733,740 of record NC_044978.1, read on the forward strand.
AGACTGGATAAACAAAAGTGTTATATAAATACAATGATACAGTGGAATACTACTAAGCAATGTAACTGAATGCTCTTGTGATGCATAAAGCAACATTATGCTGAGTGAAAGAAGCCCTATGCAAAAATGAATACTGTGTAATTCCATTTATATGAAGTTCTATGTTAGTCAAAGGCAATGTGAGACAGTCAAAACAGCAGTTGTTCGTGTATATGGAGAGTAGAAATTGAGAGGCAGCGAGAGGGAGCTTGCTAGGGTAATGGATAGTGGTTTAGTTGCTGGGTTGCATGCATTCTCACAACTTCTCAAGTGGTACACTTCTGTTTTGTGTATTTCACAGGTAATAAATTGTTAATGTCACAAAAACCCCAATAAAAGTGGTATTGAAGGGTTTCAGGGTGATGGGCATTGGTATCTCTAATACAACCTACTTTTAGATGCATCCCCAATTAAGCCAGATTAATGGATAGAAAATGATAAAAACAATTAGAAAAATATGAAACCAAAACACATTCTAGGTAGTAAGTAGGTAGATGAATACTATACAATTCTTTAAACTTCTCTGTAGGTTTGAAAATTTAATAATGAAATACTGGAGGGAAAAAAGACTGTGTAAGTGGTATAACTACTTTATTGTTCATCTCCTCATTCCCTCAGCAAATTAAATGCTTTCCTGTACCACATCCTGGTCTCATGAGCACTTCCTTAAAAGCTAGAATCTTTGCTTGTAGATAGCATGAGAATAGGCATTTGTTTTCATCCCGTTTGAGCTATGGAAGAAATCTTGTTCTATCTCAGTAAGTTTCATGGATGCATCAATTAAACCAGAGAGCGATAACTGTGGAAATACAAGATTATTTAAATAGGACAGAGATGCTGAGGATAAAACTCTGAAACTTGTGATCTTACTGAAGTCTTGGTTCTTAAGGATGACTTTGCTGTGCATTTATTTATGGCTTGTGTGTTGGAGGTGTAGACAAAGAGTATATTGATCCAGTTAAGCAGAATCGTAAAATAAAAAGAATGACCTACTAGGTATCTCTATCAGGGGAAAGGCAGACATATTTTAAATAGAGAGGATGGGGGGATTAGTTGAGAGTTACGGGCTACATTTAGAAAATGTTTTGTGTTAAAAATTGGGAGTAAAGGAGAGAGTATTATGGAAAGTAGTAGAAATAGAGCAGATTTTATAATGTTTTCGAATGTGTTGAATATTTCCTGATCTTACCTCTGCCATCCTGTCCCTTGGTGGTAGAGAGTAAGAACTGGCATCACTTTCATTTACAATTTTTCTCTCGTTTGAAAGTTATGAACAAATCGGGCTGAGTGAGGCTCCACATGGAGATGGATTGCATTTTTACAGTCAAAAGAGGAGGACATTCTAAAAAGTGAGAGCAATTTGAAAAAAGAGGAAGAGATGAGAGTCACAGGTTATGCTAATCAGAAAGTAATTATACTTTTCTAGAAAAAGTTGTAATTTATATCAGAAACATTTGGGCAATGAAGTTATTTAGGTGCATTGATTGCAGACTGATGAACTAAGATGATTATGTTAAGAAGCTGACTTTTAATATACTCAAGAACTCTGAAAAGTTCCCTTATACTTATCACTATAAGCTTATAATATTATGAATAGTTTACTTTATTTTTTGGAGCTATTCTAAATTTTGCAGCAGTATGTAGGATGCACAGTGAGATGGAGAGCCTCAAGCATGCAGGAAGCAATTATGAAAATTTATTTCTGAAAGCATGATGTTTGTACTAGCATGTTGACAGTATGAAGATGAAGTGAAGATGCAGGTGAATATTGTCAAGGAAGTGATGAGACCAGATGATGAAATAAATAATTAAGGAAATGAAGAGTCAATGACAGCTTCCAGGTTTTGAGCATGCGGAGAGTGGGACAGTTGGGCAATATTAACTTCCTGAAGTATGTCATATTTGAACTGAGAGTTGAGTTATGAAAATATATAGTTGGATGAAAGGAGGGTCAGGGGTAGAGGAGGTAGGCTGGTTCATCAAATACAAACATCATGTTATGAGTTTGGAGAATTAGGCAGAAGCAAGACTATGTAGAATTTTATACACCATGGTCTATTAGTCAGGGTTCTCTAGAGGTACAGAGTAATAGAATAGATGTATGTATGAAAGGGAGTTTACTAAGGAGTTATTATTGATTCACACAATCACAAGGTGAAGTCCCACAATAGGTCGTCTGCAAGCTGAGAAGCAAGAAAGCCAGTCCAAGTCCCCAAACCTCAAAAGTAGGGAAGTCAACAGTGCAGTCTTCAGTCTGTAGCTGAAGGTCCAAGAGCCCTTGGCAAACCACTGTTGTAGGTTCGAGAGTCCAAAAGCTGAAGAATTTGGAGTCTGATGTTCAAAGGCAGGAAGCATCCAGCATTAGAGAAAGATGAAGGCTGGAAGACTCAGCCAGTCATGGCCCTTCCATGTTCATCTGCCTGCTTTTATCCTAGCTGCACTGGTAGCTGATTAGATGGTGCCCATGTGCTTCTTTGTCTTCAACTGACTCAAATGTTAATCTCCTTTGGCAACATCCTCACAGACACAACCAGGAACAATACTTTGCCTCCTTCAATCCAATCAACCTGACACTCAATATTAACCATCACAAGTGGTAAGAATTTTGGTATTTATCCCAAGGCACTGGGAATCCAATGAGGGGTTTACACAGAGGTTGATCTGATTGCCATTAGGCAAGGTTATTCTGGTTTCAATGTAGCCACTGGATTTTAGAGGTTGGGTGGAAGATGGTAATGTGGGGTGACAGGAAGGATATTACTGGGGTAGTCTTGCCTAGAGGTGATGATGGCTGGAACTAAAGCAGAGAGGGGTGGAAGAGATTGACAGTGGGTGATCATAGCATGAGGAAAGAAGAGAGTCTAATGATGAACTTTGAAGATCTAACAGTTAAAGACCAGGGAGATCAGAAAGAGCCTTCAAGAGTGACAGATAAATGGTCAGAGAGACAGGAGAACAACAGGCTGGTATGCCCTCAAAGGAGACAAGGAAGAAACAGTTGAGTATGTAGTCATGGAGACAAATGAAGAGAGGCTACATATGTTTCTGTACAGCCATTCATCTTGAGAAATGCTTCTAGAGAAAAAATTCTGGCCCTGGTGCCATCACCACATCATGCCTCCGAGACAGCACACCCTGGCTGGCCCTCTGCCATTGGACACTAGATGCCCTTGCCACTTCTAGAATGGATTTGATCATTAACTCCAGATGCAATTCCCTGATGGTTGTATCTTATTGACAAAGGTTAGTTCATGTTCTTGTAACTTTACCTCCTAGAGTCAGAGAAAGCAGGTAGCTGACCTTTTTTCTTTCTGTAATTAGTGGCAGGGTACAGCCTCTCACAAGACTCAATTGATGGCTAACTCTCAAATTTAGGAAGGAGAGGTCAGATGAAGTGTATAAAAATTGGAAATATCCACTATATTAATCTTAAAAATCATTTTATCTCAGAAGCTTTCCTTGGTCCTGGTTTTCATCTTGGCAGTTGATCTTGGAGTTGATTGCCTCCTCTGGTTAACACTGGGTCTCATATGCATCAGTGCTACTCCATTTATCCACAGGATATTTTATGTAGATTCCCACTTGCATCATGCGTTGTGTGAGGAGTTGGGTATGTGAAATAGAAAAGATGTAGTTCCTGTTCTCCAGAAGCTTGGAGTTTGAAGCAGGAGGTCCTACTGTGAATACAAAGGTTGAGTTTCAGGGTCACTCACTTGTCTTGGTCCCATTCAGGTCTCCAGAGGGGGCCCTAGGAATGGGTTCATATGGTCATACATTTAAAACTATTTTGCAAAAGTAGGCCAATTAGCCTGCATTTGGTTAAGAACTTTTGACATCTAATTCTGAATCCTCTGAAAATTCTCTTCCTCTTGGGTGGTGTTTAAATGGCTCCTGGCATTTTTGCATTCAGCTAAGGGGGAGTTGAGTTGGGATACAATTTGTTTGGGTTTAGCAGGATATAGTTACCTGATTTGTAGATACTTCCGTAAATGGTTCAATTACAGCGAGCGAGGAAATCTGCTGAGAAGGGTCTGGTGAGGCCTTGGAGACTGCTCTGATCCCAGGATGACTCTTACCCTCAAAAGTCAGGAAACTGGGAGCTTTTAAGGTGAATTCTTTTATTACTAAAAAACTATAGCTAATTGTCTCTTCCTTTCTCAGGAACCTCCCTTTGAAAGGTCATAGCTGCCTGAAAGTCATTTTCCCAGGGTGCTATATACAGTAAAGATCAGGGAGAAAGACCCTGTTCCTGTCTCCCAAATCGTGGTGCTAACTCTGCTCAGTGGGAGGCGCTGGCATCTGAGGCCAGAGCCACTCACTCCCCATCATCCGGTGGCTTCCCTCCCTTCCCCCTGCACCGCTCCCTTCACAGTTTTAGAGACTGTGGACTACTTCAGTGGACAGTTTTGTCCTTTTTTGCATTTCTCTTTCTTTGCTTGGATAGGGCAAACATGGATTGTCTTTGGAGGCTGTGGTTAATGGGATGATTTGAATTTTAAAGTGGTTTGTGCCTTGCAACATGTTTTTAATAACATAAAGACACTTGAAAGAAACCAAAACACTATGTAGATTAAAAAAAAATTGTTCAAAATAATTTATAAAGATCAAATACTCCATTTGAAATGCATTTTGGAAAAATGTTTTGTACTGATTCAAAAAACACTTCTTTCATCATCTTTAGATTTAAATTTTAGGGAGCTAAGAGGATATTCAGATAAAGATGGAATATCAAAAAACAAAACAAAACAAAACAAAAAAAAACTGGACGGGTGCTGTGGCTCACATCTGTAATCCCAGCACTTTAGGAGGCCAAGACTGGTGGGCAGACTGCCTGAGCTCAGCAGTTCGAGACCACTCTGGGCAACATGGTAAAACCCTGTCTCTACTAAAGTACAAAAAAACCACAAAAAACAAAACACAAAAATTAGCTAGGCATGGTGGTGCATGCCTGTAGTCTCAGCTACTCGGGAGGCAGAGGCATGAAAATCACTGAGCCTAGGAGGCGGAGGTTGCAGTGAGCCAAGATCGCGCCACTGTACTATAGCTTGGGCTACAGAGTGAGACTCCATCTCAACAAGAAAATAAAAATAAACTATTATATTTAAATAATCACATCCAAAGCAGTAATTGATTTATGGGAAGAGATACATTTTGGGTAGAGATAATAGATAGGGTTTTAGATTTTTGATAATCCAATTAATGGACAAGAATGAAGCATATGAAAACATTGGAAAAATATTTAGATTTCTTGGCATTTTGACATAAATATTGACATAAGTGGAAATAAAATAAACCTATGCACAGCTACAGTGAGACCATCAACTTCAAACTAGTTAAAAAGATTCAACAATCTGGAGTATTTAAGATGATGATGATGATGATTATTATTATTATGTATTTTATTCCACAGCCAAACTCAAAACAGTTTCACTTATACAGCAGCTTGGCCCAATTTCACAACAATCCTAAAAACGTACATTACCAATAATGAAGAGTGAAGCTGAAAGAAACTTTTCTAAACGATTGTTGCTTATTAAATTGTTTTAATTGTGCTAAAAATACATAACATAAAATTGAAGATCTTAACTATTTTTAAGTGTACAATCCAGTAGTGTTAAGTCTGTTCATATTACTGTGCAACTGATCCATATCATTGATTTTAATTATAAAATAAAAGTGAGAAAATATTGATTTTAGAATTTATGTTACAAAATAATTGTCATATGAAAGATAACCAAGGCTATTTGTATTGTTATAGGAAAATCTTAACAACTCTTAAGTGTAAGTATGCGGTAGTTCCTCCTATGTGACCCTGTGCCTAACACAGATGCCTGGGGTCTTTGAAACTGTACCGGGTCTCTTGTAATGGAGGGTACAATGATGGGTTCTAAGGACTTTGCCATGCTATCCTTAAACAATCAGAACTTCTTGTCTAGGAATTCCCCCAATATAGAAGATGCTTCTTTTGCTGTTTAGCTCTGAGAGTCCCTTGGCATTTGTTTCTTGATTTATTAGGCTCTCCTTTGACTTGCAAGCAAAATAAAGGTCTTATTTTATTTTCAAAGTTGATCTTTAGTTTGTCCTTCAAGAGCTTTTAAAATCTGTAACTTATTTTAATAGCTTTACTCTTTCAAAATACATACTCATTTTTGTAGCTAATTGTTTTCATAATTTTGTGCTCTTTCTAAGCCCCACTTCCCTCTGCATGAAGTCCAGGAGATTTTGATCTTCCCAGTCTTTGGAGTCATGACTGTTTTATGCTTGTCCATTAAGGGTTTGCCATGACCCTGCACTGTGTTTGGAGGTAGCTCTTTATTTTCAGGTTTTGGTATAAGAAGGAACTGTTTACTCCTAGTGACATAAAAAAGGTGTTGGGTTCTTCCATCCTCACTTTTTCTTTTGTTTCTTTCTTTCCCACTTCCTTATTTTGTCAGGTAAATAAACTATAAGTGACTTTTCAAGGTCATATATAATTAATTTCAGAGTTAGGTGTAGCACTTAGTTTGCTGTCTCTTATGCTAACATTAGTTTCAGCATTTCTATCTATTCCTTCACTAAAATATTACAAACATACGCAAGTTTCTTTCTATAGAGCTTAGTACTTATCCCAAGCTCACTATTAAGACTATATTAAAATCCTCAGCCTCTTTACATAAAATATACATTATTATAGAGAAACTCACCTTCAGTTTTAATAATCTCCTTACAATTAGATTCTAAAAAGGGCATGTAAGGTAAAAATCACATGAAGTTAAACTTACCAAATTACCCTTGAAAGTCCCTTAAATAGTCTATAAGAAGTGAGATGCTCAAGAGACAGAGGAAAACTGAGCCAAGGTGGGGGTGAGAGCAGATTCACATTCCTCATCCCACACTCACTCTGGGGCAAATGCTCCCTGACAACGGGAATGATGCCTATGGCACTCTTCAAATAGATACCCAGCTATGATAGGTTTATATTCAAATTAACAATACTTCCTTTTCTCCACTCAGTCTCTCCTGAATCAGACCACATTAAGGATAAAATTGGCATATGGTCCCAATTGAATCCTTAGGATTTTATGTAGCATCTAATTTGACTAGAATAGAAGTCTGTGTGAAAGAATAACTTGGCCAGGTTCACAAAGTTGAATTGCAATTATTTCTCCCAAATCCAAACAAAATGTCATTTTTTTTTTCTTCTCAATCATTTGGATAACTGTGATCTTAGAAACTGGTCTATGATTATTGGCATACCTGAATGTCAACTCGAGCTGTTTGCCATCTGAGCCTAGGCATATCTCCATTAATTCTAAACTCACAATTATCAATATGTGTTAAAGAGGCATTTGGGCATTTGGGGGTATGTGTCAGCTATGAAAATTACTTCTGTGCTGAGATAGAAGTAATCATTGTATAATAACAAAATGAATACTTAAATGCTTATTTAAAATTTTTGTGTAATGTGGAAAGATTTCAACATTTGCCATTTTTTTTTCTACAATGGTTGATTTGCTGCATTTATTCTTTATTTGTCTTCCCTGTGAATACATTTATTGCCAGTGTTTTTAGTTGTATTGTTAGCTTCATTGCATAATTAGTGGTATTCAGCTGCTGCTTTTTAGCCTGGAAGAACTGTAATTAGTTTTCATTCACTGGTGACATTAATGCAGTATCAGGGTCATTGTCAAAAGGTATAAAGACTGTAATTCTATTGCTAGGCTTTAAATCCCTAAAAATGTACAAATCTGTTTTATTCATCTCATATAATAAAAGAAGGTATGAGCTACAACTGATAGAATTTCATTCTGCTTGGAAGAAATGGATATTACAGTATTATAGGATTTGAATGAGTTATGTGTTTGGGTACAAAGTATTAAGATGTTTTCTGTCCCAAAGCAGGAAATTCTATTCCCACTACTTAGTGGGTTAATTTGGAATAACTCAAGTCAAGTTTAAGAGATCTGTTGTTTTAAGCCAGGGATAATGGTTCATGCCCGTAATTCCAGCACTTTGAGAGGCTGAGGCGGGAGGATGCTTGAACCCAGGAGTTCAAGACCATCCTGGGCAATACAAAAATTAGCTGGGTCCTGGTGACACGCACACCTGTAGTCAAAGCTACTTGGGAGGTTGAGGTGGGAGTAGAAATGTGGGCTTGTACAATCTAAGTCAGCCTGAGTTCAAAACTCACTTCATTCACTAAATAGTCCTCAAAAGGTTAATTGTGAAGATTAAATTCAATAATGTTTGTAAAGCATTTAAGATAGCATTCATTACCAGCAAGTCTTTCACAAGTTTTTTATGGATAGTCAAAAGACTCTGTCCAGGAGGCTGGAGGTCAGAGGGCCTTATTATAGGGTCAGAGAGTTCTGGAATTCTAAAGAGGGAAAACACAGATTGAAGTCAGTATCAAATGAAAGAATGTATCTTGAAGAGTGTTTAATACTGGCTAAAGTAATATAGATCTAAATCAGTAGAGATATTCTTAAAATTTTGCCACAAGCCTTTGTGTTCCAGTTTCAGCCTTTTCCCTTCTTATTGCTACAAAAACTTTTGGCAGTGTGTGTATGTGGCAGTGGTGTTGTGTGTATGTGTGTGTGTGTTGCCTGGTGTATGACATGTGTATGTATGTGTGCATGTGTGTTTTCTGGTATGTGTTGTGTGGTATGGGGTACAGTATGAATGTATGACTGTGTGCTTAGGGTAAGGAGTTCTGAAATCATTGGGGACATCTTAGGAATCACTTTATCTTCAGTGGAGCAATGCTCTGCACATCTGTCCAACGAATCCAGTCATTCTGATAAATGAGGTTTCTTTCATTTAAGTCATCATCCAATTTTGGGACTATTACATATTGGCTATATGAACCCAGTATAGTCACTCTTCAATGTAAGTTCACGTACCTGTGATGAATTCAGAGTTTGAAAACAAAAGTTCTGGCTGTGAAGCAACCTTGAAGAGAGCAAGAATTAGGAAAGAAGAATTAAAAATGCCAAATGCCGACAATCTGATAATATGAGTCTTACCTACACTTAGGAAGGTAGCCCTTGTTCAGTGTGCCAGGCAGTTACAAGACTTTTATATACATGACTTCATTTAATCTTCACAACAACTCTGTGGCAAAAACTTTTATTATCCCTATATCGTAGATGAGGAAACTAAGGCAACATAGAGAAGCATTGGAACTAGGCACATGATTTCTACTCTTCATTGACATTCCACACTAATGTATGTAGTGCTTGTGGGAAATTTTTTGCCCCCTTTCTGCTATGTTTGGACGGCCAGGGATGTTGATTTTTTAGCTTACCACTAGCCAATAAATGAGAATTAATCTGTAAGTCTTCTTCGTTACATATAATTTTTTAAAAATTAAAATATGATTTGTATTTTATTACCTAGAAATCTCTTGAGTTAATTACACTATTGAGATATTATTATGGATGGCTTTTATACAGAAATAAAGAGAAATATGTAGTTTAAACAATTATTTGGATTATTAAAGCAAAATAATATAATCTGTTGTTGAGGAAAATGTGTTGAGATTTTGGATTGATTTATGAAAATCAAAATTGCTGAACAATTAATGTAATTCTATGTTAGCAGATCTTGAAGTCAAGGTACTTTGCTCTGAAAGCATTTCTTATATGTTTTTTTCTTTAATTTTAATGCTTTAATTATATACATTTAAAATATGTTGCCAGGAATGTAAAGGTTCTTGTTTTTCTTTCTAGCTGTGGGGGCCAGAGCTGTCAGAGTTGGGAATTTTTTTAATTAGGGAAGAGGAGTTTGGAAATAAGGGGGCAAAGTAACAGAGAAAAACAGACTAGAGCATAATTCTAGCTGCTATTCTTCAACTAATTGATGATTGACTAAAAGCTAGTGAATTAATTGTTTATTAAAATGACTCATCTTTAGTAAGATAAAATGTCTATAATTAAACATTGAAGGTCTTGCCAAAGCCCTTGAAGGAATTATCATGGGCTGAATACAGGTAGTCAGTGGGCCTCAACTACACACAGCATGAGTTGCCTTTCTTTCCTCTTTGTGTGTGGTTTTTTTTTTTGCTTTTTTTTTTAGATGAAGTTTCGCTCTTGTTGCCCAGGCTGGAGTGTAATGGCGCGATCTCGGCTCACCACAATCTCTGCCTCCCGGGTTCAAGCAATTCTCCTGTCTCAGGTCCCCAAATAGTTAGGATTACAGGCATACGCCACCACGCCCGGCTAATTTTGTATTTTTCGTAGAGATGGGGTTTCACCATGTCGGTCAGACTGGTCTCGAACTCCTGACCTCAGGTGATCTGCCCACTTCAGCCTCCCAAAGTGCTGGGATTATAGGCATGAGCCACTGTGTCCGGCCCCTCTTTGCATTTTCTTTGGATAACATCAAACTACAGTTTTGTGTGCAGACAAGGAGTGATTAAAGTCAGACATTGGGTTGCAAGCATGGAAGGCGGTGTGGTACAGCACGAAGTGCGCTAGACTTGATATAAGAATGCCTGAATCCTTATTCTTGCCGTATCACTTATTATTTGTGCTCCCTTGGGCAAATCAAGGCTTTCAAATGGGATAATACATGTGCTGCCAACTCTACAGAACTGTTATAAAGGAAGAGAAAATAAAGTAAACTGCTATTTCAGAAGCACTTTGAAAAACTATTAGAAACAGAAGAAATAGAGGGCATTGTGGTGGAGTAGGCATCGGGAGGGGAATGCCAATGGTAAAATGCAACAGAGACTGTCGCGCAAATGAGATAAGAAGTTACTCTAGACCAGCAGCTTAGTCTTGACTGCACATCCCTGGGGGAGCATTTAAAATATACGAATACCTGCTCCCACGTCTAGGGTTTCTAATTTAAATATTCTGGGGCAGGCCCAGCCATATATAAATTATTTTCTCTCCAAATTCCCTAGGTGATTCTAAACAGCAGTCAAGGATAATATCCCTGCTGTCAGGTTTCTGAAACAAATTTTACAATTTTGATAAAATGAACACTTTCCCATTTTTAGTTTGAAAAATTAAATCTATCCTGTTACAAATAGGTTTAATGTAAATGAACTTCATGAAGATACAATGTTGACAAAAAAAGATACTTTAATCAGAAATACTGTCAAAGATATAGAAAATATCTTTCATAGTTGGTAGTTCTAAAACCAAGTAAAACCACATTTGCCTAACTTTTTTTTTTTTTTTTTTTGAGACGGAGTGTCGCTCTGTCGCCCAGGCTGGAGTGCAGTGGCCGGATCTCAGCTCACTGCAAGCTCCGCCTCCAGGGTTCCCGCCATTCTCCTGCCTCAGCCTCCCGAGTAGCTGGGACTACAGGCGCCGCCACCTCGCCCGGCTAATTTTTTGTATTTTTAGTAGAGACGGGGTTTCACCGTGTTAGCCAGGATGGTCTCGATCTCCTGACCTCGTGATCCGCCCGTCTCGGCCTCCCAAAGTGCTGGGATTACAGGCTTGAGCCACCGCGCCCGGCCTTGCCTAACTTTTAAGATAATTTTTCACATTAATGAGCCTTAGAAGCCAGTTTCATGGAGCTCCAATTACTGAAAGGGCATCGAAAGTGTGATATCATACATCATGAGAAAATGCAATAACTCTGTTAAAAAGAGGTTTGAGGTAATAAAATTATCATAAACAACTTGATTCAGTTATGCTATGGAACATCTAGTGATTAAAAACTTCTATCCCTCTAGCTTCACAGTTTAAATTCAATTCACTTATATTTTTGCACTTTTGCTAATTGTATTATTTGAAAATTCAATGATATGTAAAATATAAAGGCAGCAATTTAAAACTAAATGTATATCTGCTCTAGGATATCTCAATTTGCTACTTAATTTGAATAAATTTGGGGACTGTTAGAAAGTTGCTAAGAAGAATTAGTTTAACACATTTGGGACTATTTTCCCTCAAACATAATGATGCTTAAAATAGAAAAGTGCTGGAAATTATGAAATTTTATGTTCTGGCCTCCCATGGACTCCAAAATGAAACTTCTCTGTAAATGACCATGACCTTGTTAACTGAGCAGGGAAATTCTTTGGATGGGACCACAGATTATCTTGCCCAGTTTGCAGCAGAAGAAACCAAGGCCAGGAAACACTAAGTGACATTCCCAAAGCCACACAGCTCATTAGTGGCAGAAGTTGGACAGATCTCTTAGCTCTCAGCCTTGTCTGTCTCATTCTAGAGAAGCTTGATAAATATTGATTGGATATCATCTGGGATGGACGTTGCACTTGGCAATGTATGGCTGGTTTTAATCTCATAAATGTACCAGAATCCTGGGAGAATCCTGATGTGTCTATACTTCTGGCAGCTGATGAGTTGAAATTTACCTAGCTATTATTTGGGGTCTTTTGAGTAGTCTTAAAGTATCTATACAATTTATAATTTAAATATTGGGTTGTGTTTAAGATTCCAGCAGCATTCTCTGAAGAAATGACTTTAGCTATCAATAACCTAATCAGCCTGAAGCCAGTAAAGGTTATGGTGAATGACAGTGCAAATGAAAGTTTGAAGCATCATATCATTAAAAAGGTTGTTCATATCAAATTTGACTCACTGCACATTTGATATCACTGATGATCTGATAATTGTAATACCAATGTCAACTAGAATAAAAGTTATGTCACTATCTTTATACTTTCAGATGTATTACCCTGTTGGTTCATATTTCACCTCTATTTGGCTTCCCAAACTCCCTACTCTCAAAGGAGGCTGCATGGCACTAGCCCTGCCGTAGTTATTATGATGCCCAATTTACTAAATTGAGAGAATAGATTATGCTGGTGGACAAGGATAGAAAAATAATAATCAAGCGTGAAATATGTGCTTTCCAATTCCGTGTGTACCTGTTTTATAATTACTAGTGGCTACATGGGACATTTTATGTCACCCAAAATGTGGCAAGAGAAATGTGAAAAGTATGAAAAAACTAGGACTACAGTATTTTAAATCTGAGTATTTGAAGATACATTGTTATTCTTTAAGAAATTGGACACATCTTATCAGCAAGTAGTGAATTTGTAGTGCCTTGATTCACAGATATCTAGGGAAAATTAATGCAATGGGTAAAAGGTGAGGCTAAGTAAAATACAAAGTCTATTCCAAATGACGTTTATCATTTGAGCCATCAAAGGTAATCCATTTTTATTTTCTAACATGGTTCCAATTCTTTTATTTTCAGAGATTGGCACCATAAGCACTACCGGCTTCAGTAGAGTGAGTTTCATACTCCTCTCAGAGCCTCAGGTACAGAAGAGTTGACAGTGGACTTTCAGGCTCTGCCTCAGGCTTGCATCTTGACAAAAGAGCTAGGTACACCAGGCTTTAAGGTTGCCATCTCCTGTGTATTTTTTTTTGCCATGACAGAACTGTGACAATTTTAAATAAATTATTTGGAATTAGGGTTTTCCTCTGACAGAGATTGGGATGTAGGATGGCAGCATGGCTATGAAAGATCATTAGTAATTTTAGATAAGCTTTATTAATCACTCTATTTGTCTTCTGGCCCAGTCTCCAAAGACTTTTCTCTGAATCCCAGGGAAAGGAGGCTAATGAAGAAGGTGAGCCAGAGAAGGCATGTACATGTGCAACCAGGATCCGTGGTCTCTTGGTGGTATTGCCTAGTAACTGAGCTCAACCACGGGAACTCAGATGAATTACAGAACCACTATGTCCTCAACACAGAACGTATCTCTGCAGGCCAGAGTTCCTGGTTTCAGTCAGACTAACAGGCCCACCAAGAGAAGCAATAGCTGTCACGGGAATATAATCACATGTGCAGAGAGCTACTTGAGGGAACAACAGAGGAAATTGAGGATACAAATCAGGGAAGATGGTGGCCACAATCATGTGGTAAAATCAAGCAAAAGAACCTGGAAAGCCCCTTAATCTAGTTGCAGAAGGCTTTATAATGAATTTCCAGCTACTTTCACACTGTGCTGAGCCAAGGAGTAATTTTTACTGGGTCAGTTATGCTGTCCTGCTTGATGTGGCATTGGTAAATACAAGTTACAGGTTTATTTGTTTTTATTTTTCATTTCTTTGAGACAGAGTCTCACCCTGTCATCCAGGCTGGAGTGCAGTGGCATGATCTCAGCTCACTGCAACCTCTGCCTCCTAGGTTCAAATGATTCTCACGCCTCAGCCTCCTGAGTAGCTGGGATTACAGGCATGCACCACCACACCTGACTAATGTTTGTGTTCATAGTAGACATAGGATTTTGCCATGTTGGTCAGGCTGGTCTCGAACTCCTGGCCTCAAGTTATCCGCCTGCCTCAGCCTTCCAAAGTGCTGGGATTACAGGCATGATCCACCACACCAGGCCTATTTGTATACTAAAGGTAGTTCATTGTAGTTAGTTATAGAGTTATTAACAGGTAAAAGTTTTTGGATTTACAATTACTATCATCATTATTATTTGTCATCTCTTGACTGTAATACTTTCTTGTGGTAATGATCTGATAATAAAAAAAAAAGTCGAATGATAGAAATCCATGAAATAAAGCTGGACAATGGAAATCAATGAAACTCTCTTTTCAAATCTCTTTTCAAATAGTCTGGGTAAATATTTTCCAGTAGGCTCTACTTTGAAGTTCAGCCAGGATGTTCTTAAGTAAACCATTCTGGAATACTTTGCAGAGAGTTTGCTTTTAGATATTGTTTGATACCAAAGCATATTCTTACCATTTGCATATCAAGAGAGTTTTATTTTATTTTCAAATAGGAAGCAGCTTCTACAATCAGAACTTCATAGCACATGTTCAGTCAAAAATTCAACTAACACAAATTTCCTTAATATTTTACTTCCTTGAACAAAGATCATGACTCCTTTGTAGATTTTCAAACAGTACTGTGACCTCTTTTTAATGTTATTAGTTTCCCTTTCAAATAGCATTTTGAAGTTTGTTAACTTGTGAGTACCAGGGCCATTTGAGTGTCACGAGGCCGTTACTCTCCTGTGGACCACAAAGTAGCTCTTAGAGAGGGAGCGGTTATGATTTGCCCTCATATCAAAGTGAGTCATGCAATTGATGTGGGAGCCCTGAGGTATGGTAGTTGCCTAGCTTTTGGTTGGTGGGCTCGTTCTTCCTTCAGTGAGTAACTGATATAGTTTGAATACATATCCCCATCAAATCTCGTGTTAAATTGTAATCTCCAATGTTGGAGGTGGGGCCTGGTGGAGGTGTTTGGATCATGGGGGTGAATTCTTCACGAATGGCTTGGGCCATCCCCTTGGTGACAAGCTAGCTCTTGCTTTGAGTTCATGTGAGATCTGGTTGTTTAAAAGTGTGTAGCACCTTGCCACCACTCTCTCTAGCTTGCTCCTGTGTTTGACATGTGATGTACCTGTTCCCTCTTCACCTTCCGCCATGACTGAACACTCTCTGAGGTTTTCTCAGAAGCTAGGCAGATGCCATGGCCAGGCTTCCTGTAAAGCCTGCAGGACTATGAGCCAATTAAACCTCTTTTCTTTATAAATTACCCAGTCTCAGGTATTTCTTTATAGCAATGCAAGAATGAACTAATACAGTGACAAAACTCAAAATTCCAAAATTACAAATCTGCCTGCTTCCCTTCTTTCTTCCAAAACATCTTCAAGCCAATAGATTTTAAGATTGTAAACAGGAACCTGTATCTAACTCCTTATAGGCACATAAGATGATACCCTTGAATAATTTTAAAAAGTACTTCTTAATCCCCCTGTCCATGATTTATTGTTTAAAGATTAAAATTTTACAAATGAAATCACAGCTTCGTGGGGCCATTATAGACAATATCAGAGAGCTCAACCATCTGCTCAACTCTGTAAAATTTCGGAAACATTTAGGTAACGTGTTGTAGGAATACCCTGCTGGTGGAGTTCATGACAAAGGCTTCCACTGATGCCTCCTACTAAACCAAATTTAGTGTGTTTTATGGCCCAGAAAATGATTCTGGTCAGGGAAACCGGTTGTGTAAATGCCTTAGAAATTAAAGGAACAATTCCCAATAGAAATGTTGCTCACAATGCAAATGTGCTCAGTAAAACCCAACACCAGCCCATCTTGGGAAACCTGTAAGATGTGCTTAAATAGTCACTTACTACCCAGCTCGAAAGTGTTGGATTAGCAAGTCTGCTTGAAACCAGAGTAACGATTACAAAGTGAACAATTTTGCAAAAATGAAAAGTACTTTGAAATAATCCGGCATTCAAAACATTTTATAATATTGTTGGCCTGGCACAGTGGCTCATGCCAGTAATCCTAGCACTTTGGGAGGCCAAGGCAGACAGATTGCCTGAGCTCAGGAGTTTGAGACCAGCCTGAGCAACACGGTGAAACCTTGTCTGTACTAAAATACAAAAATTAGCCGGGTGTGGTGGCATTCACCTGCAGTCCCTGCTACTTGGAAGGCTGAGGCAGGAGAATTGCTTGAACCCGGGAGGTGGAGATTGCAGTGAGCCAAGATGGTGCCATTGCACTCCAACCTGGGCGACAACACAAGACTCCATCTCATATATATATGTATATATGTGTATATATATATATTTATAGCAAATATTCATATATATGTATATTTATAGCAAATATTAAATAGCAATATACAACATCTGCCATTTTGTGATCTTGATAGTTTACATATTCATATTCAGATAACCCCAGGCTTGATGCTTCTGTTTAATTCAATATGTGGAAACATATTCATTAATGAGGGAAATAGTAGCAATACAGGACAACACCTCCTAAGCACTTACCACACACCTGACAGGGCCCTAACTGGTTCCCGTGTATTACTTTGTTTCCTCTTCAAAACAACCTTTAGAGGTAGGGGTTATTGTTACCCTCATTTTAGCCTTGTGGAACCTGGGGCGTAGAGAATTTCAGTGAGGTAACCTGCTAAGGGTCACATAATTATTCCAGGCAGAGCTGAGTTCTCAATCTAGCCATTCCAACTCCAGCATCGGTGGTGTTTACCATATCCCTTCATTTGTTAAGTGCCTACCTTATCCTCTGAGCTCACAGTCTAGTGGGGGTGAAAACAAACACTAAACAAATACATAAATAAATGTCAGGGGTTTGTAACTGTGATTTAAAAAAACTGGTAGGGCCGGGTGCGGTGGCTCACGCCTGTAATCCCAGCACTTTGGGAGGCTGAGGCGGGTGGATTGCCTGAGCTCAGGAGTTTGAGAGCAGCCTGGACAACACGGTGAAACCCCATCTCTACTAAAATACAGAAAATTAGCCAAACATGGTCGTGGGCGCCTGTAATCCCAGCTACTCAAGAGGCTGAGGCGGGAGAATCGCTTGAACCCAGGAGGCAGAGGTTGCTGTGAGCCAAGATCATGCCACTGCACTCCAGCCTGGGTGACACAGCAATACTCCATCTCAAAATAAATAAATAAAAGGTAAAGAGATAGCGAGTAAAGGAGTTATTTTATAATGGGTTGTCAGGGAAGTCCTCCCTGATAAGGTGAGATTTGTGCCAAGACTTGAATGAGGGAGCAAACTACGTGATATTTGGCAGAAGAGTAAGGACAGAGGCAGGAGGAACTGCAAGCAGAAACACTTGAGCTGCAGGAAGCCAGAGTGACTGGAGCCGAGTGAGCAAGAAGCCAGGGGCAGTGGAGGGGACAGAGAATGAGAGGGACTGGTGGCCAGGTCACCTGGTTATGGCATATTATAATTGGTACATGCACCCTTCACAAATGTTTTTAGAACATCATCACTAAGATGATAAGCTCAATGTCCATCATTCAAGATTATTGTGATGATTCAGTTGATTCAGTTGTGAAGACTCCCTGTCACAGCAAGGGGATTACAAATATGAATCTCTTCAGCAGGAACTGGTTCCCTTAGTTGGATTTCAGTTCTGAGAGTCTGATGTTGAATAAACTTAACTCTGGAAAATTGTTCAGGGGTGACCAAACATCCTAGTTTGCCTGGAACTGTCCTAGTGTTAGCACCTAAAGTCCTATATCCTAGGAAACTCTTCAGTCCGGTACAAACTGGGATGGTTAGTCACTGTCCACAGTTTCTTAAAAGTGTTCCTTAGGAAACAAGGGAGAAAACAGTGGCATGCCATCTGGCCTTCTGCATTGAACCGATTCACTACTTGGTCATAGTTATACCTTTTATTCGTAGATAAACTATGAAAGTGAAAACAGAGAGACTTGCAAGTGACCTTATAAGTTTAAGAAAAATAACCTTAAGCTTCGTTCTCCATTACCAAAGCTCAAAATACCACTGAACGTGTGTATTTATAAACAAGATACTCCCAAAGACAATCTCAGATCATTCTAAAAAGTAAGACATGTTTCTGACCACATTTCCCAACTGCAACACTTTAAAACAAAAAAGAAAAGGAGGAAAATGAAGGTAACAGCTCATGTTTTAACAGGTAACAGAGAAAAATTGATGAATATCTCAATTAGTGCTACAAAGACATTTGCTTGAATTCAAAACTATTTCCGATATTTAAAAAACAAATTATGAATAGATTCAAGCTTCCATAGCAAACTAGCTTGCATTTATTATAAACCAATACAAAGCAATTGAGATTTCACTATTGTAAAATTAGGCATTATATCCAAATAATCAACTATAACTAGCACTAAACTTTATGTTACAAATAATTTTTGACATGAAAAGTGTGAATGATATGATAGTAAGTAAAAAGTAGGATAGCAAATATATATGCAATAAGAATTTGACTGTACTAAAGAACAAGAATAAACCAGTGACAAAAAACCCCAAAATTATTTTTCTGCTTTTTAAAAATTACACTTTTTAACATATTCCACGATGTGCCCCTATTGTTTTTAAAATTTGGAAGATAAAGTTAAGACAATTTTTTTTTTGGAACAATTTTGGTTTTCTGATAGGTCTTCCAAAACTGTAAATTACTTCTAAGGAAATAAGAATGATCAAATTGCAGGTGAAAAATTTACGCATACCCAAATGATCAAGGCAAGTGCTTCAAACATGGAAGTAATGAAACACAGTAGTTTTATTTTGATGTAGAATCGGAATGGAGGAAACAAAATCTCCCTTTAGTGGAGCAAGTCATAAGGAAGAGGGAGAATAAAATGTGGACATTCAAAGTTACTTCATAGTAAGCTTTCAGTCCCTCTTTTGGAGAAGTGGACACAGAAAGGCAAAAGAAGAAAGAACTTTGAAGAGCTAGAGAAACTCAATAGGTTATCCCATGGCTTGAAAAGTGGTGATTTGCTTCAGGAGAGTGGATTTGGGGTTCATCAGAGGTCTTTGTGATTCAATATTAAATAGCCCCTTTATTTCTTTGAATTGTTATTTGTTCTTTGTAGCCCTCTATATTTACATATTAGGGTAAACAGGGCATGGAGAACTATGTGGTCCTTATTTATAGCATTATACATTCTTTTTTCTATTACTTTCCTTGTTCTTTACTGAAATATAATTCCTCACTGAAACACTGTAACAAAAAGAATAAAATAATCACCATTTTAGATTACTTGTCTTTAGAATTTTATGCTCACTGTCTTATTGGATCCTCTTGATAATTTAGGAATGCCATTGAATTAGTATTATTTGAGCTTCCTAAAGATACATAGGCTGTGTCAGAGTAAACATCTTGCACATCTGAAATGGGATGGAACAAGACTTATGCCTCTCACGAAGGCCCATGGCCTCTAGGATTGTTCTATTTCCTACAGTGTACCACCTTGGAGATGTGATTCCCAGGGAAAGAATAGGCAATTAGAAGTTTCTATTTAAAACAAAACAGAGCAAATACCCACATTTCTTGCCCATACATAGGCAATATTAAAAAATAGATCACCTGTTTCAATGGAGTTAAACAGACATTAGATTGGGAGAACATGCCTACTTGGTCTATTCTGAGGAATTTACATATAATTTTGGAGTTGCAATATTATTTTAAAACTTTCGGAGCACAAATCTTTTTCTTGAATAATACTGCATCCTTCTTTTGATTTTCATTTATTCATTAAAAAATAAATGCTAAGGATTAGCCAGATGGCTTTCAAATCAACAGTGAACAGTCTCATGAAACTACAATTTTCCACCTTAGTTTCCCCAAAGGAAATTAAAGTTATAATCTTATAAAATATTCTACATAATTTAAATTCTTGGTTTAATATTGTCATTTTATGCCTTATGCTTACACCTGCATTTTAATAAATGCAACTCAGCGTGTATCTCCTGACATGTCTCTGGGGATATGCTTTTTATCCTTTTGTTATTTTGCATTGATTTAGAGTTACCTTTTCTCTGGTCATTTGTGGTGTCATAAGTTCTGTCTTTAAGTGATGGCAATAATACAGAGAAAATTTTCTGTTAAATGCCAAGCTATTATTTAAAAATGATAATAACAATTCTTCATGAGACTCTCTACAACACCTTCCTGAGAGGCCAGCAAGAGACATTTTAGATGATTCCTTTTTAGCAGCTTGGGGACATTAAGAGACTTGTAATTTGATGCCTTCCTATGTCCATAGGTGCAGATGAAACACGATGGTGTAATCAGTAATCCTTGACAATGATGACAAGGACGTGTGTTCTGCCTGGGATAATTTCCATGAATTCAAGGGCTGTCATTAAGTTTGGCCTGGGCATGACAACTTCATTCTTGAGGAAGCCATCCTGTACCCTGATATCACCATTTTCTCTTCCAAGAAACAGCTGTTACATTTAACAGAGATGACTTGTGGAATACAGTCAAGAAGTAGCTTCAATGTTCTCTCCCTCTATCCTTTTAAATGTAGTTTGTGAGTTTAGCCTTTTCATTTCTTTGTGAAAAGTTAGGCAAACTCCATGATGTTTCTGGTCACTATTGAGTAATACAGTTTTCTCGTTACTTCAGATCACAGAAAACTGCCCCATTTTAGTAATTTAACTGTCAGAAGCGTGTATTTGTAAAAACTTTGATCTTGTGTTAAAGTTGAGGTTTTTTTTCTTTCTGGCAGCTTGAGTCTGCTGTGAGTGGGGAGCCAGAAGTTGAAGTAGGGGTGGAAAAGATTTATTACCTAATCTAATACTCCTTCTACTCCTTCTCCAATTCACCGGCAGAGTTTTCTGGCTCTTCAAGGATTGGCGCCAGGAAGGAAGAAGAAGTAAGAAAGGCAGCAAAGATATTACTTCACAGCTCCTTGTGAGGTGCTGTAGCATTTTGGCAGGTGTTTACAGCTGACAACTTGACAGATGGTCACAGCAGACTCTTTTGTGGGGGCTTTTGTGAATTTTCTGCGGTTCTCTGTAAGATCTCAAGCAGGGGTCAGGTTTCTCTTTGCAGTATGATGAGTAAATGTGTCTTCCTCTAGAAGCAAATGATCCCCCTTTTCACTTTGTGGCACATCCCATGAATTCTATCTAGTGCTCGATGAATGTGTGATAATCAATGGACGACAGATAAAGAAACAGTACCATAAACTGAGTTGGTTAATCAATATAATGAAAGAGTTTATACTGACAGGATGTATGGGATAGAAGAAAGCACAGATCAACACAATGATAAATAATATTAATATTGTAAGTAGGCAGGAGTAGTAATGATGAAGTTGAAGTCATCTACAAGGGGCAAAGATAAAAAGGTAAATAAGAAAGAAGGGCATATAGATAAAATTGTATTGTCAAGTGAAAAGAAAATATGTTTAGGATTGTCTGACAATCGAAAACTGTTGAAATGTAAAAGAGGAAGTTATACCAGCATATTGCATTTGTGGTTAGGTAGAAAACAATTTCACAAAAACTTATGACTTAATAGGCTTGAATAGCACGAAGTGTCTGCCCAAATACTACTAAGAATTTAGGCAGTCAATAATACAGGGAAGAAAAAAGTCAATGGACAGCATTACTCTTTTCAAGAGAAGCTTTATGTGCTTCTTTTAAAAGAATGGAAGTATGTTATAAACAGAAATTAAATGGTTGAAATAAGGTTTAATTTAAAGACAGTAAGACCATTAATATGCTCATTAAATACAATTTGGCTACTCGAAACCTGTTTAATGAGATTTACCAACCACTAAAACCATCATGTCTATCAGTTAAGAAGCCATTAAATATCAGTAATTCTGTTCGCTATGGAAAATACAGTTAAATTATTCCAAGAGAGTCAGAAAGCTACAAATAATAACAATGAGTAATATAATATTTTTGAGTGTTTATAGCAAGCTAGCTACTACTCTAACATTTTCCTGAGCACAATTTCCTTTAGTACTCACAGGTCATGTCACTGTGTCCTATTCATAGTTAGGGGAACTGAGGCCTGGGCAGTGTAATTAACTTACTTAGGGTCACACAACCAGGCAGTGGGTTGAAGCCTGAACTCAGGCAGTCTGACTCCAGAACCCACATTCCTAACCAATGAGTTACCCAATGGTACCTGTCATAAAAAATATCCAGCAGTCTTAGGGCAAATCTAATAGCAGCAGCCTTACCTGCTAAAGGCTGGTGATCTGATTTTCAGCCCAGACCTCCATGTGGTCTTTGTCACACTGGTGGCAGGAGTCAGATGATCTCTTGCAGAAAGTACTATGAGAGAGTCACCTGTCACAGGCCCTCGCTTTCACTTCTGCACAGTTTCAGCCAGATCAAGGACTGGAGACAGGAAAGCAGGGCTCCTGAAGTTTTGACCCTCCTAGCTCTTTCTTTGTCTCGGATTTTTAATTCTTTCATCACCTGCGGTCTCTCAGATCTACTTTCTCTTTGGTCACTACCCAAAGCTCTCTTTCTCACCATCCTGGATCACCTCGTTTTATATCTTCCATTTTGCTTGTGGCCTGGGGTGCAGGTAGGCAATGGTTTAGGGAAGAGCTTGTCGCAAATATTCACTGATTCCTGAGGGCAGAGTGTGTTTGCAGAAGGCTGAAAGTGTGCATGAGGACACTCTGAATGTTTTGCATCTGTGGTATTGTATTATGGTTAACATTTTGGGGTCAATTGTGAATGGTGAAAGCTTAAAAAAAACCCCAACTAATTCTGAAAGGGAATGTTGAGCTTACATAATTATTGCTTGTCAAAACCGCACTTAATAAATACAGCCCATAGCAGGATTTTATTATCTGCATCACAGTTAATAATTAATCCTCTAAACTTATTGTCTACCACTAATAAACACATACCAAGTTTATTACTCTCTCTAAATTCTTGCCCAATATGTCAACTTGTTTCCATCTTATTTCTTTTCTCTTAACCCTAATTTTTAAAAGTTGAAATCCGTATTATTTCATACTACTCAATAATGCTTCTAGAAACTTTTTTTCCTAGAGTTTTTCTACCAATAGAAGTGTTGAATAATAAAATCATAATAATGTCTTTATCTTTCACTTGGCTAGATTTTGGATTATGCCCTTAGGTGAAGAATTGTATCTTTTGCACCTCAATACAGTGCCAATCACATTGCTACACTTTACAACTAAATAACAACCTTAGTACCAACATATATGAGATCTTATTAACCTTAGCTCTGAACTTATACTTTTAAGGAAATAATTATGCATACACACTAGACTATGTGGGAGTTGAAAATCTGGAAAAAATATAGCTAGACCTTTATGTAAGATACTCAACCAAACATATTCAGCTAAAATAAAATACCCGATTCTAAAAATACCATATAGTGGATGACAGCAGTAAGCTAAACCAGATGGCATGTATGACAATGTCCCCTGTTAGAGATTCTGAAGTCACCCTTTGGGAACCTATTTCATTGCCTAATACTGAAGTTGGAAAGAAGCTCCTTGCATCTTATCTTTATTTTCCTTTATGCAACCAAGTTTGTTTCTTCTTGGACTGTCTGTCTGGGAGGTGAAAACAGTTGATTCTTAAAAGAACTCCTCCATTGGTCAGAGTACTCTTATTAAGTCAAGTTTATATTTCTTTCTTTAAGCTAAAAAACTTTTGTTATTCATAGTCGCTGATGGGCTAGTTTGCCATACGTATGAAGAGGGCCACACAATGCAGTACATGACGTAAACTTCACACCTGGGATCTGTGGATAAGTGAACAGGTTCCCAGTATTTTCTGTCACCTGGAATGTGCTGATTTAATTGATGAGATTTTCTACCCTGGCTTTCAATTTCCCAATTTTTAGAAATCCACAGTAGATGATATTAAAGAACTGAAACAATGGCGGTGATAGAACTAACATAGATGTTTCAAAGAGGAATAGTTTATTCTTTATGGCACAGACTGAAGCATGTTTTTAGTAGATCTAGTTGATTACCGACCCACAAGCTTTATGTTTGCTTTTGCAACTGTTCTATCCAATGTCGAAGCCACTAGACCCATGTAGCTTTTTAAGTTTAAAATAGATAAAAATAAAAATAAAATAAAAAATTTGGTTCTTCAGTCATGGTAGCTACATTTGATTACATGAGGGTAATGGCTGACATACTGTATGGTACAGTTATGGCGCATTTCTAACATTGCAGGAAGTTCTGATGGAGGGTGCTCCTAGTGCAGAACAACCCTGGTCTTCTGCCTGCATGCTTGTAGTGACACAGAAAAGTACCTTTTAAAGATCTCTACAACCTAAGACCATGTCCTTAGGTTGTTCAGTACGTGGCAAAAGAATATTAGAGATGGGGAAATAATTTCTACCCCATACACATATTCTCGACAGTAGGACAGACTTAACACGAGAGGGACTTACAGAGCTTCTCTCTGGTCTCAGAAAATAGTCTTTTCCTGCGTGACTGCTTATCCATATGGTAATTCTCTTGTTAGGAATTAGGAAAGCCACTGAGTTTTTTACTTTGTTTGCCTTATATTTTCAACATCATTTTATAATAAGTACTTTCTCAAATTATTTTTTATTTTTATTTTTCATGACAGGGTCTTGCTCTGTTGCCCAGGCTGGAGTGGAGTGATGCAATCTTGGCTCACTGCAGCGGCACGAAATCAGCTCACTGTAGCCTCCACCTCTCAGGTTCAAGCGATTTTGCTGCCTCAGGCTCCCAAATAGCTGGGATTACAGGCACGTGCCACCATGCCCAGCTAGTTTTTGTATTATTAATAGAGATGAGGTTTCACCATGTTGACCAGGCTGCTCTTGAACTCCTAGCCTCAAGTGATCTGCCCACCTTAGCCTCCCAAAGTGCTGAGATTACAGGTGTGAGCCAACATGCCTGGCCTGAAATTCTATTAGAGAACATTCACAACCTCCATAATAAAGTAGCTTGCTGTTATTTACAAGTCAACTGAACCAAGTTTTAATATTCATTTCTGTGATTTAAAATTCTACTTTCTTCATAACCCTTTAAATGTATGAAAAAGTGGGATTTTGTGGATTCTAAGGTAACATCATATTAGTAGAGAATGATTTTACTGTTTTTACTTTTGGGTTCCTATATGATATGGTTTGGTTCTGTGTTCCCACCCAAATATCATCTCGAATTGTAATCCCTAGGTGTTGAGGGAGGGACCTGGTAGGAGGTGATTGGGTCACGGGGACAGTTTCCCCCATGCTGTTCTCATGATAGTCAGGGAGTTCTCATGAGATCTGGTTCTTTGATAAATATCTAGCAGTTTCCCTGGTGTGCTCTCTCTCTCTCTCTCTCTCTCTCTCTCTCTCCTACCACCTTGTGAAGAAGATTCTTACTTCCCCTTTACTTCTGCCATGATTGTAAGTTTCCTGAGGCTTCCCCAGCCATGCAGAACTGTGAGTCAATTAAACCTCTTTTCTTTATAAATTACAGAGTCAGGCAGTATCTTTATGGCAGTGTGAGAGCAGACTAATACACCATATATATGTATTAATCTCAATGCTTTATTGTAAAAGTAAGTGTTAAGATTATTTATAGGTGCTTTTCTCCTTCCCACATTTGGTGACAAGGCCCCTCACTGGTATCATGGCAGGCTCTGTACTAATCAAGATATTAAGATGAAAATTTCGTATTGATAATTAGAATAAAAAACATAAGCAATTGTTTGTCAAGTGAGTTACATCTGAGATTGCTCTCCTTAAATTTTTTTTTTAATTCAATCTTGGTTTCTATTGAATAACCCTATAGAATTAGTAAATTATTTAAATAAGATTTAAGTAGACTTAAATACATTGCTGTTACTTGAAGAAAAAACACCCTACTCAAGAATAATTTAATTTTTTCAAAGATAATATTTACGATGGAGGAGTTATAAAGGAACATATATCTTTGATGTGACTTTAATACTCAAAAGTTGGCTGTCTTAAATCAACATGAAAATACAGCTGTATTAATTTGACTCCTTAGTAGCCTCCGTCACTCTGCTTAGCACTTCCAGAGGTCTGTTTTCTTTCTTCTCTTCTCAGGTTGATGAACCCATTGTGACAAATATTAGGGGGTTACTTAAATCCTTTAAAATGCTTCTCTGCAAAATGTGGTTATTCTTCAGATCCTTAGCTACTGGTAAAACTGTTTACATCTGGCCAAAATGTTGCCTCTGGGAATCCAGAGGGTTGAAAAGATGAAATGGCCAAGGGCAGCAGCCTCATGCATTACATTATCACCTGTCACTGTGTCTTACGTTCTCTGTAAGAACAAGATGGCCCTCCCCACTCAGGCCAAGACCTTGAGCACCGGCCAGATGCCAAGCAGCTTGTTTGACCTCATTAAAATTGAGCGATCATGTAAATGTTTGGGTCTGAGGCCAAATCTCTTAGAGCTGTTTAAAATTTCTGAGGATATTATCATAAGACATTTGATTTGTGATCTTTTCTTAGTATTTTCTAGCAGAGCACTCTGAATGGAAATAGGCCAAGAGGGAATTAGATCAGGAAATTAGGATTAAAAGCAAAACATGTACTACAAAAAACACAGCCAATACATGGCTACTTATCTCACTCTTTTTTTCTCTAAAAACAATTCATGTTGTAAAAACTTAGCAAATATAAAGTTAAAAATTATAGTTAAATGAAACTTGTGAACTACAAAATATGGCATTAGCTGGCCAGACAAGCAAATGGTGTTTATTTTCAGGGAGTAGGGATTTGGGGTCCTGACAGCATCTATTTGATACTATGCTAACCCACAGTCATGACCTCTGCCTCCAATCCTATTCTGCTGAAGGTCAAAAAAGTGAATTTAGATTATATAGAAAGTGCAGTACAGGAGAACAGTGCAATTTCTCATGGCTTCGTCAAGATCACGTGGGATTGGTAACTGATTAGATTTTCTGAAGGCTGCAGATTTTCTTGAATATAAATCAAACTTCCATCTATGAAGGATAAAGTTTTTACTTCCAGTTTAATTATTTACTGCCAAAGGACATGCTTTCACTATTGCTTTGGTTCCCGTGAACTTCCCTGCACAGTGTTCTGTCAAGTTGGTGCAAATGCCTCCACTAATTGGTGTCCTGCCCTGTTGTCCTCATGCTGAGTTCAGCATGAAGCTGGTCTCTCTCAACGAACAGCCTTAGGGTGATGAAAGCTATGCAGCACTACACAGCACAGATGTGCCATGCCTGAATGTGTTTGTTCAATCAGCATGGACACTTTTCAAGCAAAATAAAACAGGTGACCAAATTTGATTGTTATTTGTAACTTTCATAGAAATGATGTTTGTGCTCTTACAGATACCTATTGGCCATCAATGACTCCAGTACTGTTTCTTAAAACTATCATCAGCCACAGTGGTAGCCAAAACATTGAGAAGGAATCCTCACTCTTCACTGCCTACTGACTTCTTATGCTTATGGCAAGGTCCTTTTAGGCATAACCTTAGTCATATCATTTTATATCTGTACCTCTGTCCCTTGTCTATAATATTATGATTTGGGACTACAAAATGACAAATGTTCTTTCCATATCTAAAAGCATAGGGTTATGTGACATAACTGGGTTACAGGATGGAAGTGAGAACTTAAGAAATAAGTTGAAAATATTGCTACTTTGATTCATGGAGATTTTATTATCATGAATTGACTTTTTAAGTCATTCTCTTTTATAAGGAATTAAAGTGAGAATAGAAGAATAAGAATAGCAGCTTTCACCTCATCTTAACAAAATCATAACATCTCACATTTACACAATAACTCCTAACCTTTTTCTAAGTATATTACAATTTGTGAAGCACCATTACATACATGATGCGAGTTGAACCTCACAACCACCTGGTCTAGTGGGTGAATAGAGCAGCTATTGTCCAGCATCTCAGAAAGGTCAAGTCAGAGAGATCAAGTGGTTAGTGGTAAGCTTGTATGAGTCCATTTCTTTTGTTACTAACACAATGACTGTTCCACGGTATGACCCTACCTTTATGCTTTATTTACTGCTAATAACCCTTCTAATACTTTTTCTGACTTAGAAAAATATAGAACCTTGCTATATAAAAGATGTGCATTTGCTTTTAGCTTCCTGAAACCACGTTTCATTTGCTTTTCAATGTATTTGACTTCTAGTTATATTTTAAAACTCAGATTGTAAAATTGTTGTGGAAGCTATTTTGCTTTTACTTTGTTTTCAAAGGTATGTGGAAAATGTTAACTTCTTAGAAGTATAAGGGGAAAAATCCTACATGTCTATTATTATATTGGGTGACGGTCCTAAAAAAGAATATATATATATGGCTAGTGGGTAGTGGGTATGGGCAATAAATTGCCTGTCAAAACCAACCTGCCTTTTTAAGTGTGGGGAAACATTGTCCCCTTAAGACATAACTATAGGAAAGAATATTGAGGTCAGAAATACAGACTCCAGAGGAATGCGTAGACTCTATTTTTTTTTAGAAAAATACTCATGAAAACATAGTAATTAAACATTGAACAATCTTGGAAATTTTTCTTGCTATGTGACTGTTATTTCTAGGAAGCAAAGAGGAAGAGTCAAATGTGAACATTCATGATTCATTCAGAAATCTAGACTCTGAGTGTTCACAATTTTTATATGACTTCTCAGGAAGTTTTCCTTGTAGCTGTGAAAACAAATCACAACTGACACCTCAAATACACTAGTTCCCAAATTAAAAAATGACTATTACAGTGCTTTCATGTGAAGGAATGTTTGACTTTCTAACAACCAATCTTTGTGGAGCTAAAAATATTCTAAGCAAGAGACAAGCATTTATGTGAGTTTATTAGAATCAAGCAAAATTTTCCCATGTAATTTTAGTTTCTTGAAACTCTGGGGCAGAACTTTTGTTCCTCTAGGTTTAGACTCCTTATAGTATCATGGCCACTGTGTAAATAAATAAACACATTGATAAATAATATTTTCTGTTTTCAACCCCCTCCACCTAAAAGACATCTTCTTTAGGGAATCCAGTCTGGCTATTTTGAATGGCATTAACCCAACATATTGATTCATTTTCTTGACTGAGTTGCCCTTTTTTAGTTTGGCCAAGTCAACCTTATTTTGAGATTCAGGGAAAAGACTTTTATTCTTGTTTTGAAAATCTTGCTGATTTGCTGAACAAGCCTCCAGCCTGATCTTTTTCTTTTGTAAGTTACATAAGTCGTGCTGTGTGAACTAACATCTTGTCACTCATTGTCCTAAAGCAAAAACCAAACTGGTGAGAAACCACCTACTGCTGAATATCAAGCCGGTGCCAAAAAGGCAACAGCTACATGCTGTTCTGTTGTGCCCTGAGTGATCAAACAATACTGAGAGCAAACAGGAACTTCAGCAGCAAGAATCAAAGGACTTCCCTAGCGCAGGAGAGTGGAGAGGAGCAGGGGAGGGATTTTCTTTAGGTGAGGTGACACTATGCAAATAAAGGCACCTGTACTTTGTTTTCTGTTCGGGATCTTTGAGTACCATTAGAGGAGAAAACTTCAAGGTGATGCAATTTTTATTTAATGGACAGAGAAACAACAGAGGACCGCTGTTAGAATGTTTTTGCTTTGTATCTGGTGTTTACGTGTATGTATTTATGTTTAACTTCTTATTTTTAAACATTTAAACATTTTCTTCTGAAAAGAATTTGAAGTATCTCATGTTTGTCTCTTATACACACACAGACATGTGCATACACACATACACACATTACACATTTTTATTTAAGGCCTTCCATATTATCTTTTATAGATAAAACCAGACAAAATGTTTTAGGGTACTCATCTTAACAATGCAGTTAATAAAAACAATTGTATTAATGTCCCTTCATCCCTTCAGAAGTTGTTTCTGTTGGCCAAAACAAAATCTTAATTTTGCTGGAAGTTGAGAGGAAACGTTTTGGCAGAATTGATCTTTTTTTTTGAGATGGAGTCTCGCTCTGTCGCCCAGGCTGGAGTGCAGTGGCATGGTATCAGCTCACTGCAACTTCTGCCTCCCAGTTTCAAGCAATTCTCTGCCTCAGCCTCCCGAGTAGCTGGGACTACGGGTGCTGTCACCAAGCCCAGTTAATTTTTTATATTTTTAGTAGAGATGGGGTTTCACCATTTTGTCCAGGCTGGTCTTGAACTCCTGACCTCATGTTCTACCTGCCTCGGCCTCCCAAAGTGCTGGGATTACAGGCGTGAGCCACCACGGCCAGCCTGATCTTTTTTTTTTTATAATATAGTCAACAATTAATAACTTTAAAACTATGTCCACTCACATTCTTAAGAATGATTGTTTGATGATATAGAAAATAAAATTTCTATAACTGTATACCACTTTAAAACTTTCACAGTAACACTGTGGTTTAGAAGACACTAAAAAGGAATAGACAGGCAGAAGGGATGGTTTGTTGCTTCTAGTTAGTATTATTCATACTATTTCCATCATTTAGCCATTATTCGCCTGCTGACTCTTGGTAACTTGTATATTCCCTACAGAATGAAAGCATCACCAACATTTGGTCACAGGCCTAAGAGTATTAAAACTCTGATTATATTTGGTATAAGGAATAAGTTCTTCATATTGTGGTCATGATGTCTAAAATATACAGAATTTCTGGTTTCTTGTTTTCAATATGTCTTAATTTGGGATGCTATAATAAAGTACTATAGACTAGGCTTTTAAAATAACAGATATGTATTTCTCCCAGTTCTGGAAGCTGGAAGTTTGAGACCAGGGTGCCAGCATGGTCAGGTTCTGGTGAGGGCTCTCCTCTGGGTTGCAAACTGCTGACTTTTCACTGTATCCTTACATGGTGAAGAGAGAGCAAGCTCTTTGGGGACTCTATAGGGACACTAATCAGGTTTATGAAGGCTCTAATCTCACAACCTCATTTAATCCTAATTACTTCCCAAGGACCCTACCTCCTAATAACATCACATTAGGAGATGAGGTTTCAACATATGAATTTTGAGGAGATACTAGCATTCAGCCCACAACACAGTGCTTTATGAGATGGCCTCTCACAGCCTCATCCTCAGCTACATCTGTTTATATGTACTTTATTTCAGCCATGTCAACTTATTGAAGGCTTCTCTCTCATGTCATGCCACACTCTTCCATGTCTGTGCATTTGCACAGTGTTAGGGAATAATATTTCTTTCTCTAGTCTGGTGTTTCTATGATGAGGGAGGAAGTTCTGCTAGAATAACATTCCTGACTTTATTTCCCTTTTCATATCCTCACACTCTTCACTCCAGAGCAGGTAGATTGTGGCTTCTCTAGTCGGAGGGTTTGGAAAGAGAAAGTGATCATGAGTATGCCAGCTCCTCTTTCTTTTTGTCAGGAGCTGGTCCATCCTCCTTGACTCCTCATGTTCTCCTGGTCCAGCATTGCCTGCAACTGGTTGTCTGACCAAATCACTATTAGAGTCTAGAGTCTGTTTGCCCACACATGCCACCTGTATCCTCCACCTGAGCCTCTTTTTAAGGTTTTCTTCGTGGCTCCTGTCTCAATCAGTTGGGGGTGTTGTAACAAACTACCATAGACATAGACTGAGGGGACTATAAACAACATAGATTTGTTTCCCACAGTTCTGCGGGCTGGAAGTCCAAGATCAGGGTGCCAGCACAGTCAGGTTTTCATGAGGGCCCTCCTTCAGGTTGCCAATTTCTTTCTGTACCATTACATAGAAGAAAGGGATGAAGAAATTCTCAGGGTCCCTTTTGCGAAGACATCCTATTTATGACTCCTCCACTCTTACGACCTAATCACGTCCCAAAGGCCCCACCTCCTAGTACCTCCTAATGCCATGCCACTGGGGGTTAGGATTTCAACATATGAATTTTGAGGGGGAAACACTCAGTTTATAACAGTCCCCCTTTGCTGTCTTCTTTGGATTATGTCTCAATTAATTATTATTTTGAGAAAAGGGGTGTTATTTTGGGGCTCCCATGAAACTACAACACGTGTTGTCTTTTCCTGCTGTGTCTTTTCCTTTCTTTTTATCTTTTAAATATTCATCTCAGGCATCATTCCCTCTTGGTTTTCCTCCTTTCTTCTTCTGTGCTCCTGTGGAATCACACGCTTCCTTCTCCATAGCTTATTTTCTTGTCTCTCCCCCACTAAACTGCAAGCTTCTTGGGTGCAGAGACTGATGGGTTAATCTTTGTCTTCCCAGTGCCTATCACACACAGAACCTGGCATACAGTAGGTATTGGATAAAGGTATTTGGAATGGAGTAATGAATTATGAGAAGATCTAAGAGCTAAGATCAATTTTTAATCCACCAATACTGAATTATAACAGTTAAGTCTTATAGTCACAAAGAAAATCCATGAGTGTGTTTTCTTCTTCAGAAACTGTTCATCTTTCATGCCGCTGTCTTATACCACTTTATATACATCATAATTATGAAGCTACGCCCCCAAGGGTTTTTTCTGAAAATTACTCAAACCCCAACTCCAAATGCCCTAGCAGTATATAAGTATTGGCACCAACGTTTCCTTCCTAATGTTATTATTTTGATTGATATGTCCAGTAAATATAGAGATGAGTGTGAGTGTGTGTATGCACCTTGGGAATGGAAGTCTGTAGTCGGGGCTTAGCAGCAGAACACTGGGGATGAGAAGCTGAAAATCTGATATATATTTTGTGGTCCTGGCTGCAAATAAATCCTGGCCTACACTAATAAAGTGGCTCATTTGAAGTCAGTGATTTTGAGATGAGGGGCACAGTAGCAACCAGTGATTGACTCAGCAGGCAGCAGATCAGGTCTTAAATCAAAGGGCAGCTTTCATCCTTGTTTCCTATGGACCCAGGCACCTGCCATTAATCAGCTGCTTTATTCCCACCTTGCACATGATTGACACCTATTTACTGTCCAGTTTAGTATCTTTTCATGTGTGTCAATCCTATCCTCCTAAATGGGTTGTAAGCCCCTCTGGAGCAGTGTGACAACAGGGATACACTTCTTTGTAGATTTGTAAGTCTGTTGCACAGTGCCTTGTATATACTTGATGCTCACAGAAGGTTTTTTGTGATTGATTCTTTGTAACACTAACAGCAAACATAACTTTCAGCATGTAAAACATGAAAATAGTTACAAATCTCTGTCTTTAATCTCTAAAAGGTAATGGAAACCTTTAACTATTTGATCCTCTCATTGTCTCTCCTTTACTTCCCCTTTTATGACAAAATAAAGCAGATTTTTTTCCTGCTAATTTACCTAAGCAAAGGGTTATTGCAGCTGAAGATGAAATAGTTGGAATCCTGGAATGTTTTAGTGACTCCCAGGTTCAATATCGGTAAATAATGTGGCATTGCTGAGTTCTGGGAGAAAATAAATGCTTTAGCTTCAAAAACTAGCTGTTAAACAGAGACAGGTGTATCATGTTTACAAGGAATGTGACATTATAAACTCAGTCAAAACAACCCATCCAGATGTGCAGTGATCTGTATCCATGATCTCAGAGAACTCTGTCACAGGTTTTATGGGTAATTTTTGTTTGGGAGCATTTAGACACCTTAGCAGCCAACTGGAATGTGGCCAGTATCAGTAACAACACACAGATGAAAAACCATTATCTAATCAACTCCCATCAAACCAGTCAGTGGTAAAACAGTGCTTCTCTGAAACACTTTTTACAGATAACATTTTGGTTGTTAAATTTATGAAGTGTAAAGTTACATAACTTCTTTTTTGAAAAAGTCAAGGCTGCATTTTCATACACACATCCACCCACAAATACAGTTTGGCAGTGGAAGTACTAATAAGGTCATGGACAAAAATAAATTACATAAATTGTATTTAGCAATTTTCAACACTCACTGAGAAAGTCCACGCAGGGGGCATGGCCTTGCCAATTATGAAAAATGTTATCCTGAATAATCAGCAGAGTGTGTTGACAAAAATGTCAGCATGAGCGGAGGCAGTGTACTTCATCTACTGGCGTGTGAGATACACCTTTTTGAACCCAAAGTTTTGTTAATTTAACGTGTTTTCATCTTACAGGCACACTGTATATTCTTACTATAAATTTGGTAAAGGTAGTCCTTGTCTTAAAAGAAACTGTTTCTATTCTATATCATGGTGTATATCATGGGAAAATGTTACTGCATCAATCATTTGGTTGGGAGAGGGGTGACTATCTTTCTTCTGTGCTTCAGACATTAGGTGCTCTCTGCCAAAAGAATAAAGAAATGCCCACAATTTACTTGAATGCCCTACTAGAAGGGCACTGGGATCACCTAGATTATAGATCTCTGTTCCTACCAGGATAAAATTGAATTTCCTGGGTCCTTTCTGTTCTCAACCTCACTGGATTCAAGGTGTAGGGAACCCTAGCCCTCTAGTACACACACACCTGAGCTTACAGATATGGATGGGCATGTTGGCCATTAACTGCTCCACTAACATGCAGTTACTTGGGCTACTTTGAATATACACCCAGGAGAAATTACAGAAGTGAAGGTGTGATGGGATATTGGATACTTCTTATTGGAGAGTGCCATTATTTTAGTTTCCAAATGTCAATTTTTGGTTTAATAAATTTCAGAATCAAAAAGAAGATTTTTGAGATACTTGATTTTAATTGCTCTCTTAGTCATTCTTCTGAAAGTACTTCCTCCGTGGTCACAAGTTGCCACCTAACACGAATCCAAAACCACTTCCTAAATGGGAAGACCCCTTTTCTCACTTCGAAGGAGTTGGCCCTGACTGCTGACCTGTTCTCTCTGTCCCATGCCTCCTGTGGGCATCTCTGCTTTTTCTCTTTCCTTTTCTAGCTTCTCTTTTTTCCTTCATTTCTTTAAATGCAGGAGCTTCCTAAATTGTGTCTTTACTCTTTTCCTTCTTGGTGTTCATCGGTAATCTCATCCACTCACATGGCTCCAATTACGATTTGTGTGAAATAGCTCTCAAGTTTATATCCTCCCTCCTGAATTACTGGAACACACTCCCACGGTGCTTGTGTGTTTCATATGTATCGTACTTCACTCACCATTTTGAAGTTCCTTAAAATTGTCTTCTCATTCTCGATTCCTCATTCTTGTTAACTGAAGCATCACTATTATGGTTAGATGGGATCCAAATTTCAAACTTTGTCTTGACTCTCCTTTTGCCTCAAGATCTAAAGATTTATCAAATTATGTCGTTTCCTTCTTATTGTTGTGTCTTAGATCCTCTTAGATCCCCTCCTTTCTCATTGTCAACCCTCAATTCATGTTTTTATTGTCTTCTTCTCAGAAAGTTAATACAACCTTTTAACAGGGATCTAAGTCTCTTTTTGGATTTCAATTCATCTCATAAAATACTTTCAGATTTATTTTTGTGAAAAAAATTTTTTTCAGTATCACTTCACTGTTTTAACAGTCATCTGTCTCACTCACTAAATATTCATCGAGTAGAACTACATATGACTAAGGAATCCCTTTGTTGGATATGTACCTAAAGAAAATGAAATCAATATCTCATAGAGATATCTGTGCTGCCATGTTTACAGCAGCATTATTCACAGTAGCCAAGGCACGGAAAGAACCTGTGTCTGTTGCTGAAGAATGGATAAAAATGCTGTGATATACACACAGAGAAGAGTATTTTTCAGCCTTAAAAAAGGACATACTGACAACAATGATGAACCTGGAGAACATTATGCTAAGCGAAGTAAGCCAGACCCAGAAAGACAAATATGGCATGATCTCATTTATATGTGGAATCTTAAAAAGAAAAAAAATCAAATACATAGAAACAGTTGAATAGTGTTTACCGGGAGCAGGGAAGCAAAGAAAATAGGGAGATGTAGTTCAAAGGATAAAACTTGTTGTTATGTACGATGAATAAGTTTAGAGTGCTAATGTGTTGCAGGAGGACTATAAATAATATCGTATTAAAAATTTGTTATGAGAATATATTTTGCATGCTCTTGACACTCACACACACGCATACACACACACACACACGAATTAACTATGGAAGGTGATGTAAAATTTGCTTACTTGTTGTAATCATTTCACTTTGTATATGAAAACATCATGTTATATACCTGAAATATATACAATAAAAATATGTATTGAGTTTGTACTATGTGCTTGGGACTTGCATAAATTCTGGTGTACAAATGTGAAACATGATCTTGTCTTCAAGCAATTCCTAAGCAGGTAACCCATAACTATAATGCAGGGTGATTTGTATAATGATATAAGTATTTTCCTACCTCTAAAGCAGCTGCTTAGCATTCCTTTCCTTTTTATACTACACAATTTCTTGCCATTTTAAAGACCTAGATATAATACCATCTACATTATGGTGTTTTTCCTTGTCTCTTTGATCATATTTCCTTCATTTGAAGTACTATATAATTTATTCTCTGAATCATTTATTTGGAAATTAATCACCCATTAGTTTGTCATTTCTTCCGATATCAATTTTAACTGTAATTTAATGTTTAATATTTTGTCTTGTATTCTCATTTAGGTTGTCCATGTTCCAAGATTAGCGATTAGGTCTTAAGCTTCTTTATAGTCTCCCCTAAACTTTATACTACATTGCTATTAGGTATTCAAATGAAAACATGTTTCAAATGATAAATATTAAGTACATTTTACTGGGTAAATTAATATCTTCTTTTCTACCCTGATTTAACTCCAATACTGACATAAAATGGTTTCAACTATTTTTATACACAAATTTTTGAACAATAAAGTTTATTTTTAAGTGGGCATTTTCAACCTTCTATCCTATTCAGACTTGTCCTTGCAATTTTTAAGTCCCATCTCTTCTAACAGTTCCCACAAGAATTGTTGTTAAAAATGAAATTCAATGTAGTCTCCTGAGAGATGAAATATGTCCTTCAAAATAATTTCACCACAATACATTTTCTGACTCAGGAGATTTTGATTTTTGTCAACTTGGTCTCAAGGCAAACCTTGAGTATTAATATAAAGAAATAAAACGCAGTGCTAATGATACAGAGACTGCAAATTCCATTAGATAATATTCTCTATTTATGTGGAATAATGAACTAATTCAAGATTTTAACATAGTAAAGTATTAAAAATTAAATTACTACAGTGATTGCATCATTTCTGATTGCTGCTATAACAACCACAGACTTAGTGGCTTCAAAGAGCAGAAATTTATGTGTATTTACAGCTTCATAGATCAGAAGTTCAACATGAGTCTCTCAGAGCTAAAATCAAAGCATCTGAAGGCTGC
Source organism: Papio anubis (assembly GCF_008728515.1). Lineage (NCBI taxonomy): Eukaryota > Metazoa > Chordata > Mammalia > Primates > Cercopithecidae > Papio > Papio anubis. The sequence goes on from NC_044978.1 coordinate 50,771,190, forward strand.
TTTCTTCCTGCAGAACGTAGGGGAGATTTTATTTTCTTGCCTTTTCCAGCTTTTAAAGACCACTGGCATCACTGGCCCCCTCCTCCAGCTTCAAAACCAGCGACGGTGGGGGCCAAGTGAATCCTCCAGTCCCAGTCCAGTTTTTGGATGACTCAGTGCTGGCTGACATCTAGATTGACATTGACATTGTGACACAGGACTCTGAGTCACAGTGTGGGGTATTTTGTTACACAGCAATAGAAAACTAATGCATCATATGATCTACCACTAAGTCTGCGGTTATTTGTTATAACAGCAATAGGAAACTATGTAATCACTGCAATAATTTAAATTTTAAATACTTTAGTATATTAAAATCTTGAATTAGTTCATTATTCCACATAAACATAGAATATTAGCCAATGGAATTTGCCATCCCTGTATCATTATCATTGCATTTTATTTCTTTACACTCAATGTTTGCCTTGAGACCAAACTGACAAAAATCCCCTGAGTCAGAAAATGTATTGTGGTGAAATTATTTTGAAGGACATATTTCATCTCTCAGGAGACTACACAGAATTTCACTTTTGACATGTGTTCTGAGGGTCATTAATTCAATTAGATGCTCTTTTAAACAGTGATTCCTTGTTCTAATAACATTAAGGAGCACTATATACTCTATGCCTACTCTTGGATAATTAAAATATACATTAGTAGGAAATAAACTTTCACACGATTTAACTCAAATGTGAAGTACATTAATTTGACCATGGGTCACCCCCTGCTACTTCCTCCCCTGCCACCTATTTTCAAGCAGTATCTACTAACAGCCTTTAGGATACCTTTTGCAAAATTTTGGTTTACTCTAATTTTCCTATACTTTTTAAAATAAGAAATTGAGCTGGGCATGGTGGCTCGCTCCTGTAATCCCAGCACTTTGGGAGGCTGAGGTGGGTGGATCACCTGAAGTCAGGAGTTTGAGACCAGCCTGACCAACACGATGAAACCCCGTCTCTACTAAAAATACAAAAAATTAGCCGGGCCTGGTGGCAGGTGCCTGTAATCCCAGCTACTCAGGAGGCTGAGGCAGGAGAATCACTTGAACCTGGGAGGCAGAGGTTGCAGTGAGCCAAGATCGTGCCATTGCACTCCAGTCTGGGCAACAGAGTGAGACTCTGTCTCAAAAAAAAAAAAAAAAAGTAAAAAAGAAATTGAATGGTAGAGAGATTGGAGCTTTCTCAAAGTCTCTTAATTTAGGCAGCAAAATGAGTTTAGAGCATAACAAAACTAGAACTGAGGCCTCCTGGTTCCTGTGTCCTTTACCTCTGCTGATCAAAGTTTGCTTTAGGGGAATACGTGAGCAGATGGTTAATAGCATCAAGAGGCAAGGCCTGAGATATCATCTCACATCAATCAGAATAGTGATTATTAAAAAGCCATGAAGCAACAAATGCTGGCGAGGTTGTGGAGGAATAGGAACACTTTTACACTGTTGGTGGAATGGAAATTATTTCAACCATTGTGCAAGACAGTGTGATGATTCCTCAAAGATTTAAAACTGGAAATACCATTTGGCCCAGCAATCCCATTACTGGGTATACACCCAAAGGGATATAAATCATTGTGTTACAAAGATACATGCATGCATATGTTCATTGGAGCAATATTCACAATAATAATGATATGGAATCAACCCAAATGCCCATCAATGATAGACTGTATAAAGAAAATGTGGCACATATACACCATGGAATACTATGCAGCCATAAAACGAAACAAGATCATGTCCTTTGCAAGGACATAGATGAAGCTGGAAGCCATTATCCTCAGCAAATTAATGCAGGAACAGAAAATCAAACAGCGCATGTTCTCAATTATAAGTGAGAACAATGAGAACACATGGATACAGGGAGGGGAACAACACACACTGGGGCCTGTTGGGGGAGGATGTGGGGGAGAGAGCATTAGGAAAAAGAGCTAATGCATACTTGGCTTAATACCTAGGTGATGGGTTGATAGGTGCAGCAAACCACCATGGTACACGTCTACTTATGTAATAAACCTGCACATCCTGCACATGTACCCCGAAACTCAAAAAATAAAATAAAATAAAAGAAGAAGCAATGCCTGTTTTTCCCTTCTTGACTCACTTCTCCTGCCCTCCCATTATACCATGACCTGAAGCTCAGCCATCAGAGTGTTTGTAATGGAAGCTTCAGTACAAGTGAAAAAGTCTTTAGGAGGAAAAACACTTTATTCTGTTAGCAATTGCTTGCAATTTAGGATGAATTAAGTATTTACGGTTTTGATAGCTGGGCGTGGTGGCCCACACCTGCAATCCCAGCACTTTAGGAGGCTGAGGCGGGTGGGTCATTTGAGGTCAGGAGTTCCAGGCCAGCCTGGCCAACATGGTGAAACTCTGTCTCTACTAAAAATACAATAAATAAATTAAAAAAAAAAAAAAAAATTAGCCAGGCGGTAGTGGTGCATGCCTGTAATCCCAGCTACTCGGGAGGCTGAGGCAGGGGAATTGCTTGAGCCTGGGAGGAGGAGGTTGCAGTGAGCTGAGATCAGGGCAGTGAGCTGAGATAAGGCCAATATGCTCCAGTCTGGGCAACAGAGTAAGACCCTGTCTCAAGAAAAAAAGAAAAAAGTTATGGAAAAATATGTAATAACTGAGGATCCTAGGTCACTGAAGAGGAGTATAGTGCTTCCCTGGACTCTGTTTTTTTTAGAGGTCCTACTTTTACTTTCTCTGGCCACACCACCCCTGTGGGGTGAGACTTGTGCAGTGGCCAATATACCTTTTCCACCCAGAGCCCACATTTCCCCTTTAGACCATATTTCAGCTACCAGAGAGCCCAGAGTTGCCCTGCTAAAGGGCCTTGCCCCCATTCCTCAGATGCGGGCAAGTATCTTCCCTGGGACCACCCTTCGAAGGCAGACCATGCCACGGCATCCATGCAGTGGACCCAAAGGGTGGCCAAGGGATGGTGGCTGTTTTTGTGGGGTGTACACAATTCCCAGGCCCATCATAGTATAAGCTGAAGTCGAAGTTCCAAAGAGAAGGTGAATGTCTTGAAAGTGGGGAACTGCTTTTCCTAGAGCCTCAATATTTAGGCACAAAGCACTGAGTCTGCATATTCTGAATTAGAACCTGCCCTGTCCGATTCCTCAAGGATCTAGAACTAGATGTACCATATGACCCAGCCATCCCATTACTGGGGATATACCCAAAGGATTATAAATTATGCTGCTATAAAGACACATGCACACGTATGTTTATTGCAGCACTATTCACAATAGCAAAGACTTGGAATCAACCCAAATGTCCATCAGTGACAGATTGGATTAAGAAAATGTGGCACATATACACCATGGAATACTATGCAGCCATAAAAAAGGATGAGTTTGCGTCCTTTGTAGGGACATGGATGCAGCTGGAAACCATCATTCTTAGCAAACTATCACAAGAACAGAAAACCAAACACCGCATGTTCTCACTCATAGGTGGGAACTGAACAATGAGATCACTTGGACTCAGGAAGGGGAACATCACACACCGGGGCCTATCATGGGGAGGGGGGAGGGGGGAGGGATTGCATTGGGAGTTATACCTGATGTAAATGACGAGTTGATGGGTGCAGCAGACCAACATGGCACAAGTATACATATGTAACAAACCTGCACGTATGCACATGTACCCTACAACTTAAAGTATAATAATAATAAATAAATTAAAAAAAAAAAGAAAAAAAAAAAAAAAAAAGAACCTGCCCTGTCAAGTTGTTAGGAAACTGTATTTATCAAGTTAAGTGGATAGAGCATATTTTATTTAGTAGTTTTTAGCTGGATTTATACCTTTCAACTATTTAGACATGTGGTATGTGGGCTTCCGTTTGTGCGCTTGTCCCTGCCTGCCGTGCGGTTTCCCGCTGGGCTGGCAGAGGGTGTGTTTTGTGTGTACACATATGCACACATTTGTTGAAGAGGCACACAGTGATAACAGGAGTGGAGGGGGTGGGGATGTAAGACAAATCAATTTTCCAGCATTACTCTTGGACCTGTCATTCTTTGTCGTCAAAATAAAATCGATTCTTCGGTACATGAGATTAATTTTAGACATTACATCTGGTAAGTATTTATTAGGTAATATCTAGAACAATTTAAAAATATTTGCTGCCTTTACATAGTACATTCATCAGCAGTTAAATTCCTTGATTGAAATTCTCAGTTCAGCTAGATTCCGAGGAACCCAAATATTGACATATTTCAGTTATTGACAATCTCCTTTGTCCCAATTCTTTTAGCCCAGTGTTTATAAAGGGTGATTACAATATCAGCAGCACCAACCACCTGGGAACTTGTTGGAAAACAAAATCTGGACAGTCAGTCCCCAATCCCTAAGCCTAACCTAAAACCCCTAAGGTGGGCAGATTCAGAAGTCCACTTAAGCAGCTCTCCGTGTGATTCTGAAGCTTGGCTGCAGGTAAGGGTTGGGAACCAGCTCCTTGGCCTATACTGACTTCTTGATAAAGTTGATTAGAGGCAAATATGGCTGAAAATTTTCTTTGTTCCTGGTTATATTGGTTCAACAGACCCAAATACACACCACTGGGAAAAACAGCATAATTTTATAATTGAAATACAGAGAGCTTTCACTTTAAGTATTTTTTTTTTTTTTTTTTTTAGAAGAAATGAGTGCACTATTGTAGTTTAGATATTGCAGCAATTGCAAGATTTTGTCTGCTTGGTGCTTTTGCTAATACTTGCTCTCTTTTGGATTTCCTTATTTTTATATTTACCAGTAGTTTCAAGTTGCGGTTTTGGATATTGTTTTCCAGGTTCAAAACCTGAGAGGTGCTTCATTAAGTTTTGAAATGCCGCACAACTGAATCAATAACTTGAAACTGAACTTCAGAGTTGGAAAGTAGCAAAAGAAAAATGCCACTGTTTCTCCACATGTAATTTAACTTCCATAAGGAAAACAAATCTGTTGCTTGGTTTTTTTGTTTTTTTGTTTTTTTACAGTTTCATTAAATTCTCTGATCACAGTATTAGTGAGCAAACCCACTCTGATATTCACTGTAATTGAATAATAATAAAAAAGGAGTGTTTTTATCTAGTGGCATAAAAAGAAGATGCAAAATAAATTGTACTGATTTTTGGACTTTCAGTGAGGGTTAATATTTATTTACTAATTGACATTTAATATAATTTTACTTTGTATTTACTTAGAAATAAAGTGAATTGATATAAAACAGAGAGGAAAGCAAGAAAGGATTGAATATAGAAGTGCTCCAGGATCAAAGCTGGTGTGTCATGGGACAACTTTTACAAGTTAGTTATTGGTCATCTTTCTGTCTTTATTAATCCACTGTTTCAATATGAACACTGTAGCCAGTGAGACTGCTTCAAATGAATGTGAAAGAAAGCTGATCCTCATCTGCTGAAACCTGCGAAGCCTACTTGTAGGCCTTGCTAACCTGTGAAACCACCTCTATTGTTAGCCATCGTTTTTTATTTTTATTTTTTAAAGGACTGATGTATTCAATAGGTAGAATTAGAATATGATTTGCACCTCTTGACTTCTTATTTATAATTCTTCTTCCTCATTTCTGGGGTCTATGTTTTGTCCCTTCAAATGTACATTAAGCTTTTTAAGATCCAGGGTCTTTATTTCATTTGCATTTCTACCAGCACCTAATAGTTTTCTACTCTTAGTGAAAACTAAATAAATTATTTGAAAATAATTAACATTGTAGCTCACTCGAGTAAAGTCAAATTGATAGTGCACCAGTGTTACAAAGGGATATAGAACATACATGGTGAAAAGTGAACATCTCACCTAATTCCAAAGCTTTGTCTTTGGACCTTCATTTTTCTTATTTTATATAAAGGGTTTCTATAATATACGTTAGAATTCTTATTATTAACATTATTTTTAAGTGACAAATAATTGTATACATTTATGGGGTACAATGTGATTTTTGATATATGTATACAATGTGGTTGATTAAATCAAGATAATTAAAATATCCATCATCTCATTCACCCATTGTTTTCTTAGTTATTTGAAATTTTTTCTTAGTTATTTTAAAACTCAAACATTTATATTAAAAATACAGGTTGCCTATGGTTCCATTCAGAGAAAGGAAGTAGCAAGTAAATTCTTGCATTGTTTTACAGAAAAGAAAGAGAAACATAATGTTGCAGGATGAGAAAATTCTAAAAAAGAAAATATGATGGTTGGGGGAATATATATATCAAAAATTTTCTTGGTTTTATACTTACAAAATAATTTTCAAGTTTTAATTTTTATTTACTTGAAGATTTTTATGCACATTTGAATATTAATGTGTTTCTTCTCAAAATGAATATTTGAAATTAAAAAATAAGAAAGGATGATGTCTATATCTTTTGCAATCTGCAGTAATTAAAACGAGTCCATACCTCAATTCTACTCATTTTGAGAAAAGTAAATTTCTCAATATTATACATTATATGCCTACACTATGGCATTTTATTTTATATTCTTAAAATATGTACTTTAAGAAATGACTATTAAAAGGAAAGAAGTAAATACAGCTTCATCAGATTGTATCTTGGGCTTTAGATTTGCAATTGTTTAAAACTCGTAGAAACAAGAATATGATCAAATATTAAAACTGAGCAATATGAATGGATGACATTCTACTCACATAACAACACAACGTACTGAAAAAGGCATATCTTGCATTTCAGTCCAACTATTTTTCAAGTTTGCCGTGAGTATGTATTATTTGTGTACCATGTGCAAAGTGTCTTTCTAGGAGCTATTGCTACAAACGTGAATTTTAAAAAATTAATTTTCCTGCTCCAAAGTAGCTTATAGTAGAGAGAATTAAAAATACAGAGATAATTAAATATAAAGTTATCTATGACCATTTTTCACTAACAGTTTGATACTATAAACAACTAACTGTCACTGGGGTGCACTCAGCAAAATTTTTAAATTTTAATATTTAAATATGAAATCTAATTAATGTGTCACGAACAATGGTAACAGAAACTGGTAAGATGAAAAAGTGTTAGTCCCACTTATACTGAGAAGCTGGTTTAATGAATCTGCTCTTGCTAGATATAAAATAATTAGCTAACCTACATTGGGAAGGTCAGGTATTTTGTAATGTCTAATAAATATAGAGGATATATATCTATGATTATAAAATAATACTGCGATTTTGCACCTACAAGGTTAATTTTGTATTACAAAAGTAAATTGAGACCTTGTATGTCTCAACCTTGTATGATTTAATATGCAATCACTGAATCATATTTTTAGCTTGGTCTTCAGCTCATCCTCAGGAGATTCTAAAGAGGGATGTTGGATGCATGTTGATATAGTATCTAGACAGGTAAAGGTAGACTGTGGTGTGTTAGGACCACGAATGTGTTATAAAAGCAAAGTGAAGGTACTGCAATTTGTAGATCACAACACCATTTGTGAACCTCCAGACACCCACATTTAATCCTCACCTATCCTTCTGGGGTAAGATTGTAGTGTGCAGTTTTATTGTGTTTTACAGGTGGGATAAATAACTAGTTTCACGTTGTTTTTGGAGTAGGGAATAAAACAGAGCTCTTTTTACTTCTTACCCTGTAATTTGGCCACTGCTTTCCCTTAACAAGTCATTATATTCTCTTTCACAAGTGTCTCAAGTTATTTCTTATTTTGAAATCCTGTCTTCTCAGTTAGATTTGGGACTGGGCCGCTTCTTCCATATCGTAAAACACTGATCATACAGTAAATGCTTATAGTCCTTGATATATGTTTTAAAAGTTTTTAAAATTTTGTATTTTATAAGAATTGCTGATACTGAATGGAAAAATTAAACATCACAGGAATGCTGATTCACAAGTATCCTCTGACTGCTGGCACATTGAATACTGACTTTGGCTTTGAGGGGCCTGTGCCTTCCTAACACATTTTTTCACTTGCAATAACAAAGTTGCAGTTTTCTGACTTTTACAAATGAAAAGTGCTGTAGAATAAGCAAAAAATGGGTTTTAACTCCTCTGAGAAACTTATTATGTAAATATACATTATTATGATAATAAATAATAATAATCTATTTTCTGAAGCATAATGCCAGTGCAAAAGTCATTTGGGGAGGCAAACATTTGTTAGTTGTATGGAGGTTTCATCAAATCAAGTCTCCATTCCATGATAATAGATACTTAAATGGATTTTTCTATTTCATGAAGGCACTTCAAAGTTTAGAAGCAAATGCATTGTTAGAAAGATCAGATAATAAAAAAGATAATTTTTCAAAAATCTTTATGGCCTACCAAATTTGTTGCATGAAAAGAGCAGAAAATCACAATCCTTTGGAAAATTGAATTTGATTCTTTTTAATTTATTTGTTCATTCCAGTTACAAGTCCAATCACAGGTTTCTCAGACTTGCTGAGCTTGGGCTTTTATTCGACTCAAGGTGTTTTAATTTTGAATGTAGCTTTTATAGTTTTTGCTTTTAGGGAAAAGAAAGTTGCCTGCCCTTTTTTTTTTTTTTTTGTAAGAGACTATTATAAAATTCAACTATAAGATTAAAATAGGATCAGTGGTTCTCATAGTTGGGAGATATTTGTGATGCCTTATTCATCTCTGTTAATAAAGAGTTTCAAAGTTATGTTAATGAGCTGCACCTGAAGGAACTAGGGGATTCTTGAAAAGCTGGAACTAAAGGAGGATGCAAAGACTGTAATATAGTTGAAAATTATAACATGGAAGAGGACATAGTCTTGTTCAATTTTGAGCCAGAAGGTAGAAATGAAAAATTTAGGTGTAAGTTATGGGAGAGTGCTTTTTAATTCAACTTAAGGAAGGGGTTCCTGGTAATGTTCCTAAATACAGAAAGTATTCATACTTCCCTGAGGAATTCTATAGAAAGGATTCCTGAATCCTGTTGAGGACTTGAACCCGTAGGTCCTATAAACCTCTCAACTCTTAACATTTTGGCAGTTCCATTAGAATCTGTTTTTACTGCAAAATCCGAAATACAAAACTCAAGTAGTTCTCAAATGGATGCCTGCCTCCTAATTTTCCAAGTTCATTGATTAAAATACCACTTTTCCCAATTCCAAGTATCGAAACGTTCATCGTTTTCATTTTTATTTCTCCTAAAATCTCTCATAACTCACCAGTCACCTAAGCCTATCGGTTCTTGTTTCTCAGTGTCACTCTTAATTATTATGTTATTTGTTCTCATCTGTCCAGTCAAGGCCCTCATCAATTTAGACCTGTATTGCCACAACTTCTTAACATGTCTTTCTAATATTTGCATATATAGTCCTTAATCTGTAATTTCCTTTCGTATACTTTTATGTCACTCTCATTAAGAATATAACACTTAATCCTTTCCATGCGTTCAGATTTTCTCAATCCAGTATTTAAAATCTTTCTTAATGTGGCCCCAACTTATCAATATTTTCTCTTACTGCTTCCAAATGTCAGCCAGTTTGTTCCTTTTGACTCCCCTTAACCCAACACACAAGCTATAGGTACAATATAGGTAAAATCTTACAATCTCTTGTGTCCCTCCAAGAATGTTTCTTAGACCTAACTTATCCCACAATAACCTTTCTTTTATTTTGAAATTAACTTAAAACCCACCATGTGATTTATGTCAAAAGAATATCCACTTTTTAAAATAGCTGTCCACTAGTTTGTTTACATGTGTACGTAAAAGTTACAAACATCACTTTCCTATTTTAAAATCCATGACTCTATATTTCATTTTATAATTTTCCATTGACTCTAAAGCAGTGTATACCATGAACATATATTAAACACACATCAAATTCCTATCAAATGATGAAATAAAAAATTATAAGTAGTATATGTTAAATGGAGAAATGGATCAAAGTGACTTCTCAGGGAAAGACCTCTAAGATATCTGTGGGTAGATGTGCTTATACTGATTCTCTTAGAATTGGAAATAGTTGTGAGTGCCAATAGAGTCAGCCCTGATTTAACACATGTCTTTTCTCTTGGTCCATTTTGATGAGCAGTATGCCATGGGCTATTAGCCCCCAAAACATTTTGCGTTAAATAAGATATCTCACTGCACATAATTCTCATTTTGCAGTTAGAGCTTTAGGCTTTATTACATCTGAAATACCATGGAACACATAATCTTGACTTTGATTTTTTACAATGTATTCAGGACGAACAGAGATTTTAGTGAATTTGATTCATATCATCAGTTCATTTATTAGAAGATATAATGACAGAACCATAAACCTGTCACCCGAGGTGGCACTAATGAACTACTTTTGTGAGCTCCCTAAGAAATAAGGGTAATATTTGAATTGAAATGGACATGGTTCTTTATTTCTAGAGGTGCAAAAATTGTACTTGTAGGTGTGAGATCCTGTCCTTGCCTGTGATTGATGTGTTTTTTTGATGAAAGAATGCCATTCTGCTGAAATTCCCAGAATTTTTATTGTAGTCTTATCCTCATCTCAATCTTAATTTCCTATACTTATTGGACATTTCAGGTGTTCTCTTTCCTTTAAAGTAATGAGAGAAAGATAAATAGCAAATATAAATATGATTTATCTATAGAACTTTTAGTTTTTAATGTCTTAGCCTTAAAGGAATCTATCACAGAACTACTAGTCCCAGGAATGTCTGTCTACACAACATTAAATAATTAGCAGTTCACCAACATAATACCACCACCAACATCACAAATCATATAATTGAGAGTCTGCAGTAGAAGCAGACATTAGTAATTATAGCAAAGGTTATTTAATTATAGATGAAATAAGTGCTATGAACAAAATGAGTACATAACAGAGACCTGATCAGTCTGGAAGGGACAGGGGAGTTAGGGGAGGAGCAGGGCCAGGGAAGCTTCTCTGAAGAAGTGACATTCAAAGAGACAGGAAGTGTGAGTAGAAGAAAGGAGTGGGTTAGGTGAAGATCGGGGACTGAGTGGGGATGGGGCTTTTAAGCAAAGGAAACAACTTGTTTAGTGGCAAGAAGTTACTTAGCTCTTCAGAGTAATGAAGGAGTAATCATGTGCCTTGAACATAATGAGAAAAGAAAGGAGGATATGTGAGGCTGGATGAAAAAGTGAATAGAGGCCATATCACAAAAAAAATGTTGTTAGTAAACATAAGGAGTTTGAATTTTATTCTAAGAGAGTGGGAAGCCCTACTCTAATGACATGATCCATTTTAAAGATTACTCTGATTTTTGAAAGGAAAAAGACCGGAAGCAAGAGATCAGCTAGGAAGTTTTAGCAATACTTTCAGAGAGAGAGAGAGATGAAGGTACTTGAGTCAGGAGAGAAGGGGATGGATTTGAGATGGATCAGGGAGGTAGAACATGGTGATTGCTGTTAAGTAGAGGATAAGAGAGAAGAGCTGTCCTTCAAGATTTATGGTAGAAACAACTTGATGAATGGTACTGTCATTTACTGAATGGGAAATGGTAGAAAAGAAACAGGTTTTTGAGTTTAGTTTAGGCCAGGTTGGGTCCTGAGTTGCCTAAAGTGGGGCTGGGAGGAATGCAGTTGGATAGTCAATGGATAACTGAGACAGCAGTACTGAACAGGACACAGAATTTGAGCCACTTTTGTTCCTAATTTTCTCCAAATGAGAGCAGTTTCAGCATACTTTTGTACACCAAAACTAAACAGACAAAAAATAAAAAGTACCCCCGCACAAATTCAGTTTCAGAAATGTTGATGAATAATATGCATTTATTAGCAAGGTTTTGGGAGGCAAGAAAGGATGTTCATGGCATAGCAAAGCTTCTCATTTAGCTCCCTTGAAATATTTTAGCTCTTTCCCAAGGGCTCTTTCTCAACAGCAGCTGCTTCATCTCTTACCCTCTTTTTCTACAATCCTCAACTTCACCCTTACCACTGCCTCACCCCCATCTTCCACAATAAATCTTTATTTCTGTAAGTTTAGCTTTCCCTTATTTCCTGTCATCAATAGAGTCACCACTCACCTTCTCATCAAAACAAAGATCCAGTTCAGAAGCTACCTGCCAAAGAATGGTGAAGTTTGAAAGGACAGGGAAGACTGTAAAGAGTAAACAAATACTTTCCTGCAAAATAAACATGTTAATTACATATTCAGGATAATGTAAGCTATGAGTGGAATTTCAACTTGAAAAATTTACTACTGGAGAGAGAGATATTAAAGGAGCTATTGTCTAGCAACTTGAAAGGGAGGAGGAAATCCAAAAGACTAGAGGTTCCCTAAACAGAGGAAAAAGAGATTTACAAAGAATGTAATGATCAATTTATCAAATCTGTCAAGAGGTAATTTGCATATTTAAAAATACAAATGAGGCTGAGCATGCTGGCTCATGCCTATGATCCCAGCACCTTAGAAGGCCAAGATGGGTGGATCACCTGAGGTCAGGAGTTTGAGACCAGCCTGGACAACATGGTGCAACCCTATCTCTACAAACAATACGAAAATTAGCTGGGTGTGGTGGTGGGCGCCTGTAATCCCACCTACTTGGGAGGCTAAGGCGGCAGAATCACTTGGACCCTGGAGTCAGAGGTTGCAGTGAGCCGAGATGGTGCCACTGTACTCCAGCCTGGGTGACAGAGCAACACTCCATCTCAAAAAATCAAAACAAAACATAAAAACAAAAATACTACAAATGATAACATTTTACTTTATAAAAAATCTGCTATATATACTTTCAGAAAACAGAGAAATTGACAGGCCCGAATTTGTGCCCCAAATCTTGCTATGAATTTCTTTTGTCTAAACATGGCAACATTATTAAGTTTTTTAAAATTTAATGTTTAAACTTAATGTTTAATTAAATTTAAAAATGTTTGTGGGTACATAACAGGAGTGTATATTTATGGGTTACATGAGTTTTTTGTGTGTACATAATAGGTGTATGTATGTATGGGATACATGTGCTATTTTGGTACACTCATACAATATGTAATAATCACACTCGGGTAAATGGGATATCCATCATCTCAAGCATTTATCCTTTCTTTGTGTTATAAACAATCCAATTATATCTTTTAGTTATTTTAAAATGTACAATAACATTGTTGACTGTAGTCATGCTGTTGTGCTATCAAATATGAGATCTTATTCATTCTATATAGCTATATTTCTGTACCTATTAACCATCCCTTCTGTCCCCCCACCCAATAGCCCTTCCTAGCCTCTGGTAGTCATTATTTTACTCTCTATCTCCATGAGTTCAATCGTTTAAATTTTAGCTCCCACAAGTAAGTAGGAACATATAAAGTTTGTCTTTTGGTATGTGGCTTGTTTCACTTAACATAATGTCCTCCAAGTCCATCTATGTTGTTACAAATTATGGTATCTCATTCATTTTTTATGGCTGAATAGCAGTCCATTGTGTATATATATCACATTTTCTTTATTCATTTATCTGTTGATCCATTCAATTTAAGTTGCTTCCAAATCTTGGCTATTGTGAATAGTGCTGCAATAAACATGGGAGTGCAGATATCTCTTCAACATACTGATTTCCTTTCTTTTGGGTATATACCTAGGAGTGGGATTGCTAGATCATATGGTAGTAGTGCCATTTTTAGTTTTCTGAGGACCTCCAAACTCTTTTTCCTACTGGTTGTACTAATTTACATTCCCATCAACAGTGTACAAGGGTTCCTTTTTTTTAACATGCTTGTCAGCATTTGTTATTGCCTGTCTTTCTGATAAAAACCATTTTAACTGGGGTGAGATGTTACCTTATTGCAGTTTTGATTTCTATTTCTCTGATGATCAGTGATGTTGAGCACCTTTTTATATACCTGCTTGCCATTCATGTCTTCTTTTGAGAAATGTCTATTCATATCTTTTGCCTATTTTAAAAATCATATTATTAGATTTTTTCATATAGAGTTGTTTGAGTTCCTTATATATTCTAGTTATTAATTCCCTGTCAGATGGATAGTTTGCAAACATCTTCTCCCATCTGTGGGTTGTTTCTTCACTTTGCTGATAGTTTTCTTTGCTTTGCTGCAGCTTTTAAACTTGATGTGATTGCATTCGTCCATTTTTGCTTTAGTTGCCTGTGCTTGTAGAATATTACTCAAGCAATCTTTGCCCAGACCAATGTCCTGGAGAGTTTCCCCAATGTTTTCTTTTGGTACTTTCATAGTTTGAGGTCTTAGGTTTAAGTCTTTAACCCGTTTCGATTTGATTGTTGTATATGGTGAGAGATAGGGTTCTAGTTTCATTCTTCTGCATATGGATATCTAGTTTTTCTAGCACCATTTATTGAAAAGACTGTCTTTTCCTCGTGTATACTCTTGGTAACTTTGTCAAAAGTGGGTTCAATCATTTGTATAGATTTTTTTATGGGTTTCCTGTTCTGTCCCACTGGTCTATGTGCCTGTTTCTTTATGCCAGTACCATGCTGTTTTGGTTACTATAGTTTTGTAGTATAATTTGAAGTCAAATAATGTGATTCCTCTACTTTTGTTCTTTTTGTTCAAGATAGTGTTGGCTATTCTTGGTCTTTTGTGCACTCACGTAAATGTTAAAATTGTTTTTTCTATTCCTATGAATAATATCATTGATATTTTAATAGGGATTGCATTGAATCTATAGATTGTTTCAGGTAGTGTGGACATTTTAACAATATTGATTCTTCCAATCCATGAACATGATATAGCTTTCCTTTTCTCATGTGTCCTCTTCAATTTATTTCATCAATGTTTTATAATTTTTATTTTAGAGATCTTTCACTTTGGTTGTTAATTTCTAGGTGTTTTATTTTATTTGTAGCTATTGCAAATGGGATTACTTTCTTGATTTCTTTTTCAGACTGTCTGCTATTGGCATATAGAAATGCTACTAATTTTTGTATGCTGATTTTGTATCCTGCAGCTTTACTGAATTTTTTCATCAGTTCTAATAGTTTTTTTGGTGAAGTCTTAGTTTTTCCAAACATAAGATCATATTATTTGCAAACAAGGATAATTTGACCTCTTCTATTCGAATTTGGATGCTCTTCATTTATTTTTTTGTCTGACTGCTCTAGCTGAAATTCCAGTACTATGTTGAATAACAGTGGTGAAAGTGGGCATCCTTGTGATGTTCCAGATCTTAGAAGAATGACTATAGTTTTTCCCCATTTAGTATGATACTAGCTGTGAGTCTGTCATATATTTCTTTTCTTGTGTTGAGGTATGTTTCTTCTACATCCAGTTTATCCAGGTTTTTTTTTTTAAATCATGGCAGAATGTTAAATTTCATCAAAGCCTTTTTCATAATCAATTAAAGTGATCATATAATTTTGTCCTTCATTTTGTGGATATGGTGTATCACATTGATTGATTTGAGTATGTTGAACCATCCTTGCATCCTTGGGATAAATCCCACTTGGTCATGATGAATATTCTTTTTAATTTGTTGTTGAATTCTGTTTGCTAATATTTTTTGTTGAGGATTTTTGCACAATGTTCATCAGTGACATTGGCCTGTAGTTGCCTTTTTTGATGTGTCTCTGTCTGGTTTTGGTATCAGGGTAACACTGGCTTCAAGGGACGAGTTTGAAGTATTCCCTCCTCCTCTATTTTTTGGAGTAGTTTGAGTAGGATTGGTATTAATTCTTCCTTAAATGTTTGGGTAAAATTCAGCAGTAAAGCCATCTGATCCTGGGTGTTTCTTTGCCGTGAGACTTTTTATTACGACTTTGATCTTGTTACTTGTTTTTGGTCTCATCAGGTTTTGAATTTCTTTATGGTTCAATCTTGGTGGCTCTGTGTGTCTAGGAATTAATCCATTTTTCTTCTAGATTTTCCAATTTATTGCCATATAATTGCTCAGTGTAGCCTCCAGTGAACCTTTGAATTTCTGTGGTATCAGTTGTAATGTCTTCTTTTTCATCTCTGATTTTATTTATTTGGATCTTCTCTCTTTTTTTCTTAGTCCGGCTAAAGATTTGTCAATTTTGTTTATCTTTTCAAAAAATAACTTCTTATTTTGTTGATCTTTTGTATTGTTTTCTTCCTTTCAACTCTTTCTGCTCTGATCTTATTTCTTTTCTTCTACTAATTTTAGGCTTGATTTGCTTGCTTTTCTAGTTCTTTAAAATTCATCAAGTTGTTTATTTGAAGTTTTTTGACTTTTTAAAAAGTAGGTGCTTGATATGGTTTGGCTGTGTTCTTACCCAAATCTCATCTTGAGTTGTAGCTCCCATGATTCCCACGTGTTGTGGGGGGGACCCAGTGGGAGATAACTGAATGATTGGTGCAGTTTCACCCATACTGTTCTCGTGCTAGTGAATAAGTCTCACAAGATCTTGCGGTTTCATAGGCATTTCCCTTTTCACTTGGCTCTCATTCTTTCTTGCCTGCCACCATGTAATATGTGCCTTCCACCATGACTGTGAGGCCTCCCCAACCATGTGAACTGTGAGTCCATTAAAACTCTTTTGCTTTATAAATTACTCACTCTTTGGTGTGTCTTTATCAGCAGCATGAAAATGGACTAATACGGTAAATTGGTATTGGGAGTAGGATGCTTCTGAAAAGATACCCCAAAATGTGGAAGCAACTTTGGAACTGGGTAACAGGCAGAGGTTGGAACAGTTTGGAGGACTCAGAGGAAGACAGGAAAATGTGGGAAAATTTGGAACTCCCTAGAGATTTGTTGAATAGCTTTGACCAAAATGCTGATAATGATAGGGATAATGAAATCCAGGCTGAGATGGTCTCAGATGGAGATGAGGAACTTCTTGGGAACTGGAGTAAAGGTGACTCTTGTTATATTTTAGCAAAGAGACTGGCAGCATTTTGCCCCTGCCCTAGAGATTTGTGGAACTTTGAACTCAAAAGAGATAATTTAGGGTGTCTGGTGGAAGAAATTTTCAAAGCAACAAAGCATTCAAGAGGTGACTTGGATGCTATTAAAGGCATTCAGTTTTAAAAGGGAAACAGATCATAAAAGTTCAGAGAATTTGCAGCCTGACATTGCAATAGAAAAGAAATACCCATTTTCTGAGGAGAAATTCAAGCTAGAGGCAGAAATTTGCATAAGCAATGAGAAGCCAAATGTGAATCACCAAGACCATGGGGAAAATGTCTCCAGGACACTTCAGAGAACTTTGCAGCAGCCTCTCTCATCACACGGTGATGAGAGGCCTAGGAGAAAAGAAAGGTTTTGTGGGCTGGGCCAAGGGTCCCTTCGCTGTGTGCAGTCTAGGGACTTGGTACCCTGTGGCCCAGCTGCTCCAGCCATGACTAAAAATGTCCAAGGTACAGCTTGGGCCATGGCTTCAGAGGGTGCAAACCCCAAGCCTTAGCAGCTTTCATGTGGTGTTGAGTCTGCGGGGGCACAGGAGTCAAGAACTGAGGTTTAGGAACCTCCGCCTAGATTTCAGAGGATGTATGAAAATACCTGGTCCAGGCAGAAATTTGCTGCAGGGGTGGGCCGCTCATGGAGAATCTCTGCTAGAGCAGTGTGGAAGGGAAATGAGGGGTCAGAGCCCCCACACAGAGTCCCCATTGGGCACTGCCTAGCAGGACTGTGAGAAAAGGGCCACTGTACTCCAGACCCTAGGATGGTAGATCCACTGACAGCTTGCACCATGCACCTGGAGAACCTGCGGACAACACCAGCCCATGAAAGCATCTGGGAACGAGGTTGTACCCTGCAAAGCCACAGGGGTAGATCTGCCTAAGACCATGGGAACCCATCTCTTACATCAGTGTGACCTGGATATGAGACATGGAGTCAAAGGAGGTTATTTTGGAGCTTTAAGATTTGACTACCCCACTAGATTTCAGACTTGCGTGTGATCTGTAGCCCCTTTATTTTGTTCAGTTTCTCCCATTTGGAAGGGCTGTATTTATCCAATGCCTGTATCCCCATTTTATCTAGGAAGTAACTAACTTGCTTTTGATTTTACTGGCTCATATATGGAAGGGACTTGCCTTGTCTTAAATGAGACTTCAGACTGTGGACTTTTGAGTTAATGCTGAAATGAGTTTAGCCTTTGGGAGGCTTTTGGGAAGGCATGATTGGTTTTGAAATGTGAGGACATGAGATTTGGGAGGGGCCAGGTAGGATGATATGGTTTGGCTGTGTTCCCAGCCAAATCTCATCTTAAATTGTAGCTCCCATGATTCCCACGTGTTATGGGAGGGACCCAGTGGAAGATAATGGAATCATGGGCACAGTTTCCCCCATATTGTTCTTGTGGTAGTGAATAAGTCTCATGAAATTTGACAGTTTTATACGTCATTTCCCTTTTCACTTGACTCTCATTCTCTCTTTACTGCTGCCATGTAAGATGTGTCTTCCACCATGATTGTGAGGCCTCCCCAGCCACATGGAACTGAGTCCATTAAACCTCTTCTTTATAAATTACCCAGTCTCAGGTGTGTCTTTATGAGCAGTGTTAAAACAGACTAATACAGTGCTTATAGGTGTAAACTTCCCTCTGAGTACTGCTTTTGGTGTATCCGATAGGTTTTGGTATGTTGTGTTTCCATTATCTTTTGTTTCAAAAAATTGTTCAATTTCCTTCTTTTTTCTTCATTGACCCACTGGTCCTTAAGAAGCATATTGTTGGCCGGGCGCGGTGGCTCAAGCCTGTAATCCCAGCACTTTGGGAGGCCGAGGCGGGCGGATCACAAGGTCAGGAGATCGAGACCATCCTGGCTAACACGGTGAAACCCCGTCTCTACTAAAAACACAAAAAACTAGCCGGGCGAGATGGCGGGCGTCTGTAGTCCCAGCTACTTGGGAGGCTGAGGCAAGAGAATGGCGTAAACCCAGGAGGCGGAGCTTGCAGTGAGCCGAGATCGCGCCACTGCACTCCAGCCTGGGGGACAGAGCAAGACTCCGTCTCAAAAAAAAAAAAAAAAAAGAAGCATATTGTTTAATTTCCATGTATTTGTATAGTTTCCAAAATTCCTCTTGTTATTGATTTCTAGTTTTATTTCACTGTGGTCAGAGAAGATACTTCATGTAATTTCTATTTTTTGAATGTTTCAAGAGTTGTTTTGTGACCTAACATATGGTCTATCTTTGAAACTGATCCACATACTGAAGAGAAGAAAGTGTATTCTGTACTCATTGCATGATATCTGTTAGGTCCATTTGGTCCGTGGTGCAGATTAAGTCTGATGTTTCTTGTTGATTTTTTGTCTGAATGATCTGTCCAAGGCTGAAAGTGGAGTGTTGAGGTCTCTAGCTGTTATTTTATTGGGGTCTATCTCTCTTTTTAGCTCTAATAATATTTGCTGTATATATTTAGCAAATATTATTTGTATAATAATATTTAGCAAATTATGTATAATAATATAATAGCAAATTATGTAGTGACCTTCTTTGTCTCTTTTTACAGTTTTTGTCTTGAAGTCTATTTTGTCTTAGCTACTCCTGCTCTTAATAGGTTTCCATTTGCATGGCCTATATTTTTTCATCCCTTTTATTAGTCTATGTGTGTCTTTATGGGGTGAAGTGTTTGTTATAGGTGACTGATATTGGGTGTTTTTTGTTAATCCATTCAGCCATTCCATATCTTTTGATTGAAGAACTTAGTCCATTTGCATTCAATGTTATTATTGATAAGTAAGGACTTACTCCTGCCATTTCGTTATTTATTTTTTGGTTGTTTTGTGGTCTTATCTTTTTTTTTTCCTTCCTTCTTGTCTTCCTTTTCATGAAGGTAATTTTCACTGGTGACGTGTTTTAATGCCTTGCTTCTTAGTTTTTGTGTATTTGTGCATGTTTTCTGATTTAAGGTTACCATGAGGACTGCAGATAATATCTTATACTCCCATTAATTTAAACTGATGGCAATTCAACACTGATTGCACAAACAAGCAAAGAAAACTAATGAAGACTCCATATTTTAACTTCATCCTCCCACGTTTTAATGTTTTGTTGTTTGTATTTATATCTTATTGTATTGTCTATGTATGTCTTGAAAAGTTGTTGTAATTTTTTTCGAATTGGTTCATCTTTTAGTCTGTCTACTTAAGATATAAGTAGTTTATATATTCACAATTACAGTATTATAGTATTCTGGGTTTTGTTGTGTACTTACTATTGCCAGGGAGTTTTGTACCCTCAGATGATATTTGTATTGCTCTTTAACACCATTTGCTTTCAGATTGAAGTATTTCCTTTTGTATTGTTTATAGGACAGGTCTGGTGTTGATGAAATCTCCCAGCTTTTGTTTATCTGGGAAAACATTTTTCCTTCATAAAACATTATTTTTACTTTTTAATTTTTTCCTCCACATAGAAGGGGTTGGTGATATGAATAATTTTAGTTCTGTATTTCCTAGTAATTCTGAGATAAAAGGACGTAGTTGAACTTTAAATGTTTTAAATTAAAAGGTGGTCCAATAACAAGACTGAATTACTAAATAGAAAGCTATGTTTGTCTTTTGTGAATGGCAAGAGTCCAGGTCTTGGTAGGGAACATACGATTCTAAAAGGAGGTCATGATTTTGAGTAGAAAGGCAAAGCAAGTTTGATACAACTCTTTCAAATGATTTTAGATTCTGGAAAAGGAAAAATGGGCAATTAGTTATTCTTTGTGTTAAAGTTAGTATTCACCATACTGTTTTGTTTTGCTTTATAAAGTTTCCTTGAATCACCAACCTGGCTTTCCAAACTTTTTTTTTTTTTTTTTTTTAACTTTCTGCTCTCAGTTATCCAAGAGGAAAACATTGATGGATAAAGTATATTCTTCATCTTGATATCTCTTCAAGAACACAGAAAATTGTCTCTTACCTTCCTCATTCCACTTCCAAATCTTATCACCGGAAATTTATGGCAGTTGTCCTGGAGGAAAAAGGAAAACCCAAATAGGCCATAATGATGACTTGGGGCAGACTTGGGAATGTGGATGTGCCCCTGGAAGTTTTATCAAGCACCACAATTTTGACTAAGTTGGATCTAGCTCCAATAGAAAACTAGAAACAATAAAATATAACCCCCACATATCTTTAAAGAGATGCAAACAATCTTTGCTCCAAGCAGTAATTCAATCTAGGCAGGTAGCATTTGCTTTGCTACATCTTATGAGCTTGGTAGGGTGATTAGACATTTTAATTCCTTCTCTGCTGAATGTTTAAGTTCATTGCCTGTTCACTAACATTTCCTTTTAGATTACTGCTGGCCTGCTTGGGGTTCAAGATCAGAATTGTAATTTGAGGATTATGAGAATAAGGCTGATCAATGTTACTTTTCAGATTCTTTTCTGGTTATCTTTCTTGAGCTTCTCTCAGACAGGGCCAAGGAAGGGAATGAGATATTTTGCTGTTTAGGTGAAACAAAGAAAGGAGGGAAAGTGAGATGAATGGAAGAATACATCTAGATGTAGTCTGTCCCTTTCACTGCTACTATTTTCCCTTTCAAAGAAAGATTGTGTAAATCAAACTTCCTTTTGCCAATAAAATTATGATAGTTTGCCACATGCTGCGCATCATGCTTTATCATGATAAAGAAACAGGTAGTTTTAAATGAAAGCATTTGATGATTTGTCAGGCCTTCGGCAGTTGATCAGCCACATTGTGAAAGGACAGTAATATCGCTGCTATGCTGAGGCTGCTTAAAGAATATGAAATGTGGATCATGGCACTGAGGTAGTTGACGGTAAATCAGATTTGATTTCCCCTCTGAGAGCACAAAATGAACCTTGTCGTTATCAGGAAGAGAAATGAAATCTTTAAATATTTCTCAATGTTTTGTCATCTCTGCCTGTCGGCATGATTTAACATAAAATTTCCCCAAAGTAGGAAGTGCGGGTATTATTTCATTTCATTTCAAAGATAAACTTCACAGTTTTTCCCTATAAATTACTTGAAAAGCCCCCAATTTGCAATTGTGGAGGTAACTTAAGATCAATTGCATTTTAAAATAAAATAGTATTAGTAAAAAATGTGCTTTGTGTTTTGTCCCCTGCCAATAGCCTGGCAGTCCGTAACCACAGTGATATCCTAGTGTTTACGGGAAAATATCAGAAGGGCCAAGAGAAGTTGCTTATAAATGGTTTAACTGTGCTGCCAAAACCGTTTGTTTATTGAACTTTTGACTGCACATTTCTTATATGACCTGTGGTCACCTATTTTCAAGTGTTAAACTCCTGTTTTGTTTTTTACCTTTCCCCCTTATTCTACTTATTTAATGGTAATAAGACTTTGCAGACAGTTGCAAAATTTCTATGACCCCCAACATCTAAAATGCAATTTTAAAGAAAAAATACTTTTTTCTTTTTATTATTAGCATATGAATAATGCATGCTCACTGCAGAAAAAAAATAAATATATCAACAACAACAAACATCGCCCATGACCCAGAGAGAACCACTGTTAACATTCCTGTTTACGTTCCTGTGAACTTAATACATGAATATATTTTATTTAACATTGGATCATTCATTCTCAATTATGGGGTATTAGAGAACGAAGCCTTGCAAATTTCTGTTTTTTGGTCTCAGGGTTAAAATCTGAATATTCAAATTAGTTTATTTGCAAGCTCTGTTCAGTATTTTATTGCAAGGGGGGAATATCTTTTTTTTTTTTTTTTTTTCATTTCCACTAAAGAAAGAATAAGATATATAAACTGCCAAGTGTAACCTAAGGTATTTGGGTTATGTCTGAAGAAAATTTGCTTGATATTATTATTAGTTACTGGAACAAATATGTTATTGATCATGAATACTTCCGCACTTCCAGCATCGAGCCAGGCAGCAATTATCCTATTTGTTGACTGGATGACTGACTTGACTAAATGATAAGCAGAAGAGGCTTTTCCTAAATCCCTACTTAGTGTGGGACAGGCTGAGGCAAATAAATAAACTTCTCAATGAATTGCAGCCCACGACAATGTTGTAGATAAAGAATTAAAAAATTATAGATAGCAGAATAGTAAATTCTGAGAAAGGCTAAAATTAATTAATGCTTTATTTCTGCTCCGTGTTTTTCTGTCTTCCATAGACTCTGTTTGGAAAGAAGCAGATGTTGAAATCCTTATAGAAAGTTTGAGTTCAGGCTGACTGAGATATCCCAGAGTGCCACATGCATTAATATTTTCCCCTCATACTAATGTAGTAAATTAGATTCTATTATTATGTCCACATTACAATTAGAGTAACAGAGTGAGGTTTGTTGGTTCAATAGTTAGCATCTACTATGTTTAGGAAATGCACTGAATACTGGGATATGGCAGTGATTTCATGGAAGAAAATCCTAGCCCCCTTGGAGTTTGTATTCTAGTAGGGGAGATAGACAACCAATGAGATGAATAGATATATTAAGTGCAAGAAGGTAGTGAGTATTATGGTGAAAAATAAAGAGGAAAGGGCTATAGAGAGTGTTCTGATATAAGATTTGACAGGTCTCAAATCTAGGTATTCTGTCTTCAAACCCTCTGCTACTCTGATTACAGTAAGATACAAAGAACCAGAGATTTTCATCTGAAGATACTGCCTGAGATGGATTCATAGGAAAGAATAATTTCTGTGGTTCATGAATTACTCTTAAGATAAGCAATAAATCTGAATAAGTGTCCCGGAAAGAAGAAGGGCTGCAGTATCATCACAAATAAGGAAGCTAGAGGAGTTGTTTTCAAACAAATAAAAGCAAGCACTGCTATTTGGCCCCTGTTGAAAGGCCAGAGTTAGAATCAGTCAGCGTTGGATTCCTGTTTACTTCTAGCATTGTGTCAACAAGCCTGTGGAGTACTCAAAACACCAAAGACCAGCAGATGTTTCTGACATATTTACTTTGTCGAAAAGTCAACATGTATTATTTTTCATCTTGTGAATGTGTCCTCACCTTCTGCACTCTGCCCTAGTTTTCCCTCATATCAACCTTTCCTCAAATCCTCCCTTCTAATTTAGCCAAGCTTGGAAGAAATTTTCTTGTGGAGAATATGTCTTGGGTAGAGTGCACTGAACACTGAATGGATCACAGTAAAACTGCTAATTCTTTATCTATATGAGTTACCGCAATTTTCAGAGAAAAAGCGTTTTAGAAATATTGGGGTGAAGAAGGAATGTTACTAGAATACAGAACCAGAAGATGATCTTGTCTGAAGTAGTTCATCTCTAAGTGTTTCAGTCAGTGTTCAGCCCAAGAAGCAGAACTAGTAGAATGGATAGATAGACAGATAGATGGATGATAGATAGGTTGTAGATAGCTAGAAAGCTAGATGGAATGGAAGAAAAGAAAGGGAGGGAGTAAAGAAGGGAGGAAGAGAGATTTAATACAAGGAATTGACTTACTGGACTGTGGGAGCTGGTTAAGTGAGTCTGAAATCCACTGGGCAGGCAATAAGGAAAGGAAGCTCATGGGTAAGCTCCAACATATGGGGCATGAGTGGGAGCTACTCTACATAGGCAGAATTTCTTCTCTTTCTGTGCAACATCAGCCTTGCTTTTAAGTTTTTCTAGCTCATTCAATCATGCTCATTTAGATTACCATGGATAATCTACCACACTCAAAGTCAACTGGCTAGGAGCTTTAATTACAGATGCAAGGTTCCTTCGTAGCAACACCTAGGATGGTGTTTGATCAAATAACTGGACACTGTAGCCTAGGTAAGTTGACACATCAAAAACAAAACAAAAACAGATGAGTCACCTTGTAAATCTGATTTTTGAGAATCTTAATTGGGATATGTATTGCAAAGCCCTGAAATATGTAACTTTCCCTTTAAGGCTTCTAACTTAAAAAAAAAATTTTTTTTTTTGTTTCAATGTGAAAAGTACACTTTTGTCTTTTCAGCTGTCAATATTTGTCAAAACCAGGAGAAATGTATTTTTAAATGTGATGATTAATGAATCAGTGCAGTGTTTCTGCTATGTCTTTCAAATTCATTTCATATTAAAAATAAAGCAAGATGAAACAGATTATCTGTTAGTCAAATGCAGAGTTTTTTGCCCACTGAAGAACAAACTACATTCCTTCCCTCGTTTTTGCAAGCAAATTCCAACTTGTTTACTTTTGGTGGCAGGGGTTAGATATTGTATCCAGCCCCAGTGGACATGATCAGTTAAAACCAGTCATGGAGATCTTTTTGCTAGTAACTGGGCCAGGAATGGTCATGTAACCCAGTTTTGGCCAAGGGAATATGAATGGAGATCAAATGGAAGCTTTTCAGAAGGATTTAGCATCCCTATGAGAGAGGCACAAAAGAATGAAGCTCTTTTGGTCCTGCCCTCTTCCTGCTTGGGAAGACTTTGGAATGATACTGTAATGCTTGAAGTTCTGGAGACAACAGGTGATCATAAAAGGATACATTATTGGCACTTTGTGGATAGCAGAGCAAAAGGGAAGAGCCATATTCTGATAATACCCTGGAGCTACTGAACTAACCTGCATATTCCACCATCAGACTTTACAAGTATGGACCATACTATAGTGCCAGAAAATAAGGAAATGCTCAAAAAACTCCACAATGGTAGAGGTATGTCAAAGAGACACAGAAGCCAACTGAAAAAACTGTCAATAGCTAAAACTGAAAAAAAATTGGAGCAATAAAACAAATGAGACAATATTGGGTTATAATCCTAAATATTCATGAATATCCATGAGCCCATGCTGATGTAAATGACTAAATAAATAAACAAATGGGGGAAGATAACCAAATTTCTTCTACAGAAGAATTTCAAAGAATTTATGTAGCTGCTCCAGCCCCAAGGAAGTGGAGGATAACTCCTACTCCTTAAGTTTAGCTGTGCACACAGTAGCCTCTTTCCAAAGAGTAAAGTATGGAAAGAGGTTGAAGAGAGTAACTTCTCAGTGGAAAAGCCCAATGTATTAGTTTTCTATTGGTGCTGTAACAAGTGATCACAAAGTTAGTGATGTAAAACAATGATACTTTATTACCTTACAGTTTTGGGGTTCTAACACTGGACTAACATCAAGGTCTTAGCAGGGATGTGGACAGGACTACATTCTTTTTGGGGGGCTCCAGGAAAGAATCAGTTTCCTTGCCTTCTCCAGCTTCTAGAGGCTGCCTACATTCCTTGGCTCAAGGTCCCCTTTCTCTATCTTTAAAGTCATAAAACAACAGGTCCAGTTCTTCTCACATTACGTCACTTGGACCTGCTTCCTTCATCTGCTTTCTTCTTTTCCTCTGACTCTCTCTTCTTCCTTTTGATTGCATTGGGCCTACCCAGGTAATTTGGGATAGCTTTCCTATCAGAAGGTCCATTGATTGGAAAGCTTAATTCCATTAGTAATCTTAATTTCTTTTTGTCATGTAACCTGACATATTCACAGATTCCAAGGATTAGGACATAGAAACATTTGCTGGGAGCAGGGGCTAGTATTCTGTCTACTACGTCTGGCTAATGTTGCCTTAGCCAGGTGGTCAGGGCTCACAGCAATAGTGGTAAGTCATGCTGATAAATCATGTACATTTGATTGGTGATGAGAGTGTTACATTACCTCTCTGATGTTTCCCCCCTCCAACCCAACCATACCCAAGTCTAATCATGAGAAAAATATTAATACCAGGCACATCCATTGAGGGACATTCAATAAAATAACCTGAACAATACTACTCCAAACTATCAAGGGTCATTGCGGTAGGAATGTGAATGGTCCCTAGGTGCTGGAAAAGACAAGGAAATAGACTCTTCTCTAGAGCCTCCAGAAAGGACCAAGCCCTCCTGACACGTTGATTTCAGCCCAGTTAGACCTGTATTAGACTTATGGTCTACAGAACTGGGAGATAATGCATTTAGATTATTTTAAGCCACTGAGTTTGTGGTGATATTTTACTACAGCAAAAGAAAAGTAATACTGTCATCAAAAACAAGAAAAGTCTGAGAAACTGTCACAGCCAAGAGGAGTCTAAGAAGATTTGACAACTAAATGAAATGTAGTATCTGGATGGGATCCAGGAACAGAAAAAAGAGCATTAAGTAAAAATTAAGGAAATCCATACAAAATGTGGATACTAATTAATAACAATATATAAATATTAATTAATTAATTGTGCCAAATGTGCAGTGTCAATAGGGAAAGCTGCGTGTCAGGTACATGGGAGCTTTCTGTACTGTCTTTGTAATTTTTCTGTAAACCTAAAACTATTCTAAAATGAAACATTTAACAAAGAATGTGCATGGAGCAAGATGGCCGAACAGGAACAGCCCAGTCTCCAACCCCACGCCGGAAATGCACACAGAAGACCCGGTGATTTCTGCATTTCAACTGAGGTAACGGGGTTCATCTCACTGGGGAGTTTTACTGTGCTGGTCAGCTGCTGCAGCCCCTAATTCAGCTTAGAGAGCTGAAGTTAGGAAGCAGGCATCACCACCCAAGCGGGGAAGCTTTAAGCGGGGAAGGGGAATCCCTTCCAGCCAGGGGAACTGAGACACACAACACTCCTGCACCGGGGTAACTCCCACCCCAAGGCATGTTTTAAGCAAACATCAGGCACCAGGGAGATTCCATCCACACCTGGCCAGAGGGTCCCAGACGCCCACGGAGCCTCCTCACAAGGCTAGCAAAGCAGCAGCCCAGACCTCCAGCAGCTTGTGCTGTGGAGGCTCATTGCTGGGAGGCTGCAGGGAAACAAGTTGCTGGGAAGCTCCAACTGGTGGGTTTCCGCACATGTCAAGGAAAACGTTCTGCCCCGTAGACTCCACCTCTGGGACAGGGCACAGCTAAGCACAACAACAACAACAACAACAAAGCAGCAGAAAATCCCCTGCACTTAAACGTACCTCTGTTCATGCCAGCTTGCAGAGCAGTGGATCTCCCAACACGGAGGCTGAGATCTGAGAACGGCAGGATCGCCTGCTCATGTCCCCGACCCTCTGAGTAGCCTAACTGGGAGACATCCCCACTAGGGGCAGTCTGACACCCCACACCTCACAGGGTGGAGTATACCCCGAGAGGAAGCTTCCAGCAAGAATCAGACAGGTACACCGCTGTTCAGAAATATTCTAGCCCTGTGTTTCCTGCCGCTGATACCCAGGCAAACAGGCCCGAGTGGACCCAAGCAATCTCCAACAGACTCCAGTTGAGGGTCCTGACTGTTAGAAGGGAAACACAAACAGGAAGGACACTACACCCAAAACCCCATCAGTACATCACCATCATCAAAGACCAGAGGCAGATAAACCACAAAGTGATGGGGGAAAAGCAGGCGCAGAAAAGCTGAAATTCAAAAATAAGAGCACCTCTCCCGGCAAGCAGCCAGCTCATCGCCAGCAAACGGATCAAAGCTGGACGGAAACACTGGACGAGATGAGAGAAGGCTTCAGTCCATCAAATTTAGAGCTAAAGGAGGAATTACGCATTCAGCACAAAAAAGAAACTAAAACTAAAAAAAAGTGAAGAATTGACGCTAGACTAATTAATGCAGAGAAGGTCCTAAACTAAATGAAAGATGAAAACTATGACACGAAAATGGTGGACAAATGCACAAGCTTCAGTAACCTACCCATCAACTGAAGAAAGAGTATCAAATACGAGGACCAAATGAATGAACAAGAAACAGTTTATAAAGAAACCAAAGAAAAAAGCAGCAAAAAAGAAATGAACAAAGCCAAAGAAGTATGCTGGATTATGTAAAAGACCAAATCTCCGGTCTGATTGGGTGCCTGAAAGCAGGGGTGGAAAAATGGAACCGTTGGAAAACACTCTTCAGGGGATATCATCCAGGAGAACTTCCCCACCCAGTAGGGCAGGCCGTCATCTTAAATCCAGGAAATATGGTGAGATAAACGCCACAGCATACTCCCTCGAGAAGAAGAAGAGCAACTCCAAGACACATAATTGCCAGATTCACCAAAGCTGAAATGAAGGAAAAAATCTTAAGGGCAGCCAGAGAGAAAGGTCGGAGCATCTACCAAAGGGCTTCCATCAGACTCACAGCAGATCTCTCGCGGCAAACTCTCCAAGCCAGAAGAGAGTGGGGCCAATATTCAAACATTCTTAAAGAAAGAATTTTAAACCCAGAATTTCATATCCAGCCAAACTAAGTTTCATAAGTGAAGGAGAAATAAACTTTACAGATAAGCAAATGCTTAGAGATTTTGTCATCACTAGGCTCCGCCTTACAAGAGACCCTGAAGGGAAGCACTCAACATGGAAAGGAACAACTGCCACCGCCATTGCAAAAACATGCCAAAATGTAAAGACCATCGAGGCTAGGGAAGAAACTGCATCAACTAAAGAGCAGCCGCAACGTTGGCTATCATAATGGCAGGATCAAGTTCACACATGTAACAATCTTAACCTTTAAAATGTCAATGGACTAAATGCTCCAATGAAAAGACACAAACTGGCAAACTGATAAAGAGTCAAGACCCATCAGTCTGCTGTATTCAGGAGACCCATCTCACAATGCAGAGACATAAATACAGGTCACCAAAAATATGGGAAGGAGGAAGATTTACCAAGCAAATGGAGAACAAAAAAGCAGGTTGCAACCCGCCCTGATGAAACAGACTTAAAACCATCAAAGATCAAAGAGACAGCAGCGCCATTACATAATGGTCAAGGGATCAATTCAACAGGAAGCAGCTAACTATCCTGGGGCCATATAAAACCCAATACAGGAGCACCCAGATTCATGGGAAGCAAGTCCTTAGAGACTTACAAAAGAGACTTAGACTCCCCATACAATAATAATGGGAGACTTCACCACCCACCGTCAACATAGACAGATCAACGAGACAGAAAGTTAACAAGGATGTCCAGGAATTGAACTCATCTCTGCAGCAAGCAGACCTAATAGACATCTATAGAACTCTCCACCCCAAATCAACAGAATATACATTCTTTCTCAGCACCACATCACCGTACTTACCCAAAATTGACCATATAATTGGAAGTAAAGCACTGCAAATGCCAAGAACAGAAATTATAACAAACTGTCTCTCAGACCACAGTGCAATCAAACTAGAACTCTGCACTAAGAAACTCAATCAAACCGCTCAACTACATGGAAACTGAACAACTGTTCCTGAATGACTACTGGGTACATAACAAAATGAAGGCAGAAATAAAGATGTTCTTTGAAACCAATGAGAACAAAGATACAACATACACCAGAATCTCTGGGACACATTTAAAGCAGCGTGCAGAGGGAAATTTATAGCACTAAATGCCCACAAGAGAAAAGCAGGAAAGATCTAAAATTGACACTCTCCTAATCGCAATTAAAAAAGAACTAGAGAAGCAAGAGCAAACATACATTCAAAGCTAGTAGCGTAAGAAATGCCCTAAGATCAGAGCAGAACTGAAGGAGATAGAGACACAAAACCCTCCAAAAACTACCAATGAATCCAGATACGGCTTTAAGATCAATAAAATTGACAGACCAACAAAAGGTCTAATAAAGAAGAAAAAGAGAGAAGAATCAAATCGACGCACTAAAAACACAAGGAACATCACCACCGAATCTTTACAGAGAAATACAAACTACCATCAGAGAATACTATAAACACCTCTAATGCTAAATAAACTGGAAAACCTAGAAGAAATGGATAATTTCCCTGGACACCTACACCTTCCGCATCTTCAAACTGTAAAGAAGCTTAACCCTTGAATAGACCAATAGTAGGCTCTGAAATTGAGGCACAATTAATAGCCTACCAACCAAAAAAAAGTTCAGACCGCATGGATTCAATAGCTGAATTTTACCAGAGGTATAAGGGAGAGCGGTACCATTCCTCTGAAACTATTCCAATCAATAGAAAAGAGGGAATCCTCCCTAACTCATTATCATTCTCTCAAGTGAGCCAACACTAACTTGATACCAAAAAGCCTGGCAGAGCCATTACAAAAAGAGAATTTTAGACCAATATCTTCGATGAAATATCATAAAAAAAAAATCCTCAATAAAATACTGGCAAACCGGATTCAACAAACACACTCAAAAAGCTTATCCACCATGACTGCGTCATCCCTGGGATGCAAGGCTGGTTTAACATTCGAAATCAACAAAACAAACATAATCCAGCATATAAACAGAACCAAAGACAAGAACCACATGATTATCTCTCAATATGCAGCGCTTTGACAAAATTCACCAGCCTTCATGCTAAAAACGCCCAATAAATCTCGCCGCTGGGTATTGATGGAACGCACCAAAAATAATAAGAGCTGCCGTGAGGACAAACCGGCCAGCCAACATCATACTGAATGGCAAAAACTGGTACCCCTTTGAAACCTGCACATAGGATGCCCTCACCACCCGGCCCTGTTGCTGGGGTGTTGGTTCTGGCTAGGCAATTAGGTGCGAGAGCAAATCAGGGGTATTCAGTTAGAAAAGAAGAAGTCAAATTTGTCCCTGTTTGCATGATGACATGATTGTATGGCGGTTTAGAAAACCCCATTGTCTCAGCCTCCAAAATCTCCTTTTTTTTTGTTGATAAAGCAACTTCAGCAAAGTCTCAGGATTACAAACATTGTGCAAAACGCAAAGCATCTTTATACCACAATGAACACAAACACAGAGCCAAATCATAAATGAACTTCCATTCACAAATTGCTTCAAAGAAATCATCAAATAATTAGAATCCCAAACTTAAGTGATGTGGAAAGACCTCTTCAAGGAGAACTACAAACCACTGCTCAGTGGAATAAAAGAGGATACAAAACAAATACACATACTACGCTCATGGATAGGGCACCATTATCGAAAATGGCCATACGCTTGTAATTATAGACTCAATGCCATCCCATCAAGCGCCTAATGAGTTTCTTCACAGAATTGGAAACGTTTTAAAGTTCATATGGAACCAAAAGAGCCCGCATCTCCAAGAGCATTGCATCCCAAGTCGCAGCAACAAAAGCTGGAGTATCACGCCACCCACTTCAACCATACTTTGCCACAAGGCTGCACCAAAACAGCATGGTAATTGGTACCAAAACAGATATAGACCAATGGAACAACATCCGGTGAAATAATACCACACACATCATGCTTCACTGACCTTTGACAAACTTTATGAAAAAGAAATGGGAAAAGACCCCTATTTAACAAATGGTGCTGGAAAATTGGCTAGCCACCAGTAGAAAGCTGAAACTGGATCCTTTCCTTTACTCCTTATACGCCAGAACATCTAAGATGGATTAGACTTCTGTTCGTTAGACCTAATACCATAAAAACCTTAGAGGAAAACCTAGGTAGTGGTACCATTCAGACATAGTATGGGCAAAGACTCGCCATCTAAAACACCAAGCGCAAATGCGGCAGAAAGCTAAAATCATTGTACGGACTAATTAACTAAAGAGTTTCACAGCAAAGAAACCACCTACCAGAGTGAACAGGGCAACCTACAGAATGAGAAAAATTTTGGTAATCCAATTCATCTGACAAGGCCATCCAGAACCACAAGAACCCCTGCAAACAAATTTGAGTATGAAAACACCAAACAAACTCATCAAAAGTAAGGAAGGTAGGGCGAACACATTTCTCAAAAGAGGATATCTGGTGTTGTTAACAGACAAAGTGAAAATGCCCATCATCACTGGCCATCAGAGAAATGCAACCAAACCATCGAGATACCCATCCTGGTTGCCAAGCATCATAAAAGTCAGAAACAATGAAAATTTTTGAGAGACGTGGAGAACAGGAACGTCTTACCGGTTGAAGAAGGACAAACTGAACAACCCATTGGAAAATAGGCATATTCCCCGCGATCCAGCGAACTGATGTACTGAACCTGTTGTCCGGTCATCGAGCAACGGAAGATTTGCAATTGCCGTTTACACCGCACGGTTGCCTGTTTGCGTTAACGAACCCCGCCAATGAGCATGACCAACCAAACGTCCATCGAGCCGATGACGGTACGGTACGACACCGGCGAATGCCGCAACCGGCGAAACATTGAGTTTTACGCCCATAATAATGGATGGGCCGAAACCATTCGTCTAAACCATCATGAAACCAGCAAACACCATACTCACCATGGAACTGAACAATCAGACTACTGGACCGATGCAGAACATCACACACCAAGCCCATCATGGAGGGTGAGATTGCATTGGTTATGGCTCCATTGCAACGACGAGCTACGGCGACTGACATGCGGGCATGGCGAAGGAACCCCGCTGTTTATCCGGCTAACCATAATAATGACAATAATTGAAAAAAATAAAAAGTAAATGTCTTAGTATATAAGCCACTATTAAAATGGTGTTCCAATGTTGTAGGTAAAACTATCCAAATGCCAAATGGATGATCCAGGTAATACTTTATTAAGTATCTACCATGTACAGGGGAACCGTAGGGTATATAAAAATGAATCTTTCAGGATCCCCCTTCTCAAGGAACCCAAGTTCTAGTTTGGATGATAACACATTTGTGAGTTGCTGTAATAGTGAGAAAATGCATAAAAGCCACGAGGCTAAAGTTCAAAGGACACTTGGAATAGAAAAATGAACTTCCACTTGGGGACTTTGTGAAGGACGTAGCATTTGTATTCTGCCTTGAAATATAACCAGAGCTTGTACATGCATGCTTGAAGGTGAAGCAGAAGACTGACAAGCCAAAAGTATTAGAACAAAGGCCTAGGAAAAGAGGATGTTAGCAGAAGTATGTTGAATTAAAGTGCCTTGAACACCTGAATTATGTCTGCCTTTTTCATCATTATATCCTCTTTGCGTCCAACAAAACATGCAGCAATTGCTCCACAAATATCTGTTGATTAATGGAAGGAAAAATAGATGGAAAATAAGTTGTGAAGATCTCCGATGCCAAATTAATGAGTTTAGCCACTTAAAGTTTTTAAGCAAAACAACATGATTTGAGCTGCTCTGTGGAAAGATTAATCTGGCAAAAAAAAAAAGCAGTTCAGATGGAAAGGGAGATGAAGGAAAATATTAAACTTGTACAAGTGAGAAATTATAATTATAGTAATCTTATTTGTTTGCTAAAATAATCACTAGGCTCTTTTTATTAAAAATTTGATTTTTGTTTATGTCAAATTAACACCTTATAAAAATCAGTGATTTATAATGAAAAATACCAGTCTCCTGTTCAAGCAGAACAACCCCAGTATCTCCGTAACAAAGATAGCAGCTTTCAACTCTTTTAACCATTTATTCTAATATTTACCTCCTTATTTTTAAGTTTTAAACACATATGACTAGTTTTTAATTTTGAAATTTTATGTACTATTTTTTGACTCTCCACGCTGAAAAATGAGCATTTCACTTTCTCATACTGCATCATAATCCCTTATACTCACTCCCATAATTCCTTTTCCCCATCTGTCTAGTATAGATATAGTAATCATTTTTGCTAATCAATATTTGATGTTTACAAATTTATCATAAATAATGGCTAGACCAATGACTAAGCCATATGGTCTACTATGATTATCACAATTTCTTTCTTATACAACTTTTTGTTTTTGTTGAAGGT
Organism: Papio anubis; assembly: GCF_008728515.1. Classification (NCBI taxonomy): domain Eukaryota; kingdom Metazoa; phylum Chordata; class Mammalia; order Primates; family Cercopithecidae; genus Papio; species Papio anubis. The sequence continues at coordinate 50,805,548 of NC_044978.1, forward strand.
AATAATTGCTTTGTTTTTTATTTACTTAGTTTTCCATAGGTCTTTCAATGTGGTTAAGCACACTATGAAGTCTAAGGCACCAATTTGGAGCAAATATTTTCTAAGATCGTTCTTAGGATAATATATTACTATAAGCCATATTGTCTTTGAAATTCTAACTGCCTTTTAAAGAAATGGACACTCTTGTTTCTTTGATTTCACGTTTTTCTCTTTATTCTTTGGTTTTCTTGAAGTATGTTCTCCAAGGAACTTACTCTGATATTTGAAAGGTAATAGTCTTAAAAGATTATATGTCTATATACTATTTTTCTAATTAATATATTAGATGGATATAAAAGTCTAGTTCAAAATTAGTTTTTCCTGAGAATTTTGAACACTTGCCAGTTATCTTCTAGTGCCTAGTGGTATGCCTTTTTGATTTCTGATTTTTTCCATGCAGCATGTTTGTTATCCTTGGGAGTTTCTGAGGTTTAAAAACAATCCATGATGTTCTGAAATCTCACTAATGTATGCCTTGGTGCAGGTACTTGATATGGTTCAGGTCTATGTCTCTACCACATCCCATGTTCAATTGCAATCCCCAGGGTTGGAGGTGAGGCCTGTTGGGAGGCAATTGTATGATGGGGGTATATCCTTCATGAATGGTTTAACACCATCCCTTTGGTGCTGTTCTCGTGGTAGTTAGTAAGTTATTGTGAGATCTGGTTGTTTAAAAGTGTGTAGCACCTCCCCTGCCCTCTCTTTCTCCTGTCTCAGCCATGTAAGACGTGCCTGCTTTGCTTCACCTTCTGCCATGATTGTAAGTTTCCTGAGACCTCCCCAAGAAGCAGATCCTGCCATGCTTCCTGTACAGCCTGCAGAACCATGAGCCAATTAAACCCCTTTCATTTATAAGTTACCCAGTCTCAGTAATTTCTGTAAAGAAGTGTGAGAACAGGCTAATGTGGTACTTCTTCTTTATTTTCTATGTAATTATGTTTTTGTTCTATTTTTGACAGTTGTTTCCTCTAGCTTTAATTTCTAATACTTCAAATGAATACAAGTATTATATACTCTTAATCATCTTATGTTATTTATTTTCTGAAGATTTTTAAAAACAAAATTTCTGTTCTCATTTCATGGATATAATTGTTCCTTTCTGAGAATATTAATTACAGCTCTGGGGAAATTTTTTACTCAGAGTTCTTCTTCTCATTTATTTTATTTAGTATTTCATGTTCTCAAAGGTGTAATGATCCTTGACTTCTATTCAGTGTGATTTAAGGTTGATTCATTCTGATTTATTCTTGGCTGAGACATCTCTATAGGGCAAATAGACAGCATTCCCAGTGTTTTGCATAGGAACCCTCAAGTGTCAACTGTATAGGTCTTTTATTTTGGGTCAACTCAGGGAAAATTCCTCTAATCTGCAATATTCTGCCCAGAGAGCATAAATCCAGCTGCTCTTTTCTATGAACCAAATAGGGGAACTTGGATTGACAGGGTTCTTCACTCTTCACTCTGTAAACTTCCACTTAATTCTCCTGTTTTAGAATGGTACCATACGTTATATTAGCCATTGGTATGCAAGGGCTCACAGAGATTATGACCTCTCAGATTCAATTCCACCAAAGAATAAGCCTCACCCCCTGTTGGGAGGCTGAGCAGTAGAGGAGAAATCTTGGACTAGAAATTTCTCATTGCATGGTTCCATAATCACTTATCTGAAACTCTTTGAGCCAGACATGTTTGAAGATTCAGATTTTTTTAGAGTTTAGAAAGTAATATGCTGCAGAACTGATATAAATTTGGTTTTTGAACAATACATGAGTTAGGGGTGCTGAAACCTAAGCACCAGAAAATCTACCACGTAACTCTGACTCCCCCAAAACCCTATTGTTGACCAGAAGCCTTACTGATAACATAGTCAATTAATGCCTATTTTGCATGTTATTATGGTATTCTTATAAGAAAGTAAGCTACAGAAAAGAAAATGTTAAGAAAATCATAAGGAAGAGAAAATATATTTATAGTACTTTACTGTATTTATCGAGACTATAAGTTTATGTTGCCTGTTTAGAAGATTAATCATCTGTCTGAAATGGAGGGCGGGGGTGATAACTGAAGCTGCAAACCTCAATCTATGGTACATATCAAGCAATTCAACTTTTTCTTGTAATGTCATGCCTTTCTCTGCTTCTTGGGAGCACCTCCAGCATCACTAGTGGCACTCTGAATGGGTATCATGGTGTAGTTCAAGGTTTACGGTATTGCACTAAACACAGTAAGAAATACTCAAGAACCATGAGAGATTACTTTTTAGTGTGATAAGCAATTTACTGGAGAGATGAACTGCTCACACAGAGATGATTAGCATCACATGGCGTTCTAAGCAGATACTTGCAACACTTGAGCTCACTGCAATAGCAACAGGAGGTGACTATGAAATTATTACAGCACTACAGCATTACTACAGTTAATTTTATTCAGCTATGGTTTAATACTGCAACTTTGTTTGTTTACATTTCTCCTGACTGCAAACGGAACCCTGTACAGTCTGTAAGCATGTGTGTAAGTTTTGATAAATTTTAACTCTGTATAATAGATTTGTGAATACTTTATGGTAGTAAATCACAAAATAGACTCATATCTACAAATGTTTTATGCATTCATGAGATATATAACTTTTTATTAATTTTTGATATTTCTAGGTAATGGGGGTTCATCTGTGAGTCTTCAGATTGTCACAAATCTCCAAGGAACTTTCCAAGATATTTATTGAAAAAAATCTACATATAATTGGACCTGCACAGTTCAAACTCATATTGTTCAAGGCTCAACTGTATTACCTAGTGGGACCTGTAGTAGCCTCCTTAATCAAACACATTGAATTTCCTGCAGAGGAGCATGAATATTTATACTAAGAGGGGTAAATCAAGACTATGAATTAGCTTTACATATTTTAGTTCACATTTTGACAGCAAATTTGTCTGGATAAAGTAAAATTGTGCTGCCAAATAAGTTTTATAAAATTTTTTGGGTTTCAGAAATTTTGGATTTAGGAGCTGCAGGAAAAGAATGATTGAATCTCCCTCTGTCCTTCAATGGTTAATGATGCCTCCAATTCTCCAGCTTTTCTGGAAATTGAATTCATGTGCATCTTATTGGCTTCTCCCTTTGCAAGATTAGGGTTGTCTTTTTCTGCCCTGTTGAATCTGATACCACTTGTCCATCTGCTTTCCATCTTCCAAAATATGGCTGATATTACTTTTCTCCTTTTGTATCTTCTACCGTAATGTTTGAACATGTATGTCTTTACCAGTTTTATTACTTAACGGCCTTCTTAGTGGAATTCCAGGAATGAGCAGAGATGTGTCCAATCTGCCATGTTTAACTGTAATTCACTGGCCAAGGGTTAACCAGAACCCTGAGATCTAGAAAAAAATGGTTTGCTGAGTTAATACAACTCTATATTCTACAATCACATCTCAATTAATTAAGAGGAGCAAGTTGCAGGGGAAAGGTAAAGGACAATGATTTCTTTCTTTTTATTTTTTCAATTATACTTTAAGTTCTAGGGTACACGTGCACAACGTGCAGGTTTGTTACATATATATATACATGTTCCCTGCTGGTGTGCTGCACCCATTAACTCCTCATTTACATTAGGTATAGCTCCTAATGCTATCCGTCCCCCATACCCCCACCACACCACAGGCCCCAGTGTATGATGTTTCCCACCCTGTGTCCAAGTGTTCTCATTGTTCAGTTCCCACCTATGAGTGAGAACATGTGGTGTTTGGTTTTCTGTCCTTGTGATAGTTTCATCAGAATGATGGTTTCCAGCTTCATCCATGTCCCTACAAAGGACATGAACTCATCCTTTTTTATGGCTGCATAGTATTCCATGATGTATATGTGCCACATTTTCTTAATCCAGTCTATCATTGATGGACATTTGGGTTGGTTCCAAGTCTTTGCTATTGTGAATAGTGCCACAATGAACATACGTGTGCATGTGTCTTCATAGCAGCATGGTTTATAATCCTTTGGGTATATCCCCAGTAATGGGATGGCTGGGTCAAATGGTATTTCTAGTTCTAGATCCTTGAGGAATCGCCACACTGTCTTCCACAATGGTTGAACTAGTTTACAGTCCCACCAACAGTGTAAAAGTGTTCCTATTTCTCCACATCCTCTCCAGCACCTGTTGTTTCCTGACTTTTTAATGAAGGCCATTCTAACTGGTATGAGATGGTATCTCATTGTGGTTTTGATTTGCATTTATCTGATGACCAGTGATGATGAGCATTTTTTCTTGTGTCTGTTTGCTGCATAAATGTCTTCTTTTGAGAAGTGTCTGTTAATACACTTCACCCACTTTTTTTTGAGTTTGTTAGATTTTTTCTTGTAAATTTGTTTAAGTTCTTTGTAGATTCTGCATATTAGCCCTTTGTCAGATGGGTAGGTTGTAAAAATTTTCTCCCATTCTGTAGGTTGCCTGTTCACTCTGATGGTAGTTTATTTTGCTGTGCAGAAGCTCTTTAGTTTAATTAGATCCCATTTGTCAATTTTGGCTTTTGTTGCCATTGCTTTTGGTGTTTTAGTCATCAAGTCCTTGCCCATGTCTATGCCCTAAATGGTATTGCATAGGTTTTCTTCTAGGGTTTTTACGGTTTTAGGTCTAACATTTAAGTCTTTAATCCATCTTGAATTAATTTTTGTATAATGTGTAAGGAAGGGATCCAGTTTCAGTTTTCTACACATGACTAGCCAGTTTTCCCAGCACCGTTTATTAAATAGGGAATCCTTTATCCATTTCTTGTTTTTGTCAGGTTTGTCAAAGATCAGATGGTTGTAGATGTGTGGTATTATTTCTGAGGGTTCTGTTCTGTTCCATTGGTCTATATATCTGTTTTGGTACCAGTACCATGCTGTTTTGGTTACTGTTGACTTGTAGTATAGTTTGAAGTCAGGTAGCGTGATGCCTCCAGCTTTGTTCTTTTGGATTAGGATTGTCTTGGCAATGTGGGCTCTTTTTGGTACCACATAAACTTAAAAAAAAAGCTTTTTTGGTTCCATATGAACTTTAAAGCAGTTTTTTCCAATTCTGTGAAGAAAGTCATTAGTAGCTTGATGGGGATGGCATTGAATCTATAAATTACCTTGGGCAGTATGGCCATTTTCATGATATTGATTCTTCCTATCCCTAAGCATGGTATGTTCTTCCATTTGTTTGTGTCCTCTTTTATCTCACTGAGCAGTGGTTTGTAGTTCTCCTTGAAGAGGTCTTTTACATCCCTTGTAAGTTGGATTCCTAGGTATTTTATTCTCTTTGAAGCAATTGTGAATGGGAGTTCATTCATGATTTGGCTCTCTGTCTGTTACTAGTGTATAAGAATGCATGTGATTTTTGCACATCAATTTTGTATCCTGAAACTTTGCACGGTTGCTTATCAGCTTAAGGAGATTTTGGGCTGAGACAAATGGGGTTTTCTAAATATACAATCATGTCATCTGCAAACAGGAACAGTTTGACTGTATTTTCTAACTGAATACCCTTTTTATTTCTTTCTCTTGCCCTGGTGCCCTGACAGAACTTCCAACACTATGTTAAATAGGAGTGGTGAGAGGAAGGCATCCTGTGTATGCCAGTGTGTTCAAAGGGAATTTTTCCAGTTTTGCCTTGCATTCGGTATGATATTGGCTTTTTGTGGTTTGTCATAAATAGCTCTTATTATTTTGAGATACATTCATCAATACTGAATTTATTGAGAGTTTTTAGCATGAAGGGCGTTGAATTTTGTCAAAGGCTTTTCTGCATCTGAGATAATCATATTGGTTTTTGTCACTTTTTGGTTCTACTCTGTTTATGTGCCTGGATTACATTTATTGATTTGCATATGTTAGACTTCCAGCCTTACCTGCCAGGGATGAAGCCGCGCTGATCATGGTGGATAAGCTTTTTGATGTGCTGCTGGTTGTTTTGCCAGTATTTTATTAGAGAGACTTTTTGCATCTTCGATGTTCATCAGGGATGAAATCTCTATTAGTCTAAAAATTCTCTTTTTGTTGTTCTCTGCCGGGCTTTGGTATCACTAGCAGTGTCGGCTCATAAAATAGGTGGGGGAGATTCCCTCTTTTTCCTTCCAATTGGAGACAGTTTCAGAAAAGTGGTACCACCCAGCTCCTCCTTGTACCTCCAGTGAGAATTCGGCTGTGAATCAGCTCTGTCCTGGACTTTTTGATTGGTTGTTGTTAGGCTATTAATTATTGCCTCCAATTTCAGAGGCAGCCCTGTTATTGGTCCTGACTAGGGGATTCAACTTCTTCCTGGTTTGGTCTTGGGAGGTATGTGTGTTCAGGAATTTATCCATTTCTTCTAGATTTTCAAGTTTATGTAGAGTGTTTATAGTATTCTCTGATGATGATAGTTTGTATTTCTGTAAAGGATTGGTAGTGGCGATATCCTTTATCATTTTTATTACGTGTATTTGATTCTTCTCTCTTTTCTTCTTTACTAGTCTTGCTAGCGATCTATCAATTTTGTTAGTCTTTTTCCAAAAACAAACTCCTGGTTTCATGATTTTTGAAGGGTTTTTGTGTCTCTATCTCCTTCAATTCTGCTCTGATCTTAGTTATTTCTTGCCTTCTGCTAGCTTTTGAATGTGTTTGCTCTTGCTTCTCTAGTTCTTTTAATTGTGATGTTAGGGTGTCAATTTTAGATCTTTCCTGCTTTCTCTTGTGGGCATTTAGTGCTATAAATTTCCCTCTACACACTGCTTTAAATGTGTCCCAGAGATTCTGGTATGTTGTATCTTTGCTCTCACTGGTTTCAAAGAACATCTTTGTTTCTGCCTTCATTTTGTTATGTACCCAGTAGTCATTCAGGAGCAGGTTGTTCCGTTTCCATGTAGTTGAGTGGTTTTGAGTGAGTTTCTTAGTCCTGAGTTCTAGTTTGATTGCACTGTGGTCTGAGAGACAGTTTGTTATAATTTTTGTTCTTTTACATTTGCTGATGAGTGCTTTACTTCCAACTGTGTGGTCAATTTTATAATAAGTGCAATGCGATGCTGAGAAGAATGTATATTTTGTTGATGGGGTGGAGAGTTCTGTAGATGTCTATTAGGTCTGCTTGGTGCAGAGCTGAGTTCAGTTCCTGAATATCCTTGTTAACTTTCTGTCTCATTGATCTGTCTAATGTTGACAGCGGAGTGTTAAAGTCTCCCATTATTATTATGTGGGAGTCTAAGTCTCTTTGTAGGTCTCTAAGGACTTGCTTTATGAATCTGGGTGCTCCTGTATTGGGTGCGTATATATTTAGGATAGTTAGCTCTTCTTGTTGAATTGATTGCTTTACCATTATGTAATGGCCTTCTTTGTCTTTTTTGATCTTTGTTGGTTTAAAGTCTGTTTTATCAGAGACTAGGATTGCAACCCCTGCTTTTTTTTTTTGTTTTCCATTTGCTTGGTAGATCTTTTTCCATCCCTTTATTTTGAGCCTTTGTGTGTCTCTGCACAGGAGATGGGTCTCCTGAATATAGCACACTGATGGATCTTGACTCTTTATCCAATTTGCCAGTCTGTGTCTTTTAATTGGAGCATTTGACCCATTTACATTTGAGGTTAATATTGTTATGTGTGAATTTGATCCTGTCATTATGATGTTAGCTGGTTATTTTGCTGAGTACCTGAGACTACAGGTGCATGCCACCATGCCCGACTAATTTTTGTATTTTTATTACGGATGGGGTTTCACCATGTTGGCCAGAATGATCTTGATCTTCTGACCTTGTGACCACCCGCCTTGGCCTCCCAAAGTTCTGGGATTACAGGTGCGAGTCACTGCATCTGGTCATCTATTTTTTATTTATTTTACTTTAAGTTCTGGGATACATGTGCAGAATGTGTGGGTTTGTTACATAGATATACATGTGTCATAGTGGTTTGCTGTACCTATCAACCCATCATCTAGGTTTTAAGCCCCGCATGCATTAGGTATTTGTCCTAATGCTCTCCCTTCCGTTGGCTCCCAACCCCCTACAGGCCCCAATGTATGATGTTCCCCTCTCTGTGTCCATGTGTTCTCACTGTTCAGCTCCCACCTATGAGTGAGAACATGCAGTGTTTGGTTTTCTGTTCCTGTGTTAGTTGCTGAGAATGATGGTTTCCAGCTTCATCCATGTCCCTACAAAGGACACAAACTCATTCTTTTTTATAGCTGCACAGTATTCCATGGTGTATATATGCCACATTTTCTTTATCCAGTCTATCATTGATGGACATTTGGGTTGGTTCCAAGTCTTTGCTATTGTAAATAGTGCTGCAGTAAACATATATGTGCATGTCTCTTTATAGTAGAATGATTTATAATCCTTTGGGTGTATACCCAGTAATGGGATTGCTGGTCAAATGGTAGTTCTGGTTCTAGATCCTTGAGGAATCACTACACTGTCTTCTACAATGGTTGAACTAATCTACACTCCCACCAACAGTGTAAAAGTGTTCCTATTTCTCCACAGCCTTGCCAGCATCTGTTGTTTCCTGACTTTTTAATCATCGCCATTCTAACTGGCATGTGATGGTATCTCATTATGGTTTTGATTTGCATTTCTCTAATGACCAGTGATGATAAACTTTTTTCATTCGTATGTTTCTTGGCCACATAAATGTCTTCTTTGGGAAAGTGTCTGTTCATATCCTTTGCCTACTTTTTGATGGGGTTGTTTTTTTTTCTTATAATTTGTTTAAGTTTCTTGTAGATTCTGGATATTAAACCTTTGTTAGATGGATAGATTGCAAAAATTTTCTCCCATTCTGTAGGTTGCCTGTTCACTCTGATGATAGTTTCACAATTGCTACAAAGACAATAAAATTCTTAGAAACACAACTTACAAGGGATGTGAAGGACTTCTTCAAGGAGAACTACAAACCACTGCTCAAGGAAAGAAGAGAGGACACAAACAAATGGAAAAACATCCCATGCTCATGGATAGGAAGAATCAATATCATGAAAATGGCCATACTACCCAAACTAATGTATAGATTCAAGCTATTCCCATCAAGTTACCTTTGACTTTCTTTGCAAAATTAGAAAAAATGACTTTAAATTTCATATGGAACCAAAAAAGAGCCTGTATAGTCAAGACAATCCTTAGCAAGAACAACAAAGCTGGAGGCATCTTGCTGCCTGACTTCAGACTATACTAGAAGGCTACAGTAACCAAAACATGGTACTAGTACCAAAACAAATATATAGATCAATGGAACAGAACAGAGGCCTCAGAAATAATGCCACACATCTACAACCATCTGATCTTTGACAAACCTGACAAAAACAAGCAATGGGGAAAGGATTCCCTATTTAATACATGGTGCTGGGAAAACTTGCTAGCCATATGCAGAAAACTGATACTGGACCCCTTCCTTACACCTTATACAAAAATTAACTCAAGATGGATTAGAGACTTAAATGTAAAACCTAAAACCAGAAGAACCCTAGAAGAAAACCTAGGTAATACCATTCAGGACATAGGCATGGGCAAAGACTTGATGACTAAAACACCAAAAGTAATTGCAACAAAACCAAAATTGACAAATGGGATCTAATTAAACTAAAGAACTTCCACACAGCAAAAGAAACGATCATCAGACTGTGAATTAGTTTATACATAATTTAGAGAAATTCGTTCTTCTTTGTGGGCCTTAATTTTAAATCTTGAAAATTGGGGATGGTGTTGAATGATTTTTAAATACCTTTAAAATGTCACAATGCTTTATGCAAATATTAATATAGTGGTGAGGAAACTGATCTCTCTCTACATGTGTATATATCTATATATCATTCATATAACGAATATGTGAATAAATCCCAAGCGGAACTAACAACATTATTGCTACCTTGGGGTGCATTTAAAAAGAAAGAATTTTTCCTGCTTTTTCTTTTGTAATAGTATTTAGATGTGCTTACATATGAAAGCAAAAACATATTTCCTATGGGCTACTTGCTTGATTTGTTAGGAATACTTAATCTAAGTTTAATTTTTTTGTACAGAAGTTTTGGTATACCTAATTTAGTCTACTTTGCAGACATTTATATTAATCTTATAAAGAGATTATGTACAAATCATATTAATACTTCTTTTAATCTTCATTTTTGTTGCCTAGATGGTTGTCTATGTTCGCTATAAGTCTTTCTTAATTTAAAATTTAATGGTTTGCTGATTCAATCACAGAAATTTTTAAATGTTCATGAAAAACACATTTATCTTTGTTACTGTAGTTAAAGGACCTTTGTTCTTCTTGCATAATATGTTACCACAACAGTCTTGGGCCTTATTTCTTTTTATGCTCCCAAGGATTTTTTCTTTTTTTCTTCTTTTTAAAAATCATTTAAACAGTACTTTCTCATCCTATCTAAGACAACAGAGCCTACCCATTATCTTTTCCAACTTTCTTTCTAATGTAGTGTTCAAATGCCAATTCAGGTATGACTAATGCTTGCTTATGAAGCACTCACCATGTTACATATGCTTTTCCAAGTTCATCACTTTTATTAAATACTTGTGAGGGAGGTACATTATCATCATCTTCTCTCCACTTCATAGATAAGAATGAAGCTCCAAGGGGTTAAATAATGTACAAAGAGTCACATAATATTGAATGGACGAGCTAGGATTCCAAGCCCAGCAGTGCGTCTCCAAAACCATGCTCTGAACCACTAACCCACAGTGGTTCTTACTGTCTGAGGGACTGTCTACACTTAATGGATATTAACCTGCTGTGCTAATGGAACTGAACATCAAGACCTGAAAATCTTGGTAGGGCTCTCCTGCATAAGAGGTTTTTTGGAAGTTTTCGCTTTGGTCATTGAGTAACTGTGCTTTATGTGTATATGTGTGTGCTAAAAATAGAGAAAATGTTAATCCTACGAACTCTGCTTAGTTTTCTGACATTGTGGAAATCTGCAAATAAATCAAGCACCAACAGATACGAGTTTTCCAAGATACTAAGTCATAAGAATAACCACATTTTTATCTTGCCTCTCCACCTCATCCTTCACTCAGGCTTTGGAGTACCTTACTGAATGCTCCCAAGGGTTCATGGAAGTTCAGGTCAAGAACAGGCCAGTATTTTCATCTTTCCAGTTTTCACCTCAACTAGAGGAGGTGCCATTCCCATGACAGAGGTGAGCTGCCCTGCATGTGACGTTTCCGGGGAGAAAGGTTTTAAAGAAAAGCAAATTTTTTACTAATGCCAGCAAGTGTTCTGCAAATAGGGATTGTCAAGTTTCAGATCAAGATTGTTTTGTTCTGGACTATTGAGCCTTTGCAGTCTGTGTCCTGAGTGAAGCTGGAAGCATGGTACCTCTTCTCTTCAATGACTTCCCCCATGTGCTTCCCAGCACTGCTTACCTGGACACTAAGTGCTCAAAATCAGAAACTGCCTTTGCCTTCCAAGAGAGGAGAAACAGGGCAAAGGACAGGGAATTAATGCAGGCAAAGTGAGATCCTACATCTTTGTGGGACTTTTTTGTTTTACTCGGGCTGAAAGAAAGGAAGATGAAGAAAATTGTGCTCTGAAAATCATATCACAGAATCTTTTGCACATTTGCTCTGCTTTTGAATTGGCCAGTGGAATGGAAGAAATGGGATCCTGGGCACAATTACAGCTATCCAGGATTTAATAGTACAGGTATTTTTCCCATGTTGGTCAGAAATTTATTTTCATCATTAATTCAGCTTTTATTTTTGATGGGTGCTCAAAGCCCCCATTATTCCTTTAGCAGTCAGTCACTTAACATCTATTGAGTACCTACTATGAACACACCCTTGAAGGAGACTAATGAGGTTTTCTAGTGTTTGTGTTGCTCCCAAACTTTGGGAAACTGTCTTAGGGTAATGGGCAAGTTCACGTTCGTAAATATGTCTAAAGCCCTAACACTTGTCTTTCCTTGGGGTGTTCACTCACATCTATGTAATAAGTGAAATAAAAGGTGCATAAAAGTGAAGCTAGGTTATGATCAATCTTGTGATACTGTGTATGATGTTACCATAAGTATGTGCTTTATACCGCATTATTCATGGTTTCTAGGGACTAGGAAATACCTATGCTAAGGAAGACAGACATTAAACAATTAAGGGACATTCAAAAATCCAAATTAATAAGCGCTTCTCTGGCACCCACTGTCTGCCAAATATCATGCTAGATTTTGGGCATCCAAAAATGACTATGTCCCTCCCTCACAGAGTTCATCATCTACCAAAGAAGCTCACATGCTAGTTTTGTATGAACTAATTCTAGTATCTTCATAATAGTGTCTTTATTATTTTTTATTTCAATAGCTTTCGGGGTACATGTGGTTTTTTTGTAACATGGATGAATTACATAGTGGTGAATTCTGATATTTTAGTGTCCCCGTCACCTGAGTAGTATACATTGTACTTAACGTATAGTTGTTTTATCCCTAGCCCCCCTCCCACCCTCCTCCTTCTGTGTCTCTAAAGTTCATTGTATCACTCTGTATGTCTTTGTGCACTCTTAGCTTAGCTCCCACTTATGAGTGAGAACATACAATTTTTGGTTTTCCACTCAGGCATTAACTTCATTTAGAATAATGGTCTCCAGCTCCATCCAAGTTGCTGCAAAAGACATTATGTTGTTCCTCTTAATGGCTGAGTAGTGTTCCATAGTGTATATAGACCACATTTTCTTTATCCACTCGTTATAACTGTCTTTATTAAAGCAATTGTGCCACATGCAGGGTTAGGGATATTCCTGTATAACAATAAGGGGTAAAAATTAAAATATTGGGATCCAAAAGACACCAAAGACACTCTACCTCCGTGTGACATCTGCCATCCTGCTAACTTGCACTGATGTGCGTGCGGCTGGCTTGTGAGTCATTTTCTCTTACTTCCTCACAAGATTTCCTTTCAAACCATGTTCTTAGAGAGGCTGCTCTTCTAGTCGTGTCCTGACCTTGAATGAAGTCTTTGTAATGAGCTGGATTCCCTCCTTTTACCTCTAAAACAATCTCAAGGTCCATTCATGAAGAACAGAGTCCTCATTGTTCCAAGTCCCACAAATGATATGATGTTTTTTAAATGGCCAGCAAACAGCTGGAAACTTCTTAGGAGCCCTTGGTGGTCCTGTGGCCTTTCCTTTAGCTAGATTCTCATGAGGTAGAGAGGATCTGGGTTGTATCTACTAATAGAACTTATGCTAAGGTTACTTCAGAGGTATACCTAGGTGTGGTCCACAGCTAACTACTTGGAATTGCAACTCTTTTTCATTAAGGCAAGAACCAGAAATCAAACTCTCTTGATGATACTTGGTGGAAAGTCAATTCACCCAGGAAAACTCAGGGACAAACCAGCTACTCTCAGATTAAGGAAGTGGAGAAGAAACTACAAAGCTTCCATAGCATAGGCTATGGAAGTTTTCAAGTATCTCATATTGCACCAGAGTCTGTAAGATGATTGGAACAACCATCCATACATAGGCATAAAACAATATTCTTTTGAATATGCCACAAAGTACTTTGGTTTCAATATTTGAGAGGCAGTTAATGTGATCAGGAAGATGATGTGTTTCAGGATGTTTACTTATTGCAAACACACATTTAAATCAACATTCCCACCCAGGATTCACTGTGTACATGGGTTCAGGTGCATTTTGCTTATGGTGTTTGAAAGTTAATCAAAAATTACATTGTCAAAAAGAGGTGAAATTCCATACATTTGTACTATCCATTTCAAGACCTGCTTCTAACACAGAATAAGCATTTGTGAGCTCTTTTAGTGTGGTAGAAATATAATTATAGTCCAGAATTCTGCACTTTTATTCTGAAAGAAAAATATCCTAAGCTCTGCTAGTTGAAAATAACTTTTTGTATAGTTCCATGTGTCAGAGCTTCTTCAATTACACAGCTGTGGCAGATTATACCTTAGTTCTCCAGAGAGGCTATACAGGTTTTGCTGTACAAACAGACTTGCCACGGAGATTACCGTGCCTTTTGAGATTTATAGCATATTACTCAATTTTAAGAAATATAAGCAATTTTCAAATATTTTAAATATTAACTATTTCACATGTAATTAATAACTTAGTACCTCGGCCTTAATTAAATTACAGCTTCTAGTATCATTTTATATTGAAGGCTTTGGTATCTTTATGCATTAATGGCATAGGCTAGGGTGCAAAATTCTTGAATTTTATAGTAGCAAATTATAGCTAGCTTGCTTTGTGCCTGGAGATATGTTTCAGTTTTCTTTACTTACATAATTCATGCATTTCTTATTGACCCACTTTATAGTCTTGTCCTTTTAGTTTGCAGAGTTATAATTAAGGATTACTTGGAGGTCAGATTCTTTGTTCTTTTGCCTATCTGTCTGGCTGTTACTTTGTTTGAAGAATATAACGTTCTCATCATTCCTAGTCTTACCAAGTATGTAATTCAGTCCTTGTCTTTGGAAGCCCCATTGCTGTTTTCTGTTAACCTCTAGGATCATTTGGCAGTGGCGTGGAGGATACAAAGCACTCTTCCAAGTGTGACCCATCTTCTAGCAGGGAGACTCACAATCTAAACTCCATGACAGACTGTTTGCGACCTTAAAACAGAATCAAAATAGCCTTTGTTTACCTGCATTTGGAAATATATTTTGGACTGTGCGTACAATATGCTTATTGCCCCAAACACACAATTGGGACAGAGTCTTGCATTCCTCTTCCCTCCTCTTCCAGAATTTTAAATTTATATAAAAGTTGTAGTGGCTGCATATTCATTTGGAAATCTGCCAGTCAAAAATCATTCACATCTGTGTTTCATGAGTGCTGGACCAAGCTAGGATGGACAGATATTATCTTCATCATTTCAAGTTCTGAATTTTATATGCAGGTTACAGATAAAGTCATAAGGACAAATAATGTTAATCCATCATTACCACTGATAGTCCACAGCATTTTCTATTGCATAGAATTAAGTTTCAGGTTATGTACTTACTATAAATAAGAAGAGGATAAGAGCTAACATTTACATGGCATTTCCCAAACATTAATTAATTCAACAGCAAAATAAATATTATATCTTGTGACGGAAAGCTGCCTAAATTTTATAACTAAATTATTTATTACTTGGGAAATGTTTTAGTTGTATGGCAATCGGATAAGCAGAAAAAAGGAGACTGCAACACAAGGTGTTCTTATTGTTCATGTATGCACTGAGATAATTTGATGGGCCTAACTGTTCATAGGGAATACACCTGGTAGTTTAACTTACTCCAGTGTTAGTTACACAGCAAGTAGGCACACAATGACTAGCTTATAGTACTGTTTAAATAAGTTGCAAATAACAAGTCAAGAAAACTATAAGTAAAGCATTAGTTAGAGGTAAAAAAATTAGAAGTGTGGATGAATCTGAGAGCAGGGATTTGCTGAGAAAGGATAAATGATAAGAGCATTTGTTTCCCAGGGCAGCTGTATCAAATTCCCACAAACTCAGTGGACTCAAACAATACAGATTTATCATCTTACTGTTCTGGAGGTCAGAAGTCTGAAATGGGTCTCACTGGGACAAAATCAAGGTATTGCCTTGACTATATTCTTTTCTGGAGGTTCTAGGGAAAAAATGTGATTTTTTTTCCCCCAGTTTCGAAGGCTGCCTGTGTTCTTCCATTTCTGGCTCCCTTCCATTTTCAAAGTCAGCAAAGGCTGTTCAAATCTCACCTTGTATCACCGTAACATTGACTCTTCGGCCTCCCTCTTTCAAGTTTAAGGGCCTTTTCATTACATTGGGCCTACCTGGATAAATCCAAGATACTATCCCTATTTTAAGGTTAGCTGGTTAGCAACCTAATTCCACAAGCAACCTTAATTCCCTTTGATAGGTACCCTAACATATTTAGTTTCCAGGATTAGAACATAGACATCTTTGGAAGACCCTTATTCTGCCTATCACAGGAAGGTAATATGATACAGTGATGTAATATAGCAGAGTGTCCACCTCGTAAAGTCAGGACTGGCTCTAACTTGATAAATATAAGGACCACCTTGATCCAAGCCACAGCTCATGCCTCTGGAGTTTCTACTCTAATACAGCTAGAGAGAATTACCCAAGTCAGAAACCTGAACATCATCCTCAAAGCCTCTCTTTCCCATCATCTACATCTGATTTTGTTATCAAGATCTGTTAATTTTGCCTCTTAAATATCTCCTGAAATTCTTCCCTTTGTTGCATTTCTTACCTTATCTTGTTAGCTCAGGTTCTCATCAACTTTCACCAGAACAATTGCACTTATCTCCCAGCAGGTGTTTGTGTTTAAAGTCTGAAGTTAGCCCATCTCTATTTCCCACATAAGCATCAGGGCGGGCTTTCTAAAACACAAGGCTGTTTAGGTCATTCTCCTTTAGTAATCACGTAATGGCTCCCCATCCTTCATAGGAGAGATTCTCATCTTGAGAGAATAACAATCTTTCTAAAAAGGCATTTTGAACTACTCAAATGTAAATTTTCACTCACCTAGCCCAAGTTTCTAAGATGTTGCTTTAGGGATCATACCCCTTCCCCCTCATTGATCAACCATTTGAATACCATTGTGTAAGTATCTGGTACACAAATAAGCACAACTATTAGATACAGAGTGATTTTTTTTTTTTTCTCTCCATGGTCCCTTAATGCTTTGTTCTGTGGGGCTAGTTTTCTCTCTGCTCTTGATGAAAACTCCACCATACCACTGACCTTTGTAATTAATCTTAGGTAATACAAAGTCATAGGATCATCAAATATATATAGCTGGGGAGAGTTACACAAGGAGAAACCCAAGCATGATATTCAAAACCCTGTCTTCCTCACCACCTACATAAAATATGTTCATCAAAAGCCTTCAGTTATGCCTCTTAGACATCTCTTGGATTTGTCTAGTTTCATATTACAGGTAAAATGTCCAACTGCCCTCAGATTACAGCTATTCTCCTTCTCCTAACTAAGGCTGAATGGTGGAAAGCTTGCAGTTGGGGGAGTGGATGTGGTCAGCCTTTTCATTTTGGACAAGTTCTTCTCTCAAGTTGAAAAGTGTAGTGGAGGAAGTGATATGTGGACTGGAAATATCCTACTTGACTGGTACATTCAAAAGTTGATTTCACACTCTCAGGACATGGCTGAAGTTAAAAGCCGCCTTCTTGGGTGCTGAAATTGTGGTTCTCTTTAGAAATCTCAACACTGGGGAGTGCTCATCTACATTTCCCTTGATGCAGGTGATATACTTTTCTCTGACTCTAGGAATGCTGTATTTAAGTATCATTGTGCTGAGGCCTGTTTGCCCCTATGGGTGACCCTGCAATAAAGCAGTTCACATGTAGCCCAAATC
Source organism: Papio anubis (assembly GCF_008728515.1). NCBI lineage: Eukaryota > Metazoa > Chordata > Mammalia > Primates > Cercopithecidae > Papio > Papio anubis. The sequence continues at coordinate 50,822,893 of NC_044978.1, forward strand.
TAGTTATGGCAAACACTCTTGCATGCTTTGTGTCAACCAAAGTTGGGAGTCAGGCAACTGAAATATGCTCCCTCCCCTTCCTTCCTCCTGCTTGGAAGAGCTAGCCAGTCCCACTCTGCTTTTTGAATTTTCCCTGTGGGAATCAGACTTCAATCCACTGTATCACTCCAATAGCAAGGACAGCTACCAAGCTCTCGGTTGAAGCTCTCTCATTAGGGTCAAGGTGAGAGGTGAACAAATCCTTTCCCTTGGAGCTGGTGTTTCTCACAGTAGAATAACCTATAAGTAGCTTTCTCTAAAGTCCCCACAAATTCTCTCCACAACTGCTGTCTAAACTCTTATATTCTTCACATGTGTGAGAGGTTTGAGTCTCTAATTAAGTACTCTTTTTAGTTTTTACTTGGTGTGATGGTTAGTTTTATGAGTTAACTTGTCTGGGCTACAGGTGCCCAGATATTTGGTCAAACCTTCTAGGTGTTTCTGTGCAGGTGTTTTGGATGAGATCAGCACTGAAAACAATAGGCAGAGGAAAGCAGAGTGCCCTCCCTAATGTGGGTTCATCCAGTCAGTGGAAGGTCTGAATAGAATAAAAACACCAACCCTCCCCTGTGTAAGACAGAATTCCTCCTGCCTTGCTTCCTTTGGAACTGGGACATCAGCTTTTTCTTGCCTTTAGACTCAAACTGAAACATTAGCTCTTCTTGGATCTTGAGCCTGCCGACCTTTGGACAGGCGTTCCACCTTCAGCTGTCCTGCATCTCCAGCTTGCTGGCTCTGTCTCTATCCACACACTTAGCCTATTGGTTCTGTTTTCCTGAAGAACCCTGACTAATATACTTGGTGATCTATTTTGCAACTCATTTTGGTTTCTAATGCTTGTTGCCATATATTCACAGTCAAATTTCCACTTAAACATCCTGCTACACATCTCACATGTAATGAAAAATGTATCTAATTGAGTGTATTGTGCATGTGGACAGTATAGATGAAGAAAAAAGATAAAAAACCCTTTCTTTCTAAATCTACACTGTCAAATACAGTAGTCATGAGTCATGTTGGCTATCTAAATTTAAATTTAAAACAAATAAAATTTAAAAAAATTGAGTTCCTCTGTGGCACAAGACACATTTCAAATTCTCAATAGGTACATGTGGCTAGTGGCTACCGTATTGCACAGCACACACATGTTGTCCATGGGCCAGTTCAGGTTCCTGATTTCACCACACAAAGGAATTTGAGAGTGAGTCCAAATAAAAGTAGACAGTGGAGGCCGGGTATGGTGACTCACACCTGTAATCCCAGCATTTTGGGAGGCTGAGGCGGGTGGATCACCTGAGGCCAGGAGTTTGAGACCAGTCTGACCAACATGGAGAAACCCCATCTCTACTAAAAATACAAAAATTAGCCAGGCGTGGTGGTACATGCCTGTAATCTCAGCTCCTCAGGAGGCTGAGGCAGGAGAATTGATTGAACCCAGGAGGCAGAGGTTGCGGTGAGCTGAGATCGCACCATTGCACTATAGCCTGGGCAAAAAGGGTGAAACTCCGTCTCAAAATAATAATAATAATAATAATAATAATATTAATAATAATAATAAATAGATAAAGGAGTTTACTGGAAAGTAAAAGTACACTCTGACAGCTGATCAGAGTAGGCTGCTCAAAAGTAAGACAGCACCTATTGATGCTGGGGAAACTCCCTTTATGTGAGTCTTACATGATTTTCATGAAGGGGTGGGAATGGGCATTGTTGCAATGCATGTTGTGGGTACTCTTCTGGACACATACGCGCTATTGCTGCCATGCTAGTACATATATTGCATGCCTCCTTAGCATCTTAATTCTCTACACAGCAGTGTTTTAACTATTATAACGAGCATAGATCAGCCCAAAGACACTGTTCATGGGCTTCTGTGCTTGCAAAAATTTGGGCACTTTCTCCCTTTCTCTTTTACCAGCTTGTGGCAGGATGTTCTAACCATGAACCCAGGATGTGGTTTGTGCACTGTTGGGTGGTTTGTTCCTCTTTAAGAGAGGCTACGACCACCTTATCTAACCCATCTCAGACATAGAAGATTTCCCTCATTGCAAAATGTTTTATTTGGCAGCGTTACACTAGATACGTCCAAGTGCATTAGAGAGTACACCAGGTCTTTCCTTCTTCTGACCAAATCATCATTATTCTCTAGCTTACATCTTCATCTAGGCATACAGCCACTTTTTAAACTTCACCTAGATTGCTTCCTCTCTCAGAAATGGTCTTTCTTCGTTTTTCTTCTTCTTGCTCAACTTCTTATTTCACTGAAGTGTCCTTTATGCTGTGGAAATTTCCTTATTTCCAGGAAGAATGATATAGTTACCTTTGCTCTTCTAATGCACTGTCTATTCTTCTATGGTTGTGCTTATTTATTATTACATTAAATTTGTACAGTTCATGTCTTTTCCTGGGTATTCACTGGGTTCTGAACTTCTTCAAGACGGGGACTGTTGCTGACGTGTACATCTCCTGCCACAGTATCTGGCCTGAAGAAGATGCTCATCATGTTCTTAAATGACTTAGCCAGTGGCGAAGACCCCCATTGGATTAAAAACCACCATAGGATGCATCTACTTCTGGATCAACCAGGAATTTGTTTGTAATACAATTTCCCCTAAGGTCCATGATTATTCCATTATATTCTCCTATATTATTTAATTCTTGACATGGTGTTAGGAGTTGAATTGTGTATTCTCAAAATTCATATGTTAAAGCTCTAACTTCCAGTACCTCAGACTGACTGTATTTGGAGAGTCTTTAAAAAGATGATTAACTTAAAATAGGGCCATTAGGGTGGACCCCAAATCCAATCTAACTGGTGTACTTACAAAAAAAGGACATCTGGATACACAGAGAGATGCCAGGGATACATGTGCAGTGGGATAAACCACGTGAAAACACTGCAAGGGGTGGTCAAGGAGAGAGGCCACAGAAGAAGCCACCCTGCTGCTCCCTGGTCATGGCCCTCCAGCCTCCAGGACTGTGGGAAAATACATTTCTGCTCTATAAGCCACCCAGCTTTTGATATTTTGTTATGGTATTCCTAGAAAACTATATACCTAGGAATATATCTGATACAGTCAAGTAATTTTTCAAAGTATTACTATGTATATTAAGATAACATATTTTACAAATAGAATAATTTTATAAAATTTTAGTACTCAAGAAAATTATTTAACAAAACTATTCTTGTATTTTTTGTGATCTGATGTCATATGTTACAAAGAACATCAACTCTTCCTGGATCTTGGGCCTCCTGACTTTTGGATAGGAACTATATAACTCATATGTACACATTTCTATATTCAACACTATAACTAGTACCTATTGCACATGTAAACAATGCCCTTGGTGGCATTGGGTGAATGTTGTACTGAGTATACATATTTTTCCTTTCTTTTTTAACAGAACTGGAGAAAAGTGAAAAATGTTGGGTTCCATGATAGGATTACCTAAATAGTCCCAGCATTTGTATATACCCAATGTCCAAGCTCCCCAGATTGCCTTAAGATAAACTAAATTTTAGAAAATTTTTTTGGTTAACTATTTCTTCTGTTTATTGGCAATGTGTATTTTATTTGTGGTAATTAACCGCCTAGTGTACTTTGTCCATCTTTCTTTTTTTAATTTTTTATTTTATTTTACTTTAGATTCTGGGATATATGTTTATTTAACCAAAAAAAAAAAAAAAAAAAGCAAATTCAAAAGACATGTTTTTACTTCTGAAAACCTATAGGTATAACTGATTTTACTCAGGCTAGTCATTCTGATGATTACTTTAACTTCTAGTGAGAAAGTATTGGGATCTTTTCTAAAATTGTGATCCTCATTTTCTACTACCTGATGCAGAAATAGCCACTGTTAGGAAGAGTTCTTTGGCTATTTAATTCAGTTGCATATAGAAGGGCTTCTAAAAGTCCCAGAAATCAGTCACAATAGTTTTCCATCTTGGGAAAAGCTCACATTTGCTTTATAATAACGTGCAGAGGCTATCATATTGGGACACAAACCTGAATTCTCTAGTTCTCATCTTTTGATAATAAAGAGCTATATTGAGTTCATTCACTCTGTAGGCTTGCCATTCTGAGTCTACATGATTGAATTTTCTGTTCCATTGATCTAGTGAGGAAAGATGCTGGTAGGAATCTGGCATAATCACCAAAAGACCGTCTTAAAATTTATATTTTATTACCGTCTTTTTCTATGTCTGGTAACCACCAAATGGTCATCCTAAAGAATGCTCGCTTTCTATACATTTTTATTCACAGTGGAGAAATATATGGACTGAGTGAGGTGTGTGTTTACAAACATATATATATATATACTTGTGTGTGTGTATATATATAATTGCATGTGTATTTATTTTTAGAGGCATGTATCATAGAACACATAACTTATAGTTTATATACTACAGACTCAAACTCATGTAAAGAAGGAGTTGCTTTACATTTGAGTTCATTATCGTATTCCATCCTCACAGACACTTTATGAAGTAGATACTAGTAATATCTAAGTAATATTCTGGATCCAAGGTCACTATAAAATCAGGCTGACTGCAACTAAAACAATTCTCTATGACTTAGCCCAACAAAGGTTAATACTCACCCACAAATGTTAATGCAGAATTTCTAGTTGGACAGCTTGACTCCAAGGGGCTAGACCTGGGCCCCTTCCATTAAATGACTTTACCCTTTCTAAAATTTTCACTTCCAGATGCATGGACTAAAGAGAGTGGGTTTGGGAAATTTCTTGGAATATTTTAGGAGTATGGTGTGAATGAGGCTTCTATCACTTCTGGCTGCATTCCAGGGCTTGCTGTCAGTCATATGGCCAACTCAGCTGCAAGGGAGCCTGGGAAGTAGAGAGACACACACTGTTGTAGGCACACTCTAATAGTTCCTGGGCCTCTCATGCAGTCAGTAAGTAGAAAAACCCCAGAGACTACAAAACCTACGTTAGAAAACATGTCTGGCAAATTACTTTGAAATCCTGTAGGTGTTTTAGGACAATTCAAGAATATTTCCAAACTTCTTCATGGAACTTTTTGTTTATCAATTTGTAGATCTTAAGGTATTTCATATAAATATAAATTATATATATATATATATAAAATGTATATTTTTTGTTTTGAGATGGAATTTCACCCTTCACCAAGGCTGGAGTGCAATGGTGCAATCTCGGCTCACTGCAACCTCCTCCTCCTGATTTCAAGCGATTCTCCTGCCTCAGACTCCCTAGTAGCTAGGATTACAGGTGCGTGCCACCAGGCCTGGCTAATTTTTGCATTTTTAGTAGAGACGGGATTTCACTACATTAGCCAGGCTGGTCTCAAACTCCTGACCTCAGGTGATCCACCTGCCTCGGTCTCCCAAAGTGCTGGGATTACAGGCGTGAGCCACTGTGCTAGGCCAGCATTTCATAATTTTACTGAGACAGCAATAATCAAAACCAAATGTAACCTTGGCTGGCAAAATCTTCAAGGGTCCCCACTCTTGAAATTGAGAACAACCTTTAATAATGAAGTCAACAGTTAATTGTGCTTTTACAAGATGAAGGTTAACTGATGAGTATAAATGAGCTATGAATGTATTTATTGGTGCTCAAAGTAATATTGGTATCACCATGAAATTTTTTGGTAAGAAATTCAAGGAAGTTGTTTATTTGCTATACTAACGCAGGGACTAACAACTGTAATACTCCTGCTGAGTATGTCACTGACTAGACCACAAATACCTGACACTAGATTTCATGCTTTATTTATTTATTTGTTTTTGATAGGGTCTCGCTCTGTTGCCCAGGCTGGAGTGCAGTGGCACAATCATAGGTCGCTGCAATCTCAAACTCTTGGGCTCAAATCGTCTCTCCTCCCCAACCTCAGCCTCCCTAGTGGCTAGGACTACAGATGTCTTCCATCACGCCCAACTAAGTTTTTGGGTTTTTTTGTAGAGACAGGGTTTCACTATGTTGCCCAGGCTGGTCTCAAACTCCTGGCCTCAAGCAATCAACTCCCAAAGGGTTACGATTATAAATGTGAGCCACTGGGCCTGCTCTAGGTTTCATACTTTAAATATTGCCTTTATTTTCCTAGTGAATACCATGTACTTTCAATTATTGCACTTGTTACTGGTAATTTACAGAGGACCATTACATTTCACATTACTAGTAACTTGAAAAATTATCAGATTTATAGCAAGTAAAGCATATCATATCTGTCCCAATTGGTGGTTGTGGCCTAGTAGAAGTGACTGGGTTTTGTTGTTGGTGGTGTTGCTATTTGGTTTTATTTTTGTGGGAGGTTTTCTGGTAAAAACTAGAAATCCTGCTAGACAAATTCTGAAAGAGCTGCAACTCTTGACTATGGTATTTATTAATCTCGGCCTTATTATTTTTGCTGTGTAATTTTGGGCAAATTATTCTAACTCTGCAAGTCTCAATTTCTTCATCTATAAATTGAGGATGAAAATATTGACCTTTTCTGGAAAGGTTCCTGTAAGATAATACAGTTAAAGGACTTAGTATGGTTAACTGACATATTGTTCCTCCAAATGTTAACTCTAATAGTAATAAAAACAATCATTGTAAGTGTTATTACTATTATCTTGGTCCCAATTTATTTTTCTTTAAAATGAAGACAATAATATCTGCACTGCCATGAGAAGTAAAACAGTTATATATAAAATGTGTGATATGCAATAGTCAATCAATTGAAATTGTTTCACTATCCCTTTCTAGCCAAAACAGAACCCAGATTTCTCTCTACATTCGGTTACAGGACCTTTAGACTCATTAATAGTCCTTTGGATTCTGAATTTTAAAGACTATTTTTGTAAATTTTCAGTGTCGAATGAGAGATACTTGGTGTTTAGTATTTCTTTGATCAATTTCCACAACTTTCTCCATTTGTGAGTTATTGAGTTGGTTGTATCTGTTATAAACCACTCAAATTGTGAATATATGGATTATCTAGAAGGCAACATAGACTCTTCATGTGTTTACATGGAGTTAGGTTTAGCTGACCTAAAGCCATGACTTCTCTAATTCTAGAGATAGATTTGCTTCTTGTTTTTTGTTGCTTGTACATAGAAGATCTATTATCTGTTTTGACAGCCATATATACAAATATGTTCTGATTTATCAAGAATCTTAGATTTTCTCTGTGCTGTATTCGGATTTAGCATTCATGTTATGCTACCCTGGGTAATGGCCATGGCCATTGCCCAGGGATATAATTAACAAGCATTCAATCATTTGACAACAGTATTAGACACCCAAGTCAGCAGAGTATCAACTACAGCAAGTCACAGGACTACAGGCATTGACAGTTCCTATATCAATGTTAAATCTTCGAAAAGAAGATTTAACTAATGATTTGAAGTAAAGAAAAGAAGTAATTCCTTTGGGAAAATGTCTTCAGACCTTCTGAATTTAAATATAGTTAATGCAATAGTAAACTGATTTTTCCTTCAGAATCGGTGGTGTTTTCTACTGAACTGTTGGTTTTGCAGCACTAGATTAAATTGAAATCCTCAACTGTACTGAAGAAAGAAGTAGAGGATCTGAGTAAGTTCAGCTGCATCTCTACTTTATTCTTGGGGTAGAGACTGCTCTTGAAAGAAATTCCTGCTGCCTTGACAATTTCCCTTTCTCTTTTGGATTATGGAAATCACTACTACAGTAGACTTGTTATTCTTGTTCTGCATTGCAGTCTTTCTCCCCATCTGTGTTCTTTCTTAATTAGGATTATCTGCCATCTCTCACTACTAAAAGTTAGGTAAAAGTCATGATTCTCCAGGCTTCTAAGCAGCAACATGATCAGTAAGACCAGCTTCTGGCAGGAAAATGAAATTGTTTTTAATGTTAAACAAGGTAACTGCAGGATTCCACCTGCAGCCCAAGTATCACTGGGAACTGATAAAAGATGAAGTCAGGATATTACTCTCTGATCAAATGGATTGCCTTTCAACATAGCTTTTTAAAAAGAATCTCATCCCAAAAGCCACACAGCTGTAAGCCCAAGATGTAGTAAGAAATGAGCCGCTTATAGGAATTGGAGATTAGCAGAGCCTCATTAGGGATCCAGGCAGGGTAAGCCACAGAGAGGCAGCTGTATTTTTCTGCGGATGGGCCTGAACCTTGGAACGGATGCATTTTGGGGAAATGCAATTTTATTTTGGGCCACATTTGCCTAAGGAATAAAATGTTCCAAGAGACTCCAAATACCATTTCAGGGAATTTTAATGTACTAACCTAAATTAGCTAACTTATTGGGAAAGAGGCTCTGTTCGTATTTACTGAGATGTCCAGCCTCAACTCTCAGAAGTGTCTGGAGGAGATGTGTATTACTGTAGTGAACTGGGAAGTTGTGGGAGGCTGGAGAATGGGGGCAATCTGGGGAAGATTACATCATGGTTCATCTCTCTCAGGTGAGGCTGATGCTTACTCTTCTTAAATTGCTACCGTGCAGGAATCAGCACCGTTGTGCCCTTGTAAAGTGAATGAAGACATGCAGAAGTATTAATCTTCAAAGGGCTTTCATTTTCTCAACATAAAGACTACCTTTCCTAGGCTAAAATTATGGTCTCTTAACCACACGAAGACTCGTGCTTTCCTTAGTAAAGCCTGTATTTAAGGAATGTTGACAAAGGTTAATGTCATGTGCTTATGTGTGTTTATTTTGCAAAACATCAATTTAAATATATAGAGCAGTAATATCTGTCCTAAGCAGTATGCACATAGCCCTCAGGAAAGTCGTTTTGCAACCCTACAAGAACATTCCTTCTATGGATCAATAACACACTTGGAGAGATGATTTCGATTCAAGTCATTTTCTTGCCTTTGGTTCCTCCTTTTCCAATGTGGTTCAAATGTACCGCAGCAGTGTTGTTGATTACACACACACACCACACACACCGACACCCACATCCACACACACTCAGAGTCAGTGAGAAAGTCTATGGGTAATTTTGACTTACAGTGCACTTCTTTCTTTCCCTGCAAAAGTTGCCAGGTGATCATACACAGCAGGAAAACATTAGAATGTGTAAATCGTAGAGAAAATCCACAGGGTAATCATTAACCTCAGGCAAGCAACAGGCCTGTCCCTCACATTCTCGCATGCAATGCTGATGGAACAGGTGGTGTAAGACAGTTACCGCCATGGTGGAAAGTAGGGAGCACATCTTAGAAGAAACCATGGTCTGTAATTATTTGGGGGCTGACAGTTGCTGAATAACTTCCCTAATGATACCTGACGCATGTCTTAATGCTTTACTCAGGCAGAAAGTAAACCACTTTACAACCACAGTAGGCACCATAACTCACTGCCAGCTTCCTATTTCATAATTCCTGGCGCTGGGTATGGGTGGAACATGCCAGGACTCTGTATTTATGGTTAACTTTTTAAAAATTATTTAAATTCTTGAAATAAGTCTTCATGTATAGGTATAATCACTTTTTGGAATATGGTGGTTAGGGAGGAGAAGTGACGGGGAGCCTTCTAGCCTTAGAAGACTTTGGATTCCTTCAGAAAAGTGCCCTATAAATTCAAAGGATAATCATCTGGGTCATTTTTGTCATTATTTCCATCTAAACAAGTTTCTAGATGTATGGTTGGACATAAAAATAATCTTGTGGAATGTAGTTCTTGGAGCCATGAGAAATGTGGGCAGACCCTGGGAAGAAATAGCATCCTATTGGCGATGTCTTCAGGGCTTGCTGACTCAGAAACTTTCAAAATGCGGAGCACAGGGAAGCTGTGTGAGATCCAAGAACCCTCTTCACTTTGCACAACTGCTTCCTCATATATTTGTGCCATCTGGTTGAACGTGATTACTGTGACTACCGACGAAAATAATACCCCAAATTATCCACTTAGCTTCATTTGTCAGAACAGAGAAACAAAGCAAAAAGAAAATTTGCATTATTTCATGAAGATTACATGTATCAATGCGAGGTGATATGGTTTGGCTGTGTCCCCATGTGTTGTGGGAGGGACCCGGTGGAAGGTAATTGAATCATGGGGCAGGTCTTTCCCAGGCTGTTCTTGTGATAGTGAATAAGTCTCACAATATCTGATAGTTTTAAAAAGGGGAATTTCCCTGCTCAAGCTCTCTCCTCTTGTCTGCTGCCATGTGAGACATGCCTTCCACCTTCTGCCATGACTGAGAGGCCTTCCCAGCCATGTGGAACTGAAAAGTCCAATAAACCTCTTTTTCTTCCCAGTCTCAGGTATGTCTTTATCAGCAGCATGAAAACTGATGAATACAGTAAATTGGTACCAGTAGAGTGGGGCACTTCTGTGTGACGTCCTTGGTGCCCTGCATCCCAGCCGCTCTAGCTGTGACTAAAAGGGGCCAAGGTATAGCTCAAGCTGTTGCTTCAGAGGGTGGAAGCCCCAAGCCTTGGCAGCTTCTATTGGTGTTGAGACTGCGGGTGCACCGAAGTCAAGAATTAAGGTTTGGGAACCTCCGCCTAGATTTCAGAAGATGTACGGAAACGCCTCCATGCCCAGGCAGAAGTTTGCTGCAGTGGCAGGCCCTCATGGAGAACCTCTGCTAGGGCAGCACAGAAGGGAAATGTGAGTTCGGAATCCCCACACAGAGTCCCTACTGGGGCACTACATAGTGGAGCTGTGAGAAGAGGGCCACCATTCTCCAGACCCCAGAATGGTAGATTCACCAACAGCTGGAAAAGTCACAGACACTCAATGTCAGGAAAGGAGAAGCCAGGAGGGTGGCTATGCCCTGCAAAGTCACAGAGGTGGAGCTGCCCAAGGCCGTGGGAGCCCACCTCTTGCATCAGTGTGACCTGGATGTGAGACATGGAGTCAAAGGAGATCATTTTGGAGCCTTAAGATGTGACTATTGGCCGGGCGCAATGGCTCACGCCTGTAATCCCAGCACTTTGGGAGGCCGAGAGGGGTGAATTACGAGGTCAGGAGATGGAGACCATCCTGGCTAACATGGTGAAACCCCATCTCTACTAAAATAAAAAAAAAAAATTATCCGGGCATGGTGGCGGGCACCTGTAGTTCCAGCTACTCGGGAGGCTGAGGCAGGAGAATGGCGTGAACCTGGGAGGCAGAGCTTACAGTGAGCCGAAATTGCGCCACTGCACTCCAGCCTGGGTGACACAGCGAGACTCCATCTCAAAAAAAAAAAAAAAAAAAAAAAAGATGTGACTATCCCACTGGATTTTGAACTTGCGTGGGGCCTGTAGCCCTTTTGTTTTGGCCAATTTCTCCCATTGGGAATGACTGTATTTACCCAATCCCTGTACCCACATTGTATCCAGGAAGTAACTAACTTGCTTTTGATTTTACAGGCTCGTAGGTGAAAGGCACTTGCCTTATCTTGGATGAGACTTTGGACTGTAGACTTTTGAGTTAATGCTGAAATGAGTTAAGACTTTGGGGAACTGTTGGGAAGGCATGATTGGTTTTGAAATATGAGGACATGAGATTTGGGTGGTGCCAGGGACAGGATGATATGGTTTGGCTGTATCCCCACCAAATCTTATCTTGAATTCCCATGTGTCGTGGGAGTAATGCAGTGGGAGGTGACTGAATTTTGCGGACAGGACTTTCCTGTGCTCTTCTTCTGATAGTAAGTAAGTCTCATGAGATCTGGTGGTTTTACAAAGGGGAGTTTCCCTGCACAAGCTCTTGTCTCTTTTCTACTGCCATGTGAGATGTACATTTCACCTTCTATCATGATTGTGAGGCCTCTCCATCCATGTGGAACTGTGAGTCCATTAAACCTCTTTTTCTTCCCAGTCTTGGGTATGTCTTTATCAGCAGCATGAAAACTGACTAATACAGAAGGAGAACATCTCATTCAGAAGACTACCTTGATAAACCTTAGGGATGAGGAGGATAAACTGTGGTCAGTGTGTTTTAGTAGCCAAAGGTCTTGGCTAAATTGTATTCTCAGAAAGGCAGGAGCTGTTTGAGGCTCTGTTTGTTTGCTGAACATGACTGGAATGTGTTTGAATATAAAAAATATGCAATAGGTGCTGAGGTAGTGAATTGACTCCTCATGTAAAGGAAAGAATGAGAAATTTTTGAGGAAAACCTGGGGGAGAGGACAGAAGGATCCAAAGTCAAGATATTGCAGTAAGAAAGTGAAAAGTCAAAAGAAAATAATCTTCCATGGAAGTTTAGCTGAAGCAGGGTTTTAGAGGCAAGAATATCTGATAAATTTTAAATTATTTGATGTAGGGTGCAAAATGTTAACCTTCTTCTCCATCTTCTTTATGCAAATGTTAGAAAATCTGTCAGAGGCATTTAAACCAGAGCAACTCCATCTTGAATTGGGGCTAGGTAGAATAAGGCTAAAGCCCCTTGGCTGCATTCCCAGATAGATAAGGCATTCTTAGCCACAGGATGAGACAGGAGGTCAGCACAAGATGCAGGTCATAGAGACCTTGCTGATAAAACAGGTTGCAGTAAAGAAGCTGGCCAAAACCTACTGAAACCAAGGTGGCGACTTCAGTGGCCTCTGGTTGTCCTCACTGTTATACTCTGACCAGTGACATGACAGTTTAGAAATGCCATGACAATGTCAGGAAGTTACTTACATGGTCTGAAAAGGGAGGCATGAATAATTCACCCCTTGTTTAGCATATAATCAAGAAATAACCATAAAAATCAGCAACCAGCTACCCTTGTGGCTGCTCTACTTCTGGAGTAGCCATTATTTTATTCCTTTACTCTCTTAATAAACTTGCTTTCACTTTACTCTGTGGACTCACCCAGAATTCCTTCTTGAGTGAGATCCAAGAACTCTCTCTTGGGGTCTGGATCAGCAGCACTTTCTCGTGACAAATCTACATTTCACACTTATGGGGTGTGTGTGTGTGTGTGTGTGTGTGTATTCCATAAGACCACTCAGAGAAGTAACAAGTTCTGCGCCCAAGTTTTCTCAGAGAGAGCAAAAAGTGCATTAACTGACCACCTCAGTATCAAGAAGATTAGGAAAAAGCTAACCTAATTCATTCAGTTACTGGAGAGAAATCAAACCAAAGCAAGTTTTGGGGGGCAGGGAGGATACTAACTCCAGCCTGAGAAAGAAAATGCCTAAGTGCAATTAAAATGAAAGACCCTGAAGGAAAGGAAAGAGATAATAAAATTATTTTAATTATCATTATTGTAATTATTTTTAAATAGAGTCAAAGATTTCCACATTGCTTAATTGTTTCAATGTTGTCACTATTTTCTTTTCTAAGCCTCTTCTGATTATCTTAATACTTCACACATCTGAACTCAGAACTCTCCTTTTATCCCTCTAGAGATTTTAGTTTAGAGTTGAAATAACAATCTTGGTGCTATCATGATTTGCCAACTCAAACAAGATGAGAAGAGATCAAATACATAATAGCCAAGTAGGATATGTGGAGATGTTTATTGAGTTGCATCACATTCTGGTTTTCTGTTGATGTTCTTCCTTTTGTTTGTTTTTGAAGACTAAGGGACTTCTTGGCTCATCTGACAGAGGCAGCCTGTGGATCAGCAAATCCTAAGAGCTAAAAGGACCTTAGAGATTATCACCTTCTCAATCTATGCTGGAGACTTACCTGTTCTCTCACAGTCTAGAATAGAGATTTAGTCCCGACTTGAATTATTCAGGGGTTCACAAGGCTGATAGTTAAATTTTCTGAACCTCTGAATTATTGAAACATTTTTAGGTAAGCCAAAGGATGTTCAATAAAATTATTTTCTGTTGTCTCCAGCGGCCCAAAGTTGGAGAACAAAACATTCTAAATCATGGCGCTAGACTTGCAAAGGGGGTGATCCTAAATTGGGCCTGCCTGCAGTAGTTATCACTCATTCACAGGCAAATATAAAAGGCCAGGGTTGAAAGCCTTCCAGAAAGACATTTCTTTGGGGAGCATTTTCTGTGTCACTAGGATGAGGGGAGAATTAAGTACTTTCCATCCCACTCTAAATGAGAAGCCTTCAAGGAAGAATCAGGCCAAAACCCTGAAATAATGTTTTGGTCAAGCTCTTGATGTGTGAAGATGTGATACTTGAGTTACTCTTGGTCTAATGGGAGAGGCTGTGGCTGGAGCTGTGCCTTGCTGGTGACAAAAGGAAGAAAAATGACTTTGAGAGTGAGGTATAGAATGAGCTGCACTTGCTCCAGCTGTAGGCAAATGCGTGTCCTTACTAGTATCTAGATTTGAATCCCACTGAAAGGAATTGGCTGTAGGTCAGCTTGAAAAGGATTCCACCCAAAAGGACTGCCTGAAGGGACAAGGAGAGCACAGCAGAGGGACCCAGCAAAAGTCCAGATTAGTCCTAAGCAGCCGGCTGGAGGAGCAGCCTTGCCCAGGTTGACCGGCAGTAGAGGAATCCTCAGTAGAAGAGTTTCTAGGAATCTGCAGAACCACTGTTGAGAGACACTATCAGCAAAAAAGCCCTGAAAGTAACTCAACCAACCACATACAACTGAGCCACTTTTGCCTAATCTTCTCTTACTACCTGGGTCTGACCTGGGAGCCATCAAAGAGTAGCTAGGGAGTGAGGGGAAGAAGTGGAGCTGGGAAGAGAGAGGAGGTCAATCACTCATGCACTTCAGATTTCCAGCCAGATACAGGGGAAGGGAGAAGCTTCAAATAGGATAAGACTCAAAGCTTTTTATATTATTGGGTAGGGCTTTGAAAAGTACTGAAATGAGACTGTTCTTGTGACTAAATGGTGGCAGAGAGGCTTGTCCTAGATGCCAACAAATGATGGGGAAAGAGAAACATCCTAGGGATATATATGAAAGGTAAGAGGGCAAAACCTTGCTTGCTTGCTTGCTTTTTCTTTCTTTCTCTTTCTTTCCCTCCCTCCCTCCCTCCCTTGTTCCTTTCCTTTCTTTTCCTTTCCTTTCCTCTTTTCTTTTCTCTTTCTTTCTCTTTCTTTCTTTCTTTCTTTCTTTCTTTCTTTCTTTCTTTCTTTCTTTCTTTCTTTCTTTCTTTCTTTCTTTCTTTTCTTTCTTTCTTTCTTTCTCTTTCTTTCTTTTTCTTTCTTTCCTTCCTTCCTTTCTTTCTCTTTCTTTTCTTTCTCTTTTCTTTCTTTCTCTTTTCTTTCTTTCTTTCTTTCTTTCTTTCTTTCTTTCTTTCTTTCTTTCTTTCTTTCTTTCTTTCTTTCTTTCTCTCTTTCTCTCTTTCTTTCTTTCTCTCCCTTCCTTCCTTCTTCTTTCTCTTTCTTTCTTACTTTTCTCTTTCTCTCTCTCTCTCATTCACTCACTCTCTTGCTCTTCCTTTTTGTATCCTACTGAGTCTAGCTGATTCAATAAATTAGTTATACTTAAACTGATAGCAATTGATTTTCGTTTTCTTCAGCTTTGGTTTTATTCCTGTCTCTGAAGACACACATAAATCATTTATTCATATACTAAATTCAACACCTTCGAAGATTTGAAAATAGCATTAATGGGGCCATTGAAATTATTGATATTCAAGGTCCAAAATCCTCTGATTCCTTAGCCAGTTTTAATTTAACTGTATTTTTATCTTACACCTGGTCACCCTCTTCCCCTGTCATGCTAGGTTTATATCATTCCTCTTAAAACTGAGACTTTTCTTACAAATGTACTCTGAGCATAGTGAGGCTGTTCCTGCCATAGATCCTGTCAGGCCGCACTGCATAGTGATCATAAAACTCTATAATGCAACAGGACCAGCCAGGAATAGTTAGCTTAATAGTTATGAGAAAGTAAAAATTAAAAGTATAATTTTCAAATAAATTGGTGCTAAAGAGTCAAATTTGAATCAGATGCATTTTAAAGATAAGGTCATTCTTCTGTTTAGGTGGAATAGTTAGATGGGTGGCAATATGGTATGATTTGATTGTTAACATTATGCAAAAAGTGTTTTTCTACACTGGCAACTAAAATGCTAGTGAATTATTTTGTTTTCCACTGACAAGATTTAGAACACTGGAGAAGTCCCTTAAGATTACAATGCACTTTTTTTCCAACGGGGAACTAGATGAGAATGAATTAAATTCTTCATTTATTGAGCAAATACTATAAATAAGGCACTATTGTATCATATAATCAGCTCGATTTGTTCTTGAAACTAGTCCAGAAGTGAGAGGGAAGATAGACAAATGTCCAGCTAACACTGGTACAGAACAAATTGAAATAAGATAAAAGAATTCAAGCACCGTGAAGGTATATATTGGCTCTCAAAAAATATTTGTTGAAAAATTGGATGAATAAGCTACCACACACAGTGAAACCCAAGGAAGAAGAATTTGTGTCCCTTCCTGTTTTTTAACTCAGTGATTCTTGTACTGGTCCCCCTTTTAAAGAGTTTCTTCCCTTTGTCTGGTATTATTTAGAAATTTAAATATTCCTAAGATGTAACTTATTACACAAATAACACTTTTTTTTAAAAAAAATGAATTATCGCGGCAGTCACAGAGAGCTGAAGAATACAAAGCATCTTGCTGGCAGGGAAGAACAGACAAGAAGAGGGAGAAAACAAGATTTAGAAAAGGTGACTGTGGACAGACAGGAGTGAAACTCTATTCACTTCTCAAATATCCTAAGGTTGTTCATTCAGTACGACATACCTGGACCCCGAATGGCTTGGAGTGTTTGTTCCTCAAGCACTGTGTTTGTTTTGAAATTTCATTGTAAGTCACAGAAAGTTTGGGATAATGAAGCTGGAGCTGAGATCAAAGTTTGAAAATTTTTATTCATAAAATGGAAACTAAATAGAACCTGTTGGTAACAGATTCTAAGTGAGAATGGAAGGTCTCCAAGAGCCAAACGTTTGACTGGGGTGAAATAAAGAAGGAGAATGTCACAGCTGGGTTTTCCCCAAAACCCTTTGTAATTCTAACCACATAGGTGTCACAGGAAGTCACTGATGCAGGTCTGAATTGCAGGGAAGTACTAAGTAGGGAATAATGTGAGCTGATATGGTTGAATAAAGCATACATTAGGGAATCAGTTTAAGTCTAGCATGTAACTGGAGGGGTTGAGATTGAGGAGGAGTGCTATCGTACATGTATTTAGAATATTTTAAATAGTACAAAATAGCTTTTTTGACTCAATAGTTTGGACATATGCAATTACATAAACTCAAAGTTATATTAGCATATTGGCAGGAAAAGGAAAACGTGTTATCTGATGAAATTTAAAAAGGATAAAGTAGCTATTATTCCTCTCTCTTAAGAGTTCATATAGCTCTTGGCATGTAATGGATGGAAATTATGATCAATGGGGCCATAAGCTATGCAGTGGGTGGTAGTGCATGTTACAGGGATGTGATCATGAACATTCCACATCTCAAGAATGATTGCAAATTGTTCTCATTTAATCTTAGTTTTTATGTGTGCAGCTAATTATTTTCCTGTAAGAAATAGGTGCTAAGAAAGTTAGTTGTCTGCATGAGTCATGTGCAGTAAAACTACTTTCTCCTTTTTACTTTTTATCATTTTAAATGTATTCAATATTTCTTAACACAATTATTGCATTTTTTATTGCCCCTATTCTTTAAGATTTTTAGCCTTCCATGTTTGCTATTTTATGCTGGTTTTTGGCCATTTGATTCTCATCTGCATTCACCTGCAAACCAATTTGGTGAAAGATATCAAATTGGCCGGGTGTGGTGGCTCAAGCCTGTAATCCCAGCACTTTGGGAGGCCGAGGCAGGTAGATCATGAGGTCAGGAGATCGAGACCATCCTGGCTAACACGGTGAAACCATGTCTCTACTAAAAATACAAAAAACTAGCCGGGTGTGGTGGCGGGCGACTCTAGTCCCAGCTACTTGGGAGGCTGAGGCAGGAGAATGGCATGAACCCGGGAGGCGGAGCTTGCAGTGAGCCGAGATCGCACCACTGCACTCCAGCCTGGGTGACAGAGAGAGACTCCGTCACAAAAAAAAGAAAAAGAAAGAAAGATATCAAATTAACCATTTTTATTATTTATCTCCAAAAGTTATTTGGAGAGATAGCTATTTATACTACAGCCTAATTTTAGTTTTCTGAATGATTTATTGATTTCAGTGATTATGCTTTTGGGTTTATTACTCATGGTCACACTCTGTATTAATGAGCCAATAATAGCATATTACTTGTAATCAAACTCATCTGGCTTCCCTCACCAAGAAAACAACAGAGAAGATAGACACTTCTCTGCACAATGTATGCTTCTTTTTTTAATCTTTAAGAATCAAATTTCTGATTATAGATGTGGTTGGTATGCATTTGCTTTAACAGAAATATTGTTATTCTACCCTCACAATTATGTATGTAAATAAATATGGAGCTATTTCAGCTTCAGTCTTGAGGCCCTAATATAATAGATGCTAACAATACCCATGTTCCAAAAGGAGATGCTGTTAATTGTATTTCAATAAAACTGATTAAAAATGTGATTAAAAAAATGCTTATTGCGTTTTAAAAGCCTGTAGTACTTAGTCTTTAGTCACTCAAGAAGACCAGAAATTAATAATTGGAAACACACAATTCCAATCTTGGAAAATGATCACAAAAAGAGCCTTAAACCAGAAAGTGAAAATCCCTCAAGTTTAATGATATTGTAGATCTTCTAGAAGTGTTCTTTTCCTTTCTTGGGTGAAAGGTGATTATTTGAATTTCTAATAAAAAAATAACTGAAGTCAGAGAGGAATAGTGCCTCCATGTATCAGCTTGAGGATCCAGTGGCAGTAGAGCACAGGGCTGCCATTGGGTTGGTCAGCCCATGTGATGGGTGAAATTATGAGATTCAAGATGAGAAACAAAGACACATAGGAAGAAAATGGACACGTGATGGCAGAGGCAGAGGTTGGCATGATGCACCTGTAAGGCAAGGAAGGCTGGCAAGCACCAGAAGCTAGGGGAGGCAAAGATTTTCCCCTACAGGTTTCAGAGGGAGCATGGCCCTGACATCCTCTTGATTTTGGATTACCAACCTCCAGAACCATGAGACAATAAATAACTTTCCCTTGTTTGAAGCCTCCCAGATTGTGCTACTTTGTTACAGCAGCCCTAGGAAAGTAATACAGAATGTAGTTAGGCTCCAAGTGATACAAAATATAGGCAGTTTTCCTTGGTCAGGTTGTGAGACATACGAGAGAAAGAAAGAGTGCTCCAGGGTCATTTCAGATCTCGTTCAAATGGACTACTTGGTGGTGCAAGGAAAACTCAACAAAAAGATGTTGAAAGTATACCCAAGAAGAGAAGAGTTCTGAGTAATGCTCTAGGGAGTGCTTCCACTGAGGCCTGCTAGTTAAAGATTTTCATGATTTTCCCAGAACTTCAAGTATAATAAAACAAAAATGTAAATAAAAAGATTTTCATGATTTTCTGTGATGAGGGTTCCCCAAGAACCCATGAGTATTTTCATAAGAGAAAGGATCTGCTTTAAATCTCAACACAACCATATCAGGGCCTAAGTAAAAACTCTCCTGCCTTTTTATATACTTTACCTCCTGTTTAGACCCTGGAGAGGTAACAAATCCGCAGTAGCAAGCTGAAGAAGGAGATGCTGAAGCACAAAGAGGATAAAAGGGAAGAAGGCAATCATTCCTTCTCTCTTCTCCCACTGTAGGTGGTCAAAGTTAATCAGGAGCGAAGCTTTAACACTGAATTACATCCAGGGTTGGTATTACATTGGGCAGAACATATTCAACGTCCCAGAACAGCTTGGGAGAGTGAAGACTTCTTAATTTTTTTGAGTTTGACCAGAAAAATCATGGGACCTTCCCTAGATTCCATATAAACTGGTTATGTGGGAGGCAGTGAAGGGTGGAATAATCAGCTATGAATTGATATGTAAAGGCAGATTGATAAATGAATCAAATTATTTTCCATTCCACCTCATGAGTCTTGTTCATTCTAAGTATTAGAAACACTAAACATTTTATACAAAGAGCTCCTTTTAGATATTATTTTATTCTGTTCTCATGAGAGGCCTATGAAGTGCACAGATACTGGTGATGAATAGCTGAAAGAGGTGTAGACAGACTTGCACACACTTTGACATGGAGATATTATTCCTCTCTGATTTCAGTGATAGTGATTTTAGGTATTTTCTCCTCACCATTAGGAAACACACTATCTTTGAAAATGTTTTTTTTTTTATTAGAAATTCAAATAATCACCTTTCATCAAAGAAAGGAAAAAAACACTTCTAGAAGATCTACAATGTCGTCAAACTTGAGGGATTCTCACTTTCAAGTTTAAGGTTCTTTTTGTGATTATTTTCTAAGATTGGAATTGTATGTTTCTGATTTTTGGAGTCCTCTTGAGTGAATACGAACTACCAACTATCACTGGCTTTTTAAATACAATAAGT
This sequence comes from Papio anubis, assembly GCF_008728515.1. Classification (NCBI taxonomy): domain Eukaryota; kingdom Metazoa; phylum Chordata; class Mammalia; order Primates; family Cercopithecidae; genus Papio; species Papio anubis. The sequence goes on from NC_044978.1 coordinate 50,843,228, forward strand.
ATTTTTTCATCACATTTTTAATCAGCATTATTGAAATGCAATTAACAGCACATATTAAAAACATACAATTTGATAAGTCTTGACATAGACAGTCATCTTTGAAACCATCATCACAATAATAAACATAGCCATTAATTTCCAAAAATTTTCTCCCTTTGTAATCTCCTCCCCATCCCCAAACACATAGCACTTCTCTCTGTGAGAAGGTTTTTTAAATTTCAGTTTTCATTTCTTTAGTATATATGAGGCTATATACTAAAGTATATGAGACTATGCAAGCCATTTCTTCTTCAGTAAGTGTTGTTTGTTTCTCAAGGAAATTGTCCATTTTTGTCTGTCATCAAATTTATTACCATAAAGTTATTAATAATATCCCTTTATAATTGTTTTAATATCTGCACAATCTGTAATGACATCACCTCTCTCATTTCAGATATTAGTAACTTACGTGTTTTCTCTTTTTTTTCTGATCAGTATGGTTAGTTTATTGATTTTATTCATCAATAATAACCACATTTTGGTTTTCATGATTTATGTTCTTCGTTGTTTCTTTGTTTACTATTTTATTAATTTGCACCCTGATCTTTGTTATTTCCTTTTCTATATTGAAGTACTTAATTTTCTTTTTTTAAAGGTGAAATCTAAGACCTTTCTTCTTTTCTAATGCAGGCATATTCATGCTATAAGTGTCCCTCATATATTACTTTGGCCATATTAGACAATTTTTGATATGTATATTTTCATTTTCATTTATTAAAAAATACTTTCTAATTTTACTCTGATTTCTTTTTTGACCAATAGGTCATTTAGTAGAGGGTTATTCAGTTTCCAAATATTTGGGGATTTTCTAGGGATCTTTCTGTTGTTGATTTTGAATTTAATTTCATTGTGGCCAGAAACAATACATTGTAAGATTTGAACCTTTATTAGTTCTGTCAATCTTTTCTCTTCCTACACTATGGCCTGGGAATTCACTTTAGAAAGTGAGCTGGAGCATGGGAGGCATTGTTTCCCACATTCTAGCGATCACTGTCCTTTGTTGCCTGAGGGCCAATGTCTTAAGCACTGTTGTTTTCTATATTTGGTCCAGATTTTCAGTTGTTTCAGGTAGGAAGGTAAATCTGGTCCCTGCTACTCTATCTTGTTTAGAAGCACAAGTTTGTATTTAGGTTAAATATTGTTTTTATGTGCTTTCAGTGAAGCTACTATATAGGAATTCTTGATTCAGCTCTGTGTTTGTAAACAAAATAGTGGCAAAGTAACAGGAAGAATCCACAGAAAGTGGGCAAAATATGTGCTTGGTTAATGTCTGGCAGGAGGAGTCTGGAGTTTGGGGGAAAAAAAACATAGTGAGATATACCAACTGTACAAAATCAGACAACAAAATGGTTAATAATAATAATTAGACTTCTAAGGACACCATGAGTACAAGATTGTAGTTGATTGTAGAAATACAGTGATATAATAGGCAAGCTCAAATGGAGACAAAGGAAGCCTAGGGTTCTAGTTTTTGCATGGACACTGTGAGATATTGGCAAGTGATCTAACTCATCTAAGTATTATTAATAAAAATAATATGGTGACTTGGAAATAGATTTCTGGACAGCATTCACAGAAATTCTGATCTAACACATTTGAAGTGAGGTCTTCAAATCTCTATTTTTGTTAAGTTTTATAGCAGTTATATTGATGCAAAACTAGTTTGGGAGTCTGCTGATAAGATGAGCTCTTACATTGCTTTTCAACTCTAGCCTTACTCATATTTAACTTTTAGTAACGATAATACTAGCTATCGTTTGTTGAGCACTGCATATGTACCATCTTAGGTGCCTTACATACACGTCCCCTAGCCCCCTAGTCTTACACAGCAGATCTTATTATCCTCATTTTCTGAAAGAAGGTTGACATTTCTTTCTTAGAATGGCCTGGGAATTTGCCCAAGGCCACATATGGAGTCTGTCTAGAAAATAATAAACATAAATTTTATTTGTGACCTGGCACCAAAACTGTGCTTTTTCTATTTAATCATGCTGCCTATCAAAAGACTAATCTGTATATCCTTAATGTTTTAATATTATTGGTTCATGTCAGTCCAGTTTGTCAAAGGTTGACAAAGGCTCTTAAATATTCTAGAGAAGCATGAACAGAAGTGTTCTACAGATAATGGAAAAATAATTTTAAAATACTAGTAGTTTATAGAACACTTATTTACACTAGGTTAAGGGCTATATTACATTATTTATTTCAGTGATTTTTATGTGTTTGAGGGTTTCTTCGGGACAATTTGTCCATTACCTATATATTATAATTTGAATGAATGTATTGACTTAAGCCCTTTGTAATACCTTTAACATATGATACTTCCTGTCCATAGGAAATTTATATGCGCTTACTATTTTCATGTATATCTTCCCTTTTAGCCTCTTCTACTTATCATCTCTTTATTTTTTTCTATTAGTTTCTTTCATTCTTTTGTCATTTTTCCCCTTTTTATAATTCAAGGCAGTGCTTAAGAGAAGTCCCCTCTATGTGTTTATTTCTTGTTTTCAATTTTAAAACACTTGATAATGTTATTTCATATCAGAAATGGGTAGAGACATTCATACCATCCAGGTGTGAAGAAAGTGAGAGAATGTTATATGGATCAGATACAAAGATATTGCTGTGAACCCTGTGATTCAGGTGAAGTAGAAAATATTTGTATTTCAGAAGTTTTACCAAGATTCGAAGGAAGAATACAATTAATAAAAATGAAAACTTTTTATGTCCTGTCCAGATCTTTCATAAATATTTATAATATTTATTTGTAAAGTACTTTGAGTATTTGGGGCAATGCTTTGGATTGGGGTCACTGATTTAAATTCTGTCCATTCCCTCTCTTTCCTACCAGTTGCCTTTGTCTCCCCTCTCCCTCTATTTAATTGGAGCTTTTCTCAAACTTGAGCTGATCTGAATGGAGTTACAAAGTGAAATTAACTAATTCCCTTGAAAGAAGTAGGGGTAGCAATACTTCAGAAAGCTTATTAATTCCTCTTTTCACTCTGCCTCCCTGCTCTGCTCTCAGACCTCACTTGGAACCCTTGGAGAAGGAAAATTAACAAGCCTCCTGAAGCTGAACCACTACAGCCTTTCAAGGGAATTGGCTAATTTCACTTTGCTGCTCCATTTGGAGCAGCTGGGGGTACTGATCTTGAGGGAAATAATAGGACCTAGTGCTTGACATCCTTTACATTTTTAAATAAAATTCTACTAAGTTTTCTCATCAAACTAAAAAATGGTGTTCACCATATATATGCCTACATCACTGGTTTATATACTGACCCAAGCTATTCATACATCTTCCTCTATTTTCATTTCTTAAGCCCGTTCGAACCTTCCAAATTCTTTTTGATCCCTGATACTGAATAACTTCTTTCCTAAATGTCCAATAATTTTGTTTATCAGTAAGCAACAAATAGTTAAGTCATTTCTTTTTCTAGTGGCGTTCTGACTACAATGCCCTCTGCCCCTACTTCCTTTTCAGAATCCAAGATACGTTATTTGGTCCTTGTTTAGGATATTCAGTCTTGGTCTCTTAAAGCAGAAGTATTCTACATCATGCCTATTTCTATGCTTTACTTAGAGAGAATCACAGAAAGAAATCAGATGGCCCTTGGTGAGGGTTCTCACAACGCTCTCATTCCTGAATTCTCTCAACGCTTCTGTAACATGACCACACTTTCAGATTCACAACCCATTCTTTTTCTAGGTTAACAAATTCATAGGACATTAACAGTTTCACACTGTACTCTGGGGGCATTTTAGCATTAACCTCTTTACATTCTGAGCCTTACCCATGTGAGTCTTCTCAGTTCCTCTCAAAGATATTTTAATGATGGAGCTTCATCTTTTGCCTTATGGTGACTACATTTCTTCAGTTCCCACTTGTGTGGAAGTTTCATAAAAATCCTGCTTAGAGTCTGAAATGAATTGCTTTTTGTAGAATGGCCCTTCAAGTAGTTCCAGACTAATGAGAGCAAACAAGATGGACTTGCAAAAGTTAACATTCAAAAATATATAATGTTTAAAGTAACTATCATATCACCCACAGGCACTATGGACAATCAGAGGTAGATGCTTTTTGATATTAACCACATATATTTCTGTGTATCATCAATTGCTGTTGCATGCTTTTGTGTTGTGAATGTATTAAAAAGTATTCTTTTTGAAAATAATGGAAGACTCCAGTTTTGACATCAGAGCCTCTGACAAGTGAATCTGTTCTCATTATCTCAACATCTATCTTGGCTTGTAAAAATCCTGCAGGTTTATGATGCATCACGGTATCCTTCACTACCTCCTCTTGTTCTTAAACATAAAGCTGCCACTTGTGCTAGGACAAGCTTGATAAGATTGTCTTATAGATCCAATTCATTTAAAGGGAACATTGCTGCCGACACTAACATCCCTTTGCCACAGCTCTTTTCTGCCTGAGTTAGAATATTATGCTCGAGAGTTAGAAGGATGAAGTGCAGATATACTATATGCACAAAATTACCACTCACTCCTAAAGGGTTAGGGCCTTAAATATCAAGATATTCATTCTAATATGAACAGAGGAAAAGTGCTGTTTTTGCACTTTCTTAAATGAGGCCATAGGCTTCAACCATCTACTATACTATCCTTAGTAAGTGGACAATAAGAAGAATAATAAACCGTGGTTCATTTTAGATGTTAACCCACATCCAAATACCTGAATGACCTTCTCTCAAAGCTGTTTTAAATAAATGGTGTATAAAATACACACCAAGAGAGTCATAAACGGCCAAGGTGATATTTGAGGCCTTATGGGAGGTACTCATTTCAAAAATTCCATGCTCTGTCACCTCTAATGATCTTTGGCTCTTCATTCAGCTGAGAGTTGGCTTTTTAATGAACAAATGCCCTAAGCAGTCTAGATGGCATTCTTATTATGGTCATATATTTTGGAAGTGTGATGGGGAAGAAACTGATATAAGAAGAAGGTGTAAGAGAAGGAAAAGAATACCCGAGAAATGGAGGGCATACATGTCCCCGTCAAAGTGATAATAAATGTGGTGGGGTGGCAATGCCTGTGGTTGTGAATGCCAGTTGATGAATGAAGCCTCATATTTTGCACCCCCAGACTTTAAGGATTCTGGATGTATCCAAGTGTCTGCTGTATATAAGTCTGATAGGCACACAGTCTAGCCCATAATCAGTGTACGTGTATTTTTTTCATATTATAGAAATGTGGATGTTCCCTGGGGTTATAAAAGAATCCTGGGGTCCTCTGAGGTATTCCAGGAAGTGTGGGACCAAGTAAACTGCTCCTAAACGTCTTGGAATGTCTTGAATTCTTGTAGTTAAGAAAGGAAGAGGAAAAACTCTATAAATAATTTGCCAGGTTTCCACTAGTTATCTTGGCCTGAGAATTGTCCCCTTGGATGTAGTCCTAGTGGAGTTTAGAGCACTCTTTTCTTTTTTTCCCCCCAACTTCAACAGTCTCAGAAGCTTCTGGACCACACTGGAATCCTGTTAAGAGTTAAATATAAATATCTCAGCAGCATCATGGGCTTCTAAATCAGGCAACAAGAGGAAATTCAAATATCATTACCTCTAACTCAGTTAGCCCAGGTCATGAAGCTCAGGGACATTTGATTATCTTCAGTGATTGATTGTGGCTCCTAAATGGCTCTATTCCATATGGAAGCATCTTTTCCTTACATTTGAAACAAAATATTGGAAACTAAGGTTTATGTTAGCTCCTGTAAGCACACTTTCAAAATTATATTTGGTTTATGTTAGCTCCTGGAAGCACACTTGCAAAATTATATTTGATAAACTTTTGGGTTTTGAAGGAAGCCAGATACCATTTTAAAGCATATTGTGTCAAATGACATGTTTCCAGTTATACCTGGAGGAATTATTCGCTTTTTATCATCAAACAAAGACATTTGCTTTTGTACTATATAGGGACTCTGGACTAATCAAGAAGCACAAATGACACGTAATAATTGCTTTAATATAATTCTATGTGACTTACTTGTCACCCATGTATAGAGTAGACTTGTATGTATATTTTCAGCATATTAAACTTGCTTCCAGTATCTTTTCGATTTTTTTTTTAACTGCAAAATGTTTTCATTAATCTAGATGACTGGGAGTTAAAGAAAGGTAGCTTCTGAAAATTCCTTTCCACGTGTAAGTCTGCAGATTCAAATAGTATTTATCAAGTTAATGTTATGTATCAACTTCAGAACCCTGCCATTTCATTTATTTATAGTGAGACATGAGTAGATAGAAATAGCCATATACTTTGTTTTTTATTCTGATATGTGTTTAAAACGAGGTGAAATCAGTATCTGACAAGGGCATTGACCAGGGTATCTGTAATTCACAAGTGATGAGAAGGGAAGAGTTAATGGGATTTTTAATACGCTGAATAGGGCTTTTCTGCTGAACAGCACTACATTGTCTGAGAGCAACAGCTCTTGAATATTAAAAGAGAACCGTTTTGTCTTGTCCTGTTGCCATGGAAGGAGAGAAAGTGATTTTAGAAAAACAAACAGGAGAAGTCTTGAAGAAATTAGATAGATTTGAAAAAAATTTGCCTGGTGGTATTCCTCTTGCCCAAACTGTATATATGTATAGGAGGAAGGCAGGGCAAATAATCCATCCTTCCATTGTTTTGAAGACAGATTAAAGCTCTATTGCTGTCCTTGAGACAATGCAGGATGGGAGTGCTAAGGCAGGATGAAACTAGTATGTAGCTAGTATACACATTAGGACTGTACTTTCATTAGGCATTCGTGGGTGCACTTACTGCACCACCTTAGAGGCAGCACAAGCTACTTTTTGCTTTTATGTGGCCATATATTTGTCATAGGAAAGAAAATTTTAAAAACTATTTTATCTCCATGGATTGGAAATCTTTCTTTATGTTATGCTCCATTAAAAAAGAAAAACAAGTTCAAGGTCTCAGTGCTTTACAACAATAACAGTTTATTTCCTACTCTGTCAATGTAGGTTCTAGGAGAGCTGTGGGTCTGCCTCACATATCTTCCTTATTTGGTGATTGAGACTAAAGGAAAGAGCCTTATCTTGGTCTTGTGGCAAAGGGAAAGAACAGTGACAGAGCCATGGGATGGCTCTTGAAGCATCTACCCAGAGGTGGCAGATAGCACTTTTACTCATACTGCATTGGCCATAGTAAGTTACATGGCCAAGTGTGATATAAATGACCTCCTCAGACCATGGAGTATTCACAAAGACAAGCATTTCAAGTCACATGCTAACAGATAGATGCATATAATTTTCTTTTAGGAAGGAGAATGAAAATACATAATTGAGATAAATAATGCCATCTTCATCACCCTTGATCAATTTTGAAGGCTTATGGAAATAAAATGTGATACATCAGAGGCTATAGATCTTGCTCCTTAGGTGTATACAGAGTTAGGCTAGCAGTGATTCCCACGGTTTAGAGTTCCTGAAGATCACCTAAATAAGTTGTTAAAAATGTAAGTTCTTTCAGCCCAATGCCCATCATTCAAAGAGTAAATAAAGAAGTTATGATATATATATATATACACACACACACACTCCATGAGATACTATTCAGCCATAAAAATAAATGAAATAATGGCATTTGAAGCAACCTCATTGGAACTGAAGACCATTATTCTAAGTGAAGTAACTCAGGAATGGAAAACCAAACATCATATGTTCTCACTTACAAGTGGGAGCTAAGCTATGGGGGTATGCAAAGGCATAAGAATGATACAATGGACTTTGGGGACTTGGGGGAAAGGGTGGGAGGGGGTGAGAGATAAAAGACTACATATTGGGTACAGCGTACACTGCCTGAGTGATGGTTGTACCATAATCTTACAAATCACCACTAAAGAACCTAGTCATGTAACCAAATACCACATGTTCCCAAAAACACAATGAAAAAAAAAAAAAAAAGAAATAAACAAAAGGAGGAACAATTAAAAACAAAACACTCCTGTTCTAGAAAAAGGAGTATGAAGCATAACTAAATTAGTGCTTAGGCATGAACATTTGGGTGATAAAATTACAAAGAAAATAAAGACGTGATTACCATAAAGATCAGGACTGTGATTACTGTTGAAAAGAGGGAAGGGACTGTGGTTAGGATAGATGGATGGAAAAAATATATTTTTTAAACCTAGCTGTGGTTACAAGGGTATTTGGTTTATTTTATATAGTCTTCTATATCTGTTAGATTTTACAATAAAAAGTTTTTTTAAACACTGAATAAAAAACAGCAGGTTCTCTGATGCAAGACAAGGATGCCCTCTCTCACCACTTCTATTCAACATCGTATTGGAAGTCTTAACTAGAGCAATTAGGTAAGAGAAAGAAATAAAGTGCATCCAAATAAGAGAGGAAGTCAAACTATCCCTGTTAGTAGATGACATGATGCTATATCTAGAAAACTCCATAATCTTCAGCTGATAAACCATTTCACCAAAGTTTCATGACACAAAATCAATGTACTAAAATCACTAGCATTCTTATACACCAACAACAGCCAAGCTGAGAACTAATTCAGGAAGGCAATCCCATTCACAACTGACAATTGCCACAAAAAGAATAAAATACCTAGGACTACAGATAACCACGGAAGTAAAAGATCTCTACAATTAGAATTACAAAACACTGTCAAATAAATCAGAGAAGACACAAACAAATGGAAAAACATCCCGTGCTCATGGATAGGAAGAATCAATATCCTTAAAATATCCTTAAAAAGCAATTTATAGATTCAATACTATTCTTATCAAACTACCAACAACATTCTTCAGAGAACTAGAAAAAAAATTTTAATTCATATGGAACCAAAAAAGAACCCAAATAACCAATGCAATCCTAAGCAAGAAGAACAAAGCTGGATGCATCACACTACCTGACTTCAAAGTATACTACAGGGCTACGGTAACCAGAACAGCATGATACTGGTACAAAAACAGGCACATAAACCAATGGAACAGAATAGAGAGCCCCAAAACAAAGCCACAGATCTACAGACATCTGATCTTCAACAAAGCTGACAAAAACAAGCAATGGAGAAAAGACTCTATATTCAATAAATGGTGCTGGGATAACTGGCTAGCCATATGCAGAAAATTGAAACTGGATCCCATCCTTAAACCATATGCAAAAATTCACTCAAGATGGATTAAAGACTTAAATGTAAAACTCAAAACTCTAAAAACCCTAGTGTCTTCTAGGGGTTTCTTATAGTTTCTTCTAGATGTTCTTATCTAAGCAATACCAATCAGGACACAAGCATGGGCAAAAATTTCATGACAAAGGCACCAAAAGCAATCCCAACAAAAGCAAAAATTTAAAAATGGGATTTAATTGAATTTAAGAGCTTCTGCACAGGAAGAGAAACTGTTAATAAACAGACAGCCTACAGAATGGGAAGAAAATACTTGCAAACTATGCATCTGACAAAGGTCTAATATCCAGCATCTATAAGGAACTAAGACAAATTTACCAAAGGAAAACAAACAACCCCGTTAAAAAGCGGGCAAAGGGGCTGGGCATAGTGGCTCACGCTTGTAATCCCAGCACTTTGGGAGGCCGAGGCAGGCGGATCATGAGGTCAGGAGATTGAGACCATCCTAGCTAACATGGTGAAACCCCGTCCCTATTTAAAAAAAAAAAAAAAAAAGTTAGCTGGGCTTGGTGGCGGGCACCTGTAGTCCCAGCTACTCAGGAGGCTGAGGCAGGAGAATGGCATGAACCTGGGAAGTGGAGGTTGCAGTGAGCAGAGATCAGGCCACTGCACTCCAGCCTGGGTGACAGAGTGAGACTCCGTCTCCACAAAAAAAAAAAAAAAAAAAAAGTGGGCAAAGGACATGAACAGACACTTTTTTTTTTTTTAAGATATACGTGTGGTCAACAAGCTTTGAAAAAAGGCTCAATATCACTGATCATTAGAGAAATGCAAATCAAAACCACTTCACACAGGTCAAAATGGCTGTTGAGAAAACGTGAAAGTAACTGTTGCTGACAAGGTTACAGAGAAAAGGAAACACTTATACACTGTTGGTAGGAATGTAAGTGTAACCATTGTGGAAAGCAGTATGATGATTCCTCAAAGAGCTAAAATCATTCTACCATAAAGACACATGCACACAAATGTTTTTGTTTGCTTTTTTTTTTTTCTTTTTGAGACATAGTCTTGCTTCATCACCAGGCTGGAGTGCAATGGCACGATCTTGGCTCACTGCAACCTCCACTTCCTGGATTCAAGCAATTCACCTGCCTCAGCCTCCCGAGTAGCTGGGACTACAGGCACGCATCACCATGCCAAGATAACTTTTGTATTTTTTGTAGAGACGGGATTTCACCATGTTGGCCAGGATGGTCTAGATTTCTCGACCTCGTGATCCACCCACCTTGGCCTCCCAAAGTGCTGGGATTACAGGTGTGAGCCACTGCACCTGGCCACGAATGTTTAAGCACGATTTACAATAGCAAAAATATAGAATCAACCTAAATGCTCATCAGTGACAGATTGGATAAAGAAAATGTGGTAGATATACACCATGGAATATGATGCAGTCATAAAAACAAACAAACAAACAAAAAAACGAGATAACGTTTTTCGTGGGAACATGGATAGAGCTGGAAGCTATTTGCCTTAGCAAACTAACAGAGGAACAGAAAACCAAATATACATGTTCTCACTTATAAGTGATAGATAAATGATGAGAACTCATGAACATAAAGAAGGGAACAACAGACACTGAGGTCTGCTTGAGCATGGAGGATAGGAGGAGGGAGAGGAGCAGAAAAAGTAACTATTGGGTACTAGGCTTAATATGTGGGTGATGAAATAATCTATACAACAAAACCCTGTAACATGAGCTTACCCATATAACAAACCCTCACATGTACCCCTGAAACTAAAATAAAAGTTTAAAAAAATGCAGGTTATCAATATCACCTCTCCTCCATCTCACCCCAACTGTCACTTCTAACATGGTAGTTTGCACTGAGGTCCAGGAATCTGCATTTGAAGAAGTAACTTGGCAACATTTTCTGAAACACTGACCCAGATGAGCTCTGTCTTCAGTCATGTAGTTGTGCTGTAAGAAAAATAGTATCCAGAGAAATAGTTTCTATGAATTCCCAATCCTTAGCTTTCAGTATTTCACAGTCCATATATTTTGGAATCCCTTTTATTCTTCTCTCTTCTCACTCATGGTAAAAGGAGAATAGAAAAGTAACACATGTCCAGATATGTTATAAAAGAGGATTAATGTTATCAAGAGGGGAGTTTATTTGTCCTCCTCTAAACATTCTACCCTAGAGAATTAGAAACACACTGGGGAGTAGATTCCTTCAAAAGACCAAAAGATCAGTTATTTATGCATTTGTTTGCACCATTTCAGGATGCAAAGTTATCAGAAGAGACAACCTCTCTGGTCTCAAGCCAGCTGGAACACCACCAGGATGCGACTGGAATTCTTTAAGGAGTCTTTGAGGACACTCCATCTATCCTGGGCAAATTTCTTGAGACTTGCAGACTGGCTTACAAGGTGTCACAGGCTTCTGTTGTCCCTTGCTGTCTATCTGTAAGTAGTAAAAAGTCTCTTCATGCAGTTTGTTGTATGCACAGGTGTTTTGTCTCACTGGACTCAGACAAGTTGGTGACCAGTACACAGTGAACTTGCTTCACAACAAGAGGAGAAGGAATTCCAGGTAAATTGACCTTCTATTCCTCTGGGTATAACTATGATCCACTATTAGGAATATTATTGTATTCTTTTTGGCAGTGGGCCACACTGGTACACAATTTGGGATGTGGTTGGGGGTAGGCTTAGAAATTCAGAGTGGAGCATACTATTAAACTTAAGTTAAACATCAGGATGGGTTTTGTCTACTATTTTGATTCTATTAATGCCCGGAACCTGAAGATAACAGGACCTTGCCATGCCAGTTACTATTTCTCCTTGAAGTGTTTCTTCTGAGCAGTAACTCTAAGGAATTGGCCGAGCATCACCTTGTTGCTTGTGCTGGGAGGGAGAGAGCAATGGCATTCCTGCTCTGAGGAAAGGGGCAGAAGCATCAACTCCCTTGCATTGTTGTCTTACAGAGAAAGTATTCTGTTTCCTACTTTTTTCACTTCACATTGTATCTTTTGCATTTTTCCTTCTTGCTACAATGTATTTAAAACTGACAATTACAGTCACTAAATTTATGTAATATTCCACCTAGTTAGTATATTTTTCTGCCATTTCCCTATTATTTAGTATTTAGAATATTTGCAATACTTGATATTAAAAAATAAATCTAAACATTTTCATGAAAGCTTTTGTCTCCCAAAACCTCGTTCTCTATCATAAATTATTATTTAATTCCTGTGTTTAATGGAAAAATCCTTTTAAAATATGTGATTATTTTATTTTTGACATTTTAATTTACATGGGGCTATATTTCTGTTCTTTCTCACTCACATTGTCTCCCCTTATGTTTATTCTTAATTTTGTTTCTTGAGATGGAAAGAGGGAAAAGGGGTGTAGTGAGATCTAGGGGCACAGCCTGAAAAGTCAAAGGTAATTTAAATTTCTCTCAGAGCCATTGCTTTACAATGAAATGAGCAAATGGAAATGAAATAAGCAAAAACAAAATAAGAAGAAATAATTAAAAGCAAAGACACAAAAATTCTAAATTAAGAACTTTCTTAATAATTTTTTTTTTAAGTAGAAAAATTCAAAGCTAGAGTGACTAAACTTTCAATTATGTGGAAGGCTTTAGAGCAGTGGTTCTCAGCCTGGGTGTGTGCCACACTGATATGTTTGGAATGGTGTGGGAAGGAGGATCACGCAGAGAGTGGGGTTAGGAACTAAGCCTACTTCTGAACCTCTTACTCAAATGGCAGCTTAGCCATCAAAATCTTGGGATCCTCATCACAATGGTGTGCATAAAAACATAAGTCTTGCTGATTAAAAAGAAATTAAGAACATTTAAAGGATGAAATTTAAAATACTGGCAGCTCTCGATTTGCTAATTCATATGTATCAATTTCAGTTACCATGGTTTAGTTAAATAACACCAGTCCCTCAATAACATGGTTCACGTTTCATTAACCATGGTATATTAACTGCAATTTCATGAAGTTCTAACCTCACTGATAGCACTTCAGTTCAGAAATCACTACATAAATAGCAGATGCACACCATGATCAGTGACGGATCACCTCAGTATGGCTACTGCACATCTGTTACTCAGTTACCACCCAGCAAAGCATGTAATTGTGTTGCCTCCACATCTTCCAATCATAAACTCACGTGACATTTTACAAAACAGATGATTAAAAGAAGAAATTGTGCAAGAGACCAAAGTACAGTAAAGAAATGAAAAGCAATAATGCTGGATGTGAAATTAGATCCAATAAGAAGACAGCTGACAATGGAATATTGACATTGCTGTCATTTGAGTTTCTGGGTATGAGGCCACGAAAATTTACTGAAAGAGAACTTAACATAAATGAGAAAGGTAGTTGTGATGAACAGAATGAAGATGTCCTAGAGGAAGTAATGCTGGCAGAACATTTTCACATTAGAAAAAACTCTTGGAGGTGTTTCAAGACACTGAAAGAACAAAGAATACAATGCCGGAAGGCATTCTGAACTTAGAAAAGCGTACGACAGTTCACCAGTGCGTAAAGAAAGATGGTGCTCCACATTGCCAGTTACATGACAAGGGGGCAAACATGGTTTAAACTACTTTTGATAAGTTTTTATGAAAAGTAAAACACGTTAGTTTTAAACATTTCTCATGTTTTAAGTTATATTGTACTAGGTATTAGTTTTACTATTTTTATTTCCTTGTACCTTTGTCAATGACAGCAAGAAAGATTTTGATGTTTTGGCAAAACTTTTTAAAGGCCAAGGCCCAATCATTAGTTTTCTCATTGATTATTAAGATTGCTTTGCACAATCATCTTGGCAGTCCCACATTATTGGGCTTGTACTGAGGATTATCTGTACCTTATTTTCTGTTACATAGTAATTTCAAATACTGTCTCCTTTAGTCCTCACAATAACTTGCTGAATGAAGCATGCATTATTATTTGCATTTAACAGAAAAGAGAGACTTTAGAGAGATCAAGAAATTTACACTTACTCTTGGCTGAGCTGTGGTTCTACAGTCGTCCTGTATCCTCTCTTCACTACAACGCTGCAGAGACTCATTCCCCTAAACTGCCCTGTCTGTCAGATGAGCACACCATGCATGTTACATTCCCAGAGTTTCAGCTATATCCTCTCCCACCCAGGGGCTCCTCTATTTTGCAGGTTCGCTGTGGTCTCAATCTGAGTCTTGCCTTTGTAGATCAATCGCTCTTCTGTTTCTCTACTATTCAGGGCATATTGTTGTTGTTGTTGTTTTAAAAACATCTGACTCTCTCTTTTCTAATGAAACTGACTGTGTGTTTTTCCACAAAGCCAGACTCTCCTTTCTTATGATCAAATAATTAAAAGTAATGAATTAATGGAAGAAACTTGCCGACCCCTCCTAGTGACTATTAGAATCCCAAGACTTAATCCCAGTCCTTTTTCTTCCTCAATCATCAAGCCCATCACTTTTTTCTTCTTACATCTTGTGGATTTGTTTCTGCTCTCAATCTCTGTTTCTAAATATAAATGTAAACAGTCATCTCTGCTGTAGTATATTCATTTATTTTATGAACACTGATAACACTATGTTCCAGACATTCTTTTAAGTGCTTTATAGCTTTACAAATATTAGTTTATTTAAAACCTCTTAACAGCTACCTGAGGCAGATACTATAATTATCATTCTCATTTATAATTGAGAAACTGAGACAGAGGCTTAAAGTAACTTTCCTAAATTCACACACCTGGTAAGTGATAGAGAAAGGATTTGAAACCAGGCAGTCTAAGTGCAGAATCCATGCTTTAAGCACTGTTTTAGAATGTATCTCATTCATGCATACATTCATGCATTTATCCATTTAGCAAACATTTATTAAGTGCTTATTGTATCAAACACTGTAACAGAGAAGAAAGAAATGTGTAAAAAATAAGTGGAGAAATGTTTTATAGATTACGTCACAGGTCAGGGTTAAAGTAAAGACACTAAGGAGTGAGTGGTCAAGTCTAAACAAGAAAGGCAGAGAAGAAATTTAAAATAGATGAGTCTTGAAATATTTGTGGGCAGTTACCTGGGGAACAGAACACTGCATTTTAAGGGCAAAAGCATTTTAAGATAGAGGGAGGGCTGATAACAAAGGCATAGAGGCATAAATAAACTGCTATGTTTGAGCCACTTCCACGTGGTTGAAGCAAGAATTGAGGTAGGGTTTAAAGTGAGACGAAAGGTTGAAAACACAGGAAAGATACAACGTGAGGGGCAAAGACTTGGTTCTGGCAATGAAACTTGAGTGTACATCTGACTCCTGTGCTTCTGCCTGGGGCAACACAATTAGATTGTAGGAAGCTAAAACAAGGAAACTTGTATTCTAAACAAATCACCAAGTTTATTTTGTGGTAAAATAGTTTAAGAGCCACTGCTACAGGTCCGTCAGGCCTCCGTGATCTGGCTTCTGGTTTGAGTACTCTGCAGAGCACTTCACAGAGAGCTTCATTTTGCACCACGGGAGACTGAGCTTTCCTCTTAACAGAAAGAATCCATTCTTACTCAGTTCTCCAATAGAAAAACCAGTACTTGTAGAATGACTCCATGTTAAACTCCTTTTGCCTAAAGAAGCATATCTTGGTTCAATTTTACATAAATTCACCATGCTAGGCACTGTGAATTATTGCAAAGATGAGAAAAAAAGAGATTTGGTTTTTAGCAACTCAACATCTAGTCATCCCCAATCTGTTTTTCATATCTTATTATTAGAGTGTCATCATTTAAAAAATTTGCATAAGAGATCTTAAATAATATATGAACACTAAAGCTGCCTCGCATTCTTAGCGTTACACAGTGCATCCTGCATTCATGGATGGGAAAGGGGCATCACTACTTAACGGCTACAGAAGGTCTTCTGACTCTGGACTCATGCAGTTTTTCCACCATGTCGTGTTCCTTCTCACCCCGGGTTAATTCCTTCTTTGATGCATATTTTTTCTTGAACATTCACGTATACTTTTATATTTTCCAGAGCACTCTTTCCTCCCCTTTTTACCTGTGAACTCCTACTAACCATTATAGTCTAAGCTTAGAAACACTTCTTCTGCCAAGCCCTTCCTGACCATCAAAGTTGTGGCTAAGTGCTCATTTTAGTAACTGCTATACCAGTACATTTTTACACTGCTATAAAGAACTATCTGAGACTGGGTAATTTATGAAGAAAAGAGGCTTAATCAACTCACAGTTCCACAGGCTTAACAGGAAGCATGACTAAGAGACCTCAGGAAACTTAAAATCATGGTAGAAGGCAAAGAGGAAGTAAGTCCGTCTTACCACGGCAGGGCAGGAGAGAGGGAGAGAAAGCAAAGGGGGAAGTGCCACACACTTTCAAACAACCATATCTCACGAGAACTCACTTACTAACATGAGAACAGCAAGGGGGAAGTCTGCCTTCATGAGCCAATCACCTCCTACCAGATCCTTCCTCCAACACATGGGGATTACAATTTGAGATGAGACTTGGGTGGGGACACAGCCAAACCGTATCACCTGCAGTAACACTGTCATAAACAAATGTCTACCTGGATGTTTTCTCCACTAAACTGAAAGCTCCTGCAAGATGGCACTTTCCCTGATGTATACCCTGTTGTGTGCCCTGAGACTGCTAAGCATTTGTATTCCCAAAGCCTAGCAGTCTCAGGACACACAACAGGACACACAATTCCTTGATGACTTAGGAATTAATGAATGAATGGATGATGGATCCTCTATATTTCCTTTTATGAGGAAGAGATTAATTTGTACTTATTCCAATAAACCCACAGCAGACTTGTATTTAGGAGCATTCATTCAGTTTCAAGGAGCTGCAACAGTTGAATATTCAGTGCTGCATTTTGTGATAATATTTGACATTGAAGATTACATTAAAATTGATGTTGGTGTTTGTACAGGCATTTTTAAACATTAATCAAACAATGACAGGGGAAATATTGCTACAAGTTATGAAATTAAGTAGTTGAGGAATGATACAACCAAAGTAAGCAATAGAAACTCTTGTTTTTGTCTAGTGGGGGTGGGGGTTTGAGGAAGATATAAAACCTAGGCTACTCAATCTACTTTCAGCTTCTCCTAGAACCATAAAATATTAATATATAAGTCACTTTTAAAAATCCTTTATTTGACCTCCAAACAATATAAGAATTGCTGTAATATCGTGAAAAGTGGCCCTCTATCCAGTATTTTAATTCTTTGAAATAGTCTCTTTACTGTAGAATGATTAGAAAACTCAAAATAGTAATAGTAATATTATTAATCATCTTCTCTAAGGTTGTAATCTGGGCTGAACACAGTGCTAAATGTCAAATATACATAATCTCATATAGCTTTCACAGCAATCATATGAAATAGGTGTCATTACCCCTGTTTTACTAAGAGGGAATAGCCAAGACTGAGAGAAGGCAAAAATGTAAGTCCTCATCCGCTAGCAATTATTGGTGATGTGATTTTGTATCATTGTCTCAATGACTGCAAAATCCAAAGCCTTTCTTATGAAATACACGAGTTCTCAAATAATGTATTGTTTATGTTTAATGACAATTTTTACTTCCCTAGTTTTATATATTCATTTTAGTTTTGTCTTTCAGAGCAGCCCAGAAAAATCTTACCCCTCTTTTTCAGCACAGTCTTCCGAAATTTGAAAATAGTTATTATATACCCTCTAAAACATTTGTACATGAATGGAATTAGTGCCTTTATAAAAGAGACCCCAGAGAAGTCTCTTGTTTCTTCTGCCATGTGAAGACACAGTGAAAAGACAGCCATCTATGAAAAGGACCCTCGCCAGACACCAGATCTAGTGGCACTTTGGTCTTGGTCTTCTAAGACTCCAGGGGTGTGAGGAATAAAACACCCAGTCTGTGATATTTTGTTATGTTAGACTGAATGGAATAAGACAACGTTATGGACTGAATTGTTTCCCCTAAAAATTTGTGTGTTGAAGACTTCACACCTGAGTACCTTAGAATATGACCTTACTTGGTGATAGGGTGTTTACAGAGGTAATCAAGCTCAAGTAAGGTTAAAAGGAGAAACTTAATCCTGCATCACAAATTTCCTTATAAAAAGGGGGAATTTGGACACAGAAACATGCATAGAGGGAAGGTGATACGAAATTGCAGGAAGACACTGTCTACAAGCCTAGGAGACAGGCCTGGAACAGACAAAGGGCCCTCCCTCACAGCCTTCGGAAGGAACGAATCTTGTCAGCATCTTGATTTCAGATAGCTAGCCTCCAGAACTGTGAGACAAAACAGGTCTGTTAAGTGAGCCGGTTTGTGATGGAACTTAGTTATGGCAGCCCTAGCAAACGAATACATCTACAGATTCTTCAGCTATCTTTTACAACACTTTGTTTCCTGTCGGGTTTTGACCACAGGCATTTTAATATGTCAATACCCCATTTGAAATTTGAGGTCAAGGCTAAACAGATGTAGTCTGACAAGTGAAAAGAAGAGAGAAATGGTTAACTTAATTTCTCTTTCTTTCTGGTTACTGTTCCTCAATACACTATGAGTTGCATTGAGTTCAAACAGCTGAAACTTTGGACTCAGAGTGAGCTTCTGCTTTTCGGATTCACAAGCAATGTTTTGAAACCCTTGTGGAGAGGGGAATCCTTCTCCACAAAGTCAGCAGCTCAATCACAGACACAAAATTTGGAGGAAAAAAATGAACTTTGTATCTTTCTCCATTTTCTCTCTTTGATGACACAGAAATGGAAATACGTTTTTGTAATATATCTTATCTCAGATCACTAAACTGGAAGCAATCTACATAGCCATAAATTTGGAAATAACAAGTAAAAAACATTTTGGAGTGATGAAAAATTGTTTTTACAAAAGAAGAATTTACTGGCGAGTAAAAGTGTCTGTCACAACTGTAACAGGACTCTTAGCAAACATATTAAAAGTAGCGTTTCTAATCAAATTCATATTCACAAATATCAGAATAAAAGTAGAATGAGTATTCTCAGATAACCACTTTCTGTGCAAACAAATGATGACTGTTGAGGAGGAATATATAAATCATGATGTTGACCCTCTTTTTGGAGGTAATGTAACTTGAGTTGTTTTCGTAAGGGTGGTGATAAATTCTCCCCATCTATCCACAACCTTTATATGCCCAAAAATATACATGTTACACAAATATGTACATGTTTAGGTATATATACATATGTGTCTGTGTATGTGTATATATGTGTGTGTGTGTATATATGTATTTAAAACCAACCTAGAGGAGGATAAGACTTTTAGCAACAATGTTTTCTATTGCAAAACTAGAAAACTTACCTGAATATCAAGCATATGACTTTGAATTAACACCATGGTCCAAATGAGCTAATGGATTAAATTTCAAAAACATTTCACACAGTGACATATATGGAATACAAGCCTTACTTTTTTAAGCATTCACATAGTCACTATTTACATAGTCACAGAGACATAGAATGTGGTCATATTTTGCATAAACTTGAAATAATGTAACATAGCACATTAGTAAAAGTCTCACTTTATGGGCATGAACTAATGCTTTAAAAGAAATCTAAGCTTTCTTCCCCCAATTTTTAAGAATTGCATTACGTGAGAACCATTGAATCGGTCTGAAGGAATTATAAAACAAGTTGTTGCTCTTACCACAGGGTAATGCTTCCTTATCCTTTACCCAGACCTCCTAGACTGTTAGTGACACATCCCTGAATGATTTGCTTAACTGTTGGGAACAAGTCCCCCAAAATCTGGCCAAAAACTCCCTCCAAAACTGGCCATAAACAAAATCTCTGCAGCACTGTGACATGTTCGTGATGGCCATAACGCCCACGGTGGAAGGTTTACCGGAATGAGGGCAAGGAACACCCGGCCTGCCCAGGGCAGAAAACCGCTTAAAGGCATTCTTAATCATGAGCAATCTGTGCCTTAAGGACATGCTCCTGCTGCAGTTAACTAACCCAACCTATTCCTTTAATTTGGCCCATCCCTTCATTTTCCATAAGGGATACTTTTAGTTAATCTAATATCTATAGAAACAATGCTAATGACTGACTTGCTGTTAATACATAAGGGGGTAAATCTCTGTTTGGGGCTCTGAGTTCTGAAGGCTGTGAGACCCCTGATTTCCCACTTCACACCTCTATATTTCTGTGTGTGTGTCTTTAATTCCTCTACTGCCGCTGGGTTAGGGTCTCCCCGACTGAGCTGGTCTCGGTGCTTAACTATTGTCCTGTTTTTTTTTTTTTTTTCTAAAACATATACTGTTATCTTTAAGAGTTTTTAAATATCTTATAGCAATGTCATACTAGTATTTACTGGGAAGTAAAGCTTATGCTAATACTAAAAAAACACTCTTGACTCTCAGGAATGTTGGAAAGGAAGTTAGGTGTAGTATACAGTATGCAGAAGTCAGCCGTAGGTAGTCTTTTAAGATGGCCTCCAATGATCACCTCTGCCTTCTGGTATTTATAGCCTTGTGTAATCTCCTTCCCTTGAGTGTGAGCTGGAGCTAGCAACTCACTTCTATCAATAGACTATGGCAAAAGGGATGGGATGTCACTTCTGATATTAAGTTACAAAAGACTGACTTCAGCCTTGTTGGCATATTCCATCTCTCTCTCTCTCTCTCTCTCTCTCTCTCTCCAGCACTCTTTGCTTGTGTGTTTTGATAAGATGAGTTGCTATGTTATGAGCTGCCCTATGGAAAGACCCATGTGGCAAGGAGCTGAGAGAGGCCTCAGGCCAATAGCTGGTGAGGAACTGAGGCCTTCAGTCCAACAGCCTATGAAGAAGTATATCCTGCCAGCAACCAAGTTCCAAGTGAGCAGGGAAGCTGACCCCCAGTTGAGGCTTGAGATGATTGCAACTTCTTTAACACCTTGATTGCATCATGACTGTGTAAGACGCTGAGCCAGAGGACCTAATCATGCCATGCCCAGATTCCTGATCAACAGATATTGTGAGACAGTAAATATTCTTGTTTTAAGCCACTAAGTTCTGGGGTAGTTTGTTACGCAGAATAGATACTAATTCAAAGACAAATACTGACGATGTTCTATTTTATTGTTAATTTAGGACAGATTGGGGTTTTTTTGTTGCCCCGGCTGTAGTGCAGTGGCGTGATCTCAGCTCACTGGAACCTCCGCCTCCTGGGTTCAGGCAATTCTCCTGACTCAGGCTCCCAAGTAGCTGGGACTACAGGCGCACACCACCACACCCAGCTAATTTTTTTGTATTTTAGTAGAGACGGGATTTCACCATGTTGCCCATGTTGCCAGGCTGGTCTCAAACTCCTGAGCTCAGGCAATCTGCCCACCTTGGCCTCCCAAAGTGCTAGGATTATAGGCATAAGCCACCACACCCGGCTGACTCTATGTTTTATAAGAGAGAGATAATGCTAAGAAAAGAAAAAGTAGCAGGAATGTAAGGATATATTCTGTTGGTTTTGGAGTCAACCTTTTCAAGGATGCATTTTTCCTTTCACATTTTTTTCCTTCGGAAATATTAATCTTAATCTGCATGAATTTGGAATTATATATGATGTTCTAGAACACATTCCTCACTTACTCTAAAAGTAACTTTATTCTATGCATATTTAATTGTATTGCTAAAATAACAGAATCTTACTTTTCTCTCTCTCTCTCTCTCTATATATATATATATATATTTTTTTTTTGAGACAGAGTCTTGCTTTCAACCCAGGCTGGAGTGCAATGGTGCGATCATGGCTCACTGTGGCCTCCCCAGGCTTAAGATATCCTCCCACTTCAGCCTCTTGAGTAGCTGGTACTATAGGTGCATGTCACCATACCTGGCTAATTTTTTTTTTTTTTTTTTTTTAAGAGACACAGTCTCATTATGTTGCCCAGGCTGGTCTCGAATTCCTGGGCTCAAGTCATCTGCCCACCTAGGCCTTTCAAAGTGCTAGGAATACAGCCACACACAATAACCATGCCCAGGTAATTTTTGTATAAAATATCACTTTTGATAGAACTTCCAGGTGTCAAAAAGTCTTGTCCTTGAACTGTTGGTGATCATAGTTTGAATCTTTCTCCAACTAAATGTATCTTCAAACTATTGAAATAAACAACAGAAATATACTGATAAGTCTTACCTTGGGAGAGCAGTGCTCAGGAAAGCTAACTACTGTCCCAATGCTCAGGAAGGCCAAACTCAAAAGCTGTCTTATTACAGCAAAAGAACCAACCAAGCATGGTGGTTTGGGGTAAAATCAATATTTTGTTAATGTTTTGTTTTCAGCCTCAAGTTTTTTTCATTTATGAGGGTGATTTCCTTTTGAGGCTGCATCAACAATTTCAGGCTGGTGAGATACCAGAATCAGCCACCTTTTGTTTCTTTAGCAGAAATAGTTCTTGTTAAATTGAGTTGAAAGAGTTATTATATCTGCAAGAACGAGATGCTACATTTGCCTGTCGTTAAGATCAGGCCTTGCAGATATTTAATTCATATGCTAGCCTTCTGAGGTCAGGATTATTATCCCTATTTAGGGGATCTGGAAACCAAGGCAAAAAGGTTGAGTAATTTATCCTAGGTCACAGGAGGGATCAGTGTCTGAGCTAGGATTACAGTTCAGAAAGCCCCAAATTCCAAGACCTATGATCAGACTGCACTTATTTCAAGCTGAGCTGGCCTACTTAAAATAATTCCTCCTTCCCTTACTCCTGCCCCCGGGGCACTCTGTTGAGTATTTGAACTGCTGTCAGCAAATGTGAAAGAGGTCTGGAGACACAGCCTAGAAAATATATCCGACATTGGCTAGTTACAGTTAGGCTTCATTATAGCAGACAGAGAGTTTCTCCTCCAAAACTGGTTTTCATATAGGAATTTTCAAAAGGTTTTTTTCAAATGTAGGAATATTAAAGCAATTTATTCAGCCTTCATTAGTCTTTATCTTGTTCATAGGAACGTAAATTATTTAGGAGTAGGAAATAATAGCAAAGGAAGCTGCCTAATCCTGGTAAATACTACTACAGATGTTTGCATAACTTTCGGAATATACGCTGGTACCTGGTTTTCCATTCAGAATTTTCTCTAATAAGGGTCTCTGCATTTACCAACTACATTTTTTTGTTTCCAGAGTTTTATGAGACATGTATTTGAAAAGAAGATACAAAGAAAAATATATGCGTATGTATGTGTGTATTTGTATATTAGTAAAAGTAATAAAATTCTTAAGCCAGTGTGGAAGAGAAAGAGATGTTCAGAAGAAATATTTTTAGAGTACTGGATTTGGAGGCAAAATAACTGGGTTTGCCTGCATGTCTTTTTTTTTTTTTTTTTTGCCAGTTTTACAGTCTTAAGCAAATTATTTAATCTCTTTGAAGGTACAAATGGCTCTTGGTCATTAAAGAAAGGGTTCAGTGTGACAGGAAACATAGATAGATCACCAGCCAGGATGCAATGTAATCTGTGCTAAATTAGCGTTATGATCAAAATGCTCAGGGAACATAGAGGCAGCAACATTTAAGACTAACCTTGATTTTCACTGCATACAGAACAGAAAACATTTTAACTAGAAGGACCAGGACAGACTTGTGGTGTAAGACTACAAGGCTTAAGTGAGAAAGAGTAAGTCCTGGATGACTGGACTACTTGAATAACCAGGCAACTTGAGAAAAGTTACAGGAGATGAAGATGAAAAGGAAGGGGGCAAATCTGGTGACCAGGCTAAGGAGCCTAGACTGTGAGACAAAGGGAGATAGCTATTCATGAATACGGCTATTCATTCATGCCTTCCTTCAAATTTTCATTCATTCATTCATTCATTCATTCATTCAAATTTATATTATCAGGCACCCTGATGCTTTGTAGCAGAGACACAGATGTTAAAGACATCTCTAAGTACACACTTAGAGAGAACTCTCAACGTGGGTGACAGAATGCTTTGAAAGATAGACAAGTAAACAGGCAATTACCGAGGTAGTGAGTACCATGATGGATGCACAGGACACAGAGGCAGAGAGACAGAAGAGCAAGGCTAGCCTGGGAGGTCAGCAAAGACTTTCTGCTAAAGAAGGTGTCTCAGGGAAGTCTTAACAGAGAAACAGGAGGAAGCAAAGGAGCAAGAAGGGACATGATTGGGGGCACAGAAAACAACATGCATAGAATCAAGAGACACGGATGTGATACTCCCCCTTTTGATTATTCATAAAGCTTTGTGGAAATGTCATTGACTTTTCCAACTTAATTTACTGTTGTGGAAAACATAATGCACCACAGGCCTAGGAGGCACTGGAAGGGGTGCCAGTACAGAACAGATTCAACTAGAGCAACAAGAAGCAGTGATGACTGTGAGTCACAGAGAGACACCATCAGAATTCACACAGCATGTTATTATGCCCAGGACTCTTCGCTGCTTAAGGTCAACACAGTTGAACACTAATTTGTTAAATTAAGCTCTAATGATGTTTGCCTCATTCAGTTGCTTTACTGGTCAGGAAATAATTTATTATTCTCATCAAATTAATTGTAAATTGAGAAACTAAGAGATAAAGAGTTGAGGGAGGCCGTGAGAGAGCTGATGCTGAAGGGTAGACGAGACTCTTACAAAGGAAAGGGGATTGGGCTGGCAACCGAAGAGCATGCCTGTTATAACACAGTCTCTCTCTCTCTCTCTCTCTCTCCCCCCCCACCCCTTCTCCAAGTCACTGAGTCCCAGCCTCTCAGGAGGCTGAAGTGAGAAGATCACTTGAGCCCAAGAGGTCAAGCCTGCAGTGACCTATGATCTTGACACTGTACTCCAGCCTGGGTGACAGAGTGAGACCTTGCCTCTAAGAAAAAGAAAATAGATAAATAAATAAACAAACCCAAAGAAGCCTTCAAGTCATATTTTGTACAGTTAATTATGAAATATATATTTGTTTTCAATATTTATTCTTTTTAATATTATCTTCTTCAAAATTCTCTGTTTCTTCTCCAAGTTTTTAAAGGTAATTTTACAATCTCTTCTTTTAGAGTTACAATGGCTTTGATGAAAGCATATATTATTTACAAAGCAAGTACCTTACAATGGAGAGAAGTTCATAAATCTACAAATCACTGATACGGATAGTAAGAGAACTCATTTTTAAAACCAATAAAGCAATTGAAAGAACTGTTTGTTTATAATCAGATCTTAATTTAACAAATTAAAAGTTCAGTAGTCTCCATTAAGCACCTGATAATTACATGTACACCCCCACACATACATCATCCAAAATTTCTTATTGAAAATCCTAAACTATCAAATAGTGGTGTTTCTATGCCAGATGGTGGTAAAAGTGTAAAATACATCCCAATAAAATTCATATCCACTAACATTTATAAACACTCTATTTTTTCTTCCTTTGCTTTAAAAATGAATATCACATATTTTTGACTGTTGTACTTTTTAGAGACCTCTTTAAGATAAGACAAACATAACAAAATGTTTAGTTATCTCAATTTTAATAATTTTAAGTGGTTTAAAATGGTTTATGCTTTTCTCCATATGCACACACTTAATTCAACCATAAAAACACATTTTCTGTAATAATATATGTCTTGGAGATATAGTATAATGGAGAAATAAAATGTGTGATAGGTGATTCACGCCTGTAATCCCAGTACTTTGGGAGGCTGAGTCAGGCAAATCACATGAGGTCAGGAGTTCAAGACCAGCTTTAACAACATGGTGATACCCTGTCTCTAAGAAAAATACAAAAATTAGCCCAGTGTGGTGGCAAGTGCCTGCAATCCAGGCTACTCTGGAGGCTGAGGCAGGAGAATCGCTTGAACCTGGGAGGCAGAGGATGCAGTGAGCCAAGATTGCACCACTGCACTCCAACCTAGACGACAGAGCGAGACTCTGTCTCAAAAAAAAAAAAAAAAAAAAAAAAAGTGTGGTAGAAAACACTGAAGAATAGTGTGAGGCAATGATGTTTAAGAACATGCTAGCATCATTGAAATCATGACTGTGGGAGGGGAAAGCACTACACACAGGTGTATCACAGAGCCTTCCTGGAAGAAGCTGGATTTAAGGATGGATTTTAATGAAATGTTGCTTTTGGATTGATCAAGAGGAAAGGAAAGAGCATTTGCATATGAGGTTCAGAAATATAAATCAGAACATGAATTAAAAGGAAATAAAACACTCTAAGAGAATAATAAATAATGAAACATGCTCCAAGTGGAACATACAATAACATCAGAGGATCGTTTAATATTCACCCAGTAGTTAGTTTATGGGCATTTGTTGAGTATAATACATGTGCCTAGCTCATTGCTAGTTGCAGTGAGGAAATATAGGAAGGAGACATTTCTGCATTCAAGAGGCTCAGCTTCTTGGGCAAGAGATGAGAATGACACATGAAATTATCTGCCTTACAATGTAAAATAAGTTTGTGTTACATGTTTATTTCTGTGGTACAATCCTATATATAAAATAGCTCAAAATGGAGAAAGGAACAGGGTAAGAACCAATGGCTTCAGGAGGAAAATGCAATGATACAAGCTTTGAAAGACGACTAGAATTCAGGTAAGTACCAAAGAGCAGGGAGGCCATTTCCTGAAATTAGCTGAATGTGATATTTTGCAGCTGTTATTATGAGACACTACATATATGGGGGATCTTAATTTAATTCTGTTTGGATAGATGAATTATTTTTGACAAGTTTATACCAAGTTCATATTTCCCATGGCAATTTTGTTTCTCTTTCGTTTTCCTTTAGGTCATAGTGGATGAGGCTACCTGCCTGTCTGACCTTTGAGGAAGGGGAATTTCTGAAACCTTAAGGCTTCCTTGTATTGTTCAATTCAGTGAGAAAGAAATCACTAATGATAGTAAGCATTCTGTCATTTTTCTAACACTTATTAATTGTTAAAACTTGTTAAGTAAGAAACTATTTTATGACAGCAGTTGCTCTATTTTTATCATAATTATTATCATCATTACCTTAAAGGTGTGTTTTTTAGTCAGATTTGGTTGTAAAATTTAAAGAATGTCAATAGAATTGAGGAGTATTTTGAACAGAATCTGAAATACAAACATAAACTCAGGCATTCAATTTTAAAAGTATGGAACAACTAACTGTTCACAGCATGCTGGAAAACACTTGGTAGAGAAAGTAAGATTGGGGTCACTGGGAGCATAGATGGTTAAAGTGTGGCTTCATCATGACTAAACAAACATTCCATTCCTAAGAAAATCTCGTATCCTTATAAGCAGTTGGTCTTCTAGTAGAAGAGAATTGAAAAACAAAAAAGAAAAAACAAAAGCCAAAACAACCCCTTGCAGTTGGGAACTCTAAAACATACCGAGTTACCTCTCTGGTTTTGTTTAGCCTAAAGTGAACATATTTCATGATGAAGGCTAGAATTGCTCATGCTAGGCTGAAAGTGATAGAAAGAAATTAGAACTCTCTCTTTCAGCCTCTCAGGAGAGCTGAGTGGTTAGTGCAGTGGGGAAGGCTGGTGATGTGGCCAAGTTTATGAGCTGAAGATGGTGAAAGCCTGATTCTTTCCTTTCATCACAGATTTGACTGGCCACTAATGCAGGGCAATGACTGGATTTTCTTTCAAATCAGTGACTTGGGAAATGCTATTATCCCTTGGTTTCCCGCCTGTTGACAAACTGCTAAATAATATAGGTGATTGATTGAAGTGTTATATAAACAAACACATCATTGCTTTGATATGATCATTTGCAAAGCAACAAGAAGACTTTCATATCTTATTTAAAGATATATTTAGGAACAGAATTGAAAAACTACAAGCTTAACGATCAGAAAGGTCAGTAATGAAATTGTCAATCTACTACTTGTAATCTTGGGGAAAGTGATTTTGCCTCTCTTAGCCTCAAATTTCTGGTCTAAAATTGAGGTTAATAAGCTTAATTACATGGGCTTGTTTAGATAATTACATGAGATAACCAATGCAAAATTAATCTATTTTGGTGAATACTCAATAAATATTAGTTATCTTCCCTTACTCACAAACTATAGGTTATCAAAAATTGGGATAGTGAGTAGAAACTGAAGTTACTGCCAGCAAATTCCATTCTGAGACTCCCATGTCATAAAAATGAGAGATGAAAGAGGCTGTGTTTCAGCTACATTTGCCACTTGTTTTTATTAATCACACACATACACCCAAACATTTTTATATTTAATTGAAAGATGAAAAGTTGTAATTAAGTGGGAGGAGTTGTACTTTTAGAATCAAGCATGGGTAAAGTTTGTAAGAGCGCAGAAAGATGAGTGTTAAGAATCCTATTTACTAAGTGGCTTCACTTCTTGAGCTTTGGGGAAATGGCTCTTTCATAATTTTAACAGTTTGTGAATTCTCCTTCAAGTCAGGATTGTCAAGGGGAACTGAATATAACCTCTGTCTAATTCCACTCGGTATTTCATTTCTTTTTTGTTTGCAAGGTATTAATTATTAAATGTGCTTCGTATTGATAATTATACTGCATCTTATTTATTAATGACTCACTATTAAGCTTAAACTTAATATCTCCAGAGGTTCTCAGGTCTCTACCTTTGCAGGTCATTGCTCTTTTTCTCTTTGCCGGACTGAGAGCTGAGAGGGTTTCAAGCTTTGGGGTTTAAGGTAGATAGGTCTTAATGGCGTGATTACCCATGACACAGTTCATTACCACTAATGGAGTTACTCATGCAACCAAAGGGAGAAAAGTGATCCTGCACAATAGTGAACTAATAGGCAATAAATTATTACACCTGAGAAAAGCAATCATATGTAAGAGCAGTAAATGGCCAGCGCCCAAAAGAAAGGTACATATTTTTATTTTGCCTGAAGTGTGTGTCTCTTTTTCAGAAGGACAAAGTTCATTTTGGAAGCAAAAAGAAAAAAAAAAATTCCACTTCTTCTTTTGATCAGTGTAGACATGACAAGAGACACAAAATAATCAAGGCAAAAATTGAATTTACTCTTTATAATACTGCTTTGTATAACCCATTTCCATGTTTGGGCTTCTCTCAAATTGAGAATTATATCTGAATTTTTACATTCAAGTTTTCAGGAACATAGACTGCAAATTTATATTATGAGGTGATAAAAGTTCACTGGTTTGTTCCATAAAGGGAAAAACATAATCTAACTAGCAAACATTCTTCATACGTTTTTTGATGTTTATTTACAACAGCAAAATCCCTTAAACCTGAGGCCTACAATGCTCCTATGGCACTTTGGAGACCAGAGCCTTTGGTGCCTTGGTCTCCACAGTCAGGAATCAGTCCCTGAGATGACTCAATCACATTCCACTGAGCAGATAAGCTTTTCTGCCCCTGCACCCTAAAGGCATCTCTGGCCATTGTTTTCCTGTGGTTTACTGCTCCCATAGCTGGCCTATTTTGTAGACTATTCCCAATATCTCCAAAGTAACCCCTTCTGATTTTCACCTCCAGTAACAGAAATTCTTAATGAGCCTTTTCTTATGCACAAGAAAGCTTCCCTGATCTTCTAATGTTAAGCTGAGATTTTGAAGCTCCCATCTATCCCTGACATTAGAAAAACCAAAATCTTTCATCCAGGTAATTATACTCTACAGTCTCTCTCTTATGCTTAGCCAGTAAAGCCATCCTCACTCATCCAAGGTGAAACACTGTCCTCCATGGTGGTTCCAGTTTGAATATCTTGGGGTCCATTTTGCCTCATTTTTTTGTTAGGAGAGTAGTAAATGTGCTTGGTCAGAAATGGGAGCATGTCCTCTTTGCATGTTTGTTTAAGAGGCTGAACGTGTGTGTGTGTGTGTGAAGTATATATTTTAAAAACGAATTTATTTTTAAATAGTTTTAGAATCGCAGAGAAGTTGCTAGATAGTACAGAGAGTTCCCGTCCACTCCTTTCCCAGTTTCTCCTAGTGTTAATATTTCATGTTACTATGGTGCATTTTTACAACTAAACATACATTATTATTAACTCAACTCTATACTTTATTTAGACTTTCCTAATTATTCCCCAATGCCATTTTTTCTGTTTAAGGATCCGATCCAGCATTCCACAGGACATTTAGCTGTCAAATCTCCTTTGTTTCCTGTGTGACAGTTTCTCTGGCTTTCCTTGTTTTTGGTGACCTTGACAGTGTTGAGTACCGGACAGGTATTTTGTACACTGTCCTTCGATTTGGACTTACCTGAAGCTTTTCTCATAATTAGACGAGGGTTATGTATTTTGAGGAGGAAGATCACAAAGGTGAGATGCCATTCTCATCTCACCATGTCAAGCGCACTTGTTATTGGCATGACATCACTAATAATGTTGACCTTGATCACCTAGCTGAGTTAGTGTTGCCAGGTTTCTCCACTGTAAAGTTACTCTTTCTCCTCTCTTCACTTTCCACACTCTAGTCCTTAGAAGCAAATCAATAAGCCAATACACTTAGTCTACAATCAATAAATAAGAGTTAAGATTCAAATCCTTAGAGGGAATATTTACATAGATAATTCAGAATTTTTCTGTAAAGGATATTTGGCACTTCTCCACCCATTTGTTTATTTATTCAATCACTTATTTGTATCAGGATCGTTATCTGTTTTATTCATTGCTAAGTCCCTAAGCAATGTCTGCATGTAATGGTCTCTCAATTAATAAACCTTAAATGAATTAATGTAACCACAAGGTCAGAAGGAACCCAAATGCCCTCTGATAACATCAATATTAATTCAGCACAAAAATTCTAGTAGCTCTCTTTTTTTTTAATCTATAAAAATGGGAAAGTAATACCTACTTTGTAGAATTGTTTTGGGACAGTGGCCAGTGCAAGCACAGCTCCTGGAACATACAGAGTGTTCTGGTAATCGTGGTTATTCTTATCTCATAGTAATGTTTATTATCCAATTCAGAAGTTCAAGTCTGTGAGAAGCAAAAATTCTCAATGATTACTGTGGGCTACATATATAATATAGGTGATCTGCCTTTAAATTATGGAGTCTCAAACTATAAATTGGTGTATAATTTTCACTTGTAAAATAATTTCTTCGCTAATATAAAAATAAATTTAATATTTATAGCGTTCTATTGATTTGCCTATTTACTTTCTCCACCTTGGTAAAATTTTGGTCATAGAGTTTTTTGTTCTCTTATAGTTTGCATTCTTTGGGGAATAAAATTGTTAATGGCTTTCCTTTGGTACTATAACAACCCTTTTTTCTTTATATAGAATGATACAGTTATATAGATTCCGTAACAGGATTGTGAAGAAATCATGGTTACTGTATTTAAACACAAGAATTTTTCGGTACTAATTCTGGTTACGGTTGTGATTTTGCCATTAAGTAATGCTGAAGCTATCAGAGAACATTCGAGTTCCTTCTGATCCTATTAAGATTCATTAACTGAGCTATCACTACATGTGGGCATCACTTTAGTTGCTTAAGATTTAGTGGCGAATAAAACAGCTCATAATCCTGCATTTATGACAATGGAATTTTAAAAAGCATATATATATATATAATTTTATATATATAAAATTTTAAAAAGCATATATATATGTCTGTATGTATAAAATTCTAAAAGTATATATGTGTGTGTGAGTGTGTGTATGTTGGTAGTAAGTGCTGTGGAGAAATGATAAGAGAGAGATGAAATGTGGATGGAGGAAGCAAGCGTCATTTGCTCTTTCACATTGGAAGGACCTACTAACAGTGTAATACTTAAGAAAAGGCATAGGGGAAGTGAGGGAAGAAACCATCCTGATGTCTGAGAGAACATTCCAGACAGAGAAAATCGTAGATGCAAGCGCCCTGAGATGGGAGAATAATCCAAGTATTTAAGGAACAGCAAAGAAATGAATATATATTAGAGCAGACTTTCAGATATGCATATTTACTATTCATGACCAAACTAAAATTGAGTTAAATATATTCATTGTTTAAAAGTAATTCATAGTTAAAAGGAAAACTGAAATAGAGATATATGATCCACAGTTACTTTTACCTTCAGTGCCGTCATTTATTTCTATAAATAAATAACAAAATAAGTGTATTGAAATATATTTGAGTTCCTGGGGGGCAAGCATTCTCATTGCTTATGCTTTAGCAAAACAATTTTGCTTAAAGGTGCTACTAATATTTGATTCAAGAGTCTTAAACTTGGCTGGGCACGGTGGCTCACGCCTGTAATCCCAGCACTTTGGGAGGCTAAGTCGGGCGACTCACGAGGTCAGGAGTTTGAGATCAGCCTGGCCAACATAGTGAAATCCCGTTTCTACTAAAAATACAAAAAAAAAAAAAAAAATTAGCTGAGTATGGTGGCGTTCACTGGTTATCCTAGCTACAGGAGGCTGAGGCAGGAGAATCGTTTGAACCCAGGAGGCGGAGGTCGCAGTGAGCCGAGAGCGCACCACTGCACTCCAACCCAGGTGACAGTACAAGACTCCGTCTCAAAAAAAGAGTGTTAAGCTTTAAAAAGGCTTTTCCCCCCTATAGAACATACACTAAGTGTATATTCCATTTATCTTGTATTGTTGGCTATAGTCTTCTTCTCCTGATACAGTGCATAGATTGACTTGCCATACCAGATTAACTGAGATCAAGTTAATTATTAATATGAGAAATGATTGCATGAAGATCATTATGTTCCCAAGATATGTATTCTTTAATATTTATAAAAATTATAAAAGTAAACTGTGATATTCATGACCTATTTATTTCTATATTTGGACTCAATTCAATGCTTTAAAATATTTTTGTTTTAAAAAATCTTTGTAATTTTGTCTCAAGACATCTACATATAAAAAGTATAATAAACTTAAACATTTTGTCCTTTATCTTCAATTCAGTGTTCACAGAGGCCTGTGTTTTCACTGCAGCAGGCAGTCAGATTTCAACAGTGAGGCAATACTGTTTTGTACCTGTGGTATTTGTAGGAAGACATCTTCAGATGGGTTATGCCTGCTGGGAGCTCAGCTGTCTTCCCTGTAAATTTCAGACACCCCAAGGGGTGTCTTCTTTGTGGATAATAATCACTGTATTTGGATTGGAACAATGTGGCCTTCTTCAGTGTCTGCATGCACACCCGTGTGTGTGTGTGTGTGTGTGTGTGGTGTGTGTGTGTGTGTGTAATTTAATTTTAAATTTAGGTCAGTAGTTTGGTTTAGGGAAAGAACACCCTATGTGTCCCTAGAACTACTGAAAAGCAAATATTTTCAAATGACATTGGGTGGATTGGGCTAGGTTAAAATTAGGTCAATTTATTTTTTAATCCAAAATGTTACTTTAAAGATAATTAATACTTTCTCATTAATAAAGTTGCTTGTGTTTTCTAGATCATTTCTAAAAATGAAGACACAGGTTTATGAATTTTGAAAAAGAGAAACAGTTGCCTAAAAGTAAACGTTTTTCAATAGAATAGTTATTTTTACATCTTTTAAAAATGTAAACATTCTACTATAATATATTTTTGTATGTGCTGGGTAAATAAATAGGCCCTCAGGGGGAACAAAAGGCCCTGATTTGTAGCATTCCCTGCTTTCTGTTGTGTGCATACTCCCACTATGGCCAATTACAAATGACCGACAATGTAATGCCTGGCTCACAAAATTCCTGAACATTTATTAATCAGCTCTAGTGAGTCCACAAGAGCAGGCTCTAGCACCCGTAGAAAGTACTTATCCTCTTTCTCTGGGAAAATGGGAATACAGGGCCTACTTTGGTAACTTTTAGAACTGTCTGAATTATCTTCTTTCAACTTAATACTTTTCTGATCTTAGTGGTTTTCATTATCTAGCAAGGACAGGGCAGTATTCTTTTGACTGTGTGGGAACTGCAAGAAGTAATGGAAGAGCTGTGACTTTCGGATTGTCTAATAACTTGCTAAATTAATGGCACCTGGTGTAAGTGCACAGCAGACATAATCTCGATCTCGCTCTTTCCCCTAGTTCTTTTCTTGACTTCCACAGAACTTCCTTTCTCTCTAGAGCTAGGCTTACAGCATAAACTAAAACTCGGGGGCATAAATGCAATATGTTCTCAAGTTTGATATGCCATCAGTTGCAAAATATACCTTTGATTTTATAGTAGTTTTCATGGAAAGCAAACTACAGTTATGAAAAACGTTCTTTTTCCAGAACCAGAAGTGTGTGTGTGTGTGTGTGTGTGTGTGTGTGTGTGTGTATGAAAACTAAGAGTGTACAACTTATAATAAGGAAACAAGATGATGATATATGAATAATTTTGAAAGCTTTGGGGTAGTGTCAGCACAGCTATCCTAGGATTGTGCTCTTTCAATGGGAGAAGGGGGAGGGATGGATTTTTTTCTCCCCCTTGATAGTTTCAAATCATCGGCACCCTTACGTCACAACATTTGTAGGTAGCGAGTGGACTCCAAACTTCTGTGCTACGTCCTATAAGAAAAGGAGCTTTGCAATAATTTTTATGTCTTCTTTACTGTCTTTGAAAGTGTACTGTTACCAATCAACAAGACGAAAACAGATAACTCTGTTAAAAAGTGGGCAAAGGACATGAACAAACACTTCTCAAAAGAAGGCATACAGATTGCCAACAAAATGGAAAACAGCTCAGCATCACTAATCATCAGGGAAATGCAAGTTAAAACCACAGTGAAATACCATTTCACACCAGTCAGAATGGCTATTATTAAAAAGTCAAAAAAATAACAGACGTTGGCAACAATGACTAGAAAAGGGAACGCTTATATACTGTTGGTGGGAATGCAAAATGGTTCAACCCTTTTGGAAAACAGTATGGTGATTTCTCAAAGAACTAAAAACAGAACTACCATTTGACCCAGCAATCTGACTACTAGACATCCACCTAAAAGAAAATAATTTTTTTGTTATCTAGAAGACTCTTAAACTCATATGTTTATCACAGCACTATTCACAATAGCAAAGTTATGGAGTCAACCTATGCACCCATCAATGGTGGATTGGATAAAGAAAATGTGGTACATATACACCATGGAGTACTTAAAAAAGAATGAAATCATGTCCTTTGCAATAACATGAATGGACTGGAGACCATTATCCTAAGTGAAATAACTCAGAAAATCAAATACCACATGTTCTCATTTGTAAGTGGCTGCTAAATAATGGGTACACATGATCAAAAAGATGGAAATAATAGTCAATGGGAACTCCAAAAGGGGGAATGAATTGAAGGAGGGGGATGATAGTTGAAAAACTACCTATTGTGTACTAGGCTCATTATTTGAGTGATGGGCTCACTAGAAGCCCAAACTCTACCCATGTAACAAATCTGCACATGTACCCCCTGAATCTATAATACGGTTTTAAAAAGGTATTTTTACACTCTCAGTTTGAACTGCTTAATACATCTGATACCTGAAATTAGAACAGATGAATGACAATACTGAAACCAACTTCATTGTATAATCACATGACAGTGTGACAGAAATTGACATTATTATTTTTAAGGTAAAACAGCAAATAAAAACTTTACATTGAAAGAAATCTTTATTTCCGTTTCTCCTTTGTATTTTTGTGTGGCATTTCTTAAATTCCAGGATTTCTTACTTTTAAAAAAACCTCGAACTTTATCTCTAGCCATATCTCTATGTTTATATATCTATCTATTATCAAACTATTATCTATCTCTTCTCATCTATGAATCCGTGTGTCTCTCTGTCTATCTATCTCTATCTATCTGTCTATCCATCCATCCATCTATCATACTATTCAAAGTAAGTGCAAGAACATGACTGTAGATTGGAAATCCGAAGCACGAAAATAATATTTTCTGTTACATGTGCTTTCAATATCATCTTGGCCATTGATCACATAATAAAAACGTGTTTATTCAGTACTCTTTTGTCTTTTTCTTTTTCTTTTTTTGCTATGTCTTTTTCCTAGCCAACAGCCTTATTTTAGCCATTCTCTAAGTTTCTACTTATCAAGCAGAATGAGAAGTGTATTCAATATATATAATACTGGTATTATGAGAATTCATTTAAAGCAAAACAAAGTGAGAAATAGGTTGCATTAAAGTATTTTTATTGACACATTTCTAATTTATGAAGGTAAGAGAGCAATTTTGCATGGTGAACACATTGTTAATTAATTCAGTAAACATGCCAGACCTCAAGTTAAAAAGACCAAGAGGAGTAGGAAATTTCCTCTAGAATTTTAATGGGTTGTGGGAAATACAATAAAAATATAGATTTTAGTCTTTCACCCAGACCAAGGATATCAGAATCCCACAAGGTTGAACATGAGCATATGCTTTTAATAAACTGAAAAAAATCTGTTTTTAGTGTTTTTTATTGTATTGCTATATTCAGAAATTTCTGGCCCATATTGTGTGTGATCCTCAGAATAAATCAAGTTTACATTAGGGACACCTTTTTTCTCTTTACCTAACAGGTAAATATATTCTCTTTCTTAAAAACATTTGTTTTCCTAGCTTGAGGTTTTGCTACAGAAAAGTCCTGTCTAACTTTTCCTCTGCAACATTCACACTTCCCAAACTTCTCCAGTCTTAACTCTAGAAACACTATTTTAGTTGGGGACACCCAACTAGACAAAAGTAGTTTATTTAGCCCTCAGTCAATTCTATATTGCTTCTATGGTGAAGCTAAGATCATCTCTTCTTTCTGATTTTGAAATTCTTTTTCTGCTTAATTTAATGAGCCCCTACTCTATAATGCACTAAGCTTGGTACAGGATTAATGTAAAGATAAATGTGACTTCTGCTTGCATCCCACTGAAGGAGGTTGATGTGATATAAATAAGCATAACATAAAACAAAAATCAGGTTTATAATAATAAGCTGAAAGTTTCCAAGTCTCCAAGTCTTCTTTTGTGTCCAATAACATAACTCAAGGCTCCATCCCACACAATCTAAGGAGTCCAGTGCCATTTCTGTTGTTTATGATGATTCCTGCCTGGTGGTGCTTACAATCACCTAGCAAGTGCATTTTTCACTCCAGGGTCAGTCCTGGATCACTTATCACCACTCCTGCCTGTCTCTTCCTAGTTCTCAGGGCTTTATCCCCAGTGTGGACATGTCTCCCTTTCCAAAAGAAGCACAAATATGAGGCTATTGTGTTGGGTAACAGGCTTTAGAGACAATGGAGGTTCATTATAGTATAGACACCAACTACACTTGGGTACCAAGTTATTTTGAAATTCCTCACTTAGGTCAGGATGCGTATGGAAATTACTCACTCATGATGTATTTCTTTTGGTTCCAGACCCCCAACACACTGCCAGAGTTCATCCTCACACTAACCAAAATCCACCTCCATCTCCATTCCCAAGTTTTAGAAATAACTTCCCAAGTCACCAGGTAGAATCAAAAGTTAAATACACTTAGTTATGCAGAATAAATTTGCTCCTTTCAATCTCAACCTCTTTTTTCCACACCATCCTGGGAGCAATTCTGGGTACAAGCAAAAGGCTCTGATAAATACTTTTACAAACCAAACCACATTTTCTCAGTATCAATTGTAACAGCAGCTATTTTTATTTATTCGTCCATTTCATTATAGAGACATAAACTAATTGCCCTAGGAATGTGTACTTTTTGGAATGAGTCCTATAACATATAACAAATTGGTGGCGGAGGGAGTGGGGGAGAGACATTCTTTTTGAGGTCAAGTACCATCTTTCTTTACTATATTCCTAAATACTAATATAGTTCTCAATGCAAAATTGTCATTTATTATGTTTGTAGAATGAATAGATAATTGAACGTTAAAAACTTGTGTCTGGCTAATTAAGCCATGACATATGAATGCCAAATCATTTGAGAAGTCCAGGAGACATGGAACACCTGTATGGGCTGAGAGAGGATATGTGGTGGGGTGTGGTTGTCCACTTCAGCAGGCAATTAATTTTTCACATGATCAGTTATTGAATTGGCCATTCATATAATGTTAATGCATTCAAATTTGTAATTAATCTCTATTTTGTTTAGAGCATTTTATATCTATCTTCCAATTCTAATGTAACAGTATGTGGCCTTGACTTTCTAAGTGGATTTACCACTAAGCACATGTGTGCGCACACACACAC
The DNA here is from genome assembly GCF_008728515.1 of Papio anubis. Taxonomy (NCBI): domain Eukaryota; kingdom Metazoa; phylum Chordata; class Mammalia; order Primates; family Cercopithecidae; genus Papio; species Papio anubis. Next base: position 50,881,406 of record NC_044978.1, read on the forward strand.
ATTCACAAAAAGGACTGGGGAAATTAGAGAAGTCAAGTCAGACACTTTGACTTTTCAGAAGATATTTTCTAATGATTAGATAGATCTAATTTCACAGAATTTTGTTTAAAAATGTGGAATATTTATATTTTGAACTTTCTTTTCTAGATCAAGGGTTGCCAAACTTTTTCTGTAGGGGGTCAGATAGTACATATTATAGGCTTTGTGGGTCATATATTCTCTGTCTCAACTGCTCAGTGTACAAATTTGTGGACATGGTTGTGTTCCAAAAAGCTTTATTTAAAAAAATAGGCAATGGGATAAATTTGCTCCATTGGCTATAGTTTGCCAACCTCTAGACCTCTTAATGTGATTTAGATTAATCTCTTGACAAATCATGGGGGCTCTTGCTTTGAACTTTGTTTTTCTCCATGAACTAGTTCTTTTATTTTCTGTCCTTATATATAGCCTTTCAATCTTAAAAAAAGTTTTGTGGTTAAGGAAATGCGATTCTAACTTAAGTATCATCTTGCATACCTTCTTTCCTCTGTACTCCTTCTCTTCTTCCACTACTTGTTATTCCCTACTTGTTTCAGATCTTATTTTCCCATAATCCTCTCAAGCCAGCAACCCTGGTTTTATACTTCTCTCATACCTAGCACAATGAAAGTTCTTTTTAATGCGTATCTAAGTAGATTATATTAGAACAAATCTGGAAAATGTAGAAAAGTAGCAGAAAATATTCAAGATTGATAAATATTTTTCAAATATTTCCTAGGTGCTGGGTTATGAAGTAATGAAAAAATTGCACCAAAACCCATTATTATCAATATATTATCACTTCTTTTTTCTATGTACAGGTTTTAAAAAGGAATTGTGTTCATACCACACATGATCACTTTTTCTTGCCTTTTAAATTCAATTGTATAAAGCAAGCATCATCCCTGTTATTTCATACCTTTTATAAACATGCTTTTAATGATGGCTATTACACTGTAGATGTGTTATACTTACTTACTATTTAATTATTAACACTATGATAATTATTATGACAGCAAACAACTATTTGTGTAAAGCTAACAAATTATTTGAAGTTATTTAGGATAGATTCTGGAAATAAGATTACTGAGTCAAAATGCCATAAATAGTTTCAAGGCAAATGAAACATATTGCCAAATCAGTGTTACAAAAGATTTACTTAATTCATGTTTTTTCAAGGAGTACACACAATCAGAGGTGTGCTGGAGTCTACTCAGATTGGCTCAGGAAAGCCTATCATAAATAGCTTCCCAATTGAGTGTTTAGTGACGTGTATTTGGTAGCTTGCAATCAGCCATGGTGAGAGTATTTATAAAACAGAAATCAGCAAATACTACGAAGAGGTGGTGTTGTTTTACTTCCCTCCAGAGAGCAAGTCCTTAAGCATTTATCAGTACAGCTCTGCAGCATAGCTTTGTATCATACCATTGGACGACATAATTTAAATTTTTTTGGCCAATTAAAAAATAGTATATTTAAACATATTTTCCATTTGGTTGATTGCAAGTGGGGTTAAAATTTTTTATATTAACCAGCTGCTTTAATTAAATTAATTAATTAGTTAATTAATTAATTTTTGAGGCAGGGTTTGCTCTGTTGCCCAGGCTGGAGTACAGTAGCACAGAGTACGTTGCTGTCTATCTTCTGGACTCAAGTGATCTTCCCTCCTTAGCCTTCTGAGTAGCTGGGACTACAGGTATGTACCACTATACCTAGATAATTTTTAAAAATTGTTTTGTAGAGACAAGGTCTCCCTTTGTTGCCCAGGTGTTGGTCTTGAACTTCTGGGCTCAAGGTATCCTCCCGCCTTGGCCTTCCAAAGTGTTAGAATTACAAGTATGAGCCACTGCACTCAGCCATTTTTATTTATTTTTAAATAGGCTATATATGTTCATGCCTGTTTGTCATCAAGGAAGTCTTTGTGTTTTATAAGTAACTGTCCTCTTATCTCTTTATTGGCCTACCTTTACTATAGTTATTTCTATAAATTTATAATCTACTCTACCAAACATCTGTAACTATACACATTAGGAAGATTCAAGTATACACATGCCTCCATAATGCCTAGCATCATGCTAAATATATAACAAATACTCAATAAATACTCTAAAATTAGGTGAGAATATGTATTAAATCTTGACTCACTCTTGCTCTTGCTTGCATTAATATTTCTCTTATTGTAATATGTTTTTAAGAAAATAGAAGCTGAATATCAAATAATTACATTTTGTTTCACAGTTTAGTAGTCTGAAAAATTGGATTATTTTCACAGATGCAGATAGAAATATTAGTTTTATGAGAAATTATTTCTTAAAGGATGTAACATTCCACAAAATATATTTTATCAAAGACTATGGGTGAGTACTAAAGTTTTTTGACATTTGATTTATTAAAATCTAGTGACATTTATTCATATAAGAGTAAAAGAATAAGTATATACCTAAAGCAAACAAAACACCACTACTTTTAAAAATCAAGACAAAGCATACGGTAAATGCAATTATGTATATGCATGTTATGAGTAGGATTGGCACAGAGCTGATGGAGAAAAGAATGTGGGTTAGGAAGAAATTACCCCAAAGACAGATTATTGGGCATGTGTAGAATGAGAATTTCCAATCTCACTTGACCATGGTACTTTTAGACTCAATGCACTTTTTTAGCATCAGCTTGTGCAGCCAAAACCTCACTTGGAGCTTTAACCAGGGATTGTAAGTGGAAGAACAGATTAAATTAGAGTCTAGCTAGACCTACAGGATAAGTCAAATGCTCGATGCACATACTTGGAAATGGATCCTAAGAAAAGATATCCTTATGTGAGTCCAACTTTAGATTGAAAACCAGAACAGTAATACTTGAAAGTAAAATAGCAGAGGAATCTGTGGATGTTGGGACAACTACAGATTGAGGAGGTGAGGATGAAAGGGGTTTAGGGCAGAAATAAACCACTGAGCTTTCAATGGAATATCTAAAAGGGAATTCCTTTAAGGTCTAGGAGCACCTCCTAAGGTTCCATAACCATCACTCAGCAGTAGTAACTCAACATACCTTTCCTAGATTATGCCTTGACTAAGGAAATTTTCCCTTGGTTTATTACTCTCATGAATTCTGATGACATTTCACTCTAAACTAATAATTACTCAGTCATTTTTCCCTCTCTGGTTCCCACTTCTGTAGACAGGCCGCTTACACATACCTTGAAGTCCTGTTCCTCCGCTACTCCCTGTCGTGGTTTCTTTCCTGTTTAGTCAATACCCACATTTACCGAACACTACAGACAGATCCTCCTTTTTAATTCCACTTTAGTTTTTATATTTTCTTAAAATATAAAAATGTTTTTCATAGAAACTATATAATGTTTAACCTGTCTGGTAATAGTCTATGCCTGAATGTAGTAAAGATTTGTTTCTGTTCCTGTCCCAATAGCCTTATCTATTGCCATTCTACATCTCTTCAATCTTCATTTTAAGTAAAAACACATCCAGCAGATATTGCCTCAACCTTGGGGCATTCTAGGAATAAGACTACTTTTTAAGGCTCAGTTTCATTCAATAATTGTTACTGAGCACCATATTGTATAAGGTCCTGGGGATTTAAATAAGATATTGCTCCTATGTATGGAGTGCTTACATGCATTAGAAGAACAAAGAAATAAACAATTTTAAGATGATGTGGTAAACCCATTGACAGAGGTTCAACTGTCTGTCTAAGCACTTGCTCATTCATTGATTTATTTACATGAAAAAACTTATAGTGATGTACATTTAAATTTCATTTTCTTGCAAGTTACCCTTCTTTAAAAGAATAAGATTACATAAAAGGTACATTTTTGGTGTATTTATCCATCATTATTTTAAAACAGATATTTTCAAATTGTCAAAACAAATATGATAATTTAGTTACCAAGCATGAAAAAGAAATTTCTGTGACTCAAAGAACTATGGAGGCTAATCAAAAATGCCAAGGATATAAGGAAAACACTATTATTCTATGAAACCAATCACAAATAAATTTGATTTTTCAAAAATAATTTGGTACATGTATAACCAGAGAAATGGTACAGAGAATAGAAACTATCCCTCCAATTCTCCCAGTAAAATGTGTAGAGAAACAATAGCATGTGGATAAACTCTTGTTTTAAACAAAGGAGCGACCTCTATAAGTCTCTTATTATTGTGGGTGATATCCTACCCATGACTGATTTATAAAGTGGAATTTATTTGTTTTTCCTAATTCTTTTGAGGATCGATTTGCTTCTGAAAAGTAAATTTTTAAAGAATGCAGAGATATATAGATTAATTCTTATAACTTTTCTCTTGGCATTTTCACCATTTATTATTGAGGATGATAGGTATTATTTTTCATATACTTGATTGAATAAATGCTTTTTCAGACCTCCCTCGGCAAGTGTCAGAGTAATTCACGTCTTATATAATCAACAGTTATTTACAGTTTCAATTATAAGTGATTAAGTGTCCTGTTCCCAAGAGTTTGTTAAACAGTGAAATGACCCCTTGATTTTAGCCTTCACAGCCAATAATGTGAAGATAATTTCATGCATTTACTTATATTTGGCATACTGATGTTTTCTTGTGAAAATTATCAAATAGTTTCAACTCTTTTTGACTGTATATACTTTCTTCAAGCCTCATTCAAATATGACTTAAGGTCACAGATATCATCACAAAGATTATTATACAACAAGAATACTGTATCAAGCAAACAATCAGGATTCGACTTAATCAGATAATTTAACATGAACACCTCTTGTTACTTGCTGCCTTATATCCAAACTAGAGTAAATATTGTGGCTAGAAGTTTTTTTCCTGCATGTATTACCATTTAAAAGAGGGTCATGATTCTGAAAAAGTGAAGACATTCACATGTAGCTTTTATTATTCACATATTCTATCTGACTATTTTGGAAATCAGAAAAAATGGAAAGTAGAAGAGAAATTGTATATGCACCATCATAGTTTCTTTTTTCTAAAGTAAAGTGTTTTAGACCATTTTATAAAATCATGAAAGTCCTAAATTACAGAAATTATAGAAAGAATAGAAAATTGGAAAAATCCATAGCCTTATTAATAATTAAGTATTTATTTATTTTGTGTTTTTGAGACAGAGTTTTGCTCTTGTTTCCCAGGCTAGAGTGCAATGTGATCTTGGCACACTGCAACCTCCACCTCCCAGGTTCAAGCAATTCTCCTGCCTCAGTCTCCCAAGTAGCTGGGATTACAGGCACGCGCCACCACGCCTGGCTAATTTTGTATTTTTAGTAGAGATGGGGTTTCACCATGTTAGCCAGGCTGGTTTCGAACTCCTGACCTCAGATGATCCACCCGCCTTGGCCTCCCAAAGTGCTGGGATTACAGGTGTGAGCCGCCATGCCCAGCCAATAATCAAATATTTAAAATATGAATCTTAAAATGTAATTCTTGATTTAAGAATGAAAAAATATTTTTTATTTCTTGAATTAATAATTTTTCTCCCACTAACATGGAATAATTATTTTTATTTTGTTTTTAAACTTTCATGTAAAATATAACATATATACAATAAAGTAAACAAAAAATATGTGAATTATTACAAAGTAAATATGCCTGGGTATTCAGTGCCGAGACCAAGAAACAGATGATTATCAACACTCTGAAGACTGCCTCATGATCCACCAAATCAGTATCTTTCCCTCTGTCCAAGATATAACCACTATTCTGACTTCTCAAGTTGCAATATAATTTTATCTGTGTTTGCATTTTATGTTAACATAATCATATAGTACTCTTTGTGTTTGGCTTCCTTGCCTCAATATTACATGTAGATTAACCCATGTTGTTCTGACGTACCTGGAGGCCATTCATTTTCACTGTTTTATAGTATCCCAATATATGCCTGAAACAATCAGTGAAAGTTCTAGGCCATTGTCTCTTCAAGTATTACTTATGCCCTATTATCTCTTTTCTCCAATTATGCATATAATAGACCCTTTTACCTCTTTACTATATCCTGTATGTCTTCTATACTCTTTTTGATATGTTCTATTCATTTGTCCCTCCATGCTTTAGGTTGCTTATTTTCTTCTCACTTATCTTCTAGTTTACCAATTCGTTCTTTAATCATGTCTAATTTCCTGTTGAATCTATCCATTAAGTTTTCTTTTTTGACTAGTGTACCTTTTAGTTAGAGTTCCTAAATTTTTTTATAGTGTCTAGTTTTCTGACAAAATTCTTAATCCTGTCGTTTATGTTTTTTTGAGCTTAGGCAGCATATTTCTTTTGAATTATCTTTTTCTTACCTGGATTCTCTGAGGATCTGTTTCTACTATTTATGCTTATTTTGTTCTTGATCAAGTTACTTCATCACTTCATGTGTTTATTTCTTTATAATTGAGTGTTGTATATTAGCTTTTAAGATTAGTAGAAATAGTTTGAGGCTTAAGATACAATTATCTTTATTCAGAGAAGATTTGCCTTGGCATCTGGCAGGTAGATAAAAATTCCAGCAATCTTAGATTATTTAAATACATTTATTTCATTTTTAGGTGGATTCCACTAGGAGAAAAGAGGATCTAAATGCCAGGCTCACCCCTCACATTCTATTCAACTGCACAGGATAGAATGATGTAATAGGGCTTCAGAATGATGTGATTGAAATGAACCCAAAATCTCTCATATAACGTTGGTCAAATTTATAACTGTCTTAGCCACCCTAGGTTTTCTCCTTATCCTCTAGACCTTTGCCCTAAAATTTGTGACTGCTTTGCTAGCTCTTTGACATCTTCAATAGATTAAAAGAAAAATTGTTAACTACAAATTTTCTAGCTGTTCTTAAGATTACCTGATATGCTTTTACTGAAATCAGAACCTGTGTTTTTGTAACAATAATATCTATAAATGAGGCAGAATTTTATATTATAAATGTATAACACACAGATGTTTTAATAACAAGGAAACACTAATAGATTGATATTAAAAACTATTAAAGTAAACATTGACAATGTTTTGGAAAAGGCCGTTTTTCCATTTATCTGTATACTTTGAGGTACTATAGAATGACAATTAAGAATTAAAATTAATTCTATAATTAAAAGCACTTACAATGATTCCTGATATCTTTTGATATCTTTTGATATCTTATGATATCTTTTGCCATTTTAGAATCCTCTCAAATCACTCCATCTGGTTTGTTGTACAACTTTTATTTTTATTGTACCACTCTTTTATGTTTAAAAATAAAACATTAGTTTCTAAACTTATACTGTAAGTACTATGAGAACAGCTGGGCAGAGAGAACTCGAGAAATATTGAGTGAATAGTTAGGATACCTAAGTAAAATGTGACAGTTTTCTTCTTAAATGTGTAATAGATGACTAGAGGTATAAAAGAAATAATTGTTCCAAAGAATAGAGGATGTGGTAAAGGTAAAATAACATTAAACAAGTTGCGTGTTCTGTGGATACCGTGTCACTTTTCTCATACTGTTTTAGAAGCTGAATTTGTTGATTTACTTTTGGGATGTGTGGCATGAAATTTCTGAGAAGTTAATTCCCAAATTCAATTACTTTTTCCCAATTCCAATTTATTTAACATTGTTTGCAAACTTGGATGATTTTATGTCGGGTGTGTGAGTTATCTATGGTTCCTGTAACAAATTCTAGCACTTGGTAGCTTAACACAACATAATTTGATCATTTTACAGTTCTAGTGGTCGGAAGTCCAAAACAGTCTCACTGGGCTAAAGTCAAAATGTTGGCAGGGCTATATTCTTTTCTGGAGGCTCTAGGAGAGAATGCATTTTCTTTCCCTTTCCAGATTTTAAAGGCTGCCCATGCTCCTTAGTTCTTGGCTTCCTTCCATCTTCAAAGACAGCAATGGCCATTCAAGTCTGTTTCACGTTGTATCATTCTGACACCGAGTTTTGCCTTCATTTTCCACATTTAAGGACCCTTGTGCTTAATTGGGCCTACTTAGGTAATCCAGGAAAATCTCCATATTTTAAAGTTAGCTAATTATCTGACTGGCAACCTTAATTCCATGTGTACACTTGATTCCCCTTTGCCAAGTAATCTAACATATTCACAAGTTCTAAGGATTAAGCTGCAGAATCTGTTTGGGGTCGTTACTCCGTCTACCACATTGTTTTGTTGCGTAACAATTAAGTAGATTAGGAAGAATCAGAAATAATAAACCTTTTAAGAAAAATTTTATATATTACTGCTTTTAATTTCACCTTCTAGGAAGAAAAATGTGTAGGTATACTTTGAGATACAGTATTTCAAAATTTTTTCTTTGAAATTTGGATATCCTAAAATTCACATGGTCCCAAACTCTGGAATTATTCATTTTACTAATTATTCCTGAATTACTGCACCGTCTAAAATAATTTGTATTGTAAAAATAGATAAATTTCTTTTACGGTTTATACTTTAAAAGTATATATGTTTGTCATTTAAGTAAAAGAATGATTTAATTCAAAATTAATAATTACTTTTGCTGAAATACATTTTGCTGGCAAAAAAAAAAAATTGTTAGAGACTCATGTCTCTGAGACTGGAGTATTGCTTATCTTCTCATCTGATCACTGATTACTTTTGCAGCAAGATTATTGAGTTAGCTAAGGCATGGCTCCTTAGGCAACAACACAAGCATGATTTAGAGGTCATCGTTTCTAAAAAGGACTGTGTACTCTCAAAGGAGGAAATGTCAAGTCCCCCGAATTTCTCTCTTGTGAGAAATAAATAGATAAAAACCTTCATTCCATTCTATTTACTTAATTTAGTAATGAAAAACTTGTGCTTGTATACCATTTGCACTCTCCTGAGTTCTTAGGAATCTTGTTTATGCTAACTTTGGGGACAAAAGAGGAACAATGGGAAGTGTATACTAAACTAGTCAATATTGAATGCGTTATCGCTATTCTTAAATTAATGCATCTTTGTTTCACTTGCCTAATTTGCAAAATAGAGAGAGTAATGACGTTTGCTTCAAGTTATTTTCTAGCTGCAAACTTTAATAATTTAAAAACCTCTTTTCTTGAAGACTAAATTCTACTTAGCATCAAGAAATTGACAGTTATGGTTATTTAGATAGTTCTTCTCACTGTTAACTATGTCATATTTAATAATTGTCAATGAGAATAACCACCATTTTCTCAAAAATGAGTTTTTACAAGCTATTCTTTGCTAAGTAAGAAAATTGTAAGTACACAGGATATCGCTTAACACCTGTCTTGAGGGATGATCTTGCAATTTCATGGAAAGCAACTGGAGCTTTTCTTTGCACTGGCACTTTTCAAACGTGGGGTCATGCATGAGGAATCTCTGCTCCATCAGTTTTCTTGGCACATCCGGAGAAGTGTGTTTGTCTTACCATTTGTTACTTCCTGGGCCTTTAGACCACAGAGCTCCATGTCCACTGACATACATGTTGTTTTCCCCAAAGATTTCAAATGCTGTTCTTTCTGTAGGTCTTAGAAATTCATTGTGTTTTGCTTCCTCTATAAAATTGCCATGACTCACTGTGTACCTAAATAATCCTTCCTTCACAAATCTGTCTAATAAGTGGAATGCAATCATTCTTCATAGTAATCATTTATTTATTCACTCATTTATTTTCCTGTTCAACTTACAACTTACCTCTTTAAATTCTTTGGAGTGACTTGCTCCCTCATTATGCTCTAGTTAAACTGACTTCTGTTCAGTACCTCAGACATGCCAAGATTTTCTTCACCTTGAAACGATTGCATGCACGGTCCCGTCAGTGTGGACTGTTCTTCTTTTCTGCCTTCCACTGTTCAAAGCTAGCCCCTTCTCATCTTAAATGTTGCATTCTTAGAGGGGGCTTCTCTAAGCATCTTATGCTGACCAGTTTATCGCTTTGCCTGGCACAAGTTAGGCTTTCTGTATTATTTTTAACTTTTTGGTAGAATCCTATCAGTTCATGAGCAGAAGACCTACCAAGTTGGTGTTGAATACTTAAGCACTTATTCAAGGAAACAGGGTCAGTCTGTCTGATTTACTCCCAAGTCTCTGAAGTCATCACATGGACAATGTTCCAGGAAGTCGTCATCTGTTCCCTTAAAGCACTGACAGGGATGTTCATGGTTGTACATAGTTTGGTCTTTTCTCTCTTTCTCTCTTCAGTGACTTTGACCTCTCTATCCTTCTTTTCCAAAATTAATTTCATTAGCTTTAGGAGAATGGTAGATGTCTTAGTCAGCTTGTGCTTCCATAACAAAATACCATAGACAGGGTGGCTTAAACAACAGACATTTATTTCTCATAGTTCTGTAGGCTAGAAAGTCCAAGATCAAGGTGCTGGCTGATTTGGTCCTTGTATAGGGCCCTCTTCCTGGCTTACAGATGGCTGCCTTCTTACTATGTCCTCATGCAATTAAAACAGGAAACTTTGGTGTCTCTTTCTCTTCTCATGAGGATACTAATATCACAGGGCTTCAGCCTCATGACCTCATCTAATTCTGATTACCTCCCAAAGGCCTCATCTTCTAATACCATTACATTGGGCATTAAGAACTTCAATATATAAATTTTGGGGAGACACAAACTATATTAGTCCATTTTGTGCTGCTATAACAGAATACCACAGACTGGGTAATTTATAATGAACAGAAATTTATTAGCTTACAGTTCCAAAGGTTGAGAAGTCCCAGATCAAGGGACTGGCATCTGGAAAAGGCCTTCTTGCTGCATCATCTCACGGTGGATTGTGAGAAGGTAAGAAAGGATGAGAGAGAATGAGAGAGAAAGAAAGAGAGAGAGAGAGAAAGAGAAGGGTACTGAACTCCCCTTTTTATAACAAATCCACTCTTGCAATAACAACATTAATTCATTCATAAGGACACCACCCTCACGGCCTAATTACCTCTGAGTAGGCCTCACCTCATTGTTGCATTGGGGATTAAGTTTCCAACACACTTTTGGAAGATATATTCAAACCATAGCACAGACATCTGGTCTATAACAGTAGGCTTCCTTTGTTATTCCTGCAGTTTATACCTGACTTCAAAGATGTTAACTATGGCCACACCAACAACTTTTGTCAATTGAACCTTATTACCATTTCTGCTATCTTTAATCACTTTTTGGACATTGTTTTGGAGCAAAGTTTATAACCATGACATATATGTGGAGAATTTATTTTCCTTTCCTTCTGATGTATCTTTAAACATTTCATTCCTACAGCTCTCTCATGATATTTCTTATATCTTTTCGCGTAGAGGCATTTTTGGCACGTGGCAGTCCCTAGGACAGAGAGGAAAAGATGTTTTCTTTTTCATATCAGCTATTAGTCTTCTAAGCATCTCAATGACCTATTCTAATCAAGGCTGAAAAGTGTCTCCCTGGGACAGGTCCAGAATTCCCTGCATTTTTGTGCCTTCTGAGTTTCCCCAAGTAGCTGGATAGCATACATTGCTCTGCCCATTCTACTAGATGAGCCTGCTTCTTTTATGGCATGCTCAAACCCTTTAGGAAGGGATGTCAGAATGTAAGACTTCGGCCACTTTTATATATTTTTTTCTCCTTATTTCTATAGGAAGAGGCTCAATTTTTAAAAGACAAATCAGTATCTGAGTTTGTGTTTAAATGTCACTTTCTAGACATCCCTCTTTCACAAGAGCTCCCTGGAAACTGCACAGGAATCACCATCTTCAGCAAGCTTTATCAAGAATGCATTCATGAGATTCCCACTTTAAACATCCAGCCAAGCACTTTTATGTCTGCCCAGGGGCTTTAAAGGAGAGGCTGGAGAGTTCTCATTTTCAGCACCATTTCGGCTGTCGGTATTTCCCAAACCTGCACTGATGTCTGAGAATCCACATCAGAACTTTTGCATTTGTCCTCAAAGGATGTCACAACTATTATTCTAAAATGCCCGTTGCATCTATTTCTAGGGATGGTAATGATTACTCTGTATGGACTAAGATAGGATTAATAACAATGCAGAATTGAACTCAATTATCAAGCTCTAGATATTTAATTGTCTTATTGAGAAAATCTGAAATTGAAGGGGCATAAAAACATGAAACTGTTTTACTTTTTTTCTCCTTGTCACCCTTTAATGAGATTTATGGGAGACTTAAAACTTGCCTGTCACTTTTATATTGAAAAAAATCCAATCTGGCCTAGATTAGTTTAGAATTTCAGTTTCTTTTTTTCTTTTCTTTTTTTTTTTTTAAGATGGGGTCTTGCTCTGTCACCTCAGCTGCAGTGCAGTGGTGCAGTCATGGCTCACTGCAGCCTCAACCTCCTGGGCTCAAGCAATCTTCCTGCTTCAGCCTCCCAAGTAGCTGGAACTACAGGCATTTGCCACCATAATCAGCTAATTTGTTTTTTTTGTAGAGGTGGTGTCTTGCTATATTCCCCATGCTGATCTCAAACTCCTGGTCTTAAGCAATTGTCCCACCTCAGCCTCCCAAAGTACTGGGACTACAGGCATGAGCCACTACGCCTAGCCTCTTGTCTAAAACTCTTATCCTTCCCTCACTGATCAGCCTTGAATTGTATGTGGAGGTAAGGATGTTCTTAGATTTATCAAAATAATAAAACAAAAACAAAAATAAAAATTGCCCAGTTAAATTTGAATTTCAGATAAACAACATTTTCTTTTGGTATAAGTATACTTCAAATAGTGCCTGTAGCATACTTTAAATTTTTTGTTTGTGTATCTGAAATTCAAATTTAATGGGTCATCTTGTATTTCCTTTGGTAACCTATTCTATTATCATAGACTCTGGGTCCTCCGGGGTCTTTGGTGGGTGGTGGTGAAAAGAAATGAGTATCTTTTGTGTAACTGAGCACATGATTATAAGCAATTCCTTCTTGATTGTTTCTCAGGGTTCTGCTGTGTTGCCCTGAGTCACCGATTTGCTACAAATATTTGAGCCCCAGGCTTCTGTTGGCCTGGAAACTTAAATACTTGATGAATCAGAGGAAACTTCAGGATAACTGGGACCAGGATTTCTGGGACAGTCTGTTTTCTTACGTAAAAACCTTCAGAGATGTTCTTTAAAATAATATTGGCCAATATTGTTGAGAAAACTACACATTCACATGTTAATACTAATTTTATTTTTAATCATGCGATGAATAATTAAATATTGAAATCACTTTTGGACTACTGACAATTTTATTATCAAAACACTTGAATGAGCTGTTGATGCTTGTAATTTTAAATGAAGCCAGCACCTGAAGGCCTCAGATAAAAATCTGTATTTCTCCACTCTGTCAAATGATGGGTAGTATACCAAAGTCACAAAGACATTTTTCTGAGTCCAGAAATAAAATATTCTTCATCATATTGATTTCCGGTGCTGCTTATTTTGCACTTTTGAACTTGTAATTTAAAGAGTTATCACATGTACAGATATATACAGAGGTATGCTATACATATAAAATGCATATAAAGTATTCTTAGTTTTTGAGGAATTTTGACAAACACAAACAAAGACAAAGACAATACCATGTCTCTACCAACAGTGAATGGTCTTTCCCTGTAACTGGGCATACTGGTGTTCAGATATTTAAAATAGCGATTAACGTTAAATTGTGAATACTTCAACTGGGATTTGAAATACAGATGCATATGAGATGGATTCTTTATACCAGGTTGAGCTCAGATGGTTTTTTTGTTATTGTTGTTGTTGCCATGGGAAGGGTACAAAAGACAATGGTAAGATGAAATCACGGAGATAAATTGATATACAGATGAAGTTTAGGCCGTGTAATAATAACTAAGTACCTATGACGTAGAGTTGTTTCAACTAAATAAGGTTGAATATATTAAAACACTTTGGAGAATGTAAACTATTATAGCCAAACATAATTATTTCATGTTTTACAATTCTGTTTCTCTCTATTTTAATATAAATATTGACCTAATAATCTGTGCATGGCAGGAATTCTTATTTTAAAAATTTGCAAAGATTTAAGGGGACTTTCTAAAAAGTTCTTGGAAGTCTTATGGTTCTAATTATGCCCACTGAATAGAATGCAATTTTCTGAAAATAATTTTCTTTGGAGCAATGCAGATTTTAGTGAATCATATGTTTGAAGACATCTTTAATTGAGAAAAATATTGCAAAGGTAAATAAAAGCATATTCCTGGGCACCCTTAAATAAATATAGTGCAATAAAGTATAAGATAAAAATCTACTTAAACACATAATTAGCTTGGCTAATCTTTCTTCTCCCTGTTCTTTCCTTCCTAATTGTTATAATATTGACAATGTTATTTTTTTCACAAATTTCTATTAAAGCTTTTTTTTCCCCATATCATAGAGATAATGGTCACAGATGTTGTTAGTAGTTCCAGATTCCTTATCTCGCCAAACTGTATCTTGATACTGTGAATAAATTTCACAGAATTAATTTCAGAATTAAAAGGGAAAACCCGTAATTTCTGGCACGTTTATGCCTGTTTGTGGTTTGTAACCCCATAAGTTGTCAAACTTTGTGTTCAGTTTACAGATTTTGAATACAAACAAAAGATGACACGTACTGTGTGATTTTTAGTTCTGTGACTTATAACTGATACACATTCAAGTGTTGGTGGATATATATAAGTATATAATAATTAAATACATATGTGTGTGTATATGTACATTTTTAAAACATAGAAACATAAAAGACTAGATTTCTATTTTACTATTTCATGATCCTATCTCAGTGGTAGCAGTAAGATGTAGTTTATAGACAAGGTATTTTATATATAAGATTATTTGAATTGTGAAGAAATAATCCCTTTGTTGAAAAAAATTGCGGTCTCACACCTGTGAATACTTTGTAAACCATAAAAAACAAAACGTCCAAAGTTGATCTGACAGCTGAAGATCAAGGGCACATATCAAACTAAAAAACAGACATAACATCTGATTTTTCATTCTAGCAAGACATAGCTCATATTTCAGTTTATGTCTTTTCTAATTGATTCAGCAGGCCTGACATTGAACTGCACATAATATAACCAGTTTGATGAGGTGCAACCTATCCTAAGGTTACCAGGTAACTTAAAAAATTACACATATGTTCCTAAGTCTAGGGCTTCAAAATTGGACACAGTTACTTGCAAATATATTTGAAAATAAAGTTTTCAATTGCTCTGCAATTTTAAGAGTTACTGTGCTGAAAAGGATGTTCTTTGGAATAAACAGCATGGTAGAGACAGAATCAAAGTATGTTCATATTAGGAAATATTGTATTATAGTACAGCAATGAATTTTGCATTTCATTAATGAAACAAAAATTTATTTACTTTAAAATAGGGAGGTAAGCTAGATAATTGTGTCATTTCCTTTCTAGCTTTAAAAGTCTGTAAGTAAATAGTAAAGGTCAATAACATAAAAAAAAAATAAAACAGTGAAGCCAAATGGAGATTTTCTTCTTATACTTTACTACTTGGATCTTTGCTCTGCCTTTTCCTTTCAAATGATGTTTTCCTTAATATATCCTAACAGGAATAATCAAGCTTTCGTGAAGCAAAGAACTGAGTGATGAGATAAATAAGGACAAATCCAGAAAGGTAGCTGATGTATTTATAGTCATACCATCTTTGTTCATTTTACTTTGGAAATGGATTTATTTGTATGTTGCTAGCAAATTCCTTAGCAAGGCAACCTCTAAATCTATTTTAAAGTTGTTGGAAGGGAGGAGCAAAAAATAATCTGATTTCCGTTCTCTCTGATATTTTCCTTTCCAGTTCAAAAAGCCATTTGAAAAAAAAAAGTTTAGAAGTTGTTACTTTTGACAGCCACTGCAGAAAGTAGCTACCGTTTCTGCACCTCACACAGCTGTCAGGCACGAGAACCCAGGAGCATCTACTTGAAAAATCCCTGGTGTTATCTAAAATGAATTATTTCTATTAAGTTGTTATTTGCCTCTGGCATCCTGGTCTTCAGTGTTGAATGTCTCTCCTGTCTGAATATGTTTTCTACAACTATTGATAATCAGAGCTGATGTGGACAGAGATCACTATAAAGAAATATACTCTTCAGAAAAACTGTACCAATGTTCATGCTTGGAAAATGGGTGTGATTTATGAAGATGATGTATTTTTTCTTTGTATTTTGATAGGTCTCCTAGTTCTCTTTGCATTTATAAGTTGAGAGTAGAAAAACAGAGGTTCAGAAGCAAAGGAGAGAGGGAGAAGTTAGCAAGAATATTTACATCCTAATAATGTCACAAACTACCCTAAAATACCACCATCCTTACCTCTCCCTCTCTGAAAACATGTTGAATTTTTATAATTACTTTAATGAATTAGTTAATTTTTTAAAAGCACCCAATTGAAAATTTATGTGCAATATTTGTATTTTATCAGTTTTTCTCTGAAAGCTGTCTTAATAGAGAAATTATTTTCCTATAGTGATCAAGACAATATTCATTACGGAAACATTCTAAGTAGAATAAATTATAAAACTGCTCAGAGTAGCACAGCTTATAATATAATTCCATCAGCAGTGTAGCACCATAGAATGGATTTTCAATAGTGAAGTATGAATGCCATAGATATTTAATATAGAATATGATGACTAAATGAATTATTTTTATGAATAATAATTTCTAATCATTAAAAAATTGTATGAAATATTTAGAAATTTTTGGTAGAATTTAGAAATAAGTCAGGATTGTGTCAATCCATCCATTTTGCAGATTAGAAAATTGAGACCTAGATGAGATAAATCATTTGTTTATTGTCTTATTAACACCTGGTGCAAAATAGACATGGAGGACCATTCTTAATTTATCAGACTCACTCCCAAGTGTAAGAATGCTTTTAGAATACAAGACTGTCATATTAATATGTATCGTGTAAATCTCGTATCAGAAAAATTTTACATAACTTCATACTGAAAACCCTGTGTAATATTTCATAGTCACTCTGATGTAATGTAAGTAAGATATCTTATGATTCTAATAAAGGTTTTGATTCATGGCACAATACTTTCTAAATACTAAGGTGATTTATTATTTGAACATTGTGGGTTCTTTGTGTAATTGTATACTTCAGTTCTTAGACATACAGCATATGATTTATTAATGGATAGAAGGTTTTGCTTTTGAACTTCAGACCTGTTAAATGGAGGAAAAGAAGTAGTTTGAATCTTTGGAATATACATCATAATAGTACAATATTTAGTATATTAAAAATTTGAATTTCATAATCAAATTTTTCTTATAGTTTTGTTTGATCATTGATGACGTATTATTCTTTGGGACATGTTGGCAAAGATGCAGTCTTCTTCATGTAGATGTCCTTAGAAGGTTACAATTTATAATACTTTGGAACTTTGTATGGAACAACAACAGAGGCTTCAGATAAAGTTGCTACTTCCTAAGAACCCAGAATTCAAAAGAGAGAATAACAGATGTGTTCCTAAGCATACTTCTCTATACAAAGAAAAGAAATGAAGAATATTAAGAGGTCAGGGTATATATAGATAAGTTAGAAGTTGAAAAGAGATGGAGTCAACCTGAAAAAGCTTCAGAAAATAGATATACCTGAAACAAACATTTAGACATAAGATACAATATGCTTTCCTGGAAATTGTTTCAGAAGTAAGAAGTAGCTCTGGGATTTAAAGGTCACTCTGAAGCAAGAAAAGCATATTGCTAGAGAAAGTATAAAGCAGAGGCTAGTGAGAAATGAGATTGACAGTGTAGAACTGTAAAGGAAGAGAATTAGACATTAAAGAGATGTGTATGCACGTGACTTCTAACTGCGTACAGTCCATACTGTATGAAACACAGAATTGTGGACAAGAGCATGACCCTGGAAGCTCAGCTCTATAATTTAAAAGTTCTCTCTAACTGTAAAATGTGGAAAATAATTCTACTTGACAAATGTTTAGCACTTATTAAATTTATATTTTGTGCCAGGAACAAAGCACTTTGCATATATAAATTCATTAGCCATCAGGAAAACCCATTGGAGTAAGTTTTAACGCTTTTGTTATGAGGATTAACTGGACAAATAAGTGCCAAGAACTTAAGTGAACTTCAAAAGTTAGCAATTAGGATGATCATAACGAAATGCTCTTCAAATGAAAAAAAAGTAAGTTTAATCAAGATCTAGTTATACCATTGTTGTTAGTGATATCACCAATGTCAAGAGAGTAAATGAACCATTACAGCTGAAGTTATTTGTGAATTCAAGCTTCATTTTAGTATCTGAAGATCAGAACAAATAATCTTGTAAGTGTTCTGATGCTTCACATTTGTAAATCAACTATTTTTATTTGTTCATTGTCTTTCAGGAGGTGCCTATTTTCACTGCACATAGATATGCCTTGAGAATGGGTTTTCAAGGAACACATTTTTGGTTTTGGCTGCCTGTTTCTGTTTAAAATAAATGTAATGTAACAAAATCCATTGAGTGCAGCAAAATTTCAGATTCTAGTTGAATTTACTTAAATTTCCACCCCTTGTCTACAGCGGTTTTGAATGTTTTTCTCACGTGCCCAGGGTTACCCAAAATTTCAGCCTTCTTAACAGAGCTTTGTAGAAATAGTGGGGCCCAAGTTTCTTCAACATGTTGGAGCAGGCACTGCTTCTAAGAGACTGGAAGTTAATGACTTTAGCTAAAGCTGAAACTTGCTTTCATGTCTCCCTCCCTGATCTGTGACATAGAGCAATTAGAGTTAAATAAGATTGGTATATTGATGCCTATAACATGCAAAACTGGTGCCTGTATCAATTGCAACTAAAGAAAAGAGCAAAAGATTTATGCCTCCTGATTATTCACCCTAGGTAATGAGGAAACAGAACTGTATTTTTTATTAGATTTTGTGGGTTTTGATTTAAATATAATGTAACCTTAAAAGTTTTAGCTTTTGCTAGTTTTCAAGTATTTTATTTGTATATTTTACTTTAGTCATTTAAAATAATTTTTATTCACCAAAGCAATATGAAGTACATGATGCAGTCATATGTCAACTAGGCACATGATCACGATTCTTAAGAACCTATGGTTGGGCAAACATTAAGGATATATTTTCAATATAGTTTTTTAAAAAAATAGAATGACACAAGTCCTCAACTACAAAATATTCTTGAATATGATTAGGAATTATTTATGCAACACATTCACCTCAACATGGTGGTATTTTGTCTGTTATCATTAGGTTGCATTTTTTAGACATAATTGTTAAAGATAATATGCTAAACTGAAGAGCATATTGCAAAAGTGGGGAGTTAAGCTCTGATGCTTTTCAGATAGGCAAAAAATAAAAAAGGTGGGAATAAATTTTGAAAAATATTTGTGAGACTAAAATAATGATTGCAATAAAAATGTAGGAATAAAATATAGACTGTGTTCCTGTAAACTGGTAAACCTCCTTGGCTGAGCTCCAGGTAACGTCCTTTCTGTGTGAGCATTTGTTGTTTAGGAAGATGCAATATGCACATTGAGATGTCAGGAAAACGAGCCCCTCTAGAATCTGTTGACAGCAATTCAACTCTTAACTCTGAGAGCACATATGCGATCTGATATTACTCATCCAGAAGACTTTTTTTTTTCATACTCAGGATGTTGTTTCCAGTTTTATTTTTAATTTATTTCTTACGACAGAGAATTTGTATTGATTCGTTTTTTCCCTGCATTCTGTTTGTTTTCAATGTTTATTTCTTTTGAGCGTGGCTCTCTGCTCTATTACTTAGTCAACTTCATAAATCAGATTCTTCTCTGATCTGACTTAAATCTCATGTGAATATCCTGATTATTCTTATACCATCCTTTATCAGCAGAAGTGATGACTACCTTCAACAACAACACAGAGGATGTTTTGTTGCAAAACTACATCTAGAATTCACATGTATTTAAGAAACATAAAAAGAAAGCATTTATCTTTATTGGAATTTGTATGGAGTAGACATACATTTATATATATTTCAACTACTAGTTTTTCTCTGGGGATGCCAGAAAATAATGCAGTTTTAGGTTTCAAGACTTCAAAAATGGTGTCAGATTTTCCACAGTTAAAGAAGCGATATAACAGAATGCTGAAAACACAGATTTTGGAGAGAGACATCTTTAAGTCCAAGTCACTTCTCATGGGACTTACTCACCATTTTCAGATTTCCTTAAACTCCTTGAGACTCTGTTCCCTCATCTGTAAAATATGGATTGTAGTATATAGGTCACAGGATTACTATGAACATTAAATGGAATCATGTGTGATTAGCAAAGTAAAACATCAACAGTGGAAGATGGCTATTACAAAGAGGGCGGAAGGCCGGGCGCGGTGGCTCAAGCCTGTAATCCCAGCACTTTGGGAGGCCGAGACGGGCGGATCACGAGGTCAGGAGATCGAGACCATCCTGGCTAACACGGTGAAAACCCCTATCTACTAAAAATACAAAAAACTAGCCGGGTGAGGTGGCGGGCGCCTGTAGTCCCCTCTACTCGGGAGGTTGAGGCAGGAGAATGGCGTAAACCCGGGAGGCGGAGCTTGCAGTGAGCTGAGATCCGGCCACTGCACTCCAGCCCGGGCGACAGAGCAAGACTCCGTCTCAAAAAAAAAAAAAAAAAAAAAAAAAAAAAAAAAAAAAAAAAGAGGGCGGAAATTTTATCAAATGGCAATAAGGAGTTTGGAGCTGTTCCCATTATATCATATATTCCAGTCATACTTGCTCTTGCCACATGAAACATGAGGGGTAAAGGAAATGAGCCAGGGATGTGTAAAAATTATTAGACAGGAAGCCCCATCAACAACCTGGTCCTGACAATGGAGAACAGCAAAGGGGAGCATACTGTTCAAAGGATGGTAGAAGAGGTTTACAGTGAATGAGGGGCCCTGGTCTAGCTCTCCCTCATTTGAAAGAAAATAAAAGCATCAATTTAAACAAAGGCACCAGAATATATTATATCTCCCTGGCATCATTCTAGGCAAAGGGGATGCAGTAATGAACAAAGGAGACAAAATTTTCTGATTTCTTAGAGTTTGTAAATGCATGGGAAACACAGGCAATAGATAAGAAAAACAGGTAATTTATAACATATGACAGAAAAGGAATAAGTGCTCTGGAAAAATCAACCAGAAAGTAATTGAGAATGTTATGAGGAGTAAAGGGTTATTTTATCCCACATGGTCAGGGAAGGCCTCAATGTTCATGATTTGAAAGAGGTAGGAAGCCAGCAGATTTCTGGGACTAAAATATTCCAAACAGAAACAAGAACAAGTGTAAATGCATTTAGGCAGGAAGAAAGATGGCATTCCCTCAAAAACAGTACGAAAGGCACTGTGGGGAGTGGGGGAGCAGCTGCTATCAAAGAACTGAGGGACCTTGCATGCATTGTAAGGACTTCTGCTTTCATTTAGCCTGAGTTGGTAAGCCAGAGGAGAGACCTGATAAGACTTACTTTAGAGCAACATTCACTCTGGCTTCTGTGTTGCAAGTTCTCAGTGATCTGTAAAGGAGATTAGGAAGACGGTTTGTTTAAAATCTTAACATGTGAAATGGTAGAATAAATGGTAAGAATAGTAACATATATTTATTCAAATTTTACTATACACCAAGTATAGATCTAATATTATATAATCTCATTAACTTCCTCCAATAATATGACATATGGTACATATATTATCCTTATCTTATGGGTAGGAAGAAGAGTTTACAGAGTTAAGGAACTTTTCTAAGATCACAGAGCTAGTGAGTCACATTGAGAAGATCTGGTTCTAGAGTTCAGACTCTAATATGTCTTCCCCCACAGGACATTAAATGAGATCTAAATATTTTATACCTATGTGTGTATATAGATTTTTAAAAATTCAGTTCTTTCCACTATGTAGTTTAATTATTAGTGTTTAATCAAATACATTGCCTTTTGTATTAATGACCATGAGTGAATGAAAATATCTTCACAGATCCACATACTGTATTTTGTAGCAGGGACTGATGGTCACCAGTTTTCTGTAAATCATATCAAATACTACTTAGATTAGCAAATGAATTATCAGCTATGGTAGAGTATTTAAAACACTGAGTCATAAATGTAGGCTCTGTATATTTTGACAGTGTTTAGTTGGTATAGATGAATGGTAAATATGATTTTTAAATGTACACTATATTCCTTTCTTCATTTTGATTTATGATTTGGAATCCTGATTAAGTCTTTCTGGGAAAACAGCAGATTTTAAAGTAGATTAGAGATTTTTTTTTTAATTTTTTTTAATTTTTTTTTATTTTTAATTTATTTATTATTATTATACTTTAAGTTGTAGGGTACATGTGCATAACGTGCAGGTTTGTTACATATGTATACTTGTGCCATGTTGGTCTGCTGCACCCATCAACTCGTCATTTACATCAGGTATAACTCCCAATGCAATCCCTCCCCCCTCCCCCCTCCCCATGATAGGCCCCGGTGTGTGATGTTCCCCTTCCTGAGTCCAAGTGATCTCATTGTTCAGTTCCCACCTATGAGTGAGAACATGCGGTGTTTGGTTTTCTGTTCTTGTGATAGTTTGCTAAGAATGATGGTTTCCAGCTGCATCCATGTCCCTACAAAGGACGCAAACTCATCCTTTTTTATGGCTGCGTAGTATTCCATGGTGTATATGTGCCACATTTTCTTAATCCAATCTGTCACTGATGGACATTTGGGTTGATTCCAAGTCTTTGCTATTGTGAATAGTGCTGCAATAAACATACGTGTGCATGTGTCTTTATAGCAGCATAATTTATAATCCTTTGGGTATATCCCCAGTAATGGGATGGCTGGGTCATATGGTACATCTAGTTCTAGATCCTTGAGGAATCGCCATACTGTTTTCCATAATGGTTGAACTAGTTTACAATCCCACCAACAGTGTAAAAGTGTTCCTATTTCTCCACATCCTCTCCAGCACCTGTTGTTTCCTGACTTTTTAATGATCGCCATTCTAACTGGTGTGAGATGGTATCTCATTGTGGTTTTGATTTGCATTTCTCTGATGGCCAGTGATGATGAGCATTTTTTCATATGTCTGTTGGCTGTATGAATGTCTTCTTTTGAGAAATGTCTGTTCATATCCTTTGCCCACTTTTTGATGGGGTTGTTTGTTTTTTTCTTGTAAATTTGTTGGAGTTCTTTGTAGGTTCTGGATATTAGCCCTTTGTCAGATGAGTAGATTGCAAAAATTTTCTCCCATTCAGTAGGTTGCCTGTTCACTCTGATGGTAGTTTCTTTTGCTGTGCAGAAGCTCTTTAGTTTAATGAGATCCCATTTGTCAATTTTGGCTTTTGCTGCCGTTGCTTTTGGTGTTTTAGACATGAAGTCTTTGCCCATGCCTATGTCCTGAATGGTACTACCCAGGTTTTCCTCTAGGATTTTTATGGTATTAGGTCTAACATTTAAGTCTCTAATCCATCTTGAATTAATTTTCGTATAAGGAGTAAGGAAAGGATCCAGTTTCAGCTTTCTACTTATGGCTAGCCAATTTTCCCAGCACCATTTATTAAATAGGGAATCCTTTCCCCATTTCTTGTTTTTCTCAGGTTTGTCAAAGATCAGATGGCTGTAGATGTGTGGTATTATTTCTGAGGACTCTGTTCTGTTCCATTGGTCTATATCTCTGTTTTGGTACCAGTACCATGCTGTTTTGGTTACTGTAGCCTTGTAGTATAGTTTGAAGTCAGGTAGCGTGATGCCTCCAGCTTTGTTCTTTTGACTTAGGATTGTCTTGGAGATGCGGGCTCTTTTTTGGTTCCATATGAACTTTAAAGCAGTTTTTTCCAATTCTGTGAAGAAACTCATTGGTAGCTTGATGGGGATGGCATTGAATCTATAAATTACCTTGGGCAGTATGGCCATTTTCACGATATTGATTCTTCCTATCCATGAGCATGGTATGTTCTTCCATTTGTTTGTCTCCTCTTTTATTTCACTGAGCAGTGGTTTGTAGTTCTCCTTGCAGAGGTCCTTTACATCCCTTGTAAGTTGGATTCCTAGGTATTTTATTCTCTTTGAAGCAATTGTGAATGGAAGTTCATTCATGATTTGGCTCTGTGTTTGTCTGTTATTGGTGTATAAGAATGCTTGTGATTTTTGCACATTAATTTTGTATCCTGAGACTTTGCTGAAGTTGCTTATCAGCTTAAGGAGATTTTGGGCTGAGACAATGGGGTTCTCTAAATATACAATCATGTCATCTGCAAACAGGGACAATTTGACTTCTTCTTTTCCTAACTGAATACCCCTGATTTCTTTCTCTTGCCTAATTGCCCTAGCCAGAACTTCCAACACTATGTTGAATAGGAGTGGTGAGAGAGGGCATCCCTGTCTTGTGCCAGTTTTCAAAGGGAATTTTTCCAGTTTTTGCCCATTCAGTATGATATTGGCTGTGGGTTTGTCATAAATAGCTCTTATTATTTTGAGGTACGTTCCATCAATACCGAATTTATTGAGCGTTTTTAGCATGAAGGGCTGTTGAATTTTGTCAAAAGCCTTTTCTGCATCTATTGAGATAATCATGTGGTTCTTGTCTTTGGTTCTGTTTATATGCTGGATTATGTTTATTGATTTGCGAATGTTGAACCAGCCTTGCATCCCAGGGATGAAGCCCACTTGATCATGGTGGATAAGCTTTTTGATGTGTTGTTGAATCCGGTTTGCCAGTATTTTATTGAGGGTTTTTGCATCAATGTTCATCAGGGATATTGGCCACTAGCAAGACTAATAAAGAAGAAAAGAGAGAAGAATCAAATCGACGCAATTAAAAATGATAAAGGGGATATCACCACCGACCCCACAGAAATACAAACTACCATCAGAGAATACTATAAACACCTCTACGCAAATAAACTGGAAAACCTAGAAGAAATGGATAATTTCCTGGACACTTACACTCTTCCAAGACTAAACCAGGAAGAAGTTGAATCCCTGAATAGACCAATAGCAGGCTCTGAAATTGAGGCAATAATTAATAGCCTACCAACCAAAAAAAGTCCAGGACCAGATGGATTCACAGCTGAATTCTACCAGAGGTATAAGGAGGAGTTGGTACCATTCCTTCTGAAACTATTCCAATCAATAGAAAAAGAGGGAATCCTCCCTAACTCATTTTATGAGGCCAACATCATCCTGATACCAAAGCCTGGCAGAGAAACAACAAAAAAAAAGAGAATTTTAGAGATTTTAAATATAAACCTTCTTTGAAATGTCTTCTGCTCAGGTTCCACTGATACGGTTAAAGTTCAAAGTGCAGTGATTGTTTTGAAAACTAAACATTCTTCAAGAGCCCTAAAAACCTAGTTTAAAATGTTAGTGGAGATATGCACTTAGTAACAAACCACAGCTTTAAGTAAGTAGAAGACGCATCTCACTCGCATTTCATATAGAGAGGCTCATCTTAGCTTATTATAGACTCAATAATACCACCCTAAAGATGTCCAAATCCTGATCCCTGAAACCTGTGAGCATGTTACCTTTGCCATACAAATTGCAAAAACAACTTTACAGATGTCGTCAAATTAAGAACATTGAAATTGAGAGATTATCCTGGATTATCTGGGTGGGCTCAATGTAGTCATAAGCATCCTTTTAAGAGAGAGGCAGAAGATCAGAGAGGCAGAGAAATAGGAGATCTACACCTTTTTTTTTTTTTTTTTTTTTTGAGGCAGAGTCTCACTCTGTCGCCCAAGCTGGATGGCAGTGGTGTGATCTCGGTTCACTACAAGCTCCGCCTCCCAGGTTCACGCCATCCTCCTGCCTCAGCCTCCTGAGTAGCTGGGACTACAGGTGCCCGCCACCATGCCCAGCTAATTTTTTATATTTTTAGTAGAGACAGGATTTCACCATGTTAGCCAGGATGATCTTGATCTCCTGACCTCGTGATCTGCCCGCCTCCGCCTCCCAAAGTGCTGGAATTACAGGCATGAACCGCCGCGCCTGGCCTAGGCTTCTGTTGTCTCTTTTTGCAAAAATAGTCAAAGCTATTTTACTCAGCTTTTACAGTCAGGCACTGGGCTGAGTAATTTAGGTTCTTTATGTTATGTATTTCTGAGAGCCTTATAAAGATGTGTTAGCTCTATGTTACAGATAAGAAGACCTGGGCTGAGTGTGTGTGAGTGACTCGAGGTGGTAGAGCAGAATGTTTACGGGACCCTGGTTCCTGAGGGTGATGAAGGGTCCAGGTCTCACAAAAGAGATGCAGTGATGGTAGGGCTCTAGCGCCAGAAGAGAATGTGGAGAGAAACTGAGACAGAAACTTATTAGCATAGACTAGGCTAGCATGTGGTGGGCTTGGAACAGTAGTAACAGGCTGGGCATGTAGGTGAGCAGGGGTATCTGAGGATCTGACCACTGGAGAAAGGGTAAGAAAGCTTTCTAATCAAAGCTGGTCACTGAATGAGGTTGATCATTCACTATCTGCTCTCATCATCACCCTGGTGTAGGACTTGAGAGAAATAAACCCTCCCATGATAGTGAATCTAGAAATAAGGGGAGGAGTCAAGAAGATGCCACAAGGCTACAAACAAAAGGATAAGTTGTCAGTTTTTAACCAAAGGTCCCCAACTTACTAGAAAGTCTACTGAATAGTTATATAATTATTCTAAAAACACATGAAATAAAAGGCTACTCTATCAGAATGAGCAAGGTATACTTTGAAGGCTTCCATGCCAAAACAAACAATCAGCAAACCAAAACAAACAAAAAACCATCCAACATATACCTCTAATTGATTTTAATTAGAAAGTATTTCTTTGAGGTTAAGGCTTATAGCAACCATTCACACTTTGCATGAAGTTCTCCAACAAAAATTGCTTTTTTAAAATTTTTATAAGTAAAGAAAAATAAGTTATCAGTGAAGAAGGAATTATTTTGTGTTATGGGGCACTTTAATGAAAATTGGATACAATTGGGGAAGTGGAACAGTGCAAGAAAGAACAAAAATATTCAGCTAAAAAAGGAGGAGGGAAGGATGATCAAATGATACTAACAACAAATTTTTCGTAATTTTCCATTTTAAGTGTGCCACTGAAAATTTTCTCTTTGTAAGACTTTGCATGACACAGATTGCCTGTATGTTATCTTTTAAAACAGGAAAAATGTTTTGGTTTTGTCAAATCCATAAAATGGTTGGCTCCAATTTCTTTCTCTCTCATATTTGAAAATGTGTCATAGAAACATGAGTTATTGTAATTGGATGTTTTTCTCATGGCACTCTATCTTAGTCCATTTGGGCTGCTACAACAAAATATCATAGACTGAGTAGCTTATAAACAGAAGAAATTTATTTTTCACAGTTCTGGAGGCTGAGAAGTCCAAGATCAAGTTGCAGGCATTTTTGGTGTCTGGCGAGAGCACATTTCCTCGTTCATAGATGGCACCTTCTTGCTGTGTCCTCACATGGTGGAAAGGGCAAGGCAGCTCCCTCGGGCCTCTTTTATAAGAACACAAATCCCATTGAGCCCTCATGATTTATTCACCTCTCTAAGCCCCACCTCTTAATACCGTCACATAGTGATTAGTCTTTCAACGTATGGATTTTAGGAGGATATATACTTCAGACCATAGCATACTCTCAATTAAAATGACCATAAAACACTCAGTCATGCACATCTATTTTTTTAATGGCTCCTTTCTATTGCTCCTTCCCTACCTATATATCTTATTTCTCCTCCCTTCCTTCCTTCTCTGTCTCCTTACCTTCTGATCTGGTTAGGCTTTGTGTCCCCATTCAAATCTCATCTTGCATTGTAATCCCTAGGTGTTGAGGGAGAGACCTGGTCGGGGGAGAGCGGATCATGGGGCAGGTTGCCCCATGCCGTTCTGATGGTTTTATGAGTGTTTGGCAGCTCCTTTCTTGTTTGCTTCTTCTCCCACCACCCTGTGAAGAGGTACCTTCTGCCATGATTGTAAGTCTCCTGAGGCCTCCCCAGTCATGTGGAACTGTGAGTCAATTAAATCTTCTTTATAAATTACTCCCTCTTGGGCAGTTCTTTATAGCAGTGTGAACACTGGCAAATACACCTTCCTTCTTTCCTTTTCTTAATTGGAGGCCATTACCTTAAGTGAAACAACTCAGAAACAGAAAGTCAAATACTGCATGTTCTTACATATAAGTGGGGGCTAAATAATGTGTACACAGGGACATAGAGTGTGGAATAATAGATATTGGAGACTTGGAAAGGCAGGGAAGGGAAAGGGGGTGAGGGATAAGAAATTAGGGATGCAATGTACACTATTCAGGTGACAGTCAACACTAAAAGCCCAGACTTCACCATATATAATATATCCATGTAACAAAACTGTACTTCTACCCCTTACATTTATATCAGTTTTTAAAATGCAAACCAGTATTGTCTCAGTTTGCTAGGAAAAGATATGTGATACTAATAGGTACAAGATGAACCCTTATTCCACTGTTGAATATGAAGACTTCAAAGCAAAAACTTGTCCAATTTACCAGTATTCTTATCAAGAAATATAAGTCACAAAAATGTGGCCAATAACTAGCTGTGATAAATGCACTGAATGTTGTAGCTGGGCATTCAACTGAAATGGCTGCACTCTGACTTGACACTAGTGGAAGGAAAAGGCCTCATTGCCAGATTCAAAACTTGCTTTTAACATGGAGGTTTGAAAAATTAAGTTCTTGCCTGTCGTGCTGTATTTGAGGGTGTAATCACCAAGCATTGCATAACTACCTGCTGTACTTCAAAACTGTACCATGTGCTCTCTGAGTCAGCTTTACTTATCATCTTCCCCCTCCTTCTCAGCCTTCTCACGAACAACTGTCAAGTCTTTTTTTCTTTTCATTTCTTTTTAAAAAAAAAAAATGTTGGTTCCATATTCATTGACACTTTCCTACCACATGATATATGTTGTTGGCTAGCTCCAGCCTGGCTTTCCTTTTTGGTTCTTTCACAAGCTGTTGTGCATTTAGTCATTGTAGGGCTGGATGGGACAGACGGCTAAGTTTCAGTTTGTTCATTTATTTGGCAGAATGATCAGTTCAAAGTTTTAGAAAAAGACAGAACAAATGTACCATATTGATGTATTTTGTCATTTGAGTGGCTGCTTTAGAGTTTCTCATTTTCACCAATCACATTCATTTTCCCCATTTCATTCAACTCAGCCCCACTCCTCCTCACCCTGACTCCCCACACAGACATGCACAATTGATTTGATTTTCAGGGGTCATAATTATGCTTGCATTTTTGAGGTTTCTGCTAATGGATTTTACCACTTAGCCAAAGTCTTAACATTCTTTTTCTTTCATCCTCACATTGCATTACACCATATACTTAGATTTTTTACTACAATTCTGGAAACTGATGGATACACACACATACATGCACATACAAACTGAATGAAAGTTGCACTGTGCTATTTGCTGGAGCGAATTCCATTATGACGGTTTCAACAAAGCACTGTTACCGGAAGTCACTAGTCAGGACTTTTAAACCATTTATTCTAGCATATTTTACCTTTCAGTACTCTTCCTTGTAGACTTTGTTCTGTTTGCTTGTGCTTTTTTTTAAATGTTTACTTTTCTTTTACAACTCTGCTTTCAAATTGTAAGAAAGAAGAAAAAAATAACCTGTTAATTTAAGAACTGAGAAGGAATTCCTCTTAGGTGAAATGAATATGTTTCTTGAGACCAGCACCATGATAGACCATCCGTTTGGTTGAACAATGAATGTCTTTCAGCATAGGAATAGGCTGGGTAAGAAGTGAGGCAAAGGGAAACATATTACTATGAATGGTCACGTGAGAAGCATTTTGAGCTTCTCTAGGCAGCCTGAGAACAAGAAAGAAGATGAAAGTAGGTGGGGAACTACAGATCTAGAAACTTAGGCAATGGTTGACATTCTATATTAAAGAAGAGTGAAGTCTCCAATGTCAGAAATGGCTAAGAAGCTTCAAAATCAGACATAACTAATTCTTAATTCCAAGTTGTTGCCTATGTTACTATAATATGGGAACAACCCTTCTGCAATCACTTTGCACCAAAACTTCACACTAGTCTGCTAGTCATAGATAAATATACAACTCCGAGTAGTTGCTATTTGAGGGTGTGAAATGATTGGGGGCGGTGTACAGTGGGTGAAGAGGTGAGGAAAATCAAAGGCATAAGCAAGAAGCAAAGGCAGAGTAGTGATATAAACTTCAGCAAAAGTAACATTTCAGTGCCAATGGTGGCTGGCAGAAATTTAAGTGCCACCACTTCTCACTCTAAATCTGTAGCAAATATGAGAAGTGAGATTTGACAGCTTTATTTAAAATGTCTTCAATACTGTGGAGTGCTTATTGCATCCAGGAGCTGATTTTTGCATTACAATATAAACTGCATTTAGAAAAGAGTTCAGAGGATATCCCATGATATCAGTTTTAAATTGTGCATTTATGTGTATTGTTAGACAAAGGAGATAAGAAGAAACAGGAGGAGGGAGGTAAAGAAGAGAAGAGGAAGAAAAAAGGAAAAGGAAGACGGGAAAAAGATGTGGCAAAGTTCTCTTCATGTGGACAGCATGAACTTTCTGCTACTGCCCCTCTTTCCTCCTCCCTTCCTTTTTAAACTCTCTTCTTTTCTTCATTTTCTATTTCCCTTCTAAAATGGTTTGGATTTATGTCCCCACCCAAATCTCATGTTGAATTGGAGGAGGGGCCTGGTGAGAGGTGATTGGATCATGGGGATGGATTTTTCCCATGCTGTTCTCACAAGAGTGAGTGACTTCTCATGAGATTTGATGGTTGAAAAGTGTGTGGCACATTCCCCCTTTGCACTCTCTCTCTTCTGTCACCATGTGAAGAAGGTCCTTGCTTCCCCTTCGCCTTCTGCCATGATTATAAGTTTCCTGAGGTCTCCCCGTCATGCTTCCTGTTAAGATTGCAGCACTGTAAGTCAATGAAGCCTCTTTCCTGCATCAATTACCCAGTCTCAGGTAGTTATATATAGCAGTGTGAAAACAGACTAATATACCTTCTTTTATTCCTCCCTTCTTTTCTTCCCTCCTGCTCTCATTGTCTTCCTGGCAATGAAAGAGAACAGATTGCAGTGGAAATGGTATATAACAATTTTGGAGAAAGGCAGCTTTTAATCAGCAACACCTGCATTCTCTTTGGTTTTACTAACATCATGCAGGAAATTAATTGTGAATGAGTGTTCATATGAGTCTCCGAATCTTCAGTGGGATGAAGTATATTTACCTAAATATGGAGGGCAAGTGTAGGCTTCTTAGTGAAGAGCTCGTCAGATGTGGGAGAAAAGTGGGTAAGAATGAGGAAAGGGCTTAATAAAGTTTTTGGAAATACAGCATTGGTTTTCAGAGAAAAGCTGTATGGGGCAACTGAGGCAAAATAATAAGCAATTGGTGGAAACTGGTAGTGTTCTTATCCTTTCTCAAGGACACCAACCCTGCCTTTCAGACCATTTCCCTGTTATTTAGACTCCTATAGATCTTCTTGTTGGCTCTTACTACAATTGAAATCAGTTTATTAGTTGTGTCTTCTCTACTACATTGTAAATTTTATGATATCAGGGACTGTAAATTGCTTATACAGTGATAGGCACTTACATACTCTTATTAGTATTATTAACCTCTGTATATCCCCACCTAGTAAAATGCCTGGAACATGGTAGTCATTAAATGTTTGCCTAAAGAAGGAATAAAATGACAGATGCAGAGGGGAGACACTTAAACTAAAGAGGTCAATGAACTGACCCAGCTTATCCAAAGTGAACATTCTCACCTAAGGGCTAATTGTCAATCAGGTATATGTGACTTTGTATATCATTTATATGCGACTTTGTATATCATTTATATGCCTCCTAAGGATGTTCAAGTGTAAGGAGCATTTGCTTACTAAAATTAAGTCAAATATTTATTAACATAAACAGATTTTTAAAACAATCTGATTTTAGGAAAATTATTTTGCATTTTTTAAAACTTTAGAATTTATTTAGCGTTCTCCGTGACAACTTATGGTGAGTTAGTCATTGTAATAGACATTGTTTTAGTGAATTCTGGCCCTGAATTTCATGTTGAGATTTTCATATAACTCATAATTGAATTTAACTAGATTTGAACTAATTGCTTATTACTTGTTTAATAGATTAAAATGCATGGATTTGTTTATGTTATGGACTAAGATTCTTGCCCCCTCCCCAACTTCAGTAACATTTTTGTTTTATTTGAACTATTTCCTGTGGCAAATTCCTTTAATAATCACTTTCCCCACTGCAAAGTGTGAAGTACAAGGCCTCTAACAAATTATTCAAGTGAATGTTGACGTAAATTACACTGTAGATAGGCTGTCATTAGTGATGACGGGTGTGTCCTTTTCAGAGATTATGATTTCCTGCTTCTTAAAAGAACAGGGAGTGGAAATCCAAGTGGAGACTTGCTTGTGGTTACATTTTGATGACTCAGTATCATGACTGAAATCAAGGACCACATTTTTTTGATAGGTTGAATTTTTTAAATGGAAACAGCGTCATAATTATGGTATTTCAGATGTTCATATGACTTACATTTATACAAGTATTTACAATTTTATTACTTTGCTTCTATATATTTTCTCTGGTGTTTACACATTTCTTTAAAAGAGACATACTACAAAAATTAAATATTTTAATTGACTTTATTTAAGGTGTTTTGAAATTGCTTATTTATGAGTGATTTTAGTTTGTCTAGGTTTACTATAACCTCAACTATCTGTTAGAAAAGAGCACTTTCAGCATTCTCTGATAACTGATAAAAATTTATATTACAGAAGGCTAAGTACTCTTCCCAAAATCTCTTTCCTTTTTCATGTTGGAATTTAGGCTTTAGCTGAGTGAAATAATTACAGGCAAGACTGGACACATCAGACCATTCCAAGGATTCCGATGATTCTCTTGTGCTGTGGAACTGATGGTGTTCTCTGGCATTTAAGGTAGTTTGAGATGGCATACTATTTTGTTGCATAATTCAATAGAATTTAATTCAATTCAATTTTATTGATGAAATAATTAAAACCTACAGGAAAATAGAAAATAATGTAACAAACACACGATGCGCGATTTAGGTTTAACAGATGCTATTTTGCCATGTTTCTTGAGTACACAGCTTATTTTTACTTTAAAGAAATAATACATTAAATATCCCAGCAAAGCTTTATTGCTGGAACCCTCCCTTCTCTTGCCTCATAGGTAAACTACTCGCTATTCAGGAATTGGTAATAACCTAATGTTCTTTTAGTAAGTATTGAATGAATTCATAAACAATATGCAAAATTGTATTGTGTACTTTTAAACCTTACTTAAATAGTATCATACCCTGTGTATCTGACTGCGGTTTGCTTTTCTCACTTAACTTGATGATTTTAAGTTGTTAATACATGCAAATTTAGTACATACAGTTTACCAGTAGGAATATATCACAGTTTGTTCATTTCTCTGTGATGTTTCTGCATTTTTGCTGTGATAAACAATACTGCAACGAAGGATCCTTGTGCTTGTCTCCATTGAGCACTTGTAAAGAAATTTAACGTAGATATATGGAAGTGTAATTCCTAACTCATAGGGCAAGTGCGACTTTAGATATTCTAAATATCTAGATAATAGATAATATTCTAGATATTCTAGATATTTCTAAATTGCTCCCTAAAGTCATTGTATAAATTTACATTTGAAGGTCAATATTTAGGTTTCCTTTCCCCATATCCTCACCAACATGTGGATGTTAATCATCCTAAATATTTGTCAACTGAAGACAGGTGAAACCTTAACTTTTCTTTCCCCGTGTAAAGTAGTTGGTTAAGATTTGTTACGATAAGAACAGAAGATATAATTACTTCTTTTTCTTTTCTGTAAGACCTCTGGCATGAGGAATGACATTCATTACATTCCTAGGTTCATGACACAACATTATTAGTCCAGGCATGGCCATATTTTTGCTTATCTGTTTGTTTATAAATAATGCCGTGGACACCCATGACCTCTCAAACCCCTCTCCCTTTCCATCGCTCAGTCCTAAAGTTTAGTTTGCCTTTTAGGAATTTGTGTGTGTGTGTGTGTGTGTGTGTATGTGTGGGGTTTACATTTGCTTGTTGCTAAACTTTATAAAGACAGTATCATATTGAATTGCTTTGGGGGTTTTATTATGTTAAGATTTTCCCACGTTTTTGCATGCAGTTGTAGTTTCTTCTTTTTCATGCTCCTTTGTGTGAATAAAACACAATTCATTTAACATTCTCCAGTCAAAGACAATTTGGGATGTTTGTAATTTTTTGCTTTTTGATTATTCTTGTCAACATCTCTTGGTGCACATGGATAAAGTTTTTGCTTAGTTAAATTGCTATGAGTAGAATTGGTGGGTTTGGGGTATACAAATTTCTACTATACTGGTCTTTGAAATGTTTTGTAAGATCGCCTGTAAACTCATCCAGATCTTGTATTAATTCTGTGTAAGATTTTAGCAACACTTTAATTTCTTTACTATTGATAGTGCCATTCAGATGTTCTATGTTCTCACAAGTTAGTTTTCTCAGGTTAACTTTTAATAGAAATATGCTCATTTCACCTATGTTTTCAATCTAATTTGAACAAAGTTATTGATAATATTTGCTAGTTCTCTTTATAATTTCAGTTGTATCATTAGTACTGTCTCCTTTGTCATTCATATTATTATATTTGCATTTTCTGTCTCTATCTTTTTATTCATCAGTATTACCAGAAGTTTGCTTTTATTTCCCTACTCTTAAAATAGCTAGAATTTGTTGAATTTTTCTATTTTATCTTCATCTATTTTGTTATCTTAATTATCTTCTTTACTTAACTTTCTTTGGGCCTATTGCTTGCTCTTAATCTTTTATGTTGGACAGTTACTCTTTAATTTTTAGTCTTTCTTCTTTTCTAATGGGAGCAGTAAAGGCTGTAAATCCCCCTTTCAATGTGGCCTAAGGTATTCCTCACACATTTAGATATACTATTATTATTGTTATTCACCTCTAAGGATTGTAACATTTCTTACCATTTATTTTACTTTTAGACCAATGAGTTTTAATGGGGATTTTGATTTTCCTGTTTCTAACTTAATTGTTTTGCAGTCAAAGAACATGAATTGTATAATAGGTCTTATCTGAAGTATTTTGAGATTTCTTAAATGTCATAGGATGTAGTCAGCTGTGATAACTCTTCCATATGTGTTTGAGAGGAATATGTTTTTTTCCACCAGTGTTTTCTTTGATGAGACTATATTAGCCTGGGAATGTGCAAGGGAACAGATGAGGAGCTATGTTGATGTCTAGGTATAATGCCGTATAACTTGTAATTGAATTGTGGATTGTACAATTTTGAGATTGATGAGGTAAACCTGACTCAGATGAGACACTGGCATATGCCAGATTTGCTTAGATGTAGATTGCTTTCAGATCTAGAAAGAGAATGTCACGGCAACAGAAAGCCTCAGCTTTCTTGTATGTTATGGTCCGCAAGTGGTGAAAGGGAAACACCATCAGTGCTGAAGAATGTAGCTAAGATCTCTGTGGTATACCTTGACTACACTTGCTTTCTTCTCTCTGTGCTTTGGGTAAGTAAACACTACTTGATTTCCACAAGCAGTGCCAGTCAATATTTATTATAGACAAATGTCAACAAAGTGGTTGTGTACCTGACACACAATTTTTTTAATGCTGCTTCACTAGCCGGAATTCTCCACGGCCAGTGGCACCTCTGCCCAGGTTTTGTCAGGGCCACTGGGCCCTGGCATCTGGACAAGAGGGAGGGAGTGGCACCCCAAAACTCAGAGATGCCAGCAACCGTGGAGTCCCAAGGGTTGTTACAGCTTTTGCTCAGGGAGTCCTGAGGTCTGAGCCCCAAGGAAGTGTTATGGCTCTCTTTCTTCCTGCTGCCTGCAACTTGGTGAAGGTGGGTATGTCACACATCTCGTTTGGTCCCAACGCCTGGAGCTCAATGAATGGGGGTGTGTGGTGCCCAGCAGTTTTTTTCACTCCTGTAGCTTGATTAGCAGGAGTGTGTGTAAACAGCACCTTTTACACCTGCTCTTCCACGGGTTCTGGGTTCTTGTCTCATGACCAAGAGGAATGAGGTATGGTGGACATCAGAGGGCGAGCAAGGCAGAGAAGAATTTTATTGAGTGACAGAAAAGCTCTCAACAACAAGAGGGGACCCAAAGTGGGTAGCCCTCTGTGATGATGAGTCCACAATTTTTATGGGCTCAGAATGGGGAAGCGCATGCTAATTGGTCCACGGGCAGGCCTGGGAAAAGCAGCATTCAATTGGCTAAAAGGCATGGGGGAAGTTTTCACTCCAGTTGTGGACTCCACCCAGAACTGGCAGCTCAGGTTCTCAGGCTTCAAGCTGTCTTTGGTTTGAAGGTCAGATTTCATCAGGGAACCTCTCCTGTCTGCCTAGGAATTCATCTGTCTCCTGTTGCTATCATACCTAAGGTCACTGTTTCATGTGTTCTGCCAATTAAATTGTCTCTTCTTTGAATAATCTGATTAAATCCTTGTCCTTTGTATCTTGAATTGTTTGCTTTTCTTATACATTTCCACACACACACACACACACACACACACACACACACACTCTGGACTTTACAACTTCCTCTTAGATGCAAAACAAATATGGTCTCTTGGATATGGACTATTTCTATATTTATAGTAATTTTAATGTACAGAAAATTTTTAATTTAATGTCATACACTTACAAATACTTTATAGTTTCATTTTCTTTTTTCATTTTCACAATTCTTTAAATATTCTATTCAGAGAATACTACGTGCCAGGTACTAGATCTAGGGGTACAGCAGCAAACACAATAGACAAAGTGCCTATTCCCTTCTCAGCATTGATAATAATTGATATAAAAAAAAGTAAAACAGGGTTATGATATAGTGAATGGTAAGCATTAAGTGTGGAGGTTCATAGTTTACTTCTGATGGCCAAAAACAAGCCCTTTTGATTAGAGCAGAGAACTTGTTAGGCGAGGGAGGGAGCAACCCATGTAGATATTTGTCTTGTTTAAAATTTTTTCACTGCTCTGATGACATAGCGTTTACTCCTATACGTTCTTGTAAAATATTTTAAAAATTAGCTTTTCATATTCAGGTCTTTAATCTGTTTAAAATATTTTTTGTGTATATTTTGAGGTAAGAATCTAATCTGGGGGCCGGGCGCGGTGGCTCAAGCCTGTAATCCCAGCACTTTGGGAGGCCGAGATGGGCGGATCACGAGGTCAGGAGATCGAGACCATCCTGGCTAACACGGTGAAACCCCGTCTCTACTAAGAAATACAAAAAATAGCCGGGCGAGGTGGCAGCGCCTGTAGTCCCAGCTACTCGGGAGGCTGAGGCCGGAGAATGGCGTGAACCCGGGAGGCGGAGCTTGCAGTGAGCTGAGATCCGGCCACTGCACTCTAGCCTGGGTGACAGCGCAAGACTCCATCTCAAAAAAAAAAAAAAAAAAAAAGAATCTAATCTGAACTTTTTCTATGCAGAAAGCCAACTATTTTAACACCATGGATTACATAGGCCATTCTATCTCCACTGTTTTGTAATGCTGCCTGTTGTACACCTTTGGCTTCATATGTAATTGAGCCTTTTAAAGTAAGCTTTGTATTCTGTTCTATTGGTCTACTTATTTGTTTCTGTACCGAGATCACTAGTTTAATTACTGTGTTTTTGCAGTAAGTCTTGATTTCCAGTTGACTCTTTCCTCCTCTTACTAGTTTTTATTTTCTAATTTGTACTGATTATTCTTGGCTTTTCATCTTAAAATGTATATTTGAGTATGAACTTATCTAGTTTTATAAAAATTTTTAAAAATATTTTATTGTCACATGTCAATTCATTTAATGAGGATTGCTGTCCTCAAGCTATTGAGTTTTGTCATCCAGGAAAGGGCATATATCTCTATGAATTTAAGTCTGCTTATAAATCCTTCAGTGAAGATTTTAATATTTTATAAAGTTTACATTTATTTCTAGGTAATCTACATTTTTCAACTTTTAATACTTTTTAAAGGATTTTTTTTTTTTTTTTTGCTTTTGGAAATATAATTTTTTTGGTATAATGATCTGATATTCAGCAACCTTACAGGGCATCCTCATTATTTTAAATATATTTGTTGGTAGAGTCTCTTTGACTTTCTATTTAGACAATAAACTAAAGTGTGAATAACAAAAAAAATGTGAATAACAAAAACTCTTTATATACTTTTTTTTACAATACTTAGCCATTTTATTTATTTTCTTTCTTGTCTGTTTTTGTTGGCTAAAATTTCTTTTTTTGTTGCTTTGTTTTGTTTTTTGGGTTTTTTTGAGACAGAGTCTTGCTCTGTCACCCAGGCTGGAGTGCAGTGGTGGGATCTTGGCTCACTGCAACCTCCACCTCCCATGTTCAAGCAGTTCTCCTGGCTCAGCCTCCTGAGTTCCTGGGATTACAAGAGTCTGCCACCATGCCCTGCTAATTTTTGTATTGTTAGTAGAGATGAGATTTTGCCATGTTGGCCAGGCTGGTCTTTAACTCCCGACCTCAGATGATTAGCCCACCTCAGCCTCTCAAACTGCAGAGATTACAGGCGTAAGCCACCACTCCTGGCCAATTTCTAATAAATTTCTAATAAAATGTTTAATAGCATATGTGAATATACATCTTATTATATATGCATATATAAAAATAATATACCATACATAAAATATATTAAATTTATCATTTTACCATCTTTTAGTTACATGATTGCACATTAAAGGATTTCAAAAATTGTAAATTCCATATTATGTACATTCTAGTATATGAATTGTAAATTCTATACTTATACAAGAAAATTGCATATAAATAATACACAAAGGACTATGCTTATTTTCTATTGTTCAATTATCTTTCTATTCTAAGATATCATATTAGATTATTATGAATTTTTAAATACATTATTAAATATGATTTGCCAATATTTTAAGTATTTTTGTTGACACTTTAGCATCCATTTATATTTTAGGTAAGGCTGGACTTCCTTTTTCCATGTTTTTACTGTGTTTTTCTATTATTTGATACCAAAATTATAATAGTGTAATAGAAAAGAATTGGGAGTTTTTCTGCTTTTACTACTTTGGTAATAGTTTGCAAAAGTTAGGAATTATGTGTCCTTTACCTGTTTGTGGATGTCTCCTATAAAATACCTGTCTACTTTTTGTTGGTTATTTTGTTAAATGTAGCTTTTAACTGTTGATTAAGTTCTAACTATTTAAAAATATATTCCAATTTTCTATTTATTTGTGAGTCATTTTGGTAGTATTGGTTTTTCTAGAAAATTGCTCTTTTAATCTGATTTTAAAATAAATTGTTCTAAATTTGGGCCCTTTATTAAGGTTTTTAAACTTGTATTTTGTTACTAGTTATTTCCTGTATTTTTTTCTTAAGGTTTAGTCATGACTGCCTCTCTTTATCTTGAGCCATCTTGCCAAAAGCATGCTTAAATTTATTAGCTTTTCAGAAAAACAGTTGTCGCATTTGGTATTTCTCATCATTATGTTTAAATCTATTTCTGTTATGTTATCTACCTTTTCTCTACATTCTTGGCACTTGCCTCATTGTTTGTTACATTTTTGTGGTTATTAAAATCGGTATTCATTCACAAAGGTTAAAAACAGTGTTAAAAAGAAGTATAAACTAAAACTATTTGTCCTACTTTTA
Organism: Papio anubis; assembly: GCF_008728515.1. Classification (NCBI taxonomy): domain Eukaryota; kingdom Metazoa; phylum Chordata; class Mammalia; order Primates; family Cercopithecidae; genus Papio; species Papio anubis. Next base: position 50,921,064 of record NC_044978.1, read on the forward strand.
TCCCCATCTGCTCAATTTCTATGCAGAGATTTTACACAATTATCTTTATGCACACACACACAATTATTGCCCTTCTTTTGTTACTTAATATCAGATATGTTATATTTTAGAAATTTACCTATACCACTACATTGTGAGATTTAAATAAATTTTTAAAGCTGATTAGTATTTCATTGTATATTTGGATAATTATTTAACTGTTCCCTTTTGATGGATATTGACTTTTTTCCAAACTTTTGCCATCATAAACTCTGATGCAATGGTAATAGTTTACTGCATCTGACTTATCTTTACATATATTTTTGCTGAATCATCTGGCAACAAATTACATACACTATGACACCCATATATATTTCACATGCATCTCTGAAAGATAATGACATTCTCCTATGCAATCACAATTTTATTGTCATATCTAGGAAAATTAACAATAATTCCATATATAATTTAAAATACAATTCTTATTCATATTTTTTCAATTTTCCAAAATATATCACATATATGTAAAAACCTGGAGTTCAATCAAGTTTGACAAACTGCATTAGGTTGTTGCATCCCTTTAGTTATTTTGAATCTAGAACACTCTCGCTCCCTTTTTATTTTTTATTACACTGAGTTTTTGAAAATTCCAGACCAGGCCGGGCACAGAGGCTCACGCCTGCAGGCAGATCACCTGAGGTCAGGAGTTTGAGACTAGCCTGACCAACATGGCAAAACTCCATCTCTACTAAAAATACAAAAATTAGTTGGGTAGTGTGCTGGGCTCCTGTGATCCCAGCTACTCGGGAGGCAGAGGTTGAAGTGAGCAGAGATCATGCCAGTCTGGGTGACAGTGAGACTCTGTCTCAAACAGAAAGAAAGAAGGAAAAAAGAGAGAGAGAGAGAGAGAGAGGAAAATTCCAGGCCAACTGTGGCATAGATTTTATCATATTCTGGATTTTTCGGATTGTTTTGTTTTCTTATCACTGGATTCAGGGTAAGCATTTTTGGCAAGAATTTTCCATGAAGTATATTGTGTTATCAATATTGGTTATGTTAACTGGCATTATTGGTGATGTTAGGTTTGGTCATTTAATTAAGGCAGTGACAACTAGATCTCCCTTTTACAAAGGTACATTTTCCTGTGAAATTTATAAGTGATCTTTGGATGAATAATTCAAAAGTATGTGAATATTTTCTATTTTAATAAGATTTCACTCAGTGGTTTCCACATTCATTATGATGCTTGTCTGAATCAATTATTGAATAGAATTGCAAAATCATTGATTTTCTAATTCTTTCATTCCTTTTACATTTATTAGCTGTGATTCTTTAAAGAACATCCCTTTTCTTTTTTCCCTTCTCTCTTCTCTCTTCTAATAAAACTACACTCATCCTTTAAAAAAAAATGTGTAATAATTCATTGCAATCATTATCTTTCTTAGTGCTCAAATTATTCCAAGTTTGGCCAGAATATGCTGCTTCAAGAAAGCTTCTCCTTTTGACCAACTCTATTTGTTAATGAGAACATTCTTGATTTTTGAAATTGCATTTCAATATGGTTAAGATTGAGCATCTTTGCATATGTGTAAAAGCCATATTTCTTTTTTTACTGTGAAGAATTTATTAATATCCTTTGCTCATTTTCAGTTAGGTTGCTCATTGTTTTGTTATCAATTTGTATGAACTTTGTTAAATTTAAAAGGACTAGAACTTTGGCTTTGGTTTTAAATACATCACATTTTTGTGACATTATGATTTTATGTTTTGACTTTATGATTTTTTCTTTTTGCCAGAAAGATTTCAATAATTTATCTTGTTAAAATGATCTCTTTTTTGTTCGTGGCTTCTAGAGTTTGTATCAGTTAGATAAACCTTTTGCACTCTAGATTCTAAAGGAATTCTACTATGTTTTATTACAGGACTTTCTACCATGTTTTATTATAGGACTTTTGTGACTTTATTTTTACATTTATACCTTTGATCTATTATGATTTTATTTCTGTTGTATGGTATGAACAATTAATTCAACTTTATGTTTTTCTAACAGTTTAGGGTTTCCCACTTCATTTATTAAAAAATAATTTTAGCTTTTATTTTAGATTCGGGGACACATGTGCATGTTTGTTACATGGGTAAATTATAGGTATATTATGATGCTGGTGTTTGGGGTATTAATGATCCTATCACCCAGGTAGTAACCGTCACCGATAGTAGCCAATGGGTAGTTTTTCAGTCCCCACCTCCTCCATCTCTCTCCACTAAAGTAGTCCCCAGTACCTGTCATTCCCATCTTTATGTCTATATGTACTCAGTGTTTAGCTTCCACTTATAAGTGAGAACATGTGGTATTTACTTTTCTGTTTCTGCATTAATTCGCTTAGGATAATGGCCTCCAGCTGCATCCATGTTTCTGCAAAGAACATGATTTTGTTCTTTTTTATACAGCTGCATAGTAGTCCATGAGGTATAACCAAGTCCCACATCATTTTTAAATAGTTGATATTTTTCCCTCTGGTTTGAGATAATACTTTTATCATTTGGTAAAATTCAAAATTTATTTGGGCCAATTTCTAGTCTTTAGATTCTGTTTTTAATGTACCTACACCACCAGGTTTTAACTACTGAACAATCGTAGTATATTTTGATGACCTTGTGTTTTCTCAATCTTTGTTTTTTAGTCATAAAAAGTTAACATTTTCATATAGTTGTAGAATTACTTTTCCTAGTTAAAAATGTTCCTGGCATTTTTATTTGTATTATGTTCCATTTATAAATTAACTTAAAAAATTGACAACTTATGTTATTAGTATTACTATCTAAAAACATGACATAGCTTTCTATCTGGTCAAGCTGTTTTTAAAAAATATACAATTTACAGACCAGGCACGGTGGCTCACACCTGTAATCCCAGCACTTTGGGAGGCCGAGGCAGGCGGATCATGAGGTCAGGAGATCGAGACCATCCTGGCCAACATAGTGAAACCCCGTCTTTACTAAAAATGCAAAAAATTAGCCGGGCATGGTGGCCGGCTCCTGTAGTCCCAGCTAGTCAGGAGGCTGAGGCAGGAGAATGGCATGAACCCGGGAGGTGGAGCTTGCAGTGAGCCGAGATTGCGCCACTGCACTCCAGCCTGGGCGGCAGAGGGAGACTCCGTCTCAAAAAAAAAAAAAAAAAAAAAAATGACATATCTTTCTATCTGGTCAAGCTGTTTTTAAAAAATATACAATTTACAAATGTCTTGTTAATTTTATTTTTAGCTTTTAAATTCTTTGTTACTGTTGTAAATGGTATGATGTCTTTCATTATGTCATGTAACTTGTTTGTATATATAAAATGTACTGATTTGGAAACTTATTTATTTGTAACCATTACCTTAAAATAGTTTAATTCATTGTAGGAGAGATTTTTGTTGTTGTTGTTGTTGTTGAATGTTTTATTTTTTTCCAGGTAATTAATCATAAAATAATGAGTTTTTGTGTTCTCTTTTTCATTCTTCACGCTTTTTCTTGTCTAATTCTAGCAGTAGAAAATGCTAAATGATAGAGGTGACAATATCTTTGTCTTATCTCTAACTTTAAGAAGAGTACTGTAATATTCCCAAATACTAGAGATTGCACAAAGCAGTTCATCCCTTTTCAACCGTACCCTATCCCAGTTCATCCCAGGTGAAAGTCTTAGTAACTGCAATACAGCAGCCTGACAGGAGCTATACATACGCTGCTGGTCACTTGAGTTGGGCTCGTTACTGCCATTTGGCAGGTGAGTGAATAAACTACAGATTTTTTTGAGTCTGCACTCTAGACTACGTGCCATATCAACTGTCTTAATTCGAGTTCTCTGGAAAAATACCACAAAATAAGGAAATGCTTCTATGATGACTGTGGAGGGAGTGCAGGAAGCAGAACACGGAAGAGAAAGACAAAGAAAGGTGAAATTTCGGGTAAAGTCCTGGCCTGATCCTGCAGATTGAGAAAACAACTCTAGAGGGCAAAATACACTTTAGAGATTGTCGCAACTCAAGGCAAGTGTGTTGGACTGTCATTTTCTCAAATCAAGGAGTGACTGGTTAACATCCCTTAACATTCCACAAGGGATGTAAACTCCCAGGCATCTCTCTGTCCCATGGGAAAAATAGCTCCGTCAATCTAAGCGCCATCCTCTCAGGAGAGTCGCAGGTACGACTTTTTAAGCAAAAACAGAAGCTAAGGAACAAATGCCCAGAAATAAGATAAGTGTTATGAGAAAATCTCCATAGAACATCAACTATCACCTACAATTGATATTTTTTCCTATTGATTTAATATTGAGAGAAGCGTGTTGAATTTTCCAACATTTGCTTATCAAATTTTCTTTGTTATTTTATTGTATCTGCTTCACATATTTTGTGCTGTGTTCTTAGATGCATAAAGATGTTTTATCTGTACAATGACTCTCTCCATACATAATAGTTTTTGCCTTACAATGTTTTTGTTTTAACTCCTATCTTGTAGGAATAGCAAGCACTGAATATGCAAGGAGAGTTGCCAGTAACAGAGAACATCGAAGTGGAAATAGTCAATTCCTGTATGTTCTCTTAAGCCAGAGTTAGCGAACTTTTTCTGTAAAGAGGCAAATTATAAAAATTTCTTATTTGGCCATTCAGTATCTTTTGCAGTTACTCAACTCTACTGTTGTAGTATGAAAGCAGCCATAGACAATATACAGATGAGTGGGCATGGCTATGTTCTAATAAAACTTTATTTATAAAACTTCCTGTCAGTGCCCATTGCACTGACTTTGTAATACCTTATTTGCAGTTAAGATAGTGCTAAACAAAGAGTTGGCAAACTACACAGGAGCTAAGAAAAAAATTTATGTTTTTAAAGGGCTGTAACACACACAGGCACACACACACACACACATACACACACACAGATACACAGAACATGGACAGAGACAATGTGTAGCCTTAAAGCCTAAAATATTTACTGCTTGGCCTTTTACAGGAAGTTGGCCAATGTCTACACTAAACTCACAAAAATGAGTTCTGCAGTTTTTCCTCCTTTTTTCACTTTCTGAAATAATTTCTCTAAGGAGGAGATTATTTATTTCATAAAAATTTGGTATACCTTACCTGTAAAACAAGTAGAATCCAGTTTTGTTTGGTTTTGTTTTTTGAGCCACGAATATCCTTGATTAGCACCGTAAGTAGTTGCTCTTCCATTCACTTTTTCTGTTTTTTCTAGTGACATAACAGAATTGATTCATTTTCCAGAAATATATCCATTTTATTCTGAGTCTCAAATTATTTTCCATGTAGTAGATCACTATACTCTTTGTATTATTTAAAAATTCTCTTTAGCTCTCTATTTTCTCTTTTTTTAAACTCACATTTAATGTATTTCCTAATTTGTTATTATGTACATTTGCCAAACCTATATCTAAATTATTATTCTTTCTAAATAATTAGATTTTCCAATTGGGAATGTTTTCTATTCCCCTTTTGTTCTTAATTTTTTGATTTCCGTAATTATCTTTTTTTCTTCTTTGACTATATGCTTTTTACTTAAATTTTTCTGTTGAATATTGAGCTCATTTTCTCTTTTATTTTCTGATGAATGTATCTTGAAGCTTTAAGTTTTCCTTTAAGTTTTCTTTAATCTACTCTAACGAATTTGAACTCAAGGATTTCATTGTTATTCAGTTTTAAGTATTTTGTGAATTTTTTCTCAGGGCTATTTTCTAATTTAAAGATAAGTTGGTAGTATGATTTTTTAAATTTTATTTATTTATTTTTTTTGAGACAGAGTCTCCCTGTGTCACAATTTCAGCTCACTATAACCTCTGCCTTCCAGGCTCAAGCGATTCTCCTGCTTCAGCCTCATACTGGGATTATAGGCATGAGCCACTGCACCCAGCTGGTAGTATGATTTTTAATTTCCAGACATATAACATTTATTTTATTAGTTTTATAACTATTAATTCTAATTTTGTTGCATATTTATGTAGCAGGACGGGCGGCAGACAAAACTCCTCAGACACCGAGTTAAAGAAGGAAGGGATTTATTCGGCCGGGGGCATCCGCTAGACTCCTGTCTCAAGAGCCGAGCTCCCCGCAATTCGTGTCCCTTTTAAGGGCTCACAACTCTAAGGGGATGCATGTGAGAGGGTCATGATTGATTGAGCAAGCAGGGGGTACGTGACTGGGGGCTGCATGCACCAGTAGTTAGATTAGAACAAAACAAGATAGGGATTTTCACAGTGCATTTCTATACAATGCCTGTAAAAATCTATAGATAACAGAACCGATTAGCTCAAGGGTGGATCTTTAACTACCAGGCCCAGGGTGTGGCCACGGGCTGTCTGCCTGTGGATTTCATTTCTGCCTTTTAGTTTTTACTTCTTCTTTCTTTGGAGGCACAAATTGGACATAAGATGATATGAAGGGTGGTCTCCTTCCTTCCTTATAGTAAGAGTGTGTAGTTTACATAATGTTGATTCTCTGGAATTTGCTGGGGTTTCATTTTTGTCTTTGATACGAATAGTTTTGTTAATGTTTCATATATACTTGAAAATAATTTTTATTTTGTATTTGGTGGATGGGAAATTCTCTATAAAGTAACTGTATTGAGTTGATCAATTATGCTCCCCAAATTTTCTACAGTTTTGCTTATTTGCTTGAGCAATCTGTTTCTGAAAGAACATCACAAATTTTCAACTATTGTGCTTTTTTTTTAAAATAACTGAGTTATGACATAAATACAGAGAGGTATAACAACATAAATGTAGGCCAGGTGCAGTGGCTCATGCCTGTAATCCTAGCACTTTGGGAGGCTGTGGCGGGTGGATCAGTTGATGTCAGGAGTTCAAAACCAGCCTGGCCAACATGACAAAATCTCGTCTCTACTAAAAATACAAAAATTAGCTGGGCATGGTGGCGCATGCCTGTAATCCCAGCTACCCAGGAGTCTGAGGAAGGAAAATCGCTTGAACCTGGCAGGCAGAGGTTGCAGTGAGCCGAGATTATATCACTGTACTCCAGCCTCGGCAACACAGTGAGTGAGACTCTGTTTCAAAAAAAAATAATAAAATAAAGTAAAATAGAATAAAATAAATGTAAAGCTCAGTGAATTGTCAGAAAGTTAAAATATTCAGGTAATTACTACCCAGGTGATAAAATAGTACAATACCAAGACTCTAGAACTGTTTTGGTTCCCCCTCGCAATCACTAGAAATCTTATCTCCAAAGATAACCAGAGAGTTCTCAGACTGTAGAATCATTTCACCTGTTTTTAAACTTTATATAAATTGAACCCTGCAGTATATGCTTTTTTCTTCTGTCTTCTAACATTATGTGAGAATCACCCATATTGTTTTTTATATCACCATTGTTCGTCCTTTTTTTAGAGCATTGCAGTATTTCACTGAATAAATACAATGATATATATATCTGTTATACTGTTAATGGACATTTGGTTATTTTCAAATGAATAAAGGTACTAGGAATGTTCTCATCCATGCTTTTTGACATATAGATGCCCTGCATTTTTATTGGGCATATTCCCAGGAGTGTTTTTTGTTCAAAGGGTATATGTCTGTTTAACTTTAAAAGATACCATCGAACAGCTTTCTATAATGGATGCACCAATTTGTGTCCTGCCAGCAGCAGTGTAAGAATTCTGGTTGCTCCATGCTGTCAGTACTCCTGGTATTGCTAGTCTGTCTCGTGTGAGCCACTCTCAGTGGGAATTGATGGCTTATTGTGGTTTTGGTTTTAATTGCCCCAATAACTAACGCTATTGAGTAGATTTTCACAAATGAATTGACTATTTTATTGAACATCTGTTCAAATTTCTTGGCCATTTTTTATTGGGTTGTCTGTCATTTTCCTATTGATTTATACAAACTTATTATTTATTCTGGATATGAGAGCTTTGCAAATTGGAAATATTTTGTCCCATTTTAAGATTCACTTTTATAATCAAATAGTATATTTTGATAAACTCAAATTCTTAATTTTAATATATTACACTATATTTTTCTCTTTTTCATATTAGGGTTTGTGAGTCCCTTTTAAGAAATCCCTGCTTACACAAAGTTTAGAAATATATTCTGCATTTTACTCTAGATCAGCACTGTCCATTAGAATTATAAAGTAAGCCACAACTTTGAACCACAGATATGATTTTAATTTTTAGTAGCCATAATAAAAAATAAAATAGGCAAAACTAATATGAATAATACAAATTATTAATAACTTTTTTGTTATTTTTCTTTAAGACTTCAAATTCTAGTCAGATTTCAAGAGCTGATAACCACATGTGACTAATTACTATTATATTGGGTGACCCATTTCTAGAAACGTTCATGATGTGCCGTTCAAATTTAGCTCCATGATCCATGTGCAATTGACTTTTGATGTGTTATTAGGTAGCATACCTGGCAAGGAAACTAGGTAGCTTACAGAAGCAAATGAAGATCTTCAGGATCCCGAGCCAATCTGTGTCCTTTAGGAACTAAGATAGGGCATGATAGTACTTGGACTTTCTGAATATCTCTAATTTCTGCATATTCAATCTTATTCCATGAGGATATTTGCAACACGTCAAGGAACATGGCCACCGGGTTGTTCTCAGGTCACATCTTTACAATCTCCAACAACAGATGAAAAAAGCTAATTCTAATTCTGTTTAGAAATATCCAAGCTCAGGTAATATTCCAGTACTCTGCAGCCAGAACAATGGATTATATTTGGCCAGGCCTAGATTATATACCTATATTTATAACCGTGGGACAGAAATTATTACTAGAAAATGGTAGCTACCACTATACATTATGTCTATTTCTATTATGAGATGCTGTGAGGAAGCTAGGACTATTTCTTGTACACAGTAAGCAGTAAATAAGTTTTTGCGAATTGCACTAGGATAGTCTCATAATTTGACAGCTATGCTTAAAATAAGGCCTAATACAGGACGAAGAATATGTATTCATTTGCTTTGAACACATTTTTATGTTACACAAGTATTTGAGGACCATCCAAACTCTTAGTTTACAAGCTTAGAAATGGCGATTTTAAGAGTTCAAGAAAATTCAACATTTTCTTTATAAACTGCATTTTCTACAGATTTTGGGGTGCTTAGAAGAGGTACACTGCTGCCCTTAGTAGCAATGTGCAGCTTTGCAAACATTGTGAGTGGTGGCCTCTATCTTACATGAAAGTATAATCCTTTTGGTTTTTAGTCTAACATCAGCCATTTTTCTTCACAATTTTAAAAAAATACTGTGAGGAGGAAAATGTTATTTAATATTGAAAGAATAATCGTCCTTTAGAATTCATTCAGCTTCCTATCTGAGTGGGGTCTTTGGCTCAACTTATTAGTTCAGTTATTTATAACAAAATTCAAAATTAAAGTGTGACACTGTGTTAATTAGAGAAAGAAAGTTGCTGTTCTCTGTGATTCTTAGCGTCCTACTTTTACCTCATATGTCTTCAGAGCTAATATGTTTCTCTTATTGGGAAACAAAAGCCACTCCCCCTTAGGTACATTAATCAGGAAAATTGTGTGAGTTGAAAGGAGATGTAGGAGGAGGAAGAGAATTGGAAGGAAAAGAATCTCTGTTTAGCTTCCTTCTTTAGGAGTTTTAGCAAGATTGCATGAGGAAAATGACCCATTTTTGTTTTTTGAAAGACATAACAAGTGAGAGAAAGTATTAAATAAAAACTTTAACTTGGTGTAGCCAAAGCCAATTATATAGAATTTAGATAGATAATTTAAAAAGGAGAAAATGTTGCCTCAATTATTTGGATGGCAAAGCATTGAGGTGGTGTCATTTTCTCAGGTGCCAACACAACAGAAAATGGTCTGACCTTTTCGATGATACTTTCCTAATGGCAATTTCTTATTTCCTTCTTTGATCATCCTGACCATACTTGACTCCCTTCTTTCCCTGCCAACCTCTCGCACACAGGCTTTTTGTTTGTGGTTTTTGTTCAAAGGTTCAGAAGCATATTTAATGGTGCGTATAAAGCTAGCTTCAGGGTAATGATAACATTCAATTCTTCTCACTGCATTCAAAACCACATGTAACTATAGCCAAAAATGATATCTAGGATTTCTTTTCTTTTCGTATTTATTTTTTCTTGACACTTGGTTGAGAAAGTTAGAAGGGTTTAAAAATGTTTTGCCTTTTTGACAATTACAAAGTAAATATTTTAATCTTAGCTTACATGTTTAATGCATTTTAAATTTATAATCATAATATAACAATAGTTTATATAATGTGGAAAAAGTCATACATAATATCATTACTTTCTGTAACTACTATTCTGTGTTTTCCTTTACAGTCTTTTGCTATATGCATATTTTTATGTAATTGTAATTGTGTAATTTTGAACTTAGAAATTTTTTTTAAAAGGAACAATATGTATCTTTTACATTAGTTAAAAAAAATCACCTTGTGCTAATGAGAATCAGAAAATGACTATTTTCTGGAGTCATGGTGAATTTTATATTTGTCACACTCAGATGTGATTTAAAATGTTGGTTTATTATGAGTAGTAAGAAATAATTTTATCTTTTAATGTTGAGGAAGGCTTACAGTTGTATGTATGTGACACAGTATAAAGTGTAGAATCTTTTTAATTTTGTAAATGTTAGATTTGATTGTATTGCCTTATAAGAAACTCAAAATAAAAAATAAAAATAAGCATTACACAAATTATGAAACTCAAACTGTGTTGTTATAAAAAATGCAGCTTTAGGATACATTCTACTCGCAAAACAGTCACGTGTAAAATGTTTTTATACATGCATTAAAGAAAAAGAAACTCCTTAAAATGAAGTAACTATTTCCTGTTTCATTTTGTTTGAACAGCTTTTGTTGCTCACTACGAGTTGCTTTAAATCTCTGGGAAGGTCTGTTCCGAATTTACTACTTCTGGATTGGCCAAAGTCTCTTTAAAGTGTGTGCTTTGTTCTCTAAAAAGCTTAGGTCAGTTGAGCAACAAGCTCCTCCTGTTTTTTTTTTTTTTTTTTTTGAAAAAAAAAGAGCTGAGTAATGCTGGAGCCTTCTCATGTGGCTGATGCAAACCTGGAGAATTTGCATCATCATTTAGCTGTAGTAAGTTGGTGTGACAGGCAGGCGCTTAAATACAAGCCCATGAGGAAGCTGAGCTGGTTTGTAATGATAGGGCGGCAGCAGCAGCAGCAGCAGCGGTAGAACGAGGAGGTGGAGAACTGGGAGCACGATGCATACACAGGTGTTTCTGATTAGTAATTAGCCGCTGTGAAGGATAAAGCACACCTTTGGGTTTTTACCTGTGAACACTATAGGGCTGAGAAAGACAGTCTGAAAGCAAAGAAAGCAAAGAGGAAGACCTCGATCAGTAACACCAAGAGACACCAAAGTTGAAAGTTTTGTTTTCTTTCCCTCTGTTTTATTTTTCCCCCGTGTGCCCCTACTATGGTCAGAAAGCCTGTTGTGTCCACCATCTCCAAAGGAGGTTACCTGCAGGGAAATGTGAACAGGAGGCTGCCTTCCCTGGGCAACAAGGAGCCACCTGGGCAGGAGAAAGTGCAGCTGAAGAGGAAAGTCACTTTACTGAGGGGAATCTCCATTATCATTGGCACCATCATTGGAGCAGGAATCTTCATCTCTCCTAAGGGCGTGCTCCAGAACACAGGCAGCGTGGGCATGTCTCTGACCATCTGGACGGTGTGTGGGGTCCTGTCACTATTTGGTGAGTGCAACTTTTTCTCTGGGGGGGAGGGGGCGTGGCTGTGGGACTGGAAAGCTTGCTTTCTGGGAAAGCAAATGGTAATTTTTGAGGAGTGAATGGATGGCAAAGGCCACACCAAATTTTTAAAATTTTTGTTCAGGTACGTGAACTACCCAGACGCAGAATCCACTGTTGGTGTGATCTGGAACGCCCTCAAATTGTTTCCTACAGGCTGTACTTTCTTTTCCTGACTAAGACAGGCTATTTTCTGACTTTTCCCTGTGGGATGAGAGCAAAGACTAACTTTCATGACCCAGTAAAAAACATGCACACTTTCTGTGCCGGGCAGTTGTGCTTAGCTTGGGCACTCTGGCAGCTGGCATGTTGAATGAAACACCTGTGAAGTGGAACCTGGCATGGCCTATTTAGACATAGAACGAAGTGTTCAGCAGAAGTCTTACTGACTTTTTATTAGCCTAACAAATGGGTGGCAGTCTTTTTAAAAATATTTTTTAAGTTCATATGCTTGTCACCTCTTAATATCCTTTCAAAAGTCCTTGGCATGAGAGAGAAATGTATGATGGCGCATAACTCAATCCCTATCATAATGGGGCATATTGCAATGGCCTGAGCAAATTTCAAATTACTTTTCCACCTTTCATCTCTTCTCAATACCCATACACTTTTGCAATGTAAGTTTTAAAACTTCAGTTGGGTGTTAGTTTTCTGTGCTTGCCCAGATCTGTTTTTATCATTTATATTTCACTTGTTCTCCAGGGAGACAGATAATTTGTCCACCTGTTCACTGAATTAATCCTAAGGGAACTGGTAGAAGTATAATTATGAATTTTTCTTCAAAATTTATGTCTCTTCTGTTGATTTGAGAATTAATAATAAAGAGATAAATAAATGCCCCTTATGAAATAGGCAAATTACTAGAGCGCTACCTGAGTTTGTTGTAAAGATGATAGAAACTGGTGAACTGTCAAACATTAAATTTGATTTATGCTATGAAGATTTGTTTACTCTCCTTGGGAAAGATTCTATACTTTAAAGTTGCTCTTTGTCTTAACTCTAGGACTAACACTAACAAGTACTAACTCTAGGACTAACTAACAAGTACTAACTCTTGTTCCCATGTGTACCAATCCATTCATTCTTTCCACTCAGGCCTTGTGATGTTTTAAATCGTTGGTTTGACGCTCATCTAGATAACTCAAATTCCTTTTTTTTTTTTTTTTTTTGAGATGGAGTCTCGCTCTGTTGCTGAGGCTGGAGTGCAGTGGTGTGATCTCGGCTCACTGCAGCCTCCGTCTCCCAGGTTCAAGCAATTCTCCTGCCTCAGCCTCCTGAGTAGCTGGTACTAGAGGTGTGTGCCACCATGTTTGGCAAATTTTTTGTATTTTTGTAGAGATGGGGTTTCACTGTGTTAGCCAGGTTGGTCTCAATCTCCTGACCTCATGATCCATCTGCCTCAGTCTTCCAAAGTGCTGGAATTACAGGCATAAGCAGTGACACCGCTCCTGGTCCTCAAATTCCATTTTTAGGAAGAAGTTATTTATTTATTTTAAATAAAACTTGTTAAAACAAGGTCATAGTATAGAAAGATTTATAGAGGAATTATTTGGGGTTTTTAGAAAGAGTTTGTGGTATTATTTATATGACTAACTTGTGCTTTATTAAATATTCAGTAACATTTGTGTATCATTATTTCCCAGTATTACTTCCCATCTTTATAAAATAATTTGGAGTAATACCATTATGAGAAACTCTAATAGTACCCTTAGCCACTATTAACTTTAAAATAGCTCTGGTGTATGCACTTGTAGATAAAGAGAAACCTAATTGTTGATCATCTTAAATGACTTTGTGCACCTCAGTCTTTAAATCTTCCTACAGCACTTTATATATTCAGAATAAATCAATATCTAATCAGAAAAACCACAACCAGTTTACTGGACTTTGCATACTTATGTGCATGCAGCTTCCACTATGGGATTCAATTTTTGCACATAATAAAAGATTATTCAGATGTAATAAAGTAGATCAGTATGAGTATTGAACTAGTTAAAGTGATGTTGACTTGCACTATGAAAATATGCTTATGCATAAGTATTACATATCATCTTAAGCAGAAGCTCAAGAACAATAAAAAGAGAGAAACAGCTAAGGAGACTAGCTAACATTACACTTGAGCTGGTGTTCTTTGATTAATAATTGAAGGGAGTGTGCTCTTGTATTAATCTACTTATCTTTATTTGCATTGCATTTGTCACTTAAGTTACCAGAAGCTTCTGGACAGGAGTGCCTCTCTAACAGTAAGCAAAGCAAAATGTAAAGAAAAAATAATCCTTCTTTTTAAAAAGACTCTAGAACTCTGGGATCAACTGTAAAGAATCTGTACATTTGGTTTAATACATATATATAGTTTTTTTTTTTAAGTGAAGGGTCAATACATGGATTTTTACATCTTGTTTTGAACTTTTTTCATCTGGGCAAAATGGTTATGAAGCTTTAGACCTTTAAATGAAAATCATTCCCCCAGAACTCAGTGTAAACCTAGGACAACCATGCTGGAGTTTCAGCAAAGCATACAGAGGTCTAGGTATTGATTCTCTGACAATAAATTCTGAGGTACTTAAGACTCTTTCCAATAACATTTTATATTGGATCCTTTTCTGGACAGCCTACCAACATGGCGAATGTTCCCCCATGGAGACTGAGTTGCAACTCGTTATAATTAGTTATAGGTAGATGAAATACATAAGTGTTCCCCACATATCAGTCTGCAGACTAGTTACTTCGGAATTATTTGTGCAAATTTTAAAATGATAGAGATTCTTGAATTTCTCTTGTGGACAATCTACACTCTCTTGATTAGAGTCTGTTTTTCATTTGAGTGTTTTCGAATTAAAAATCATTCCCAGACCAAGCATGGTGGCTCATGCCTATGATCTCAGCACTTTGGGAGGCTGAGGCAGACAGAACCCTTGAGCGCAGGAGTTCCAGACCAGCCTGGGCAACATGGCGAAACCCTGTCTCTACAAAAAATACACAAAAATTTAGCTGGGCATGGTGGTGCACGCCTGTGGCCCCAGCTATTCGGGAGGCTGAGGTGGAAGGATCACTTGAGCTCAGGATGCGGAGTCTGCAGTGAGGCGAGATTGTGCCACTGCACTCTAGCCTAGGTGACAGAGCAATACCCTCTCTCAAAAAAAAAAAACAAAACAATTATTCCTAGGTGACTTTGATGTCATGACAAGTTTAGAAATCAGATATAAAATATGTAACACTAAGATTTCACTGAATATCCAAATTATATTTATGTTGGACAGTTCTGTCTAAATTATTATTAATCAGTAATACTTCTCTACACTTTTATTCTCAGATGTAGCTTGGAAAAAAGTCGTGTTCTTACATTTGAGCACTTGGCAGTACAGATAGAACTTTTCACATAATGACAGGATATATTTTTTATTTTCTTGTTAATTACTCAAATTAATAAGTATAGCTGTATTTCATGTGATGCTTGCCATGTGTCAGGCCGTGTACTCTCCTAGGTACCCACTGCCACATCTATACACATAATTCCCTTATGAGGTAGAAACTGAGATCTCCATTTCACAGAGAGTGAAACTGAGGTTTTGTGGAATTGCATATTTGTCCAATTTTATGTGAATTGTATCGTTAAATATTAAAAATTTAGCTTATAGTTAATTCGATCTGAAGTACACAAATATAAATTATAGCACCTCATTTAAAAAGTATATTCTGGGCTGGGTGCAGTGGCTCACGCCTGTAATACCAGCACTTTGGGAGGCCGAGGCGAGCAGATCACCTGAGGTTGGGAGTTCGAGACCAGCCCGGCCAACATGGAGAAACCTGGTCTCTACTAAAAATACAAAAAATTAGCCGGGCGTGCTGGCAGGCACCTGTAATCCCAACTACTCGGGAGGCTGAGGCAGGAGAATAGCTTGAACCCTGGAGGCAGAGGTTGCAGTGAGCAGAGATTGTGCCACTGAACTCTAGTCTGGGGGAGAGAGTGAGACTCTGTCTCAAAAAAAAAAAAAGTATATTCTGGCTGGGCGCAAGGGCTCACGCCTGTAATCCCAACACTTTGGGAGGCCGAGGTGGATGGATCATCTGAGGTCAGGAGTTCAAGACCAGCCTGGCCAACGTGGTGAAACCCCATCTTTACTAAAAATACGAAAATTAGCTGGGCGTGGTGGTGGCCACCTGTAATCCCAGCTACTCGGGACCCTGAGGCAGGAGAACTGCTTGAACCTGGGAGGCGGAGGTTGCAGTGAGCTGAGAGCGCCATTGCACTCTAGCCTGGGTGACGAGAAACTCTATCTCAAAAAAAAAAAGAGAACAAAAAACCCAGAGTGTACACTTCAAAAAACATTCAATATAGCCTTTTATAGAAACAGAAGGAGTCAGAATTCATTTTGTTGACAAAATATATCCTACAAATTAAATGAAATCTTGCAAGGCATAGAGTCCATAGTTTTCTAAAGAGTGGATACAGCTTATTTATTTCGATTTTCCACAGAAACATAATTTATTAGAAGGGTTCTCAAAAAATAATTCAAAAAAAAGTTAAAAGCTAACTCAAACATTTGGACTAACGCCTTGTCTCGGAGTGAGGTTGTGTTCTTCTAAAAATAGGTCGATATTATTAACATCTCTCTTCTCTTTTTCCCCTATTTCCAGGTTTTCATCTCAAAATTCTGAAACACATGATATTGTTGTAGACACGTGTCTTTGTCATTTCAAGTAAAATTATAGTGTTCAAATAGAGTGAACTAAATCTCAGCTGTGAGGATGTTAGAAGAGGAACTTGGCGGGTCTTAGCAATTAGATGACGGTTATTTGTCTTGAATAAGGATGCCATTCAGACCAAAGGAGATAGTTATATCTCAGGCAGCATATAAACATTATTGTATCCATTTTAATGCTAGGTGTCTTGAAAATGTGTTAAATTGGTACCATTTTGTGACAAATATTTCACAGGAGCCTTGTCTTATGCTGAATTGGGAACAAGTATAAAGAAATCTGGAGGTCATTACACGTATATTTTGGAAGTCTTTGGTCCATTACCAGCTTTTGTACGAGTCTGGGTAGAACTCCTCATAATACGGTAAGAACATAGTAGAAAGAATTAAGAAAAAATAAACCAATTCATTCTTATGAATCATGTTGATTATTTTTAACTGGTTAAACATATGCATGTCATGTGACTACGTGTAAACATGTCTACCTCAGGATATAAAGCTTGTGATAAAATGCCTTTCTGGATTAAGATATTTTTGATGCAATTTTGTCACTGACAAGCAGTTCACCAGCAATGCCAAACTATTAAAAGGATCTACCTTTCTTTAACCCTCAGCTATTCTCTTTGACACTTCTAGGAGAAAGATGCTTACCTGAAAGCATATGAACATGAAAATTCACCTGGATACCTTTTGACCAACTAGACAAATTAAATATTATACTAGGAATTGGAATTTTCTCTTATTGTAGATTATATCACTAAGGCATTTAATTTTACTTAGTCATTGTGACGAAGACCCTTCTGTGCCTGACAACTTAATTGGTCACCAAGGCTTATACTTTATAAAAAACAGAGTTTGCATGACAGAGTCAAATGACTCATTTCCTTATGTTAAACAAATCAGGAACTACAGTTCCAAACGCCTTTTTTGATTTTATTGTTGTAACAATGTGTTTACATTCTTGCTTGTCTCAGTTTAAAATCAAACTGAATAGTGCCAAGTCACTCTGAATAGCAAATTTCCTTCAACTTTGTGGGAAGCTTATGATGTCATATGAGCATTTCAGAGTGTCACAGTTTCTTAATGCTAATTACTTCTATAAAATGTGATGTGGACATTCTGATTACAGAATTTAATGGATATTACTAGGGAAACTTGCTCTTATCAAACTTACCAAACATACATGATTGAGAGCTCATGTGAGCTTTTATGGCTAAGTGCCAATAAGTGTAAGTGCCAATAAGTGCTAGTTAGTACTGCCTTAACACTGATCATGAGTTTTACAGTGTTAGAAATCTTTTTTTTTTAACAGAAAAAATATCTTCAAAGTAGTATATACTTCATGAAGTCTTTTTCATTTTAAACAACTCTGCATTATTTAAAATTGTTATAATGATATAATAGTAAGTATTTTTTTCCTTTTCTAAAATTCCTGTATCAGGAATGTACTTTCTGTTCCTTTTTGGTTATCTGAATCTTATCTGCTCTTCAAAGGTCATCTTAAATCCTATCTTTCTCATAATTAATTTCCTGTTTATTCTAATTTGTTATTTCTTTCATCTCTAAATTCTTCTGAAAATGCTATCTCTGCTTCACATTTGACATTGAACATGATACCTTCTATTCTTCCTTAATATTTTAGATGTCTATATTTTGTTTCCCTTTTAAAACTGCCAACCTTTCAAGCATATAAAGATAAGATCTTTTTGTAACCTGTAGAGCACTTAGGTCAGTGCCCTTTTTTAGGCATATATTAAATTATTTTTGAATAAGTAATTGAAAGTTTAAAGTTACAATATATTGTGTATAACATACTCAGCATTCAAATACATGTACTCCTTATTTACACTGCTGACCTGTCAGGCTGGTGGGCTTTGGAGCTTACTACAGTTGGACTTGGCTCCATCTTCAGCCATGTATTAGTGTGTAACTTTGGCTCATTGCTTGGCATTATGATGAACACGATCATTCCATATAAATATAGCTTATATCTTACGGTAGCACAGATAAAATATTCATCTATTAATTTATTTATTCCACAATCTGCCACTGAATGGTAAATGACAATAAAAAGAGATCTAAAGTGAAATCAGTCATGATTTCTGCTCCCAGGTAGCTGATAATCACTTATTACTTTAATTAAAAAGAAAAAAAAAAGCTACTTTTCTCTGTGTGTATGTGTGTGTGTGTGTGTGTGTGTGTGTGTGTGTCTGTGGACAGAGGAAAGTACCTTTGTATTCTAGAAGATTTAAAATATGCTTATATATCTCTTCGTCATAGCATACTGATTTTGCTGAGTTGGCCTTTTAAATATGTAGAATAACAAATATCATGAGGAGGGACAAGATATCTAAGTATTTAAACATTTCTCTTCTGTTACTAATACCCATAGTTCCTAAGTACTTCACATTAAAATTATACCTTTAGATTAAGTTCGTATTGCCAGAAATAATCTGTAAAACACAGATTTCAAGGAGAGAAATATTACCTATCCGTACACAGCAGGGGTCATTAAACCGAATTTGCGTGTTCACTATATATTTAATATATATTGGGTTTCTACTATATGTTAGACACTGCGCTAAACACTGGAGATAAAATTGTGGTTAAGATAGATACGATTTTGTACCCTTAGAGCTCCGAGTCAAGTGGGGGGAAATCATTATCAGCTGAGAAATCACATAGGTAAATATAAAATTGCTACTGTGATAAGCACTGTGGAAGACAGGCAAAGGACTTCAGTATGAATATACTCCAAGAGATCTGGCCCAGTCAGAGGTTGGAGAAGCTTTCCCTGGCAAAGGAAAATTGAACCAAGATCTGAAGTTTATAGCATAGTCAATGAGTTGCAGAGGCTGCAGGCAGAGAAGATTCGTATCCTTGTAGTGGGAGGAAGCTAACTGAAGAAGTAAGGAGAGCTTAGACCAGATGGAGCCTTGAATGCAATGTGAAGGAGTTTTGCATTTCCTGAACATATTTTGAAAGCACTAAAATGACATGATCAGATTTCAAATTATACATCAAAAATTGTATAAATGATGGAGAATAGGATAAACAGTTTTGTTTGGGGAAGATGGGAGGGTGCCTAGGAAAAGAAGAAAATCAAAAACCTTATGCTGCTCTCCAGTATCAGCCAGCCAAAGTTGACAACATGTAATGGTGGTTGGTTTTCTGATAATCTATGGATCAGGCATGAATGTTGGGTAACTACGAGAAGAAAGAGAAGCTAAAAAGGAAGTTTGACATAAGAAATTAGATAATTGCCGGGGGGCGCGGTGACTCATGGCTGTAATCCCAGCACTTTGGGAGGCTGAGGCAGGTGGATCACCAGGTCAGGAGTTCAAGACCAGCCTGACCAATATAGTGAGACCCCGTCTGTACTAAAAATACAAAAAATTAGCCAGGCATGGTGGCTTGTGCCTGTAATCCCAGCTACTCAGGAGGCTGAGGCAGGAGAATTGCTTGAACACGGGAGGCGGAGGTTACAGTGAGCTGAGATCGTGCCACTACACTCCAGTCTAGGCAACAGAGTGAGACTCCATTTCAGAAAAAAAAAAAAAAAAGAAATTAGATAATTGTACAGACTTGCATGTTTATGGAAAAAATATGCATTCATATATACATACATCTAAAATGAAAAGGTCTGTGCAATTTTCTCATAAAAATATTTGAAGAATTAAAATAGAAAGATGTATTACCTATATTTCTATATACTTGAATTTATTTCATATTCTTGTCCCATTTATATTTACTTAATTGTATAAGATTATAATAAATATATTATTTTTAAATTTATACTTTATATCTGATTGTTACTATAGGAGTAAGAATAATCACTTGACTTTGAGTTTTTGTCTGTACAGAAAAAATAAGAGTAAAACAACATCAAGTATTTAGGCATGTATTTCCAGAGAATACTTAATACTAATTTTTTAGGTTGAGTATTGTGTTCATTCTTTAGACTATGCCTTGACACATTAGATCTGTACGGCATTAACTAATTCATAATATGGCTGAAATTTATTTACTGACTTTTTGAGAAAGAAGATGGCTTCCTGTAAGCCTAGCTCTGTCAAGATCTCATGTAATAAGCCAGATTTTGAAGGAAAAGTCAAATATGGGAGAGCAGGGGAAAAGTTGGTAGTACTTACCCTTGTTCCCAAGAATATGTGAATTTTAAAAACTAGCCACCAATGTTATAGGAAATATTTCATTTGGAATGTCTATGACAACCTAATCAAGTATGGAATTCTGAAAACTATAGACTTTCATATTTAACATGTTGCATATGCTAAATACACTCAAGGTAGAAAAATCTAATGAAATTAAATTTAATAAAAATGCTATTTTCCCCCCTGTGGTTAATCTAAATATATACATTTTTTTTTTAGCCCTGCAGCTACAGCTGTGATATCCCTGGCATTTGGACGCTACATTCTGGAACCATTTTTTATTCAATGTGAAATCCCTGAACTTGCGATCAAGCTCATTACAGCTGTGGGCTTAAGTGAGTATTATAGCTATATATGTAAAAAAGGAAGAAACAACACAAAAATGATTGAATACAAAGTGTCTTTAGACTTTTTGCATTGTGGGGTTGCCTCTCACATCATGTTCTTCTTGCTTACAGTTCCAAATTTCTGCTGGAAGGATTTGGAGTGACATCCAATATTGTATTCCATGCCAGTTTTGTATTTGGCCATTAGATATAATGGCTAATCTTTTTAAATAGTAAAAATCACCTTACTAGTAAAATATTAAGTCGATTATACATGAACAAGACTTTTAAAGAGGAAACCCCAATTATTTTAGAGATTATTTAATTGGAAATTAGCTATATATTGAATTATATCTCATGTGTATTCGTGGAGTTACCTTTATGTAGTGGGTGTGTAAGTTGTGTTTATACATTTTGTAGTGTTAGCAGCTGTCACTCCCAGTGTTATAATGTTAGCTGCCTGTTGTTGGTCATGAAAAGAGTTTTCTTTCAAGATTGATTATTAATAATGTTTTCCAACTAGATTTCTTTATGGTCTCCAAATTGAGAAGTTGTTCATTTTTTATCAATGGGCACAAATATTCATTGATTTAAAAAAGAAACAAAAAGAACATGAACAAAATTACATGAGTGATATGAAGCCATATATGACTCTAATTCCCCAAAAGATGCCAGGTACTAAATCCTTAAATATGGGAAAGGATAACTTAATTCTGGGTGCCATTTGAATCACTGTCTTAATCAATATGATCACATTTAACCGAGTTTTAGCTACTTATAAAGAGAAAGCTACACTAACTGAATTGCATAATCATGGAAGAATTTTTAGTTTGTGTGGCTAAGATGTTTCAGTGGGACAATGCCTGAGATATTGCCTGTAATTTACTTATTGCCTGTAATTCATTTATTTTTTTAATTAAAATTTAAAAAATAGATTTAGTGGGTACAATGCAGTTGTGTTACATGGATATATTGTGTAGTGGTGGAGTCTGGGCTTTTAGTGTAACCATCACCCAAATAGTGTACATTGTAGAAATTAGGTAATTTTCATCCCTCATCCTCCTCCTACCCTCTCATCTCTCTGAGTCTCCAATGTCTATTATTATACACTCTATGTCTATGTGTATACATTATTTAGCTCCCACTTATAAGTGAGAACATATGGTATTTGACTTTCTTTTTCTTTAATTCCACTTAAAATAGTGACTTCCAGTTCCATCCATGTTACTTGCAGCAAAGGCATTATTTTATTTAATTTATTAAGAACACAATAAAAATGGTAGCTATTTATACTTTTAGTAAAACATCATTTGAAGTTCCATGAGACTAGAGACCTATTCATTGCTGCATTTCCAGCCCCTCATTTAGCTCCTAGCATGTTGTTGGTGCTCAATAAGTATTTGTTGACTTGATTTTCTGAGAAGTCTAAGAATTTTTTTCTCCAGCAGAAAAGTCTATCGTCTGTTTACTTGTTAAACTTGGAGGATTAGACATCTTCGATATATTTCCAGGCAGTGGGAAAATGATAAAAATGCAATAGAGTGTGCTTCGTCTTATGTTCAGATCTAGCAGTCTAGTTTTTGTGGGTTGAACCATTTTAGCATAGTGGTTACAGTTTAGGCTTTGGAGGCGAACAACCTGGAATTGAAACTTGGTGTTACAATTCTTAGTGTTGTGATCTTGTGCTAAGTTTTAAACCTGTTTAAGCCCCAATTTTATTTCACAGGAAAATGCCTGTGAAAAAATAATCTATTAATATCTTGAATGGCTGAAGGAAGATGAAACTAAGCCAGATTTTTTTGTTTAGGTCAGATTCTTTTTCATTATATTTTCTTTTTTCTTTCTTTAGCTTTTATTTTGAGTTCGGGGTACATGTGCAGTTTGTGACATAGGTAAACTCATGTCATGGGGGTTTGTGGTACAGATTGTCTCGTCACCCAGGTTCTAAACCTAGCACCCAAGTTATTTTTTTCTGATTCTCTCCCTCCTTCCAAACACCCTCAAGTAGGCCCAGTGACTGTTGTTTCCCTTTGTGTTCATGATTTGTCATCATTTAGCTCCATTTTGTACATGAAAACATGCAGCATTTGGTTTTCTGTTCCTGTGTTAGTTTGCTAAGGATAATGACCTCTAGCTCCATCCATCTTCCTGCAAAAGACATGATCAAAGTCAGATTTTTAAGACCATTAACGGAGTGCCTTGTCTATAGAATGTTCTTGATAAGTCCACTGTTCCACTAAGGGATTGGACTAACAGCCATTGTTATATTCACCATTTTCTTGTTCCTCAAATGACTGAGGCAGAATCATATCACAAATATTTTTAAAAAAGAGAAGAGCAGGGGTGGCATTTTTGAGAGCTCTGTAAATTAATAATAATAGTTACCAATTAAAAGCCATAACCAGAAGACTAAGTAGATTGCATGTAAACATTTATAAATTCACAAACTTTACTCACTTTGGAGTTAAAATTACCTTAATAATAATGCTATATTTATGTTTTTATAAGTCTAGATAACTCTCTTCTTGTTTATCCCAATTTAATTAAACATTTTAAAGGGAAAATTAGTATTTCAGAGGATTAAATGAAAACTGCTCAAACTAAACATTAAAACAGTTCTAGGAAAGGATAACCATGTTGGGATTTACAAAACCTCTGTAGTAGACATTGGTGATGGAATAGTTAACAAGGAGCCTGAATAAATCTTAGATGAACCCAGACGTTTCCTTCTATTTTTGCCATGAGTTATTACATTCATTTTTAAATTTTGATGTTCCTTTTGCAAGCTTGAAATTCTGAGAAAGAAATGTATTTCCATAATCAGCAACAATTAAAAAGAAAACTGGATATCCTTATGATTCAGTGGTAGGTAATGTAAATCGATGCCCTAATTGGGAAAGTCAAACTGTCTTTAAGAAAAATTTAGCTTTAGTGGAGCAACACGGGGTGGAGATGGAGATAGAGAAGGAGAAATTTGTCTAGGGGCAAATCTCTCACATCCTGCTTTCTTCAAAGTGAGTCTAGGTGATTTTCTACCTATTAGGGGTGGAAGGTTACCAAGATGTAGAAAATAGAGTTTAATTGCATGAATTGCTCCCCTGTGAACCTTGGGGAAGGAAACAGTTTGTGGTCATTTGAAATCTCTAGTTAAGCATAGACAAAGGGCAAACATGAAGGGTCTTGCTACATCATAGAAAAAAAGAATATCAAATTTTGTGAAATGTTAGCCAACCATTTGAGAGATGATAATGGGATAAGGGTGGGGGGTTAAGTAAATACTAATTCACCCCCATTTTTTTAAGTACTGTATTTCATTTCTGTCAAATTTAATGAAGATAAAAAAGCTTTTGCTTATACAAATTTTATCCATTCCAGTAAACATGTCAAGTGCATGGAAGTTTATATGGAAAATCTTATAGATTCACATTTGGCTGCTCTCTTATAGCCCAATATTGTAATTACTTTCTTTCTTTCTTTCTTTCTTTTTTTTTTCTTTGAGACAGAGTCCCCCTTTGTCGCCCAGGTTGGAGTGTAGTGTCATGATCTTGGCTCACTGCAAGCTCTTCCTCCCGGGTTCACGCCATTCTCCTGCCTCAGCCTCCTGAGTAGCTGGGACCACAGGCGCCCGCCACCACGCCCGGCTAATTTTTTTGCATTTTTAGTAGAGACGGAGTTTCACCATGTTAGCCAGAATGGTCTCAATCTCCCGACCTCATGATCTGCCCGCCTTGGCCTCGCAAAGTGCTAGGATTCCAGGCGTGAGCCACCGCACCCGACCTGTAATTACTTTCTTTACCTTCTGTAGAAGTTCATGAATTTTCACTGCTTTTATAGATTCAGTAAGCATTGAAGTGTGCTCAATATTTAAAATATTTATCTGTTCTGTTTTCCTGAAATTGAACCCTTTATAATGATACACTTGAATATCAGAATATTATGATAAAAATATTCTCCTTAAGATATGAGATCTAGTCCCAGATCCATCCCTAACACCATCAATTGTTGAATGCCAATTTCCTTGCTAATTTATTTTATCTATACAAAATAAAGATGAGTTAAGAGCCCCATTCTAATTCTCAAACTTTTGAAAGTAATTGGGAGGAACAAACAAAAATAACATTTTTGATTGTATTGTGAAAAAAGTTAGCCAGTTCTACAAATGTATTACTTTATATTCTTTTTGAAATCTATATTTTCCTGGCACCATTAAATTACATAAAAGAAAATCTAGGACTATTTCTGTGTTAACACTTCAAATATAGCATATGAAGTGGCTCTGTTTACATCTTTGAAGTCTGGCTATACCTACTTCTTTTCTACCATAAGTAAATTACCAGCACCACCAATTCTTAGGTAAATATACATAGTATTAAAATATTAAAGTACTGCAGAACAACTATCATATACTTTCGGAGGATGACAAGTAAAATGTGGAAACAAAGGGTCCTGAAATCCCAGCTAACATAAATATGAAATTTTGCAGAGAGAAAGAGCCATCGTGAGTTTAAAAGAACTAGGTACACTAATGGAATCATGTATGTCTTTTGAACTACTTCCTCATTGTTACCTGGGAACTAATTAAAAGTGTGGGCTCCAGAGTTAGATTACCTGGGCTCCAGACTCACCTTCACTGTTACTACCTAAGCAAACATAAGCAAGTTAAATAATATCTTGAGTCTCAGCTGCTCATCTGAAAAATAAGGTCGATAAAATGACTATGTCATAGAGATATGAGGATTAAATAACATTATTCATGTAAAGTGTTTGTAGAATGTCTGCCATGAAATAATAGTTCATATTTATATATTGCTTAACATTTTTATTCCCAATAGTGAGATCCTAGATATAAACTGTCACTCTGCTTTTTAAAGTGTTTGTTGCTACATATCTTCTCTAAAATTAATGCATCCAGGAGACGAATGCTAATAAAAAGATAAAAGGAATCCAGGCAGCCATTACAAAACAGCAGTGAAACAACCCGCTTTATCTCAACGTGTAACATACTTACACAGTATCCATATATTTTATCAGTTTAGCACAAAGTACTCAGAATTCAGAAGCCAAGAAGAACCTGAACCTGGGAGAAAACCCAATATATCCAGACTCTGTAATCTCACTCTTCAAAACCCAAAGATAGACTTGAATTACACAGTGCAGAGAGAACTACTTGCCAGTCCTTAAATCACAGCTTTAGTCCTTAACATTCCCCTAAACATCCTCTTCAAATATAGCTTCCTTCAAATATGTATTTCTTATCTCCAGGATTTATAGATATAGCTTCCATTGCCACATTTCAGTTCTTAGGAAACTGCATCATAAATAAGTAAATAAAAACTATATGTCCCTGTATTTTTATTCTGGTAAAATTTAAGGCGAGCACACAAAAAATGCCCAAACTGATATAATTATTTCCTCATGTGTGAAATTAGCAAATTGTTATTCAAAGGAAGTAAAACTAGGACCAGAGAACTGGCTCAGATTTCTTTCATTATTGCAGTTTGGGCAGGTAGTATTTTTTAAAACTACATATTATTTGTTTCAGAAACTCAGAAAGCTCTTGCGTTTAGTGAATCCCAAATCCCTTTTCGATATTGTTGGATAAGCAACATATATAGACATAAATTTCACTGTAAAGACACATGATGAAACAGCAGTTATAGCCACTGGAGAAGCTTCACTGTGCCTCTCACTGGCTGCCTTGTTACTTGTTAAGCTGTGCCTTCAGGGTAGTACAGGTGCATCTCAGCTGGAATTTGGTGTACCAAATAATGAGTACAATGTCTGGATGCTCAGATAAAGCAGGGCTTTGAGAACTCTTTGAAAAAAATTCATCTTTTTTTTTCTTAAAAATTTTATTGAGGTATAATTGACATACAATAAGCCATACATGCTTTAAATGTACAGTTTGATAAAGTGTGATGTATGTATCCCCTTGTGAAACTATCACCACAATCAAGTACCCAACAATGGGATTGCTGGATCATATGACAGATTTATTTTTAGTTGTTTAAGGCACTTCCATACTGTTTTCTATAGTGGCTATAGTAATTTACATTCCCACCAGCAGTGTACTAGCATCTTAATGAGAATTTTTGTTAAGCTATCTGAGAGGAAAGCAGGATGAGATGATCAATTCATAGTATCTGTTGAATTATGTCTTCCATTTGCCTAAGAAAACTTTACAAAGTATTTTTTAAAATCCCAAATACCCAGGGTTTTTTTTTTTTTTTTTTAATATTTCAATAGGCATTAGGTACTTATACTCTTTATGAAAGTAACCAAACCTCTTTCTTATTTTCAAACATATAGATGGCTAGTTGTTCCAAAAATAAGAATGTCTCACTCTCTCTCCTTCCTTCCTCCTTGCCTGACTCTTTTTCTTTTTATCTTTCTCCTTTCCTCTCCTTTCTTTTTCTCTCTTTCTCTCTATATAACAGTTCTTTTCTACTGCGGAAAGAACTTTCATAAATACAGACTGCTTTGGGTTTTAGGAGCCCTATTTGAAAGAAAACACTGCCCTTTTGTTGCTGGTGGCCACATGAGACAGTTTTTTCACTTTTACACCAACGTTGAATCTCCTTAATTAAAACAATAGTCATTATCGTATAATGACTCATCGCACAGTCATTTGCATAGAAAAGGAAAGGAACCACTGGATGATGGAGTGGGGAGCAGAGTTACACTAACATTTTCCATATATAAGTGCCTTATGTTGGGGAGACATAAATAATTTTATTTTTGTGATTCCTCTGATAAAATAATGCACTTTGTGATTGACGACAGACCTGTCTATCCCTTCATGTTTTCAACTTCCAGCACAGATGAAATATGCCCCCTTAGATGCCCCTGTAGCTTATTCAGGGGTTTGGCCTTTTTGGTCATTCTCATAATTACTCCTTTGAAATATTTCTTCATTAGTAACCCCCTATTTCACTTGGTATGGGATCTTCTGGTCCCTTATTTTTCCCATCTTGGAGTTTTTTCCAAAAACAAAATGTATTTTATTGCTTCATTTACTTTTTAAAATTTTCAGCTTTATTGAGGTACATATGACAAATAAAATTGTAATTTTAAGGTGTACAATGTAATGATTTTATTTATATATATATTGTGAAATGATTATCACAATCAAGTGAGTTAACACATCTATCATATCATTTAGTTACCCCTCTTTTTTTGTTTTGTTTTGTGGTGAGAATATTTAAGTATATTTCAAATATACAATTCAGTATTTGAAACTATAGTCACCAAAAAGGTATATATTCATTATAAAATTTATTAAACTATTCCTAAAAATAAATTTAAAAAACTGAAAATTATTTAGTATTCCTATAAGCACCTGCTGTTGATGTTTTGGTAAATATGTTTCCAGATCTTTCTATTACTCCCTCCCTCCCTCCCTCCCTCTCTTCCTCCCTTCCTTCCTTTCCTCCTTCCTTCCTCTTTCCATCCATCTCTCTAACTTGCTGTATTGATCAGTAATATGTCATGAATATCCTTTCTTATAATAAATATTTAACTGCCTCATAATTTTAAGTGGCTACATATAAACTATTAAAATGATATACCTTAATTAGCCTTCCTTTAGGAGGTTTAGGCTATTTCCATTTTTTTGCCATTAAAGATGTGTTGCTAACATTTGCATTGATTGTTAAATTCTGAAGTGAGCTAGTAACTATATTAGGCAATGAAAACTGTGAGGCGGACTCATTACTATACATAAGAAAACTTCCAATTGCAATTTGAATAATAAGAATTCTGTAGGAGTTTTGTTTCTTTGAGAAATATCTTTACATTTTTAATATCTGTTTAGGGAGAATATACCTTTATAAATATAAAGGTTATAGTTAATAACTGTAAATGTCAGGAATAAAGTAATGTTTTGGGTTGTTAAAACTGAGCATAAGGTTGTGGAAAGAGTATAAAGTTGAAATCCACTGTCTAGAATAACCTCAGTCATCCCAGCAGAGTAGGGGAGAAAGGTCTTAGAGCATCACCATTCCCCTTGTGCCTTAGATTTTCTGACTGAGGACCCAGTTCATTCATTCAACAAAAATGTATTAAGCTACCCAGGCCAGGCATGGAGCTGGATACTAGCAATACAGCCATGAATAACCCTTGCTCTATCCTTGAGGTTTTCATGGTCCACAAGGTGTCGAAAGTGAATAGTTATTGCTGCTTGGGAAATTGTGGATAGCATCAGTAAGAATGAAAAATTCTGCTGGCTTGAACCTAATGTGCATCCTAGACTGGTTAGTCTTTTGCACTCATCACTTAGAATATTGTGCTCAAGCCCTAAAATATATCTTGAAAAACGATTCTTGTACAGTAGGTTGAAAGTCTCCCCTTGACATGCTAATTAGAAAGAAGAAAACCTAAAGAAAAGTGCTGCCTGAGGCTAGTCCTGAGAATGAAAAATAAGATCTGAACCAACTTCTACATGTCTTGCCCTTTCTTGAGTGTGATCCACAGTGGCAGGCATACCGTCATGGAGACAGAAAAGAGTTGCCACATCAAGCTAGAGAGTCAAATTCAGCCATCTGATTGGATGAGGGTTTGGTTAGAAGACATTTTTATAGGATTGTCAGAGTACTACAATATATGCCCACTCTTACATACAAAGAACAAGAGAAGAATTCCTATTGTCCAGAGGTTTTATCCACATTTCTCAAACTTTAATGTGTATAGAAACCAGCTGGGGAACCTGTTGAAATGTAGATTTGTATTCGTTAGGTCTGGGGAAGGGCCTGGGATTCTGCATTCCTAAAACAGCAATGTCAACACTGCTGCCTCATAGATTGCCCTTTGAGTAACAAGGACCTAAAATGTCTTTGTGCCGTTGAGGATTCACCTTTTGTAACTTCATCTATTTGTTTGCAGCTGTAGTGATGGTCCTAAATAGCATGAGTGTCAGCTGGAGCGCCCGGATCCAGATTTTCTTAACCTTTTGCAAGCTCACAGCAATTCTGATAATTATAGTCCCTGGAGTTATGCAGCTAATTAAAGGTATGGACTGAAGTAAATGCTTTTTAAAATACTTATCTGCTTTTGGTCTTTTTTAACACTAACTTTTGCTTGTACTAGCAGAATCCTTAATTAGTCTCTGCTTGTGGAACTTAAAGTCTATATTGTCATCTAATTGATTTGAACGGCTGCTACATTGTGAGTGAGTTGGTTTTTACAGTTGAATGGCAGAAAGAGGATTAAGACTGGGCCAAGCAACAAAATAAGGCATCAGTGAATTTTCTAGGTGTAATGGTTTGAAGTGAAAACTCAAAGTGGAAAAAAAAAACTGCCATTTAGTTTTAATTACAGATAAATATGTCTTTTTTTTTTTTACTTTAAAATTGTCTAATAATAGTAATAAAAATCAAAGAGAAAAAGGTATCTGGAAAATAATAAAAGATGATCAATAATTCTTTGACTTTCTGGTTATTATTCCTTTTAAATTGAGAATGGTATCCTCAAAAGAGGAGTCAATATCGGAACAGCATTCCTAAACACCAAAATTATATCACACTAAAATAGTTGTAAAAACTTAATTTTTATTGTTACATTATTTTTAATATAAAATTTGCATTTCTGTGATTACTCGCTTTATAGAGTTTAACATTTAATTTAAAAAAAGAAGTTGAGAGGTGATATTTAGAGTTTTAGTTGTTTTAGGAAAGAAGGCACGTGCAGTTGCTTGAATTCAGTGGAAATTGTTGGAGGACAGAGATTCACATGTGTTATTTAATTAGCAACAGGAATATAGCAGGAAATAAGAAAGTGAGAAGAGATTGTAAAGGAATGACATAACTTGGGCATGTTAAGTATTTAATGTTTACATTGATATTGTCTGTTCCAAGAAAGGGAATTTATAGAGAAATTTAATGATGTTGCAGAAGAATTGCACCAGGCAAAAGGAAATGCCAACTTTTGGTAAAATCATCACTGTTGGTAGAAGCATTAAACAATGACAAACACTGAAAGATCAGCTACTCTGCAGCTGGGAAAGGGAGCTGTTGTTGCCCATTTAATAAGCCTAACGTGAGATTTTAGAGCTCTGCTGGCGGAAATGCTTTTATGAAATCCGGCAACCGCAGCCAATGCAGAATAAACACAATGTAGATTTTGACCGTTAGAGCTTGCTCTGAAGAGAAGACAGGAGCTTGCTCTTCTAATACACCTTGGCCTCCACAGAGCTAGCCTGCTCACTTCTATCTTATTCATTAGGAATGTAGGCACAATAATCTGTTTTGTTAGTGCTTTATTTTTCTGAGCTAACTCTTCAGTCTTCTGTAAGGAGTTTCTTCAGTATTTGAAAAGTGCAGAATCTCTGGGTCATTGGCTGTTCTTTAATACTAGTTTAGATTCCAAAAGATTATATGCTATCCCTTGAAACTAAGATATATTTTCTTTCTTTTTCTTTTTGGTGTAATGTAAGACACTATAGGTAGCATTATAGACTATATTCCTTTTTTACTGGGTATTTATATACGTATATGAGGAAGAGTTTGGTTGCTCAAATGTTACTGTATTACAAACTCCTTGAGAGCAGAGGTCATGATATATCTTGAGGTTTTTTTGGTGGCTACCATACAGAGATATTTTAATCAATAATTATGATATCAGTGCTTAATGTGACAGGCTTATTCAGAGATCTCACTCAACAGAGAAATTCCCTGAGAATATTACCACATTTAATGTAAATGTTAACATTTAGAGACCATTGTTAGCAGGTATATTTGCTCGATTACTATAAAATTGTGATTTTCTTTATCTCTCACATGATCGCACATTTTTCACATTAATCTGAAACTCTAGTAAGAGACTTTGTTAATACAGATTGTGCTTTTATTTCTATTCTAATCATATCCTGAAAGTAGTTGTATGTAATGTATTCACTTATGAGGGTTTGTTGAACTTTCCTTTGAATATTGACTTTAATCTTCATGAGACCTCTGTTATATAGCCAAAATATTCCTGAATTCTAGAATCAAAATACCTCTCTTTTGTAATATTCTCAAAATGGCACTTTTGAAGATCTGTGCTTGTGACCCAGTCTTTATAGAATTTGGCTTTTCTTATTGATTATTTGGTGCTGTACTGTTAGAAATATTGTGCCTTTATGCCAAAGAGACCACAGATTATGGTAAAAGAATATTCAACAGATGCTTTTCTCTTAATTACACTACTTATATTTTTCTTCTGGAAGGACACAACGATGTCTTAGTAAAATGGGCATTTCTGAATGTATCGTATCATTTAAAAAGTGAGCTATGTTTGGGAATCATTTACTTTGACGGAAAAAATGTTTAGTATGTAACTCAACATTCTCCACTTTTGGTCTTCATACTCACACATATTATATTTATATATATGTTGTGGCTGGGCAATGAATGCAGGAAAAACTGAGATTTGACTTGGAAGAGAGAGTGCCTCATACACATCATCCATCTCCTGTCCCCCTTATGTTTATTTACATGAAGTTTTATTTTAAAACAAAGTCTCACTTCCTATTTGGATAATCTCATTTGATATTTTCTTTGGGTAGTAGAAACATTTTTTCCGCTTAAGCTTGAATATTGACTGACTAAAGTGAATCTGAATTTCTGACTTTTAAAACTATTCAAAAGATATAAAAGAAAAAGTTCCATTGTGATTCACAAAATAGAGAAAAAAGTGATGAATAAAAGTGTTCAATTCACATGTTGCTGCAAAATTTATTGAAACCTATTTATTTTAGAATTCTTTTTTTTTTTTTTTTTTTTTTTTTGTGACGGAGTCTCGCTCTGTCGCCCAGGCTGGAGTGCAGTGGCCGGATCTCAGCTCACTACAAGCTCCGCCTCCCGGGTTCACGCCATTCTCCTGCCTCAGCCTCCCGAGTAGCTGGGACTACAGGCGCCTGCCACCTCGCCCGGCTAGTTTTTTGTATTTTTTAGTAGAGACAGGGTTTCACCGTGTTAGCCAGGATGGTCTCGATCTCCTGACCTCGTGATCCACCCGTCTCGGCCTCCCAAAGTGCTGGGATTACAGGCTTGAGCCACCGCGCCCGGCCTATTTTAGAATTCTTTATAATATTTTTTCAATATTTCTAGGAAAAAAACATGTCATTCTCTAGGACAGGGTCATAGGGTGAGTGCACTTTCTCTGTAAAGGAAAAGATAGTAAATATTTTCAATTTTTCAAGCTGTATGGTCTCAACTCTGCTATTATAGGCTGAAATCAGCCATAGGCAATACTTCATGAATGGGCAGTACTTCATGAATAGGCATTTTTAACTTATAGATAAAGAAAGCTTTATCTACAAGAAAGGCTTGTGGCTGGACGCGGTGACTCACGCCTGTAAACCTAGCACTTTGGGAGGCTGAGGTGGGCAGATCCGTAGGTCAGGAGTTCTAGACAAGCCTGACCAACATGGTGAAACCCCATCTCTACTAAAAATACAAAAATTAGTTGGGCATGGTGGCGCACGCCCATAATCCCAGCTACTCAGGAGGCTGAGGCTGGAGAATCGTTTGAACCCGAGAGGTGGAGGTTGCAGTGAGCCGAGATTGTGCCACTGCATTCCAGCCTGGGCCACAGAGTGAGACTCCATCTCAAAAAAAAAAAAAAAAAAGGAAGGGGAAGCGGGGAAGGATGGCATTGGGAGTTATACTTGATGTAAATGACGAGTTGATGGGTGCTGACGAGTTGATGGGTGCAGCACACCAACATGGCACATGTATACATATGTAACAAACCTGCACATTGTGAACATGTACCCTAGAACTTAAAGTATAATAAAAAAAGAAAAAGAAAAAAAGAAAAAAAAAAGGCTTGCAGTTTGGGTTGGCAGACATGGTCCAGGGTTTTCCAACTTCTGTTCTAGATGGTAGGCCTCTAATGGACAACGTGGGGTAAACAGAAAGCAGAAAGGTAAATTGTGTAGGAAAGGAGTCCTGGGATTTATTTCCATCTCCTTATTAAGGGTAGAACCTTGGATACTTCTGCACATTTTTTTGCCAAGCAAAACATTATCTTCATTTTTAAGAATTCTATTGTATTCATAAAGATTATAATTTACAGAAAACCCTTTAGTCTTCTTTTATGGTCACAACAGAGGCATCCTCAAACAGAGGATTGTTTTTCAATGATATTTTCATCTTTGTTATACATTTATTAAAAGAGAAATGTGAAATAGTGTTAATGATCAATATACTTTTGGAACCCCTTCTGTAGAATGGGTACAGTATTGATAAAGATGGTAATCAACAGAGAGTAAGAAATCTAGACTTAAAACAGTATGGTTCTCCACACCCCCATGTTTCTGGTTAAGAATGAATAAGAACCAATTCTTCGAAAAATCCTAAAATCAGTCTATTCTAATTACAGGTCAAACACAGAACTTTAAAGACGCCTTTTCAGGAAGAGATTCAAGTATTACGCGGTTGCCACTGGCTTTTTATTATGGAATGTACGCATATGCTGGCTGGTAAGTCGATAGCTCCAGATCTGGTGGTTTATGTAGTTCATTAATCCCATTATGCACTCATATTAAGTGCCAACCAAGGTGCCAGGCAAATGTGAATAGGCATAATCCACATAATAGTAATAAGGTATTGTCCCCTCCACCAGGCCAATTACTTTGCACATGACAACTACAAACATAACAGGTTTCCAGTCAAGGCTGCTAGATTTAGCCTGATGTCATAAAAAACAAACAAATGCTGGGTCTTAAGATCCAATAAAAATTACTTACAAGTATGTACCAGTAAGGACATAATAGTGCCGTAAGGTACTAGAGAATAATACTTCGCTTGTCAAAAGGCCTTTCAGCTAAAGCTCCAAGGGTATTTCCAAATAGTGATTAATTGATTTTTTTTTTCCAGCTTCTCATGAGAGAAGTAACTCAGATGTAGAAATAAGTATGACATTCCCAGAAGGTAATGGTCATCTAAAGGCAGAGAAAGAGAAACCAAGATAATGCAGTCAACTCTGCTAGACAGTCTACATTTAAAAGGACCTTACATGTCCCTTAAAATTTCCCCAACATCTGAAAATTTAAAAAATAAAGATGATTAAAATCATGATGCCACAGATATATTTCCTTTGATGTATGTCCACCTGTGATACCTACTTTTCTAGTTAAGGCATTAAAACTTTGTACTTGTACCTTGTTTGTTCAGATACTTGAAAACCAGTAATCATGGATAAGAGTGGGACTTTTTCTTCAGTAAATTTTATTGACCTTGTAAGATTTAGTTTAGATGATGGTTGCAAGAAAACCTACATGGTATTATTTAATTATCAAAATCATTATAGTAAGATTAAATTTCATTGTTTTGGGGTAAATCATGGCAATATTTATTTTTAAATTGTCTATAAATCTCATTGTTATACAGCTTTAGCTGTGAGAATGATGTAATATTAGGAAACTACACTAGCTCAAAAATTATATGAATGCATTTCCAACACAAATATAATTTCTTTTGTTTCTTTAGTTTTTAAGATCTTACCTTCTAGCCAATGCACGGAACATAGATATATTTCAACATGAATGGAGTGTTTACCCTATTAATCTCATTGAATTATGAAAATATAGTATTAGAGGATAATTAGGGAGTATGGGAACTTAAAAT
This sequence comes from Papio anubis, assembly GCF_008728515.1. Lineage (NCBI taxonomy): Eukaryota > Metazoa > Chordata > Mammalia > Primates > Cercopithecidae > Papio > Papio anubis. The sequence goes on from NC_044978.1 coordinate 50,956,627, forward strand.
CTTAACATGGCCTGTGAGGCAAAATACTTTTGAAGATTGTTAGAAGATTATAGCTCTAAGGAGATCAGTGTAAAATATTTGTATATTCCCAGAATATTTTTATACCCATTATATGTAAGCATTAGTTTAGAATCACTCAATATTTTTGAAGTCTTTTTGCTTTTGTCCCAAGCACAATGTGGTGCTAGACATCAAAAGAACTGAGCGTGATCACAGGGTTAAAGCAGAATCAACTGTTCTATGGCTATTCAGCCTGGATCAGAGCTCTGTGCCCTGGGGCTGAAGCCAAGCTATTGGGAGGGTCACTGGGAGACACCAGAGCAAAGCAGGGAGGTAGAGAAAGCTTTCAGCTACAGCCAAGTGTTGGGAGCTGGGCAAGATGCAATCACGAGTGTGGAATGTGAAGATAGTCACAAGGGAGATTTGATTAATTCTGTTGAATGAAATTTCTTTTGCCTGCGAGTACCATAGATCTGTTCCCATGCAATCTTAAAATATTCTTTTGCCCTCCTTACTTTTCTAATAGCCAGAACTAAAAATTCAGGTCACTTGCTTTATGTAGAGCAAAATTTCTCCGCTTATGTAGGCTTTTGAGGGCCGATGAATTTCTCCATGGATGAAGACCCTTTTCATTTTGAATTATCATATTAATATTTAACTTTATTGATGCTGACCCCAAAATGTTACTCTGATTACAAGGTAAAAGGGGTTTACATGAACCTTTTTTAATACTTTTACCCATATAATCCTCGTGTCTACTCCCTATATGAAAGACCAAGAAACCATTGATTTCTTTATTTCCTTGAGGGTTCAATCACAGTATTGGAAAATAAGTCCAGGATTTAAAATGGAATGTTATCTGATACAAGTGGCTTATGTAGGGGACAGATAAGTAACTGTGTTTCTATAACAGGTTGTTGTGCTACCTGAATGCTGCTTTGTGAAGACGCAGAAGTAATCTGGCTGTTAATCTATGGTCATCAGTCTTAGAAAAAGGAAGCTGTGTTTAGAAAAAATATAGTCTGTTGGTGTGGAGTTCTAGAGGAAAAGTTATTATCTGGATGTAAATGAAACAAAATGGAGCCTAAAATAATTCCAAAGAGAGGGGCATTTATTCACTTGCCAGATGTGATCCCTGCCTTTCTGACCTTTCTCCATATAATTACAAGACTGGGTTGTAGAATTATCAGTGGGGAACTATAAATGATTCTCCACTCCCTATGCTGCTGCTGTGACAATATTTGACGCCCCCCTAAAAAAGGTGAGGGCATTGAAAATGAATAAGTCAGAAGCAAAACAGCTATTGTCATCAGAGCTTACCGCCCAGCCTGTTAGCCTGTAAGTAAAAGCAGCAAAAGCATTGTTGTCCTGGAGAGCTTGCTCTGCTAGCACGCAAAAAGATACCACCAAGCCCAGGGTGGGGATATGAATAGAGGAGGCTTTTGTCTCTGAGGAATGCAGAAGCTTTCTAGGATGATAAAGCTACTTCACAGAAACTTGAGTAGGGGAAAAGAAATCATTAACTCAGGTCACACAGTTGGGTCAGAACAATGTTAATAACATTGCCAAGGTCTGCATTCAGAGAAATACATCTGCCAGTCCCCCATGTGGCCCTGGGGAACTCAGTCCCATATCCTGATCCAAAGCTAAACATTGCTTGGTAGGGTTTTCTTTTTTTTCAATTGTGTGATAGAAAATCGTTTTCAGTGTCTTTTTCTCTTCCTTTTAAATCCTATCCTCAATGGATTTAGTCTTTCTAAAGCACTTACTAGGATTATTTTGTACTATTGTGTCAAATCTAATCTAAAGAAGCAGCTTCTTTTAAAAATAATTCACATAGTTGGGTATTGGAATGCTTTGCTAGCATTGCAGTATCTTTTATGCACCATCATGGAAAAGATGGAACAGATCTTATGAGCATTCTCTAGAGGCCTTGAAGTGTTGTAAACCAAAGAGAATATCATGGACTCATTCCTGGAGACTAGAACGTAAAGGTGGATTTCCCACAGGATGTGTGCATGTTTGGACTAAAACAAGAAGCTTTCTCTTTCCTGCCCACCACCCTGCTCCAAGTCCTTTCCTTTTCTCCACTCCCTGGAGGTATGGCAGACATTTGAAATTTTGTTCTATTTTTCATAAATATTTTCTTTCTTGCTTTAACATTGTTGGAAAAGACTACTTTCTAAAACAACTATTAGGAAGGAACTGGCTATTTTTGACATGAGAAGCCTAGAAATATTTCTTGGTGTTGTGATTTTTCATTGGTGGTGGTGTTTGGTTTTTGTTGTGCTTATGTTTTTTTTTCTTTTCTCTTCCGCTACTTCCCATTGCCTCAGGCTTATAGCAAACACATCAAACCCCTCTTAGAGTGCATATTCCAGATCTAAGTGCTGATTGTCACTTGCTTTCATGGTGTAACTATAATCTCTATTTATAGAAACTTATTTTCTAGTCATTAAAAAAATCTTTGGCTGCTGACTTTTTAGATCACCGTTATTGTTACAGTTCTGTCAGCTCCTCAATTGTTTCTACTTAAAACAGTCCTTAAAATTGTAGACACTTTAACCTTGAACATCAACTGACTACTTGTGAATTTAGATGGTTTTATAAAGATGGAGCAAGACAGGTGTCATGCGCCTCTGTGTGAAGAGACCACCAAACAGGCTTTGTGTGAGCAATAAAGCTTTCAATCACCTGGGTACAGGCGGGCTGAGTCCGAAAAGAGAGTCAGCGAAGGGAGATGGGGTGGGGCCGTTTTATAGGATTTGGGTAGGTAAAGGAAAATTACAGTCAAAGGGGGATTGTTCTCTGGAGGGCAGGAGCGGGGGTCACAAGGTGCTCAGTGTGGGAGCTTTTTGAGCCAGGATGAGCCAGGAAAAGGACTTTCACAAGGTAATGTCATCACTTAAGGCAAGGACCGGCCATTTTCACTTCTTTTGTGGTGGAATGTCATCAGTTAAGGCAGGGCAGGGCATTTTCACTTCTTTTGTGATTCTTCAGTTACTTCAAGCCATCTGGGCGTATATGTGCAAGACACAGGGGATACGATGGCTTGGCTTGGGCTCAGAGGCCTGACTACAGGTTTCTTCATCTTTGTTTTAGCTGGAGAGATACTTAAAGTATGTTAAGAGCTGATGGACTAATATTCCAGCCACTTGATTTTAGATTTTAGAGAATTTGTACCTATGAATCTGTGCTCCTGCATACCTATGTAAAAGGTTACTTTTAATAGTAATAAGATAACAGAAGATTATATTGAATATGTGATTTTTTTATTTTGCAAAAATTTTCTAAGCATATACAGCGAAAAGGTAGAAAAGTCTTTGCCTTCATATGTTTGGCTCTTTCTATAGTAATCCCTCTGTCACACTCGTACTGCAGAATACTAAACAGGTGCTCATTTTCCTGTGCCTAACCCCTCTGCCACACTTTTGTGCTCGTGTGCTATTCTCAGTCTGGAATGGCCTCACACCACCTAACCAGGGTAAGATAAAGCAATTCTTAAAGGTTCAAGTTGGGTGATGCCTCCTCTAGAAAACCTCCTTTGACCTACCAGGTTGGGCTAGACCTGCCCTCTGGCTCCCACATGCTTGCTCCAGTATTGGATCTGCACTGTATCACACTATTCTGTGGGAGATTCTATGAACTATGAGCTCCTTGAGACTATGGCCTTACCACTTGCCTATTTCTGACACGTGATAAAAACTCCATAAATATGGCTAAATAGAGAAATGTTTTATGGGAGTATTTAGTTGTTAGATATTTTCATCTTACTATAAGTATTGTTATAGTTTTCATAATTCTGGGTTCAATGTTAAATATTTAAAATTTGAGACTTTGGAAAATGGTAAAATATATTAATAGTTTATAATTTATTTATCTATTTTTAGGTTTTACCTCAACTTTGTTACTGAAGAAGTGGAAAACCCTGAAAAGTAAGTAGCCAGATGTACCCTGAAATTTTTATGAAGAATAAAATTTAAGATTACATAGTTTGAAAAGCAGACTTGAAGAAGGAATTCAGTGTGGGCTAGTGAATCTTATCATCATCATCATCACTATAATTCTTAGATAAGATTTATTTGACTTTATCATAAATTATATACATAATTATACATTATAATTATATACAAATAGCTTAATTATATAGTCTACTTTCAATACTAAGTTGTCTTTTAACCTGAACATAGGAAAGAATAAAGTTATATTTTAAGTAGCCTATCCCATATAAACACATACATGTAACTTAATATGGACTCTCAATTACCCACAGGATAGCTTGAACTCAAAAAGTTAATTATTTCTAACAATTCATGTAATCTTTTTTCATAACTATAGAATTAAAGTGAGTTATGTAATTACTGGATGATTACTTACAAAAACCTAGAAATACCTGCAGAATGTTATAGGAACTTACAAATTTGGGGAGCTGGATAAGTTTTACTCTTTCTTTCCAGGTAACAACTTGATAAGTGGATGATTTGATGGTGATTTATGTAATATTTTCAAAATGAACTAACTTAGAGAAAAATGAATTATTCTTATAATATGTTCATAAACATTGGATGTTCTACAGGGAAAAATAATTCATGGGCAAAAGAGGGAAAATTTAGGAACTATAGTATAGGATAAAATGTAGACTAAATTATAAAGTTATTTAATTAATTTTACTTTATTGAACATCTGCCATGTTCCAGTCACTGTGCTGGGAACAGCTTTCATGATGCATAAGACTTGTCTTGAAGTATTTTGTTGACTAGTCAATGAGTCAAATGTGCAAACAAATAAATGTAACAGTGTGATTGGTACCAAAATAGATTATTTATCTAATTTGGAATAAAGGAAAGAAGGAAATACTTAAGTGTATCTAGAGAGATGTTGTTTATAATAGTGTCTCAAATGATGAGTAGGTGTTCCTTATATAAATATAAGTGAGAGAGAAGAGGGGTATGGGGCGGGCAGTGGGGAGAGAGAGAAAGAGAGAGACAGAGAGGAGAAACACACACAAACACAAACACACACTGATTTCTAGGAAAAAGAACAAGTCCAAAGGTGCATCAGTATGAAATAGCCTGGACATCAAAGAATATGCCTAAGGATTGACAATTCACACTAAGATAGACTAAGAAATTCTGGAACCTGGAGTCTTGGGAAATGGTAAACTGATTAGATCTGGCCAAGTACCAGGAATGTCAGAGTTTAGAACACACAAGCCAGCAATTGGTATCTGATTCAACTGCTATGCAAATCAATATGTAATTTAAACATGTGAAAGTCTATTTTATTAAGAAATATGACCAATTTATGCCAGTATTGTCATATTTATAACTGGAATTGTAGGTCGAGAACACATATTTCCCAAGAGCTAGTTCTTTCTAAGCATTACTTGGAAATGGCAAACTACCTTATGACTGTAAACCCATTGATTACAGAGATAAATAGGTTGGCCTGTCTTTTTAGTTTTTGAGAATAGCTTGTATATAAGCAGCAGCATAGAGAAAAGACAGTTCTTACTGGATATAATATAAAATATTTATTGAATTTCTTTTATGGGAATAAATTATTATGGTTTGTAACAATGTCTGTTAAGTCTAAAGAGATTTTAAAGACATCAATTACTAGAATTTAACATAAGAATATTTTTTATAAGCAAATGGCAAATTGTAGGGTTGCAGACAAGACCTATAACATAATATTTATTGTATGATACCTCAGTGGTGTAGATATAATTCATATTATCTTTAATATTATTTAACAGTTTAAGCATGATTTTTGTTTGACACATGTACAGTAATACTATTGTGAATATTAAGCATATCTTTAAGCTACTTACGCCATTATTACCTCAACCCAAATTTCTGGTGTATTCCAGTAGACTAGTGTTCCAATTAAGGATTGTCTCCTTCTCTTCTTTAAATGAAGGGCTTTAGTTGCACACCACTGATAAGGTTCATGATTTAGTGCACACAGATACTAAGGAACAGTGATGGTGATGTATTGATTCAGTGTTTTTTTTTTTTTTTTTTTTTTTCTGTTGCAAAGAAATTCTCTTATCTCAAAAATGGAAATAATAATAGCACATACTTCACTGGGTTGTATTGATGATTAATATGCATAAAGTGCTTAGATTAGTAACTGTCATTTTTAAATTTCTATATAATTGTTTGGTTGTCATTACTACCGTTATTGTTATATACTTTATTAGAACAAGGTAACTTATTATAGTGTTTTCTAGAATAGTGTTTTCTAGAATTCAATATTCCAAGCAATTATTTTTCTTCAGAGCTTTTGAAAGAAATGTGAAAAATTACACCATTTTGAAGCTTGCTCTAAACTTTTAGTGCCAAACCTCATATGCATTTTTTATCTCTATTATGCATTCTTGATCCATAAAATATCTTTATGGGATATCTATGCTATCTTGATGCATGCATACGATGTGTAATGATCACATCAGGATAATTGGAATACTCATCACCTCAAACATGTATCTTGTTTTGTATTGAGAATATTCCAAATTTTCTCTTTTAGCTAATTTAAAATATACTATGTTTTTGATAACTATGGTCACTTTACTGTGCCACTGAACATTAGAACGTATTTTATCTAACTGTATTTTTGTTTTCGATAACCAACTTCATTACTTTCTCCTTATACTTTCTAACATAGGTAACCATCATTTTACTCTCTACCTTCATAGGGTCAATTTTCTTTAGTTCACATATGAGTGAAAACATACAATATTTGTCTTTCTGTGCATGGCTTACTTTGTTTAATATAATGTCCTCCAGGTTAATAAATGTGGCTTCAAATAACTGATGATTTCATTCTTTTATTGGATGAATAGTATTCTAGCGTGTATATATATGTGTGTATATATGGTATATATAATATATATAAATGTGTATGTACATACCATATATTACATATAAATGTGGTATATATATACCATATATACCATATATACACCATATATATAAATGTGGTATATATACAATATATAGTATATGTATAGCATACATAGTATTATATATGGTATATATAGTATATATAGTATATGTATGGTATATATAGTATTATATATGGTATATATAGTATATATAGTATATGTATAGTATATATAGTATTATATATGGCATATATAGAGTGTATATACCACATTATTTAATATATATACTATTATATATGTATATATACCACATTTATATATGGTATATATACTATTATATTATTATGTATACTATTATATATACCATATATAAATGTGGTATATATACATATATACTATATATACACACATATATAAATGTGGTATTTATATATAGTATATATATTTATGTATTTATATTATGTATTTATATTGCAGCACTATTTTGAATAGTGCTGCAATAAACATGAGAGTGCAGATATCTCTTCAGTATACTGATTTCCCTTCTTCTGGATATATACCCAGCAGTGGGATTGCTGGATCATATGGAAGTTCTATTTTTAGTGGTTTGAGAGCCTCCATATTGTTCTCCATATTGTCTGTACTAATTTACATTCCCACCAACAGTGAATTTTAGATTCAGGGAGTACATGTGAAGCCCCTGAATTTAAAATAAAAGTCTTTTTTTATTTGTTACATGGATATATTGCATGATGCTGAGGTTTGGGGTATGAATTATCCTGTTACTATTGGGTAGGGGGCATAGTACCCAATAGGTAGTTTTTCAGCTTTTGCCCCCGTCTTGCCCTCCCTACTCTAGTAGTCCCCAGTATTTATTGTTCCTGTCTATGTGTTCATGAGTGCCCAATTTTTAGCTCCCAATTATAAGTGAGAACATGCAGTATTTGGTTTTCTGTTTCTCTGTTAATTTGCATGGGATAATGGCCACCAGCTGCATCCATGTTGCTGTAAAGGACATGATATCATTCTTTTTTATGGCTGCATAGTACATGTATATGTACCACATTTTCTTTATCCAACCCACTTTTGATGGGCACTTAAGTTGATTCCATGTCTTTGCTATTGTAAATAGTACTGCAATAAACGTATGAGCGCATGCGTCTTTTCCATAGAATTACTTATTTTCCTTTGGATATATACCCAGTAATGGAATCGCTGGGTCAAATAGTAGTTCTGTTATAAGTTCTTTGGAAAATCACCCAACTTCTTTCCACAGAGGCTGAACTAATTTACATTCCCACCAACAGTGTATAAGCATTCCGTTTTCTCCACAGCCTTGCCAGCATCTGTTATTTTTTGACTTTCTAATAATAGCCCTTCTGACTGATGTGAGATGCTATCTCATTGTGGTTTTGATTTGCATTTTTCTGATGATTAGTGATGTTGAACATTTTTTCATATGTTTGTTGGCCACTTGTATGTCTTCCTTTGAGAAGTGTCTCTTCATGTCCTTCATCCACTTTTTAATAGGATTACTTGGTTTTTGCTTGTTGGATTGTTTAAGTTCTTTATAGATTTTAGATATTAAACTTTTGTCAGATGCATAGTTTGTGAGTAATTTATTTAATTCTGTAGGTTGTCTGTTTACTCTGTTGATAGTTTCTTTTCCTGTGCAGAAGCTTTTTAGTTTAATTAGGTCCCATTTGTCAATTTTTGTTTTTGTTGCAATTGCTTCTGAGAACTTAGTCATAAATTCTTTCCCAAGGCCAATGTCCACAGTCGTACTTCCTAGGTTTTCTTCTTGGGTTTTTAGAGTTTGAGGTCTTACATTGAAATATTTAATTCATCTCGAGTTAAGTTTTGTATATGATAAAAGATAGGGGTCCAGTTTCATCCTTCTGCATAAGGCTGGCTGGTTATCCAAGCATACCATTTATTGAATAGGGAGTCCTTTCACTGTTGCTTATTGTTGTTGACTTTGTTGAAGATCAGATGGTTGTAGGTGTGTGACTTTATTTCTGGGTTCTTTAACCTGTTCCATTAGTCTATCTGTCCTTTTTTGTACCTGTATCATTCTGTTTGGGTTACTGTAACCCTATAGTATGGTCTGAAGTCAAGTCATGTGATGCCTCTGACTTTGTTCTTTTTGTTTGGGGTTGCTTTGCCTATTTAGGCTCTTTTTTGGTTTCATATGACTTTTAGAATAGTTTTATCTAACTATGTGAACAATGATGTTGGTAGTTTGATAGGAATAGCATTGAACTTGTGTATTGCTTTGGGCAGTACTGCCATTTTAATGAGATTGAGTCTTTTAATCCACAAGCATGAAATATTTTTTCATTTGTTTGTATCATCTACATTTTCTTTCAACAATGTTTTGTAGTTCTCCTTGCAGAGATCTTTCACCTCCTTGGTTAGATGTAGTTCTAGGTATTTTTTGTTGTTGCTTGTGTGGCTGTTGTAAATGGGATTGCATTCTTGATTTGGCCCTCAGCTTGAATATTATCAGCGTATAGATATGCTATTGATTTTCATACATTGATTTTTGTATCTTGAAACTTTACTGAAGTTGTTTTAAACACAGAGAATGCTTCCAGAAATATTTATAGGTGAATATCAAGTGCAGATGGTAAAATTATGTGGACCTAGCCCAGATGTGTAATTTGCATTATTTTTTAGGTAGATACAGCTCCAAAATACCTTTAGTTACAAGGGAGAATAATTATGATTCCATCTCCTTTGTGATGTGCCAAGATAATTGTGTTTCCTAATCAGTCATGGATGCATGTGTCCAGGTGTGCTGCAACATGCAACTTCCTGGCAGCTGGTGAAATGAATCATCCGCTGAAGATACAACACCTTTTACGGTCTTCCTCCACCTAGACAATAAAATCTTCCTAAATCTGTGACCTAATAGAAAGATGATAATTAATTTAGATTAGTGAAAATACCAATGTGTATTAAAATATATCGAATGCAGAGTAAGTTTCCATGATCTCAATTGACTACACTTTAGGTGTAATTTCCTTTTGAGAAATCTTTCAAATTATCTACCATTACTCTATGAAATAGCTTCTGAGCTGCTATCATAAGTAGGTGGTATAGGACAGTTCCTTAAGTGTTGTATCTAATGAGAGACAAAGGTGGGCGAAATTCCTGTTTGTGTGATTACATTTATAATGTTAAGAAATTTTCCCATGATCTTTCTTACAATGTTTTCTTCTCCAAGAATAGCTTTGAATTTATGGAAGTAGCAATCTTTCAAACACAACAATTGCTATTGAACTTTTATAATAACATAAGAATATTGCCTTTACCAATTATCTATAACATGACGGCTGATTCCACAAATTAATATATTAGAGTAAGGATTGTATTTTGAGGGACATAAATGTCCAAAGTTTGGACTATGAAGATGATAGAATCCCCAGGAATAACTGAATTTTAAAAGGCTTCTCTCCTGCCCAAAATGGCATATATAGTAATAATAATTGCTACTGTGTACATTTGTTTTAAAAAACCACAGTGCTTGTGCAACTGTAATGAATTTTGCCTTATGACGTGACTTTTGTGGTGACTATGCAATCTGTCATTGTTCAAAAAGTTACACAGTGCAAAGAACATATCATTGAGATGTATAATGTTGGTAATCCTGCTCTTAGATTGATAAATCATGTCTTGTGTTGATGAAAGCCAAGAAATGAATTGCTTTTCTTTGACCTTGGGGGTCTGAGATTAGCCAGTTTGTCTATTAGCCTTGTTCCAGTGTTCTTCTCACTTCATTTATCCCTTCTGTTTTGAAGAGATGGAAATAGTAGACTTAGAGGAAGTCAGTAAACCTTGATATCATCAGTCATTTTTGAAAAACAGGCTATCAACACACTCTGAATTATCAACTTTAATAGAAGCTTTAAATAATCAGAGTGTCATGTTTAATTAATACTTTGCCTACTTCCAATTTATATTAATTGATGCCTCAAAGTCAGCACACCTTGTACCAATGATAACTTCGAAGAAGTGAAACTTGGTTTGGGAAAAATGCCCAAAGACCTTTAATGCAGTGTGATCAACCAGAATGGTCTACAAATGGTCCACAATCATGTTATTTGCATTCAGTTCGGATGTTGCAGTCTTAAATTCTTAGTGTGTCTATATTAATTCCTTATTGACTGTGTAATTCTTTACGATACTGTTTTATAAGGCCTATTGCTTGTCGGACAGTTTTATAACTGTTACCTGAGTAAAAAACATAAGAAAACAAAATAGACAAAATATCTTGCCCAAATGTGTTGTAGCAGAGTTACATGACTAAAGACTAAAGGTTAATTGAAGTCTTGTATCTTGCATTTTGACAACTTAAGAATGCAACTTGCTTTCTTTCTCTTTTTGTTTTTTGAGACGGAGTCTCACTTACTCTGCTGCCCAGGCTGGAGTGCAGTGGTGTGATCTTGGCTCACTGCAACCTCCACCTCTCAGGTTCAAGCGATTCTCATGCTTCAGCCTCCCAAGTAGCAGGAAATACAGGCATGCGCCACTATGCCCAGCTAATTTTTGTATTTTTAGTAGAAATGGGGTTTCACCATGTTGGCCAGGCTGTTCTTGAAATTCTGACCACAAGTGATCCACCTGCCTCAGCCTTCCAAAGTGCTGAGATTACAGGCATGAGCCACCACACCCAGCCAAGAATGCATCTTTACATGCATTATAGTTTTCTAACTTAATAGTTGCTAGAAAATAACGTATAATATCTTAACTATATATGTGCAGATTACAGCAATATTGTACTTTGTAATCTTTTTATTACAAGGCAATGTTATCTACATTTTTAGACAACATTGAATATTATTTTAAAGAATATTTCCAAAGTTTCTGTTACAAATACTCAAATTGTATGTTTTTAAGATATGTATTAATTTATTTACAAGTTTATAAAGATCTTCCCTGGGGCAAAATGAGGCATCTCTGTACTAATGACAATATGACATCATTAGAATTATCTTAAAATATGACACTGCTTTTCTTCAATTGTTGAAATAATTGATACTTAAATTAGAATCCTTCTGGGGTTTTTTTTGCTTTTCTTTAGAAAATATACATAAAGCTTGGTGAATCCATTTTTAAATATGTTTCACAGTAGAAATAGAATTGTGCTAGTTGAGCCACTGAGGCAGACAAAAGATCGGTATTTGGCCAGATGTCACAGAGAAGAGATGATTCTATGTTCAAAGAACAAGGTCACCAAATTGCTCTTCCTTGCTTTTGTTCACTCGAAAAATTTCTCACATTAATAGAACATGTGGTTGATGTACCTTGGGATCAAAATTCTTGCATTTCTCAGCATCACATATGCATAAAAAATACATTTTGCTCAAAGACAGTTTGTTCATATAAGGCTGAAGTGTCAAATAAGTGGTGCAGAAATTATAGGATTATATTATCATATTTTATCATGGGGTAATCAAAGAAGACAGATATTAATCCTTCAAGTGCTTTGTGGAAGCCATTTAGCTTTTCTTTCTTTCTTTTTCTTTAATTGTAAGGATTCTTTTTTTAATTCCACTATGAGGCAAAATTTGAAGGGCAATGCTTTACTTTCTTTCATAGTAGTTGTTTCAAAGTTCTAATTTTAATCTCATTGAGTTTTATATTTTGAGGCTAGAATAATAAACTCTTGTCTTAGGAGCAACAACGGTGGCTGGTTTAATTTTATGCTATGTTTCTGTTCTCTTTAACGAGCTGAGAAAGAGGGCGGGGGGAGAGAGAGAGCGTAAGAGAGAGAGAGAGAGAGAGAATACAAGTGGCATGATGAGTAGAGTGATAGAATCACAGAATTTCAAAATTTGAGGGTACCTTGAAGTCCATCTAATCCTTTTTAACCAGATGCAGAGATCTTCTCTATAATACCTTTACACAACAATAATTCATGTATGATAAATTGAGAAACTATTAATATAACTTCCTTGAACTGGGCTATCAGCCTTTTTTATTTCCTTATGCTGGGTAGCAACCTGCTAATTGCTATGACTATTTCAAGCCTAGATAAATTTTTGGTTAGCTGGCATAAACGATGGGTCAAATAGTTTGACTGCAATAGATACAACCAAAATGAGAGTTAAATAAAATATGCCAGAGATTCCAGAGTTAGAATCTTGTTATCTGAAAAGAAATACCTTCCATAATCAGAAGCAGTAAGTCAGCTATTAGATTGTCTCCAGCTTTTGAGTCCACACATATATCGACCCCCTCATCCATATTCTTATTTATGCATGTAAGCTACCCTTGTTCTTTTCTTTATGTCTGGATTTGAAAGTTAGGTGTTTGTGCCCAAAATGAGGTTCACAAGTAAAGCTTACATTCTGTGTCATACTTGGTGAAAAACTTCTTGGACAACTAAAATCTAGTCCAAGGTCTGCTGCTGTCTGGGCATTCATGCAGATGCAATGTTGTTTAAGATTCTCACTGGAATAGGATAATGTTACATGTAGTTCACTAAGGGTAGAGACAAAATACGTTCAGGTTATTATATTTACACACACCATGCACTGAAATTATTTTGGTAACTTTATTCTAGTCACATTCCAACACTGACTTAGATTATTGATCTGCTCAGGAAAATGAGCAACTTTTGAATTTGGATAGGCACAAGCTAAAACTGTATTACTAATGTAAACATCTAAAATGAACCAAATGAAGTTGAGACTTTCCGGTGAAAAAAATATTTTATTCTATGAACTATAAAAACATCTACTTGCTGAGTCTTTGAAAATAGCACTGGTTCAGGAAATCAAAATTCTAATCCTGTCTCTTTTTAACTAGCTGTTTGACCTTGGACAGACCTCTAAATTGCTTCTGAATCTTTGTTTACCAGTTTTAAATGGAAGATGATAATCCCTATATTATAGTTCTCATGGGGTTGTGAGGATAAAATATGTGAAATTCAAAAATGTTAATGAGCTCTACAAGTAATACACAAACACCATCTGCAACCAAAACCTATATTCTTCAAAGATTAGAATATTTTATAATCTTTGAAAAAATTAGAGGATTAACATAATTGTTTTATGAACGGGGAGTGCCTTTTCACATACATGACCTATTAATCAGCTTGAAAAGTTGTTCTGCATCATCAGCAAAGTGCCCAATTACTAGTAGTTAAAAGGTTCAGAAGATGATGAGAATCGCTATTTATTTTATAGTCTACTAACCTCCCTCAGGTGACAATATGCTCACACATCGTAATCAGAATGACTTCCTGGCAGATTTTTTTTTTTCCTTCTTAACCAAATATTTGTATGCTCACACTCCTATTGCCATTGTCACTGTTGGCTGGTTGTGCTGATATAATGGATGGACTGTTTGTGTTTCTACTGAAGTCACCTGTTTTTAGGTTTACTATCTTACCAAGAAACTCCTTTATGAAATCTGACAAATAAGATCTTGATCTGAGTGGCTGACATCATGTATTTTAATATTTATTTTTACTTTTTCTAGAAAAGGAGCTATTCTGTTGATACAAAACAGAAGAATATAAATACAAGGTCACTCCCAGATAATTTTTATGAATTTTTGTTTAATTTAAAAATACAAGCCCATCATTAAAAATACAAACAGTGTCTGCTTTCTAACAAGTAGATTGATTGCAGCGTAAAAGTAGCACCTCAGATTACTTTTAATAATATACTGTATATTATCTTCATTCTGCGGTGGAGAAAGCTGAAGTTCAGAGTAGTGAAGTGACTTCTCATGTCCATGTAGTTAGCCAATGAGAAGACTAGAATTGCAATCCACGTTTGCCTGGTTCTAGATCTCATACTCTTTCTAACATGACAGTTGGTCTTTTGGAAATAAAAAAAAAGCTGATCCATGAGGGTACAAGGTGGCTAAATGGCTAAGGAAGTAATTTTGCTATGGAAGAGAAAGTTGGAGGAAGAATAGAACCTAAAAGAGTAGAACAGAGAAGTGAAGATGTCTCAGGCAGCGGGTGAGCATAGATACAGCCATAGAAGAATTCTTAGTTTTAGGGAATAGTATGTAGACTGTTTTGACTAAAGGAAAGGATTGTGAAGAGCAGTCAAAATCAAGATAGTGGTAGGATGTGGATAAGGGGATACAGCAACTCTTAGTCTCTACTATCAGAATTTTGGATCTTATTCAGTAGCCAATGGTGGGATGGAGGGTGGGAAAACTGTTGCAAGTTTTGAATGTATGGGAGGCAGTGCTTGGAGACAATTAACTTTATGACAATTTTAATGGATTTTCATCTTGTGACACATATGCAGTTTTTAAAAAGTTATAGTCTATGAAGATATGTTTTAGTTTTATTTTGCATGTTTATTTTTAATAAAAGCAAGTAACTCTGTTAATTGTCTCATACACCTGCATCATTGCTAAAGTCAAACAATATGATAAATCATATGGCAGAAATTATGGCAAACAGCATCATAATCTCCACACTGTCCAAGCCCAAAGATATGGATTAGACTGCTTAGAGAAGAAGGATGCATCAGCATAGTGTTTACATACTATGCAAAAATATAGAGCTATCTTACTATCATTTATTTTCTCTGACAATGGAAGAACAAATGGGATTTAATTAAATGAGAACATAGTTCATTTTAAAATTAAATTTATATTTCAAAAGCATTGAAATGAGAATTTGGTTAAGCACTGGAATTCTCAAAATAGAGATAAATAGGATTATTGTTTAGCCACAATTTAGAGGATATTCAGGTTGAAAAAATGACAGACTATTGCCTAAATGTGCTTCTAGTTCTCAAATATTATAGTTATCTTTTTAGATTGCTGAATATATGGGAACCAATGTAGGGAAGCACACCTTACTCTACAGGCCTATTTTCTTGGGATGGGGAGGGAAGAAGGTGTCACGTACTTGTAAGGTAAAGGAAATCTTTAGTTAGATTTTCCTTATTCTTGTAAGTATGGTAAGGTCAAATAGAAATCTTAGGTCAGAGTTTCTAAATATTTTAAATAAGATGTATTAAAGATTTGATTTTACTCATTTCGTATTCTAAGTGAAGGGCAGGTATAATGAAGAGAGTAAAATAGCAATGCCAGTGCACGATATGAGTCAGCCAGGGGACAACTGGCACTTCCAGGCACAGTGAGCATCACACTGGTCTTATGAAGGTAGCTCTGGACTTGGAGTCAGGTGGCCACAGTTTTAGCTCTTGTTTTGTAAATATTTGATTTTATGTCCTTAGCTACATCTTTTGTCCTCTCTGAGCCTCTGGGTTATCAGCTGCAAAAAAGAAATGGTAGAGTAGCAAATTCTGAGTCTCCCTTCAACTCTAGCATGTTCTATGATTCTTGTCAATGACACACGAGTACCTAGTTTGACAAGGAGAGTACATCACTATGGGAGCATGGCCGAAGGGTGGAAATGTAAACAGAATATCTGTCTTAGGGACACTTAAGAAAAAGTGTCAAGAACATGAATCAAGAGAAAGGGATGCTATGGCCATTTTCCAAATCCCATGATGGTTAGGAGATTAGGCAGGACCAAAGTTTCCTCAGCTGTCTCAGAAAATGTTAAGAAATTTGAATGGGTAAATGGAGGAAATGGGTCCAAATTGGCATCCCTTCAAAGTGGAAATTTAGTTATTAGATCTGAAGATCTAGGATCATATCCAACCTATAGAATTGAATTCTACTTAAGGGATCACCTTAAGTAGAGTGTCTTGTAGACATATGGAGTGTACCAGGAAAAATACAGATTTTAAAAATGCTTGTTAAGAGTGCCATTAATGTGGCATAATGACGAATCCCTAATCCTATTTACTACTTTTACTATATATGCCCACAGAAGATATAAAATGATCTGTAGCCTCTGTGGTCCAGAAGGTTATATTAGTCTTTTATTATGTGATTCATTATTTTTCTCAATAGCATAGACACATGGGATTGCCCATAAGTATCCATAGATGCAATTATATAAGAGGAATCTTTTCTGATGGGTCTGCAACATTTCAGTATTAGACATTCCCCATAATTTAGTTAGGATTGCATTTCTATATTTCTAATATGTTGTGTACATAAAGAAAGAGAGGGAGCAATCCTTGTCATGACTTTCAAAAGTCTGCATTCATTCATTCATTCCTTTTCCCAACTAAGTGGGTATTCTAATGCTTACCTTAAGAGCTTTGTAAGAATTAGATATAATTTATGGCTGTGTCTGACAATGCTTCGCTCATAGTAGATACTTATTTAATGGTAGATGGTTTGCTTTTTATTGATATTAAACATCATGTCATTAGTTCATTTGTCACCTATAGGGACTATCAGATCAGGATTTGTGGACATGGGGAAGCTGTTTCTTTTCTTCTGTACTGCTTGAGTGTTGGCTTTGACAAAACTCATGCTCACAAGGGAAAAGACACCCTTACTTGAAACACCCCGCCATGGGAAACGACAGTTATCTCAGTCTCAGAGTTGGAGCATTTCTAATCTCCAATGCTGGAGGTTGTTTTTCAAGAACATATAATATTTTATAATTGGTTTTCTAAGGAGACAGGCTCATGTTTTTTTAAGTCACATGGTTTTCCTTGCTATTTAGTGCTGCACCATATTATCTTTCTTTCCCTTTCTTATATGCTTTGTCTTAAAATTATAGAAGTGGAAAAAATACATCTTTCTGTGACAAAAGTTTAAACAATAACCCATACCGATACATATTATTGAGAATGCAGTGATCAAATACAAAGGTCACTGTTTTATATATCAAGCTGTACAATACTATATGAAAAATAGTTTATGATATCAAGTTCATGGCATAGCACTAAAATATGCCATAATATGTAAAAACTAGAGTTTATAATACATAGCCATATAGCACAAAATGAGATATTAAAGAGTAGAATGTCTGATTTTATGAGTAAAGTCACTTCTAGGTCCTGGGAGACTGCCCCTAATACAATGCTTTTCTTGGTATCCCAAGTCCCACCTCCTCCAAAGAATCTCTTCTATTGGCTTTTCATGATACTATTTCTTCTTCCTCCCTGATATTCTATGGTTATGGCCATTCTCTAAGAGATAGATAGCAAAAGATTTATTATAGTAATGTCTCTAAATTTCAAAATGGTTTCAATTATCATATTACCTGTGTGTACAAATAGTTCTCTACTTGGTTACCTTCTTCTATTCACACATAGACTTGGCTTAGTGTGTTGGACTCATTGTCATAATTAAAACCACAATTAATTTGACCTTGAGAAAATAAATTATCAAAGCCTGTGATGTTAAAGTTAGAAGGGGAGGAACCATTAAAATTCACAACCCTTTTATTGTGAAGCTAATGAAATAGAAGCCACAGAGATGGATTAATTTGTCTATATTTATAAGTTAAAATCTTGATCCTTTTCTAGTACTCTTTCCAAATGCTTAGTGTTGTTGAATAGAAATCTAAGAAAGATGGCTATGGCAAGATTTTAGCCTTGAAATTAGCTGGGGGAAATGTAATCATTAGACGTGACCTCTATGTCATTTGAGAATAGAACAAAACTGCTTTTAAAAATGTGTAAGAGCATTAAAATTTGCCTGCGTTCGACTTTCTAAAGCTGTTAGTCAAATAGATAATGAAAGAGGGTGCTAGGCTAGTTGAAGTAAGTAGTACATTTCCGGTCATTTACTGAAGGTCATTTGGTTAGAAGATTAAAATAGAAAGTTTACGATTAGGAAGTGCTGAAATGTTAGAATATGATAAGGAAATAGCTGCTTTTTATTGTCTTTAACATCTTTACAGATACACTGTCTCTTAAAATAGGTTAAATATCATTTGTGGAGGCAATATTTAATTTTTCTGTTATTGATATTTTCAAACAAAGTCTCACTTTCTATATTCTGGCCTGAGGCAAGTAAAAGAGAAATTTAAGTAGAAAACAAGATTAACTTTGTTTTCAGCCAGAAAATGACAAAAAGAAATGAGTGAGATAGCAAGTGGAAGTCATGATTTTAAGATACTATTCTGTAGCTGCTCTGGGTCTTATGGAAAAAGGTTAAATGTGTTTTAAATATATGTAAGTGTTTAGCTATTTAATCCTCATAGTGCAGTGTCCTCTTGCCAAGGAGAAGTGATCAAGTGGCAAATGTTGGGGGAAAGCCACTAGAAATTGAACTCAGTGATGTCTTTCTCTGAGCTACGGAATTGTTTGTCGTTATGCCAAGTCACAACGTGGACTCTGAACTGCAGCAAGGGAGAAAGTTTCAGTTTGGATACATAGGTGCTTTTCAAACCATTGGGTTTATGATGCAAGCCTGTGGCTAGGCAGAGCAGGTATTTCCTGTTCTCTAAAAGATAGTGCTAGTTCTATTCTATTGTTGCCATTTCTATAGCGATACCTGGGTGGAAGTCCCTCCCTGCTTAACCCTGCCTCCTCCACTCCCTGCCTCTGATCTATGGGCACTTAGAAACACAGGATATCCTGATTATCCTGTTTCAGTATTTCTCATAATGGACACATATTTGTTTATTCTATTTTTAAATGATGGGGACACAAATCTCTACCCAGTCGTTGTGGTCGATGATCCATTTAGTTAAATGAAGAAAGGAAAATTTATATGTATTCTGTACCTTGTCGGAAATCAAAGTAAAACTTTATGATTGTGGTAAGTATTTTCAGTAACAATATGTAGCATTTCCTCCTTTCTTTTAATAATAATAATAATAGACATATTTAAAATGTCAAAAAATTATCATGAAATTAAAAATCACCTGTAATATCTTAATCACATCAAATAAAAGTCCTCATTGTTATTATTTTGATATTTTGTTTTCCCCCATCATTTGTGTGTGCATGTGCATGTATGTATTGCATTATATTGCTTGAGATAAATGTTAATGTGCATTTTTCTTCCTAACTTTGGTGTTATATAATGTATTTACTTGTTCGTGTATTGTCTGATTCCCAAGGCCACAGCCTTGTCTGTGCCATTACAGCTGTATCTCTGACGACTGGAAAGTTCCTCCAAGTGTGCCCTGCCCTTTAGATTTGCTGCATCTCAAGCTCAATTCCAGTGCTTTCTGTTTATGTGGTATAGATCTGTCTCACCATCTTCATTTCATGTCATTTTATTACATTTTCCTATATCACCTAGATCTTAGTAAAGAACATTTTTAATGCTAGTGTAATATTTCTTTGTGGGGATGTGCCAATATTCTTGTGGTAATTTTCTTGTTGGACATTGAAAACATCCCTAATGTTTCTTAATGTATTAGGCTGGTGCAAAAATAATAATAATTCTGGGTTATACATTTCATATATACATATTGGATATGTAAGGATTTACATCCTTACATAGAATAGATCTAGAATAGATTGCTAGAAGAGAATTGCTGTGTCAAAGGCAACAAACTTTAAAACAGTTTGTCTATTACCAAGTTGCTTTCCAAAGTGGGTATATTAATTTCCTCTCTCAACAGCAATAGCTAAGAATACTTACAGTGTTGGGTGTCATTATTTTAAAAAATCCTGGTTAATTGAAAGGCAAAAATTGCACCTCATGGTTTGAAATTGCATTCATTTGATCACCAGTGAGGCTTAACACTTCCAGCAATTTTAGTAGCTACATGTGGTTACCATTTTAGAGCATGAATATTGGTGATTCATCAGAATTCTTTGTATATTATGGATGTTGATTCTTTATTATATTATTTGTAAGAAGTTTATCCCAGTTTTTCATATCACTCAATTTTCTTTATGATCCCAGCTTACAAAACTTGTGGTTTTGTTTCTATAATTTGTAATCAGATATAATAACCATTTTTAAATTTCTGTATTGCTATTATGATCCTCAAATTTTTACATCCCTAGATCATTTTCATCTCACCCATATTTTCTGTTTGTTTGTTTTCCTGGTTTCTTTTTTACAGCCCACTCTTTACCTTATCTGGGATGGATTTTTTTTTAAACCTGATATAATATAGGCTCTTGACTTTCCCCCAAATTTCTCAATATCCCAGTATTAGCAAATAGTCATATTACTCCTTAGTTTATGATACTTATATTATAAATATTGATACTTATCATTATATTAATATATTTTTATATTATATAATAAGTCATATTTCAAGGTAATCTATTCCACTTGCCTTTTTATAGATATATCAACCAATTAGTATATAATTTTATTAAAAGTTTGTAATACTCTTTTTTAATCTGAAGGGAAAGGCAGCCTCAATTTTTATTATTTTTCTCTGAATAAGTTGACGTTGAGTATAACTTACATTTGCATGGAGGTAGTTTTTACTCTTGGCTGTTCATGTGGATGAAGAAAACCTGTATAGTGCTTTTAAATTTAAAGCTCATGGTGTTTCAAATTATCTTGGTAGTGTTAGCTCTCATAATTAAATCTGTTCTATATAAAGATATAGTCCATGTGTATGGCTGAGTCTTTTATAGTCCAAAAATTTATTTTTCTGTGTACTATGGTTTATTAACTTGACTTATTTTTCTTCTTTCAGATTTGAAAAATGTTAACTAATTAAAGTAACTTCCCAAATACCTACCAGTGACATTAATCTTCCTCTTTTTGTCTTTTGTTCTTTTTACCCCCTAAATCCTATTAATAGAGCGACTTTTTAATATGATTTTCTACTTTTCAGAATACTTCTTAACGACATAGCAAATGGCAAAATATTAATGGAAGTATTAATGGAAACATGCAAAAAATATTTCTTTATGATTCTCATAATTATTGAAATTGCCTTAGATTAAACATGAATAAATTTGATTATTATATATGTATTCAAATTGTTGGATAGATAATCCTGAGAAACAATCCTTCACTACATATATTATAAAAATGGTAATGTACACATTACCTAAGAAGTGTACACTAAAAATAATAAGATACCTTTTCCTTCTTGACATCTTTCTTCTTTTTGAACCAATTATCTATAGAAAAATATTTCAATCAAATTTTAATGAAATTATTATTAGAGGTTTGCTACTTTTCTTACAAAATGGCAATATCACCAGGCACAGTGGCTCATGCCTGTAATCCTAGCACTTCGGGAGGCCAAGGTGGGAGGATCACCAGAGGTCAGGAGTTTGAGACCAGCCTGGCCACCGTGGTGAAACCCTGTCTCTACTAAAAATACAAAAATTAACTGAGTGTGGTGCCGGTTGCTTGTAATCCCAGCTACTCAGGAGGCTGAGGCAGAAGAATCGCTTGAATCTGGGAGGTGAAAGTTGCAATGAGCTGAGATTGTGCCATTGCACTCCTGCCTGGGTGACAAGAGCAAGGCTCTGTCTAAAAAAAAAAAAAAAAAAAAAAGGCATTATCAATGTAAGCCTATTTCATAACAAGTCTTTTTTCCCCCATGGTGTTTCATCCTCACTTGGCATATTCTAAATATGCATTCACAAAACACAACTGTGTTGCTCTTTCAACTTCAGTAGTCACAGAGGGAGCTCAGTATTTTGACAACAAATGTAAACTGGCCATTCGTTGTACATTTAGAAGTGAGTCTTCCTTGTGCTCCTTTCCCTTCCAAGTGTTGACATTATTTCAGTCTGTGACTATTTTTCATTGGCTGGTTTCTCTAGATTAGGGAAGGCTGATCCTTTCCATGTCACTCACACCCTGTTTGTTTGTACCCAACTCCCCACTGGTGACTGCCGGCTGATCACACCATGCTGTTTTTGTATTTTATAGAGAAATGTTCATGTGTGGCTGCTGTGTTTGATATTAAATCTGAGATGAACTTCAGGAGGTTTCCTGCTTTTTATTGTACATAATTTTGGCTAGGGACAGTGTTA
Source organism: Papio anubis (assembly GCF_008728515.1). NCBI lineage: Eukaryota > Metazoa > Chordata > Mammalia > Primates > Cercopithecidae > Papio > Papio anubis. Next base: position 50,979,292 of record NC_044978.1, read on the forward strand.
TCCTGTTCATAAATCAGGTATTCTCAGAGATTTAATAATTTAGAATTCACATGAAGATTTGGTGGAATAAACATTTCCTTTCTCTGTTAAGCTGCCTCTTAACTTTCTTCCTTTTTCCCCTTTCTCTTCACTGCTTCCATTTTTTTCAAGTCTTCTTTAAGTCTTTGCCAAAAATAAAAATAATAATAAAAAATAAAACAGCAACAAAAGAGGCCAAAGAAACCAGAAACCCTTTCTGCATGTGGTTACAAGCCACATAAAAAACAGAGTTATCCTTGAGGATGACAAACAGTCCTGACAACCCTTCTCAAAAATGTTTGCACTAGAGATATAGAAGAAACGCTTCAAGGGCCCTTAATAATGCTCATTGAATAATCTTAATATTTTTATGGAATTGGTGCGTATGAATACATAATGAATATATAAGTAAAGATATTTGAAGAGACTATAAGGAGTCAGAAGATGTTTTAGTTTATCTTCATATTAAAAACAGTAGGTAATGGAGAGTCCCAGGGTGGGAGACCTACTTAGGAGGAGGTAAGGTTTCTCTGAGGAGGGAGACTTCGATCTGAGAAAAATGGGGCAATCATGTGAAGATCGAGGGGGAGCAGCATGCCAGAGAGAGGGTCTTCCATGTCTTGTCCTGTTTGAATTTTAGATTCCATGAGAGGATGAATTTTTGTGTGTAGCTGATGTCTTTATCCCTTTGCTTATTAAAACGTCTAGCATATAGAAGATATTTAACAAATATTGATTAAATGAATGAACTCGATATAAAGAATGTTAGTAAATGCAATGAGAAATCTCCTCCTGAAATTCAGATGATTTTAAAAACATTTCTTGCAATAAGGTTTTGATAAAAGCTAAAGTTATAAGGTATAGTGACCTATGAAAACATTACATAAGATAATACGGTCAATGTATGTGACCTTCCAGAGGTCTGACCTGATCCCACAGACAGCCTTTTTAGAATGCAGAAGAGTGAACAGATCACTTATCCTTTAAATGATCTTCTGTAATGATCATTATTTTTCAGCCAGGCTGACACTTTGAAGTTATAATGATGGAAGGTACTTTGATGTGCTATACTGCTGCTTGAGGACAGAATCACATCTTCAGAAGACAGGAGAAGAGATTGTAAAGTTGGCATCCTCTTCTCTCCTGTGAATTGACAGAGCAAAGCAAATGCAGAAACTTCCTTAGGATGCCTGTTACATGAGCAAGTGGGCTTAACTGAGTTTTCAAAGAATTCTGTTAAACAATCTTTAGGGATTAGCTTTATGTGCTAAAATTATTAAATAATGAACTTTCAAGCAAACGAACTTTAGATTTCACCAATTCAACACCCTTGTCAACTCATGGGGAAATGTAAGTCCAGAGAGATTTAGTGATCTGTGTTTCTGCTAGTGATGGGGACACAACTTGACCCAGACTTTTCGATAAATCTGTGAAATCAAGTGAGTACAAATACCAGAGAGAGAACTCCAGAGAAAAGATGTCACCAAAAGACAATTTACATTTGGGATGGTATATATAGACATTTTTCTTGGTTGTAGGAATTTAGAGTATAAAGGGGAAATGATGGAAGAAAAGGGAAATTAAGAGATGGACAACTGTATGAACCACTTTTGTTTCCCTTGGGCAGAGAGTCCCTGAGCCATAAGATAGTGTCACTTGACTTGAGAAAAATGTTCCTCGAGAGAGGGACATGAATCTATGTAGTCTAAGAAAAGGCATTAGTAAATATAAAATGAATGCACAAAAACTTATTTTTCACAAGTTTTAACTTTTGAGCTGAAAGATAAAAGATCACAACATTTCCATTTCTGTGGGGACTACGAATATAAATTGACAGCCTGAGGCGAGGAGAGGCAGGGCTTACTGGAGGTTCTGCCATTCTGAGAGCCTTTGTGACCCTTTCAGGAAGCTGTCAACTGTTCCAACCAGGAGTCTTCATCATCACTTTCTCGACAGTGACGTATTATCTCTCTGAACTGGCAGGGTGCTTAGCCCATCAACTCTGTTTTTTTCTCTTTCCCACCTTTCCCTCTGCTCCATTCAGCTGCTATGTCATGTCCTCTGTGGCCTTAGCATGTGTATTTACTACTTTAACTAAAGCCAGGCCATTGCTATTGGCTTTGCTATCAACTTTATACTTTTCCTACTAACATTAGCTTCATTTGCTAAAGTTATTTTTCCCTTAATTACCCTAAGAGTACAAATAGAGATTTGTTGCAGTGAAAAATTATTTTCAACTTTAGGGTCAAATGTGTACATACATACCTATGTAATCATTTATATATAGGCATTTTATAAAAACAAATTTTTATATATTTTATTTATTTATTTATTTGACATGGAGTCTTGCTCTTGTTGCCCAGGCTGGAGTGCAGTGGTACAGTATTGGCTCACTGCAACCTCTACCTCCTGGGTTCAAGTGATTCTCCTGTCTCAGCCTCCTGAGTAGCTGGAATTACAGGTGCCCACCATCACACCAGGCTAATTTTTCTATTTTTAGTAAAGATGGGGTTTCACCATGTTGGCCAGGCGGGCCTCGAACTCCTGATCTCAGGTGATCCACCTGCCTCAGCTTCCCAAAGTGCTGGGATTGCAGGTGCGAGCCACCATGCTTGGCCCAATTCATATATATTTTAAACTATACTTTAGGAAGCCAGCATTGAGTCCACAAAGCAATGTAAAAACATGACTTGGAGCATCTAGAACGGTGATTTTAAACCTACTTCAACTACTGGAGCACATCTTTCTTTGACAGAATGTCAATACATGAAGCTAGTAAAAGAGGACTTATCTGGTTGAAATGAGTGAGAACAGGGTACTCTATAATCTCACTGCTCATCTTATATTCTAATTCCCAGAGCACCCTACTTGAAAGCCAGCTGTTTAGTTGACCACAAGATGTCACAGTGAAATGATCAACATTTGTTGCACTTGCCTTTATTGGTCAGAAATGTTGGAGGCAATTTTGGGTGGTAGAAGCAGTGTCATTTGGCACGATTGAATGTCTCCATGTTTACTTGTTTCATTTCTTATTGTGCAGCAGAAATGTGATGGGACCTGGTTTGTGTGTGTATTGTATAAGTTTTCTCAGTTCCTTCTAAGACCTGTGTTTACTGTCTAAGGGAATTTTGACTCTCATTTCCATTTACCATGCCAAAGTGTGTATATTTATTTTATGTTGCCTTGTTTTTAGCATACAAGTATATTAACTTAATGTTGCTTGTCTTATTATGTGTCCTTGAGCAAAACAACAGGCAATGGTACTTTGTTCTTTGTTGGATGGGTAGCAATTTTCAAAAGTGCAAGATATTTTAAAATTTCACAATAGTGAACAATGGGGTCTATCTCTGTTCTGTTTTGGGGAAGTGTGAGTAATAATAATGCTTATCTCTCCTAGCTTTTAAAGATGAAATCAGTTTTTATTTGATATTATAATTTAGAACATCATTTTAATAATTTTATGTCATATATTTGTCTCTTATAAAACAAGTAATATATTGTAAAATAAAATTTAATGAGGAACCATTTTGAGTCTTGTATGGACTAACTAAAAGCTACAGAAAAGTCTTGATATAATGAGGTCCTTCATTCTCTTATTAGTTAGAATAATGCTAATTGCTACAACAGACAACCCACAAAATTTCAATGTCTTTACACAATCAAAAGTTAATTTTTAAAAATTATGTAACAGTCCATTGTTGGTGTCCCTGGCTACTGGCAGGCTGTCTTTCACATATTTATTCTGTGACCCATATTCCTTCCATCATGTGGCTTTGTCATGCTATAGGTCCTTTTCAACTCAGGAAAAGGATGTCACAAGGTGACCCACTTAACCACCTTGGTCTTCAATGAACACATCTACTCACTTTCTGTTTGCAAGAATGAGTCACTTTCCCCTCCTAGACACAAGAGAGGCTGGGAAATGTGGTGTCTGCTTTGTTAGCTGCTTCTCATAAATAACTTACACTTTCGAAAGCGAACACAAACTTTTGGTGAGTAGTTGTCTGAGCTGTAAATCTAAATCTCAGAAACACTATTATAAAAATGGTTCACCGAAATGTTGCATTATCTTAGTGTTCTGTAGACCAAATCCTGAAGAAAATAATAAATTAAAAAAAATTAATAACAACCTAACAGATAGAAGAATTGAACATCAGTGTAAAATTTAATTTTTTACTATTAAAATGTGTTGTCTTCTTAGTTATTTAATTGCTAGTATTTTATTTAAAACCAATTTCGTTTTTGTACACTAGAACTTCCCTACAAATATGTTTGTGTTTATCCATGATAAATGTGGGTAACTGTAATATATCTGTAAGACACACTCTAAATCTTTAGAAAATGAGAAAAAATGAGATGCAGACAATGCAAATTTTTTGTGTGTATGAAATGCAAGCAAATGAAAATTTACTCTCAAGCTACATTTTGCTGAATAATTTTATTTAGTCATGAATTTATTCTAATACTAGAATAAAAATAATGAATAGATAAAACTGCTTATATGTATGTTTCTGATTGCTTATTATTCCGTAGTTCTGAGTTGTAAGTTTTCATTTTAGTTCATTTTTCTATGTGGTGGTGGCTAAGAATGACCCTTCTGGCCATTTTTCTATGTGGCTTTGCTGCACTTTTCTCCTTCCTTTATGCATCTCTGCACATTTTTCCACGAGCTTCCTTTAGCCCTGCCGTCTTTTAATCTTTGTCTGTTCATTTCTTACATCTCCCTACAGGTCTCTCTGTCTTCTCTTCTTTTATGGAGTTCTTCATCTGTGGACAATGGAGAATGGTGAGATTTAGATTAGACATCAGTGGTATTGAAATTTAAAATGTCTCAGTGAAAACACCCATAGCCTTGCCATGGTTCAGTAAGAAGCAGAGGGCAGGTGTTTGATGCTGGAAATCAGTGAGATCACTGTGTACATTTATGTAACAATATGCTCGGCCCATCACTTTGTTCAGCCTTGGCCCAGAATCATCATTAAGCATGAACATGAACCACAGACCTTTAAAAAATGTTCATAAATAGGCTTATTGAATGTTTTCTTCCTCTTGCTATATATTTTTTCAGTGACCACCTATGCCTTACCTGCAACTATGTGCTATATATCTTCAAATACATTTCATTTATAATGTTTTTAATAGCCCAATTCCCACTCAGTAGAAAACTAGAGTTACCGCCATAGCACTAAATGACAATGAGGCAAAATCACGGAAAACACACAAAGAAATATGTGTTCTTCTACAGATGCTCTCAGTCATCTGTAGTCTAAGTTTCTTCATGTCTGGAAAACTATTTGTTTTCTTGAATGCTTTCTTATAATTCAATCCCTGCTAGAAATGTCAGAAATCAGAGAGGCAGATAGGACAGTTCCATGTCAAGGGGTCTCTGGAGAGTTTAGTGTGAGCAAGAGTCAGGAAAAGTATGTCAAAATGTATGGAAGAAAACTTATGTGAATGAAAAACACGGATAGCTTTTCTTTGAAATGTACTCGTTTACTTTTTTTGTCTGCAACACATGACTGAAGTTTGAAGGGTAGAATAAAATTAACAGCTGTGGTAATAAGATAAATAGAGTACTTCTGCAAAAAAGTAAATTGGTGGGTCGAAAAGAGAGAAGTGAGAGATGTTTGCGTCATTTCCGGGTCAGGCCTACAGAAAAGCTTTCAAGGTCTTTACCTTTACAGGGTCACTGTAAAGAAAATGTGAAACAAGTATGATTCAAAAATAAATGCTTTGAATCAAAAGGTACTTAATATAAGTACTTTATGTTGAGATAAATTACAGTTCCATTTCAATTGTATGTAAAGAAATAGTCCCCAGTTTCCCTTTGTGTTTTTGCATCTTATATATTAAGGTATTTGCCAGTTTTTGTTCTTCTTAATTTTTTCTCTTTCCCTTCTTTCTTTTTTTCTGAATGCCAAGTATATTTGTTAAAATGTTTAGAATTTTTAAATAGAAATGTGAAGCCTCAACCATTTCTCTCCAGAACACACAACTGTAGGTTTTGACAGAACTGCCTATCATCATGCCCAGCCCCACAGCATAAAGACAAGTTTAGGTGCCCCAGGATCCATGAGTTCTGTAGTCTCCATTCTATGTGTCCAACAGAGGAGAGTGTATATGATCTATTTGGACTTGCACAAATCTCAGAAGACTGTATTCATGTTATAAAATAATCTTGAAATATCCTAAATCCAGGTGATTAGAGAATCACTCATGTAATTCAGACTATTCATGTGGGCTGTATGTCAGAAATCCTTCTAACCTTCAGGTCTCCTTGACTTCTCCGGAGAATCAGACTAGGTTTACTCATTTCATTTTCATAGCAAGGGTTACTTTTAGTGAAAATGATGCACTGGAAACAATAGTCATTTCTGATGCTTCATGATAGAGTTGCAAAGCATACTTTAAAAAACGCACCTTATTGTGCATTATTTACAAGTTTATTTGTGGTGTGAATGTTTTTTCTACTATTAGTACTATTAGGTGTGAAGAAAAATATACTTGGCTTAAAATGTGTCACACCATGACAATTGGTCTTCTAATATTTGCCTCATTTATATAAAAATAGTACATGTTTGTCAGCATGTAAAGGTCCTGGGGCATTGCACTGATAACATGGATATTAGATGAAGATATGCCATGTGTGTGGAACTCAGTGCCAGAAGATGTGGGTCCTGGTTCCAGACCTCCCACTTACTACTTTTGTGACCTTGGTTATGTCGCTCAACCTCGCTAAAAGTTGGTTTTCTTTGTTTGTACTGCGGATATGGCCGGGCCGGGTGGCTCGCCTTCGTAATCCCAGCATCTTTGGGAGGCCGAGACGGGCGGATCACGAGGTCAGGAGATTGAGACATCCTGGCTAACACGGTGAAACCCCGCCTCTACTAAAAATACAAAAAACTAGCCGGGTGAGCTGGCGGCTTGCAATCCCAGCTACTCGGGAGGCTGAGGCAGGAGAATGGCGAACCCGGGAGGCTGAGCTGCGGAGCTGAGATCCCGCCACTGCACTCCAAGTCTGGTTTATTAGCCAGACTCCGCCTCAAAAAAAAAAAAAAAAAAATTGCGGATATTACTTCCTATTTCCATTGGTTGTTGTAAATTTTGTTTGCTCATGCTGCTTCTCATTCCACAAATGATTTAAAATGACATGCATCTATTTAAAGGTAAAATAAGATGTATTTGGCAGTGCTTTGTAGATTATACAAACGTAAGTTGCCTGCCGTCAGTATAGGGCCATTTTCATTTCTGGGGAAGCCTATCACTCAGAACAAAAGTGCTTCTAAGCACATACCTGTTTTGGAGACTTCCATTTAACAATTTCAAATAAAGCAAATATGTGTGACATAGACTGGTTTTAAGTGCCAATTTAAAATAAGCCTGTAGGAAAGAAGGCTATCCAAGACCTTTTTGATTGAAGACCATTTACAACTAATAAAAATAGCAGACTCTCACATAGTTAATGCCTGTTAATTGAAAAGAGCATTTATGACAAAAAGCTCTTAGGATTAAGTAAGTCTTGTAAATGGTATTTTGTTAGTCATAACAAACATGTACTAACATTTGAGAAAGAATAGAACTTAATTTTGTTAAGAGTGAGTCATTTTTACTCAGCTTAAAAATAATACTTTTGTTGCAATTAGGATTGCTGGATACCTCACAAGAACATAGAGGATTTGAAATATCCATGGCCTACCGGTTCCTTCCTCTAATTCCCTTCATTATCAAGTGCCATTTGCCTTAATCTTGGGTTACTAGCAATGCTATCTGCTTTCTGCATCTAAAGCCTCCAGGAAATTGCTCTGGCATGGCCTAATAGCTTTTATCTGCTCACCCAGTGGCTCTTACACTTTGATACTTGAAACTTAGAGTTAACTGTGTAGGGCCAAGCCCTTCTGAAGGAGTCAACTGCTCTTCACTGTCAATAATGGCTGCTTATGCCAAGACAGCCAAGAGAGCTTCCCCACCCACTTCCCTCTGTCAAAGTGAAATGGAACCTAAGAATGGAAGTTAGTGGCTATTTTGCCATACCCCATTCAACTTGCCATTGCTTAATTGTATCTAATTATCAGCTGGTAGTGGTGGCTCATGCCTGTAATCCCAGCACTTTGAGAGGCCAAGATAGGAGGATCACTTGATGTCAGGAGTTTGAGACTAGCCTGGCCAACATGGTGAAACCCTGTCTCTAATAAAGATAAAAAAAATTAGCTGGGTATAATGATGGGTGCCTGTAATCCCAGCTACTGGGAGGCTGAGGCAGGAGAGTTGCTTGAACTCGGGAGGCAGCGGTTGCAGTGAGCTGAGATTGTGCCCCTGCACTCAAGTCTGGACGACAGAGTGAGACTCTGTCTTAAAAAAAAAAAAGATTTTTTTTTTTAAAAAGAATAATTATAGAGAATTTACTGGATATGCTGTGCATTGCAGCAAGATTCGACTCTTTCTCTTCTGTTTATATTTTAAGCTGTTATTTTTCTCACTAATATCTGGATAGTATATTTGGCTGATAGTAAAATTGTTAGTCTGTTTCTGCTTATCTGAGGCATGCTTACCTTCCCTCTTTTTCTATAAAAAAAGTTTTTTAGGGAAATTTATTGTAAACTTCTGTTTTCTTTTAAATAATATATAATTTTAAAATTGTCTTTCCTAAGCAGTGAAACTATTTGAAAGCATTCACTTGACATTACAGTTCATGTTACACAGAAAAGTGATAAAACTCATGAAATAAGTTTGTCCCCTTCTTTATGATAGATAAAACTGTAGTGTCAAGGAATACATGAGAAATACTAGCTTGATAAAAAGCTCTAATAAACTTTATTTTAAACAACTATGATTTTCCTTAAAAGTAGTAGAGTTGAGGGACCCACATGCTTGAAAGTGAACACACTTTGGTGGTCCAAATGGCCGAATTTCAACATAGAATGTGCATGCACCTGAATTCTGAGGCTTCCCCTTACCAATTTTGTATCCTTAAATAGTTATTTAAGCTCTTGAAGACTTTATTTTCTCATATAAAATGTGCTGATGTTCCTAACTCACAGAATTTTCTAAGGACAAAAGGAGACACACATGTAAAGTGCCTAATGAAATGTTGGGCACATAGCAGCCCAATGGTAGCAGCTGCTCCTGTTGTTTTTGTTATTAACAAACAGAATGAAGGGAAACCAACCTAGAAGGTTAGATTTTCTGGGATCCCTTCTGCTTAGATCAATTTAGGAAACGGCCCTCAGAGAGGCTGTAATGTCTAGGCAGGAAACAGGCAGGCGGCTGACTTGGAGGAGCTGGACTGGGAAGATAAATTCTATGCTCGGAGAGTCACAATCCCAAATTTCAGACTTATTTCTTTCTGCTATTTTGCAGCGTCATGTGATGTGACAGTACTCTCTGTTTTGGACAGGTTACTTCACTGCAATTAATAATGTCACTTCATTTTTTATTAATGGAACCTTTATATACCTTAATCATATGCTTGCAAGGAACAAGGAGTCTTTTTCTCTTCTTCTTTTCCTCTCTTCCCCTCTCCTCCACAGAAAGAATTTACTCCCCATATGGGGATGTTATAAAAGCTGAAAGGATTCAAGGTCAAAATAATACACTGAGTGATTGAAAAGCTGTGTATACACCTTCATGTTCTCCTTCTTACCCTTTTGCATTTACAATAGCCCTTCTTACGAAGAAACAGGATTCATCTTTAATTTGCTTTATGCCATTCATCCTTTTATATTTGATTGGCTCAGTGATATTCTTTACTTAAATTTAGCATTTATCAATCACAACTAGCAGTGCATGTTATAGTGTTAACAGAAAATTCCACAGGACCCTCTTCACACTGGGGAAGGGGACCATCTGCTACTTTCATATTAGGATGTCAGCATTTAGAGGTCAATGTGTTTCCCCATCAAGGCTGAAGGCTTTGGGAATCGGGGGAAGTGTCAGGCTCCAAGCAGCATAATGAATGACAGTTGCTGACTGGCTAGGCTCTCATGTTTTCAACAGGGGATATCGCTGTTCAGTATAATGTGCTGGGACTTAGTGTGGTAAACACACCCAGCTTGGGTAGTGAGACAGGCTGTGCCTTTCCCCCCCGATTCTGAACTACATTTTCATCTTTGAAGAAATTATATTGAGGTCTTCATTAGTGGCACCCAGCAGGGTGAAGGCTCCATGAGGGCTGATAAGCACTATGGCTGAAAAATGATCAGCCTTTGTGCAGGCAGTTGAAGGTTTAAGCTGCCTGAACTGGAGAGAGTCTGAAGAGGCGATTATGTTAAGCAAGTAATGTGTATTAGTAACATGGAATCAAATTATTAGGGTCAGTAACTTACTGGCTTTCCCAGTGCATTAAATGAAGACATATAATATTCATTTGTGTCGGGTACTTCTTGATGCCACATAGTGTCAGCACTGTCCGGTCGTCTGTACTTCACAGCATGTCACCTCTAATTTCATGGGATTATCTGTGCTGTTGCATTATTAGATACTCACGATCTTGAGCTTCCTTTGAACTCACAGCAGGGCAGTACAAAATCATTATTGTGAATACTTCTGTGCTTTCTTGTGTTTTATACAAAATTATGGCCACATTTAGAAAGGTAGATATATCCCGCTATCATACTTTCAAAAGTGCGCGTTTATTTGTTGGTAAGGAAAGCTACTGATGGAAAAAATATTGAACGTGAAAAACATTTTTAAGGACTAGTGTTAGAAAGGTGTCAAGGCAGTGAATTAGTATTAGAAATGTTTATAGGACAGTGGTTCTCAAAGTGTAGTCTGATCAGCAACCTCAGAATCACCTAGGAACATATGAGGAAATGCAAATCCTACTGAATTAGAAACTGTGGGGTGGAGCTCAGCAGTCTGTGTTTTAACAAGCCCTGCACGTGATTCTGATGCATCTCAAGTGTGAGAAACACTGCTGTAGCATTTACGGAGTACATGAATGACATAAATCCATATGTTCTGGGGTATAGCAATAGACAAGACAGACAAAGTATCTGCCCCCATGGACCTTATTAAGTTACAAAGGAATATGTGGTTCTTTGCCCTGATGAAATGTGTATACATACCCAACAGAGCCTATAATTATTGTAGATACCATTATAGTCTTCATTTGAATTAGCTTGCTATTTTCTTCGGTATCAGAGAATGACTAACAAAAGATAATGAATAAGTGATTCCTTTGTGCATTTCAGAACCATTCCCCTTGCAATATGTATATCCATGGCCATTGTCACCATTGGCTATGTGCTGACAAATGTGGCCTACTTTACGACCATTAATGCTGAGGAGCTGTTGCTTTCAAATGCAGTAGCAGTGGTAAGTCCAAGTTGGGAAAATGCCAATTGGAATTTAGGTTAATGAGTTGATGCAATTTTATAGTAGTTCCCTCTAGCAGAAAGTGTTTTGAAATTCTGTAATCTTTTCTTGACCTGAATAATAATGAATATTTAAAAAAATTTAGAGCATGCCTTAGTGTGTTCCATTTAACTGATACATCTAAATTCCTATATGATTTCCCATTATTTCTAATTTCTTATAAAACAATTTCACACATAACATGCTTGAAAATCTGTCAAGGCTTATTCTCCCAGCATGTCTTTAAAGATAGGTGGACAGTTATTGAATCTAAATAAATGCATTTTTTGTATGCAAATTACAATTTGTTCTGTACATTTTCCCATTTATAAACTTTTCAAATGCAAACTCAAAATCCTTTCCCCAAGTGTCACTTAAGAATTTTGATGTAGACCATGTAAATTTGATTTTCCTAGTATATCCTTTTGAATACTAGTCCTGGGATATTAATAAATTTAGGAAATACTGGGTTATTCAAAGTTAAAGAGATATTGTTGTTATAATACCTCTCAGAATATTAAAGATACCACCATGAATTTTAACTCCCTAAGAAGTGGATACACATACTTTTATAGCATTTTCCAAAATTTATTTGACACCAGGACCATCTTTGTCCCCAACGATCATGTTATAAGACTGTTATTCTGGCCAGGCGCGATGGCTCACACCTATAATCCCAGCACTTTAGGAGGCTGAGACGGGCGGATCACGAGGTCAGGAGATCAAGACCATCCTGGCTAACGTGGTGAAATCCCGTCTCCACTAAAAATACAAAAGAGAGAGATTCCATCTAAAAAAAAAAAAAAAAGACTTGGTGACTCATACTTTTATTTTGCATAACACAGCTAGTAAGAGACCATTCACTCTTGACTTCATAACAATGAATGGTGAAAAATTAAGTTTCCATTACCTGATGTCAGTTCCTTTTAAAATAGTTAGTATAACCTCATATCAGCAACATCTACAGGGAATAAATTATCTCATTTCATTTGAACCTGTTTGAGTTCACTGTATTGAAAAAGACTTTGACCACTGCTCTATGTCCCACCAGACAATCAAATATACAAAGCTTATTGAAGTCAGGTCAGTCATCTCATCTTTCGAGACAAAGGGCAGCACTTACTCTTTGAGCATAATGTGCCCCACTAATTACATAGCACCAGCTGCATCAAGGACAACTAATGAATCCAACACATTTTCTTTTTTGGAAAATATATCCTTCATGGAAATTTGCAATATTGCACATATCATGGCATAAAATAATGTTTTAGAAGTTGTGTTTATCTTTTAAGTTTCTGTGGCTTGTTGGACTTTTATTTGTGTTCTAGGCTTTTTATAGGAAACCACAAAAGAAATTGACAAATACATGAGGGGGGCGGAGTGACCTTATAAACAGAGGTTTAGCTAGTGTGATTTTCTGGGAAAAAGATTTTCAGAGCTACTCATGTATATGCTATAAATTATTAAGTCATCAGTTATTTTATTTACCTTCTAACAATGGGATTGGCATATGAAACACACATTTGTGATACTTCTCAGTGTATTTCAATATAAAATATGGTTTTCCAGGTTAAAGAGAAGGTATTATACAGAAAGATTTCTATCTCCAGAAGTAGAATTCTGATTTGAGCTTTTATCACTTGTCAGAGTCAGAGACAATACACATCATAGTTGATAAAGATTCAATAAATGGATCATTGCTTTTTGAAAGTAGAGAGAAGGTGCCTGTTTAGACCTTTGACTACAGTTTTGCAACAAGCAATGCCATGGTCCTTGCTTTTGATTATTGTCTATGGAGTTAGTCTGACCCTAACCAAAGAGAGAAATTATAAAACATACAAGTATCACCAGGCTAGTAGAAAGTCATAGAGCAAGTTTGGATTAAATTGTTTCATTTTATTCCACTTTCTGGCAAGGCATTAATTTGCTTCATTCTTTCTTTCACTAGACCTTTTCTGAGCGGCTACTGGGAAATTTCTCATTAGCAGTTCCAATCTTTGTTGCCCTCTCCTGCTTTGGCTCCATGAATGGTGGTGTGTTTGCTGTCTCCAGGTGAGTGAGTTCATGTATTTCCAGAAACACATTTCTGTTTTTGAGATTGGATGTGATAAGGATAACTTTAAAAAGAAAAGAAATAGTGCCTCCAAACCTGTTGTTTTTAAAGGGACATGCAAGATTGAAATGGTCCAAGTATCAACAGCATGTTTTATTCTGTCCATTAGAGGGCACTGCTTGCCTATTAATAGCTTATTTGGAAGCCTGACATGTGGCTTTTTTTAAAAATAGTATTTCCACAGAGTCTAACAATGGCATTTTATTTCTGGTGATATAATTTTCTGTTTCTCTGAAGATGCCAAGAAAAAAAGTAAAGTAAGAGACATCAGAAATCACCACCCCTACCATCTGTATTTCCTTTGTTTAGTTTGATGCAAAAGTCTTTTTCTTTTAATATAAGATTAAAACCCGATCAGATAAATGTGAATGCTACATACATGTGTGTGTACCTGTGGATGTGCATGTGCGTGTGTTTGTTGAATTGGATGGACAACACACATATAAATACCAAGAATTTAGAACTAGATCTCCCATCAGCTATTCATATGTAGAGAGCGCTATGCCGAATCAGATATTGCTATTCTTTCTCTTCAAAGAATAATATAATGTTGGCAGATTTTGTAAAATTCAGATTTAGATTTCCTATGATGTTTCTTCACCTTATTTGAAAAGTGAACTTAGGCAATCACCTGAGAAATGCCTGACCATTTGGTATGAAAAAGATGCAAGTTTTCTCTGGGATTTCTGGATTTTCCCTTTGAAATGATCAATCATACAGTCAACTCCACCCACATTTCTCTCCCATCAGGTTATTCTATGTTGCGTCTCGAGAGGGTCACCTTCCAGAAATCCTCTCCATGATTCATGTCCGCAAGCACACTCCTCTGCCAGCTGTTATTGTTTTGGTAATGCATATTAACAAGTGTATCTAGATATAACCTTGAATAATAGATTAGCAAAAAGGAATTCCAACCAGACATTAGATAGTACTTTACTTTCTCATTCATTGCTAATGTATGTCATGGTGGAGTTTGGGAGGCAGGATATCTTCCATCTCTTCCCTTTACTCCATGTTTCTGATGCCCATTTGATGCTTTGGGGCAAAAACCACATCACCTCTCTTTCGTCTTTGCAAAAATGTGTACGGTCTAAGGAAAACGATTAGCTTGGTTCCTCTCATCGACATAGCACCTCACAGAAAAGAATGTAGAGTATGAAGTCCCAACTACTTAAGGAAAGTAGAGCAAAAAGCTACAGCCCAAAAAGTACCCAGATGTACCATCTAGGCACCTTATCATGAAATGCACACAAAATTATTGAAAGAATTGATAAAATCCTAGACAGTGCCATTATTCATTTGAGACATTTGAGAGCAAATAATGTCTTTTATCCTACAGGATAAAATAAAAGCACCATGAGGTAAATTTGAGTTGTAAAATTCTTTATGCAGAGCAAAGTGTTGTGAAATGTGAGCTACAAAAGACTGTATAAGGTGTAAAAGTCCTCAAATACCCATTGGCAATGTTATATTCATTTTTACTGGTGATTTTGTAACATTTCTCTCAACTGGAATCTGTTGTCAGGAGCACCATAGAATGCACTGAACATTTTTTTTGCATGCATTTAATTTGTTTCAGAACATTTCCTTGAAATTTCTTTTAAAAGTATGCGTACCCTCTGTGCAGAATCTGGACTTTAACGTCACTTGTGGGAACAGAATGTATTATTCCGTGAAGAGGGCTTTCATTTTAAGCCTCTGCTATCAGTCGTGCTGTCCTTGGCATGTGCAGCTGCAGAGACTTGCTAAGCTGATCTCTGTGCTTCATTCTTCTCCGTGGTCTTGAGGGTCACACACAACAAGCACACCAGGAGAGTAAATGTGGAGGAAAATAGTTCAATGTTTTGCAATCAAGAGCCAACAGAATCACCCATGAGTGTCTGTATTTCCTGTGTGTGGATAGCCAAGAGCTCATCAGAGCATTTGCAGAGCTTTCTGTAAATCTTCCAGTTGGGTCTTTTTTACTGTTTATTATTGGTTATTTACTAATCATCTCAATCTTTGAGTCTTTCAATTTTGAGTCATTGAGTACCCTTTCTTTTACTCTTTGAAAACATATTATCTTCTCTCAAATGCAAAAGGAACTAAAAACAAAACACAACATTCATACAGAATTCCACTTGAATAAAATATAATGGCCATATCACTCTCATACTGTTACTGGTGTGTAAATGGATTATGACAGCAGATTATAGGAAAAAGATTAGTCAAATCCAGGTTTTAACTATGATGATAATTTATTGGTATAAATAATTATTTGAAAATGGTCATAATGCCTAGTGAGGTTTTTGTTGTTAATCATCTGTGCTTTCACTGAATTCACCAAGCTTGCTTCCCTTTCCCCCCTCAGCACCCTTTGACAATGATAATGCTCTTCTCTGGAGACCTCGACAGTCTTTTGAATTTCCTCAGTTTTGCCAGGTGGCTTTTTATTGGGCTGGCAGTTGCTGGGCTGATTTATCTTCGATACAAATGCCCAGATATGCATCGTCCTTTCAAGGTAACCTCAGCAATCTTGATGGGTTTACATAAATCTTTCTCCTAATACCTAGTCCTCCCTTTGTCATAACTTACTGATGGGGAGGTTGGGATGGGGGCAGCATCTGTGGAATAAAAATGTTTAACTCTTGCAGGCAGTGCTTTCCTGTTGGATTTATTTTAAGTTGGAAAAAAATAGTTCATCCAATTTTTTATGTGACGTGCTGAACTTTGTATGTCACATTTTTGAAAAATGACAGTATGAATGAATGTTTGGTATGTTGATTTTTCATGAATGTGTTCAATGACCTGATATACTCAAAGTATGGGCTACTTCTGTCTGTCTTTATGCTGGAGTTGTGGACAGCCGTGGTGAGAAAGAGTAAGGGAGATACTTCGTTAATGCCAATTCCAAAAAGGAATTTGCCCTTACAAAATAGGCATTTTAAGTACTTAAATGTTGTGATTTGTTACATTGCTCTTTCTCTATATTATACACTCTAAAAGGAATAGAAATGTAAAGTATACAGGGAAAGAGAAGATCTGTGAAGTTACCACTTAATACCTATTTCCCATAAGTAAGCATTTCCGTTTTGGAGGACTGGAGAAGAAGCTTGCCATCTTCTTCAGACTTGACTCACAGATTGATTTGACCTCATCATTTATTTGTTTTTAAGAAATGGCATAGATAATGTTGTCAGTCATGTTGTCAGGATTTGTTTCTAATAATATTCATTGCCTAATGCTGGCGGCATCTTTATTAGCGGTTGAATAGGAGTTGGCTTGTTTTATTCCTGTCAGTTCTTATTGTGAATCTCAACAGAAAATCAATATGCACTGGAAGACTTTAACATGTAACAAGCAGCCGGTGCTCTTGACTCCACATTAAAGTGGGTTCTAATCATAATTATCAAAGAGCCAGTCTTTTAAAATCAAAACCATAATCATCATGGCATTTAACTAGTAAAATAATTCCAACAGAACATCTCTAATAAAATATCCTTTTTTTGTCCTTAGATTTTGTTCTATCCAAAGAATTAAAAACAATTTAAACTAAGTTGAATTACATTTAAGACATTTAAGGGAGTACATTTAATGTGTGTGTGTGTGTGTGTTTTTTTTTTTTTTTCTAAGACGGAGTCTGGCTCTGTCACCCAAGCTGGAGTGCAGTGGCGTGATCTCCACTCACTGCAAGCTCCACCTCCCAGGTTCACGCCATTCTCCTGCCTCAGCCTCCCAAGTAGCTGGGACTACAGGCCCCTGCCACCACGCCCGGCTAATTTTTTTTTTTTAATTATTTTTAGTAGAGACGGGGTTTTACCGTGTGAGCCAGGATGGTCTCAATCTCCTGACCTCATGATCCACACGTCTCGGCCTCCCAAAGTGCTGGGATTACAGGCGTGAGCCACTGCACCCGGCCGGGAGTACATTTAATACATTATCTGTGCACCATGAAAGAGACTTTGCTACTAAGGTAAGGCACGTTGGTGCCTATCACCTGGTCGCATGACTACAGCATATCACTAAAGTATATGTCATGACTGACATGCTCATCTCAAACCCAACTTCTGTTGCTTGAACATGTTTGAAGTGACTTTTTTTGTGTTCTGTGTTCCAGGTTCCACTGTTCATCCCAGCTTTGTTTTCCTTCACGTGCCTCTTCATGGTTGCCCTTTCCCTCTATTCAGATCCATTTAGTACAGGGATTGGCTTTATCATCACTCTGACTGGAGTGCCTGCATATTATCTCTTTATTATATGGGACAAGAAACCCAAGTGGTTTAGAATAATGTCAGGTAAGAATTTTAAATACTTTCAGGACATTGTGCAACACCATGTAGAAAACCCATAAAGGTGTACATACATAATATACTTAACATTTAAAAATGTAAGTGGCATAATTGATGATTTGAGAACATTATGGCGTTTTAATTGGAACTACTTTTTGGCAGGAAGGACATTTAGGGTACAGCCATTGAATCCTTTCAGGATATTAGTTTGGGCTTCCTTAATCACTTCTTAGGAGAAACAGCTTTGTTTTAGATGAAATTTTATCAGTAGTTCTCTAAACGACCTAATCTCTCTTTGAATCCCTTACTAACCTAATTATTTTCCTTCTGGGTTGAATGTAGTTTGGTGATTCTATATCATAACATGTAACTTGATGAGTGACATGAGATTTGTTGGGGAGTTAGGCAGTGGCCTGCAAATGCCTTAAACATTATGACTGTGCAGTACCTTAAAAGGAAGGGTGCCTCATGAAGGATTATAATAACAAGAACAATGAAGAGAACAATAGCAGCTTCCACATGTGCGTGCACGTGTATGACTTCATTTAATTTTTTTTTTAAATTTTACTTTAAGTTATGGAATAAATGTGCAGAATGTGCAGGTTTGTTACATAGGTATACATGTGCTATGGTGGGAGTGTAAATTAGTTCAACCATTGTGGAAAACAGTGTGGCAATTCTTCAACGATCTAGAACCAGAAATATCATTTGACCCAGTAATCCCATTACTGGGTATATACCTAAAGGATTATAAATTATTCTACTATAAAGGCACATGTGCACATATGTTTATTGCAGCACTATTTACAATAGCAAAAACTTGGAACCAACCCAAATGCCCATCAATGATAGACTGGATAAGGAAAATGTGGCACATGTATACTGTAGAATACTATGCAGCCATAAAAAAGAATGAGTTAATATCCTTTGCAGGAACATAGATGAAGCTGGAAGCCATTATTCTCAGCAAACTAACACAGGAACAGAAAACCAAACACCACATGTTCTCACTCATAAGTGGGAGTTGAACAGTGAGAACACATGGACACAGGGAGGGGAACAAGACTTTATTTAATTCTTATAATATCCTACTGAGGTAGGAAAAATTATTATCCCCATTTAATAGGCTTTGAATTATAGCATGAGAGAATTCAGGTCCCTTGTTCCAAGTCATACAGATATAAAGTAGAGTAGCTGAAAGTCAAACTCAGGCAGTTTTATATTTTAGGAGAGTCACCCTGCGGGTTGTGAGGATGGATTAAGATAGGTTGGGGCTGAAGACAGAATATCGACTTTGGTGGTTACTGCAGCAATCCTGTTGAGAATTGAGGGGGATTCTGAAGACAGGCAGTATCAGCAGGGTCTGAGAGAAAGTGAAATATACTAAAAGGAAAAACCAACAAGACTTGGTGACCAGTTAAATTGGAGGAGGAGAAATCATAGTAGATCATTAGGTAAGAAGGGTGCTTACGAATAGCCTGTGTTGCAAGCTTGTCTCTCTGTCAGAGGCACTCCTGAGTCCTTTCCCCTACATGATCATCTCAAGCAATCCTCAACAAGGTTAGGTGTTGTTATTCCCAAGTCCAGATGAGAAAACCAGGGCTCAGAAAAATTGATAATTTATTTTTGAGTGTACATATTTTAAACCATAGAACTAGGAATTGAACCCACATCTGCTGGACTTCTAAGTTCATGCTCTTTCTAGACTGGATCCCTTGTGGAAGGGAGGGGGGCAGATAGGTCACAAATATAGCCAGAAGGGCAGATCTATGCTCGCTGCTGAATTTGGTGAGTTTAGAACATAGCTTTCATACTTTTTCTTTGTTTTAATTTACTTACTTTACCATAATTAATTTTTAAAATTCCAGTTAAAAGGTTAGGGAGATTTCTGGTTAAATTATTAATAAATAATGGCAGTATTACTAGAAAACAAACAACCAAAAACCTTGATATGCATATTGAATCTCTAGTGTGCTGTGCAGACTCATTGAGAAGTCAGTCCTTTAAAGCAGTTTTGTTAATACCTTTTATTAGCATTCAATTGGAATTTTGCATCTTTAGATCTTATACTACTATTTATATGTGGATTTCGTTTCCCCAAAGAAATGTTACTATACAAATGAGGTGCTTTATGGCTGACACAGGCGCACTGATTGCCTTAACTGAGTATTTAATCTCTATTTCTTCTCAGATCACACTAGTTTTCTGTGGAATGTTTTTAAGTTCTCTTTGTTCTAAACACTAAAGATAGAGCCTATTCGGAGGGAAAAGGGATCTTACTAAATACCATTTACCATTAGGATTGCTTTATTCATTGCTAACATTTAGGGCAGATTAGCACTCATTGCTGTGAGATCTATGTCTGTCTCCCATACTAACTGAGACAGTTAAAACCCCTGAGCAGCACAGAAAATTAACAGAATTGAGGAAGAAAGAGCTGGTGGTCCTAGAGTTAGACTAGAACGAGAGGGAGTATGATTAAAGAGGAAAGCCATTGTTCCATCCCACTTTAGCAGGCATTTTGTTCCTCCTGTTTGGAGTCAGCCAAATCTAACAGTCCTTTCCTCTTGCTAACAAACACGTGTGTACTTTGTATTATTTCTTTGTCAGTTCATCCCAACAAGCAGTTTTCATGCTTGATCCCTCATTGATGTCTTTTGGTGTTCATGTAATTTTAAAGTTTTTTCCTATTTTTCTGTCTCTAATGATGTTTTGAACATTTCCAAGGCCTCCAAATTTAGTGTTAGCCATTCGTGAAACTAGCAGCAATGGAGTAGTCCCATAATGGTTATTTGGTTCTCAAAAATGCCATTAAGTCTTACCGGGGAGCATGGCAATTCTGCTTTTAAACTGCGATCATTGTAACTCTTTATCTTTATAGCTGCCTTGAAAGTGAGTAGCAAAAAGCAACAGTCCTCCGTAATTTTGTTTGATTTTTCTCTGAGGCAGCATTCTTGTAGTAAAATAAAGAAAATTCATAATATTTATTGCTGCAATAGGAAGTATTTTCTTAGCCTTTGGCCAAAACAAAACACTCACACACAGACACACAAACAACAGAATCCTGAGGCAGTGCCCTGACCCTTCTCCCAACTACTCTATGATCTTTTTGTTAGAGAGAAACTCAGTGTGAACTTAGAGACCAAGAGCCTGTGCTTGGAGCAGTTTTTTCAATGATTTAATATCAAGTCCTTTCATTTGGTAAAATTCCATAACCTTTATATTATCATTTATTTTTACCCTGATAATGCATGAATAGATTAGCTCTGTGAAAATGATAGTCTATCAAAATACATTTTACCTAGGTTGTTTCCATGAAAAATGAGAGGTAACCAAATAGCACTCAGAAAATGGTGAAAGGCTGCTGAGAACTGACAGCCAGGGAATGTTCAGAATCCGAGGAGCTGAGATTTTCAGAGATTTGATAAATCTCTCCAGCCACAGGATGCCAGTATTGAACCACTTTTTGTCTGATAGCATTTCTAGGGAGAAAAGAAAACATGCTCTTAAGGGAATGGTGAGATACACAGAAAGCTTTTTTCTGCCATCTGTGACAGAGTGGTTTATTCTTCTGGTGGGTTAGTTATATTATTTATTTACTTACAGAAACACAAGCTTCTCAGGAAAAAGGGGCAGATACCCCAATGACATATGCAAATACACAAAGATAGCAAGACCTAGCAAACCTGGGCCAGGGCTCACAGCAGCCGTTTTACTTGGCTGTCTCTATTTATCAGCCACACCTTGTCACGGGGTTGAGTAGGGTGACTGGAAGTGGGTCCCTCTGGCTCAGGGAGAGAGATAGAGGACAGTCTTATTTAAACAAAATCTTTAATTATAAAAAATCAGATTGGGAAACCCCAGCAGAATGACTGTAATGCATCTTTGTGGACAGCGAGTTTGCAACTCGAGAGTCCTAAAAGCATATGCTGCATACAGTCAGTCAAGATAACTTCATTTATGTTAAGTCACTGAAAGCTGAATAATGTATTTAACAGACTGTTCACAAATACTGTGGTGTGATATGCAAATTAATTAAGCTTGCCTGCATTTCTTAGGGGTCCAAACTATCTTCATTGTAAGGATAAAATGAGATCGTGCTTGTGAAAATATTTGTAGCCTTAAAAAAATACTATTATTCTTATGAACACTTCCAGAAAAAAAAAATAGGCTTGTGCTACATCAAAAATGTAGGCAATTTTTGCTGTAGTTCCCATGCTGGTACCAGGTATGGTTGGGTAAATCAAATTTTGCAGGGCCAGTTGTTGTTTCAAATTATTTCAAGACTAACACTGAACATGAAAGGTAAAGCTAAAAATACTACAACTGTTATTTGGTCCTGTACCTTACAGTTACTGAAAACACCAAATGCAGACTCATTAACACACCTTTATTTAAAGAAAGAGTACCATGGGTTGATTATCCTTAAAGCCGAAAGACTGTTTTTGAACATGGATGTAGACATGGCACTTGAATGCCACATGCTCTGCAGCTTTCCCAGGCATGCAGGAAGCTTCCTTAAAGACATACTTGACTCTCTTGAGCACCGCTGTCTGGTCCACTGCTGTAAGATAAATCTAGAAGGAGGAAAAGTTGGTGTCACTCCAACAGGTAGTCATGGTTAAAATCAATTACTCTGTAGAAGCCTTCATTACGATGAAAGTCATTCAAATCCTGAGATTGCAAGAGAGATCACATAAGCAAGATACATTGGATATTGTCAACGGGGCTGATTGAACACAAAGGAAGAGGAAAGATAGCAGAAAGTGTGCAAAACCGGAATAGAGATTCTATGACCATGTGCTACTGAATAATGGACCCAAACCAAGCTTTTAGGAAGGAGAATGACACATTAGGGAAGCAGCAGGATCTAAGTTGCTCCTCATTTGTCTGAATGGAGGCAGTGTTATGACATGCGGAAACAAGATGTCTAAGATAGCAGACATTTGGGGATCCCTGAATATAGAGAGACACTTTTGGAAAAGGCTTTCGTGTTGGGTGTGGAGGGCAGTCATGGAGATTAGTTCAGGAGGCTATGGGCAGGATCTCTTTAGGGAGGCAGGGCTGGAGATGATGTCTCTTTAACATCACTGCTTTTCATTTGGCCGTTGCAGATGCCTGAGATCTCTTGTTTTTCTGTTCGTTTGTTTTAAACTACTGTCACATATCCCTAGCCCCTTCTCTGTTTAAGCTACATTTTCTTTACAATTTATTAATATTTCCTTTTCCCAAAAATGCCTATTTTTATAGAATAATTTTGTCATTTCCCTTTTCTGAAAATATGGGCTTTAATTGCTCTTGAGTGCTCCCTTATGCTGCACTTACATCTCAATGTAAAGAGTGGGCTGTGTAAAATACAGTTTATTTAGGAAACATTCACATGGAGTTTATAATTTACCGAGACTGTGCTGGGCCCTTTACAATTAATGTAGACTGTAAAACTAATGCGCTAAGGACAACATCTTTGACAAACACAGAAAGAAAAGGATGAAAACAATACCTTTTTTTTTTTTTGAGATGGAGTTTCTTTCTTGTTGCCCAGGCTGGAGAGTAATGGCGCAAACTCGGCTCACCGTAACCGCTGCCTCCTGGGTTCAAGTGATTCTCCTGCCTCACCCTCCTAAGTAGCTGGGATTACAGGCATGCACCATCACACCCAGTTAATTTTGTATTTTTAGTAGAGACGGGGTTTCTCCATGTTACTGGGGTTGGTCTCGAACTCCCAACCTCAGGTGATTCACCCGCCTTGGCCTCCCAAAGTGCTGGGATTACAGGCATGAGCCACTGTGCCTTGCCTGAAAAAAATACCTTTTTAAATGTCATTAAATATGGCTTGAAAGGAGCTGTTACAGATAACAAGCCATGAATGAGGAGAAATATTCTACGTCCAGATGAAAGACTATCTGGGTATGAAACCATCAAGAGGTCAGGCTCTAAACGGCTCCAGGACTAGCAGGACATTGAAAAGATTCTGTAGGAATTCATTACAAAGATAAGAGGCAAACTGGCTGGGCACAGTGATTCACACCTGTAATCCCAGCACTTTGGGAGGTCGAGGCAGGTAAATCACTTGAGGTCAGGAGTTCAAGACCAGCCAGATCAACATAGTGAAACCCTGTCTCTACTAAAAATACAAAATTAGCCTGGTGTGGTGGCATATGCCTGCAATCCCAGCTACTCGGGAGGCTGAGGCAGGAGAATCACTTGAATCCAGGAGGTGGAGGTTTCAGTGAGCTGAGATCACACCATTGCACTCTAACCTGGGCAACAAGAGTGAAACTCCAACTCAAAAAAAAAAAAAAAAAAAAAAAGAGGCAAACAGTAATTAATGTCCCCAGAAACCAAGGTCATAGAGTTCTAGAACTGCTGAGATAAAATGACCTTGGAAATTATCTAACTCAATGGTTCTGAAGGAAAAAAGGTAGGCCTCCTTCTGAATACTGGAGTCAGACTCTCTTGAGATGTCCTCAGTTCCTACATTTTTGTGTCTATCAGAATTACAGACTACTAGGCCCCATCTTCAGTTTCTAATTTAGTAGGTCTAGGATTGAGCTTGCAAAGATGCGTTTCTAATATGGTAGGTGATGCTAATTTTGTTGGTACAGGGATCACACTTTGAGAATCACTGATTTAGTCTCTCATTCTACTGATTAGGCATATTAGGCCCTAGGAGATAAGACAATATTCTCAATAATATGTTACAAGTTAGAGAATGAAAATTATATTCTGATTCTCCTTCTGATTCTTCTGAGGAACTGACTGTAATCTCATAGGTGCAAAAAGAATAAACCAATTTTAAGCTGAATATGAAGTGTATTTTTAAACATTTATTTATATGTTGGTCCTACTGTCCCAAAATATTTTCACCCTTTGGGTCCATGAATAAAAATCCTTATTAGAATGCAAAATATTAATGTATTCTTGCTGAGAAGCCATCATGGGAAGTTACAGAAGTGACAAATAAATTAATTGAGCATGATAGGATTCTAATGAAGTAAAAAATTCTTGAAAGTGCTCTATGAAGTAGACAGTTGTGTGTTTTTGGTATTCAACCCAAAATAATTCCTATTTTGTTGTTTTTATGCATTTCTGATTTCCATGCATTTTTAATTTATTTTTCTTTCTTTGTAGAGAGAATAACCAGAACATTACAAATAATACTGGAAGTTGTACCAGAAGAAGATAAGTTATGAACTAATGGACTTGAGATCTTGGCAATCTGCCCAAGGGGAGACACATAATAGGGATTTTTACTTCATTTTCTGAAAATCCAGAGAATTACAACTTCGGTGATAAACAAAAGGAGTCAGTTATTTCTATTCATATATTTTAGCATATTCAAATTAATTTCTAAGAAATTTAGTTATAACTCTATGTAGTTATAGAAAGAGAATATGCAGTTGTTCTATGAGTCACAATTCTTGAGTCTCTGATACCTACCTATTGGGGTTAGGAGAAAAGACTAGACAATTACTATGTGGTCATTCTTTACAACATATATTAGCATGGCAAAGAACCTTCAAATTGAAGACCGAGATTTTTCTGTATATATGGGTTCTGTAAACATGGTTTTACACACTACAGATGACTATACTGTGAAAAGTGTTTTCAATTCTGAAAAAAAGCATACATCATGATTATGACCAAGAGGAGAGAAAGAAATTTATTTTACATTGACATTGCATTGCTTCCCCTTAGATACCAATTTAGATAACACTCATGCTTTAATGGATTATACCCAGAGCATTTTGAACAAAGGTCAGAGGGGATTATTGAATACATTAAAGAAGAGTTTCTAGGGGCTACTGTTTATGAGACACATCCAGGAATTATGTTTGAGTAAAAAATCCTTGAGAATTTATTATGTCAGATGTTTTGTCATTCATTATCAGGAAGTTTTAGTTATCTGTCATTTTTTTTCACATCAGTTTGATCAGGAAAGTGTATAACACATCTTAGAGCAAGAGTAAGTTTGGTATTAAATCCTCTTAAGAACAACCACCTATTTCACTAATAACTTACCCCTGATGAGTATATCTAAACATATGCATTTTTAAACCTTCAAATTACATTGTCAACATGAGAGAAATCACCAACAAAGAAAATGTGCAAAATAATAGTCCCACATCTGTAATGATATCTACATGCAATGTTAGTAATTCTGAAGTTTTTTAAATTTATGGCTATTTTTACATCATGATGAATTTTGACAGTTTGTGCATTTTCTTTATACATTTTATATTCTGTTAAAATATCTCTTCAGATGAAACTGTCCAGATTAATTAGGGAAAGGCATATATTAACATAAAAATTGAGAAAGAAATGTCACCGCTAAATAAGATTTACAACTGATGTTTCTAGAAAATTTCCACTTCTATATCTAGTCTTTGTCAGTAATTTCCACACCTTAATTATCATTCAACTTGCAAAAGAGATAACTGATAAGAAGAAAATTGAAAGAATCAGAATCTGTGGATGAGTGTTTGTGTTCAGAAGATGTTGTTATGCCAGTATTAGAAAATATTGTGGGCCAGGCATGGTGGCTTACACCTGTAATCCCAGCACTTTGGGAGGCCGAGGCAGGCGGATCACCTGAAGTCAGAAGTTCTACACCAGCCTGACCCACATGGAGAAACCTTGTCTCTACTAAAAATGCAAAATTAGCTGGGCATGGTGGCGCATGCTGGTAATCTCAGCTATTCAGGAGGCTGAGGCAGGAGAATTGTTTGAACCCAGGAGGCAGAGGTTGCAGGGAGCCGAGATTGTACCACTGCACTCCAGCCTGGGTGAGAGACTCCATCTCCAAAAAGTATATATGTGTGTGTGTGTGTGTGTGTGTGTGTGTGTGTGTGTGTGTGTATGGTGGAACTTACAAATGAGCAATATAATGATGAAATTTTGAACTGTTATTTATAAACATGTAAGGTAGAATGGTTAGTCATGGCCAGAGTATGTTTCATCCTTTAATTTTTGTCCATTTGAAAATAAGGATTTTTGAAAGAATTATACCAATTAAAATTATTAAAGGCAAACATAGAGTTCATAGAAAATTGTCCAAAGTATAAATGATGACCTATAATTTGGAGCATTTCCAATTCAGTAATTTCAATTTTGCTCTTGAAAATATTTAATATATATCGAAGACTGACATTTCTTTAGCCGAACCTAACGTTTGGGTCTCTAAGTGAATTTATAATAACTCCTTCCTTCCTTAGCATAGAGTTTTCAAAATTTGATCTATAATTCCTATTTCTAGTAAATATTGTTCATTTGTCCACATCTCTCCCTATCATGTGTTGCCGGAGGTAAGAATTTCTTTTATATTCCTATTTTTTTCCCCCATAGACTAGGCTCATAGAATTTAAACAAGCAAACTTTTCCTGAGCTTTTTCTTGCCAAATGAAAGAAGACTGGTAAATTCTCATAGAGAGGTTTGTGCAGTTCTTGGCTATTCCTGGGGTTAATGTGCTTAATATTCACAGCGGCAAATTGGTCTCAGAATTTAATTTATTTATTTTTGATTTGAATTTCTCTTTAAAAGTATTGATTTAAAAGGTAACTAGAATTATTCTTTCTCATTTTCAAAAGTGATTTTTACATTATGAAATTTCCCTGCCATTGTAATGCCATTTCAAGCAGAAAAAAAGTCAGCCAGTAATTAAGAAAAAAAGTGATGGAAATTAAGTAGTATTTTGGCTTATTTTTAGGACTCATCATGAGAAGACACAGAGTTCCTTTAATCAGGAAATTAATATTCATAATTTTCATTCAAAATGGTAGTATATAAAGCAGATTCTCATTCAAAAACTCTCTTGCACACTTATTTATATATATGTATGTTTTTATATAAGTAAATTTTTTCTCATATTTTTATACAATATGCACACACACACATGCACATACTACTACATGTGCTGTACTTGTACTTTGTACCATGCATATTCAAATGTTTATATATATAAGTTTATTATAACATAAAAAGTAAAAGTAATGAATACTGTTTAAAATAACTAATATAGCATTTTTTAATTTTTGTGGGGATGGATTCTCAAATACTTAATTGTGATTTTAAAAGATCCAGTAAAGACTTCTAAAGCTAAAACACAATTTGATTTTAAAAAGAATGATTCTCCTTACACAATTATAAATATTTGCAGTAAATATTTTCCTCATAGTACTATTTTGACCCCATTTAAAAAGTATTAGATTATATTCCTTTGATCAAATGAAAACTGAACCATTATAGATGGTTAGCTGAAAGTAGACCCTATTCTTGTCCTTCTTTAGAAGAGTAAAGATTTGTCCTAGGGAAGATGGCTGACTTCAGTTCAAAATACACATATGCATTTAGACTGTAGCTCCTCAGCCCCGTGGACACAAAATTTGGACAGTTTAATAGGTCACATTATCAATGCATGGTGGTTTCTCCAACACTAAGATATTCACGTTGAAGCAGATTTCCTGTTCATCTTATGTGTCTGGTAAAATTGTTTCCCCAGTTACAATCTGACTTATCGATAGAGGGTTAACAAGAGTATAATTACATAACAGAATTCCTCATCAACTGTGATCAGTCTACAGGAAAATCATTATTTTATCTCGATCTGCAGCTGAATATACTGCTAAGAAAGGGAGCAACTCTGACCTTTGTTAAAGTTGACCTTTTGTAATTGAGGTATAAGTTATGAAAAGATAAAAAACTGAAGGCCAGAGAATCAGGAAATGAAAGATAGTATGTGACTGAAGGTAACAATATTTTAATGTTATGCAATATAGTCAGAGAAATATTAAAAATTAGTTGTTTGCTGTGCATAGGTGGATCTCCCAAGAAGTTAATGAAACCTAAGCTTCAGTGCCTCTCACTTAGACATGTTCCGTTCGAGGTCCTGAACCTAACTTTGCATTAGGAATTCTGTATTAATTTTGTTGAAGAAGACCAGCAAAGTTGTGTATACTTCTACCCCCACAAAATCTGCATTGTCCGTGTGAGTAAAGTAAAATAATTCCTATTATTTTTTTTCTATTAGAAATAAGTATGGAGAATATATTTTTTAAAATGTAAGTTACGAGTTAATTGAATGTCCATATATAACAAGTGACTTTCTCATAATATATATGATGTGATATATAGGGAGATAGTCTCACTTTCATCATATTTTATATGTTGATTCTGAACTATAGAAAAATAATAAATGGGATTTTAATTATAGCTCTTTTTCTTAATTTGGAAAGAAATACAGAGAGATGTGAGATTTGAATGCCCATGAAAGACATTTAATTTTACTTGAATATATTCTTGCTTCACTTTACCCTCCATAACATGTTGTACATTAGTGCTGATCAAGTTTACAGAGTTATATTTTGCTTTCCTAACCATTCAAAGTCAGGAATTAAAATATGGCATTGTATAACTGGGAAGAAGTTCATAGTGTATATAAATTAGAGTAGATAATGGGTCACCTTGATAGTTTCTGTTTACATTACTTGTATATAGGCAAAATAATGATTACCTATACATGTATTTAAGCTTAATTTTCCCATAAACAGTATTTTTAATCTATGTTAAAATAGATAATACCTAAAAGTGTGATCTTTAGGTAGTCCTTAGTTTATTAGTACTGTACTTTAAAAACATTTTTAAATAAGCCCGGCACAGTGTCTCATGCCTGTAATCCCAGCACTTTGGGAGGCCAAGGTGGGTTAATCACCTGAGGTCAGGAGTTCGAGATCAGCCTGGCCAACATGGTGAAACCCTATCTCTACTAAAAATAATACAAAAATTAGCCAGGCATGGTGGCAGGCGCCTGTAATCCCAGCTACTCGGGAGGCTGAGGTAGGAGAATCACTTGAGCCCAGGGGGCGGAGGTTGCAGTGAGTTGAGATTGCATCATTGCACTCCTGCCTGGGGGACAAGAGTGAGACTTCTTCTCAAAAAAAAAAAAAAAAAAAAAAAAAAAAAAAAAATTTTAAATAATAGCTAAAAGTATGATCTCTAGGTAGTCCTTAGTTTATTAGTACTCTACTTAAAAATGATTTTTAATAGTCAATTTTGGGATGTAATTATTTCTTTCCTTGTATTTTCAAATTAGTTGGTGTCTAAAAATAAATGTTTTGTCTAATTTTAGATCAGGTATACATTCACAAAAGCATAAATCATGGTCTCACAGGAAATTCACCAATTTTCCATATGTTATGAGATAATTGTCCTTTCTACAACCTCGTAACAATGAATTTATATAATTACCTAGATTTTCTTAGGGTGAATCTACCAATTAGTTTTATTTTCTTGGTAGTTATTTTTCTCCCTCCTCTCTGTTACTATTGGCCTTAAAACACACAGAGGATCGTTACAGTCTCCTAATAGCTATCTGTTACATGTGTGTGTTTCAGCCTACTTGAATCAAGCGTACATTTATAGTACCAATAACCACCTTTACAGCTTTACAGCTAACAATTCTGTCACAAAACTGTAGAGCATTAGGCATCTGAGAGCCATACAGAGGGCCACACTTGTTCCAAAGTGAACATACTTTTTTTTCCTCAACATATACACTACTGATTTTTTTTAAAAGTATGACTTTCAAGTGAATTAGTGTATTGGTTAGGAGAACTGCTTGCTAAGTCCTTATTACCTCTTGTTGAAGCCTTAAAAAGCCATGCTGAAAGCCAGAGGGGAAAAAAAGAGTAATGCACAGGTATCTCTTTTGCAATGGTGACTGTATTTTGAGTACCTTGTGTGACAGGGTATTTCATACAGCATCTTGTGGGAAAACCTAGTAGGCCTTTGCATGTTAAAGCTGTATAATTTGTTGGGTTGTGAGTGGTCTGACTGAAGTGTGTATTATAAAGTTTAGACATCAAATGTTCCTTCTAATGAACTTTATTAGATGCATAGTTAGAAGCACAGTCATATCACACTGGGAGGCAATGCAATGCGGTTCCCTGGTCCTAGGTTTGAACTGTCTTATTTCAAAGGATTTCTGAATTAATTTTTTCCCTAGAATTTCTCCTTCATTCCAAAGTAGAAACATACTTTGAAGAAGGAAACAGATTGTTCCCATGAATGTATGCTTACACTTGAAACGATCTATGTTAAATGACTGTGCATGTGAATTATTTCAAGTACTACCCCAAAGAACTTTCTTATTGCTCTGAAAAGAAGAAAAGCAATGTAAATCACTATGATTATTGCACAAACCACCAGAATTCTCCAACAATTTTAAGTAATCTGATCCTCTTCTTGGAGAAAATTGTTACCTAATAGTTTTTCCTCATGAATGTTATTACTACTGGTATAAAGCAAATTTCTATAAATTTCCTACTTAAGTCTTGAGAACTGGGTTCTTCCTTTGATGTTATTCATGTTCAGAAAGGAAATAACACTTTACTCTTTTAGGACAGTTCCTAGAATCTATAGTAGTATCAGGATATATTTTGCTTTAAAATATATTCTGGTTATTTTGAATACAGACATTGGCTCCAAATTTTCATCTTTGCACAATAGTAATGAGTTTTCACTAGAACTTCTCAACATTTGGGAACTTTGCAAATATAAGCATCATATGTGTTAAGACTGTATCATTTAATGCTATGAGATATATTGTTTTCTCCCTATGCCAAACAGGTGAACAAACGTAGTTGTTTTTTACTGATACTAAATGTTGGCTACCTGTGATTTTATAGTATGCACATGTCAGAAAAAGGCAAGACAAATGGCCTCTTGTACTGAATACTTGGGCAAACCTATTGGGTCTTAATTTTCTGACAGGATTTGACTCAATATTTGTAGAGCTTGCGTAGAATGGATTACATGGTAGTGATGCACTGGTAGAAATGGTTTTTAGTTATTGACTGAGAATTCATCTCAGGATGAATCTTTTATGTCTTTTTATTGTAAGCATATCTGGATTTACTTTATGAAGATGGTTTTAGAAAGCTTTGTCTAAAAGTTTGACCTAGGAATGGTGACTTCATTTTCAGTTGCCAAGGGGTAGAATAATAATACGTGTGTTGTTATGTTTATATTAACATATTATTAGGTACTATCTATGAATGTATTTCAGTATCTTTCATATTCTGTGACAAGCATTTATAATTAGCAACAGTGGAGTCCATTTAGCCCAGTGGGAAAGTCTTGGAACTCAGGTTACCCTTGAGGGTTATGCTGGCAGCCATCTCTTTGATCTGTGCTTAAACTGTAATTTATAGACAAGCTAAATCCCTAACTTGGATCTGGAATGCATTAGCCATGACCTTGTACCATTCCCAGAATTTCAGGGGCATCGTGGGTTTGGTCTAATGATTGAAAACAGAACAGAGAGATCCAGCTGAGAAAGAGTGATGCTCAATATCCTGACTGGTCCTCAACTCAGGCAGAGTTTCTTCACTCTGGCATTGCGATCATGAAACTTAGTAAAGGGGATTGTGTGTATTTTATACAAATTTAATACAATGTCCTACATTGATTGATAAATTCTTAAAGAGCGAAACTGCACTTTATTTCTGCATCTACATTCCAATCATATTAGTAGAACTAAGATATTTATCTATGAAGATATAAACAGTGCAGAGAGACTTTCATCTGTGGATTGCGTTGTTTCTTACGGTTCCTTGGCACTGATGCCTGCGCAAGCATGTGATATGTGAATAAAATGGATTCTTCTATAGCTAAATGATTCCCCTCTGGGGAGAGTTCTGGTACCGCAATCACAATGCCAGATGGTGTTTATGGGCTATTTGTGTAAGTGGTAAGATACTATGAAATAAGTGTGTTTTCCTCTTATGGAAACTCTTGATGCATGTACTTTTGTATGGAATACATTTTGGTGCAATATGATGTCATTCAACTTTGCATTGAATTGAATTTTGGTTGTATTTATATGTATTATACCTGTCATGCTTCTAGTTGCTTCAACCTTTTTATAACCATTTTTGTACATATTTTTACTTGAAAATATTTTAAATGGAAATTTAAATAAACATTTGTTAGTTTACATAATAAATATCATGTTTTGCTTTCTTTTTAAGTAGTGTATATTCATTTAAATTGAAGGCCTTAGTTTTAGTGATCGAATTTATCTATCACTGATTCCATGAATTTGTTGGAGCATCCTACTTCACACCAGTTTCCTGTACTAAAAACTGAAAGTGTTGGCAGACCCAGTCTCCTGGAAACACTCTTCTTTCTCATGGTCTACATCCGTCTGTCCTCTGGTCTGAAATATCTAGCTCCTGTTCTATTTCCACCTGTACAAGTTCAAAATCTTTTCATTTCATGCCTTTAACAAGAATTTTGTCTTTTGTCTCTTTACACTCTCACATGTTTCCCCAGAATGTTCTTCCTGAAACTCAAATGAGGTCAAAATTTGCAATGGTTTCACATTTATATATTTATTTTTTGTGGATGGATAAAATTCAAACTCCTCCATATAACACATAGGGCTTTCCATCACCTGTCCCCCTTTCTTTTTCCAGCTTTCCACATTCTCGGCAGCCATACTAAATGTGTTCACAGTAGCTCAACAGCAACAAAATATGATGCCATTATTTCTCTTTACACAGTGAAGACTCTTATAGGAATTATATTTTCCTCCCCAACTCCCATTTCCTTATTCCACACACAGACAACTTCTACCCAACATTTAAAATTAAGTTCAAAAGTAATCTATTCCAGAAGCCTTCCCCAAGTTGCTTTAAGACCTGACACCTGAACTCATTCATCATCTGGAGGCCATCTGTTTTGTAGAACTCATTGTATACTGCTGTAATTGATTTGCTGGACTCACTTTTCTGCCTGAATTTGCTGATTTTTGTCTTTTGCCAACTGAAACGTAGTAGGTGCTCAATGTTTATTAAATGTATAAATTCAGTAAGTGCATGCATGAATAAATGACATTCATTAGGTTGCAGGATAAACTTTTTTATGATTCGCATAGAAACAGGTTTTGTTACTCCTAAATTTAAGCAATCCATTGGATTCTATGGAAATAGATTTTCTATAAAACCTACCAGCAGAACAAAAGCAAGCTGACTGGGAAATTTGAGTCAGTCTCTCTTTTTCTCTACCACTCCAGGTAGGCAGGTCCTGATGAGGGAAATACTCAGACAAATAGCCTATTATGAATCATTTAGGTCCCTACATTCTTGATACAGTATCTTTTTCATATATCTTGAAAAAAAAATGGTCTGATATGTAGAACAGAAAAAACCCTAAATTTTTGATGACCAAATTTTACTTGGAAATAGACATGGGAGATTAAATAGCACTTTCCCTGGGTAAAATGTTTTGGGAGAACAATGAAAAAAGAAACCAACAATTCTGGCACCTATTAAATTTTTACAGTTTTGAAAATAAATGCAAGCCATGAGATATGTAGATATATTTATTTAAAAATCAATAAATATGGCATGTATTGAATGAAAATATATAATGTCTAGTAATTTGTTTTTAAATTGTCATTAGGCTTTTAAACATGCCGGTTCAGGTTCAGATAGACTTTTGTAATTGGAATACATCTAAACATTTTTTCTTAAACTTTTAGGCAATGTCTAATTTATAAGGATTTGAGATGATTATGCATGCCGGGACAAGCAGGCTTTGGGTGGGTAAGTGTACTGTTGCTTTTGTCTCCACATGCCCTAACAATTACATTTGCAGACTCCCTAGAGATCTGACTTTGAAAGTCAGGCCTGTTTTTTTTTTTTTTTTTTTTTTTTTTTTTTTTTTTTTTCAATGTTCTTAGGCTTAAGAACACCTGGTCATCAGTGGGCAGTGGCTAAAACTATGATCTAAAAAACATGTGATGTTTGAAAGAATTCAGAAATAAAAATATAATTAGGATTCAATTCCTTACGAATTTTAGCTTCTAACATTTATTCATCTCTGAAAGGCATAAAACAGGATTTTGGAGGTGTTAATGCAGGCTAAACACTACAAACATTGAAATAACTCTCCAGCTATGATAAAATAACTCAGTAAGTGTAAATGAAGATAACCCTAAGAGAAGTATGGGAAAGTTATTTTCCACTAGTTTTCATTTTTATTGAAAATAAGATAAACTAATTTTACTTTACGTAATTAACATTGTAACTATAGAACATGTCATTATGGTCATATATTTTGTTTCCTAAAATCTAAGGACACCATAAAAATTTATTTCATGTTCTGAATGTTCTCTTTTTAATTCTCACATTGCCATGTTCCTTTCATAATTTGTTACTCAATGATCTACAGTCAAAGTTTAGTTCTTCGTTCATTAATTCAGCAAAAATTCACTCAGCACTTCCCGTATGCCAAACGAATATTGTAAGTGCAATGACTAACAGTTTAAGTAGTGCCTCTGCCTCATGAACCTACCATCTAGTTGCGGGGAGAGGTGCTTTTTCTTAATCAGTCAAATGTGTAGTCACAAATTAGGATTAGTCTCAGGTGCTGTAAGATGGTACAGCCAGGTGGATATGATTGGCCTGGGAAGTTGGCAAAGACTTTCCTGAAGATGTAGTATGAGTTGCTATTGAAGGATGAGTGCATTAACCAGATAATAGGAGGCAGGGTGAGGAGTGTTACAGGCAAAGTGAATGATGTGACAATAGCCCTAAGCCAGAATAATCCAGGCTTGTTTAAGGAAATAAATGAAAGACCAGCACAGCTAGAGTATAGGGGCAAAGTACAGAGTTCACTCTAGGAGGAGAAGCATAGAGTACTTATTAGGCAATAGTCTAGATTTCAGTATTTACCAATATAATGGAGATAGCATAGGCAAATGAAATATACATTTAATATAAACTGAACTTTATCAAAATTTCAAATATTTCCTTCTCACATGTACATAGAATTTTTTTAAATAGTAAAAAAAAAAAGATTTAAGTTTTATTTATTTTTAAAAACTCTTATATTTTACCTTTGTAAACTGCAACGGGCTTAAGACACATATTTGGAAAGAGAAAATAATTGAAGGAATTATATAATTAAGAAATGTGGGAAATCTTATTTCTAGGAATTTTACCATCATTTCTCCTTAGTGTGTTTCCCTCCTCTCTTCCAAGTTAGATTATATCTGATCTACATTGTTAAACACTCACTGATTATTACCTCTAATATTTTTGATTTTTAAAAAATAAATACTCTTCTAGTATTTTGATTTTTTAATCTAATTTTAACTTCTAAAATGTATTTCTTTATTTATTTATTGAGACACAGTCTCACTCTATTGGCCAGGCTGGAGTTCAGTGTCACAATCTCAGATCACTGCAACCTCTACCTCCTAGGTTCAAGGGATTCTCATGCTTCAGCTTTCTAAGTAGCTGGGATTACACGTGTGCACCACCATGCCTGGCTAATTTTTGTATTTTTAGTAGAGACGGGATTTCACCATGTTGGTCAAGCTGGTCTGGAACTTCTGATCCCAAGTGATCCACCTGCCTCGGCCTCCCACAGTGCTGGGATTGCAGGCACAAGTCACCATGCCCGGCCTAAAATTTATATTTTGCACACATGAAAACACTAAACAAAATCTAATTAATATGATGTGCTGTTAACAAAGTTATTGTCTCTCAAGGCATTTATTTGATTTTAATGGTTTACTATGAAAATCTTCAATATAATAAAATTATTTAAAGCTTTTTCTGATTCTTTAGAGACCCAGAGAATGATTTTTTTTCATTTTTTTTCTGCTCTTCATAATTCACAATAAAAGTGGCTCCTGTAGCAAAAGAAGAATAATTTTGCTTAAGGGATTAAAAACTAGAGAAAATATTATTTTAAATTATTTAAAGAAAGTTTCCATGGAAAACAGGGAATGCTATGATATAGTTATCTCATACCCAAATTTCTCTTACCTGAAATGTTATTGCCAGATGTTTTTCTATGCATTTTTAGTGATATATTGATTTCCTTAAAAGAATAATTTGATATCATCCAGTTGTGCCTAATGATAAGGAAAAGCTAATGTAGAAAGTCTACAATTATTAGTAAAACGCTTTTTCAAATTAAAGCTTTCAGATTTCAGTGAAAGAATATTGAATCAAAGAACTGAAAGGGCAGAAGAAATTGAACAATGGTTCAATTTTGTAATAGATGTTATTTATCATTTTTATTAAACATTGTATTAGCTATGTGCCTTGTATTGACTAGGATACTCCTCACCTGTGACTATGAATAAGACAGATGACAAGCCCTACTTCCATTTTTGGATTAAGAAAATGAGTCCAAAGTAAGTAAAATGGCTTGCCTAAAGCAAAAGAGAAAATCAGAGGTCAGAGCAGATTTTGATTATCAAATGACTCAAATTTCAAAGTGTTGAATCAAGCCATCTCTTAGGTGAAGGCAATTACTTAGTTTTATTTATAAGGCAATCAATTATTAAATATTATTTTTTATCTACTATATGATTAACAATGAATTTTATGATGTAGGAAATGTACCATGATTCTTCAGCCCTAGGAACTCACAGTAATACAGCTTGGATAAAGATGAATCTATAAAACTACAGGAATACACAAACAATTTAATATAGTGTATGATTAACTGGAAACTTTAGGTTATAATTGTAAATAAGTTAATGGATAAGAGATGCTGGGCTTTGCTTTAGGCCTTAAATATTTGGAAGTGATTGGCAGGGTGGTAGAAGTTAATTTTGGATGATGATATATGTGTGGTTTACAATTTCAGTAAAGACATATAGTAAAAGTGGACCACCCGTTTGGTTTATAAAAGAGTTAAGTCCAAGTAGACCAGAGAATAACAAATACGAAGAAGTTGGTTGTATTATATTCACTTATGACAGAGCCTTTAAAACAAGAAAAATAATTTGATCTGAAGACGGAAGTCACTGAAGGTATTTTCGGCAGGAATAATGTGGTCAAAGTGGCAACTAAGCAAGGTTATGTTGTCAGCTCTGCCAGAGAGATTATAAGGAAAAAATCTAGAATCAGCAAAATATAGCTGATGAGCTTTTGCAATGAGCAGGCATGAAGAAGTCTAGCTTGGGATTAGTGATGAAAGCAGATAAATGAAACATTTGTGAAGAAAAAACCAACAGGACTTTATGCCTAACTTACTAGAATAAGAAGAGGATGAGTCATTGGGACTCTGAGGTTTCAGCTGAATGAGTTGATGATTAGAGAAGTGTGTGACTGAAACAGGCATGCTTGGTGATAAACTTCTGATTTTCCTTTATGGAATGATTGGAGAGTGGCACACATTTTCATTTGTGAAGTGCTGAATTTGGGGTGGTGAAAATTCCATCGGGGACTGGGCGCTGTGGTCCATGCCTGTAATCCCAGCACTTTGGGAGGCCAAGACAGGTGGATCACTTGAGGTTAGGAATTCAAGACCAGGCTGAACAATATGGTGAAACTGCGTCTCTACTAAAAATACAAAAAATTAGCTGGGTGTGGTGGCTGGCGCCTGTAATCCCAGCTACTCAGGAGGCTGAGGCAGGAGAATTGCTTGAACCTAGAAGGCAAAGGTTGCAGTGAGCCGAGATCTTGCCATTGCACTCCAGCCTGGGCAACAGAGACAGACTCCATCTTAAAAAAAAAAAAAAAAAAAAAAAAAAAGTTCCACCTGGATATTTGCCTTGATTATTAGATTACAGGGCAAAAGCTCAGGTTTTCCACTGGGTCTGTTAATCAATTAAGACATACATCGAAATTATAGGGCAGATAGAAGAACAAAATACCACCATCACGCAGATATAGCTAACACAGGAGAATATGACTCATAGTTATGGACAAGTGGACTTTCTAATATTGAACTCTAGGGTTAAAAAAATTTGCCCGTCTAACTATAGGCAGCCTTGTACCATTCAAGCTTTTTCCCACGGATCCTTGACCCTGTAAAACTTATAGTGTGAATTAATGCCCAGCAGAATCGATGTCCTCTGTGGTCAGGCTGCTTCCCAAGAAGAAAATACATATCATTAGTTGTTGTTTTTTTCTACCAAACTCATCTATAAGATTAAGACACTACTGTTCTAAAAAGAGGCCAAGAGTATTTCCTTAACGTAGCTCTTAATGAAAATAAATAACAGGCATGTTATTTGCGAAAGAACCGTCTCCTCTTCCCCACCTTATCACACCTAGGCATACTCTGAGAGAGATACTTTGGGTTTAGAAACCATGTCTATTGCACTTTGTAGCCACAACCTAACTCAATAGGCTGTCTGGAAAACATTAGTCTCAACATATACTTTTTGATTAAATGAAATTGCCAGTTGACGATGATGTGAATTGATGGTTTTCCATCAGTGAGAAGCGTATAGCCCCATGGAATAAGCTTGCATGAGTTGGGTAGGAAATGAAATGAGGAGAAGAACTAAAAGGGAAAAGAGCAGTGGGCATCTACTAAGAATCTTTGGATCTAAGATGAATGTCTATTTTAGATGATGAAACAATTTATTGTAGTTTCAGAATACCTTCATTGATGTCATCTTTTATTTCTCAAATTTGTTCAAGTTGGATGGATGGCAGACATCCTGAGCTTTGTGTTTCAGATATGTGGTGAGTGAAAAGATGTCAAACAATGATCTCTGTATTATCTTCGGATCCCAGAAGCAGTCAAGGACACAATTTTCAGCCTTACTAAGCTTGTTATGGTCTATTAGATTGTACTATTTGATACTCTTTTAGATGCAAATAATAGAAACCAATTCAAGTAATTGAAGCAAAAGAGGAGTTATGATAAGAATATAGTAATGTATTGAAAAACCCTTTGTCAGGAATGCCATCTGGCCTCAGAAGGGCTGAAAATCTGGAAATGGAAAGCAATATGAAACCAGGCATTATTCTCTCTCCATTTCTTATCTCTATGTCCCTGGGTGACTGTATTATACCTCTATTCTTCCTCGTACTGACTTTCTCTCTGCAATGCCTTAGGCTATACAGCTTCCCCAATCAAGAGAACAACTCAAAGATTCAAATCTTTAGTCACAATAACAGATACTAAGTTCTAACCCCAAATAGAGTCTAAAAATGGTTCTAAGTTCCTTGCACAAGTAGATAGGTGAATGATTTTGAAGAAGTAAAATTCCCAGAGAACATAATGCCTATAAAAGGTTTCCTCTACATACACACACACCACATACACAGTTACACAAAGCATGAATAAATCAAGAAAGTGGAAAGAATATGAAAAGTGAAATGCAGCCAATAATATCCAATGACTATCAAATGCACATTATATGACTTTAGTACATTCTAAGCATGAACAGTATGCTAATTTGTTCAATCCTCATGCCACTTTATGAGGTCTACACTGCTATGAAGCAAGATGCAGTTAAGTAGTTTGTCCAAAGGCACACAGTGAGTGTCTGGCACATTTTAGACGCCTTTACATAAAAGCCTCTTAAAATTATTCCTGTTTTTTGTCCACCAATTGTTTTATTGTTCATCTATTCATAAATATTGAAATTTTTTTGCTTATTGGACAAAAGCAGAAGAAACTGCCATCATGGGAGAATTGATGATGAATATTACTTGGTTCTTCAGGCTATCCATTGACCACAGGGCATACTGGCATTTGCCTTGCCTAGCTGTAGATGAATGTTAGGGGTGAATTACAATTTGGGAGGTTTTCTCACCAAGGGAAAATCCAGCAAATAGTAAAGCAATTCAAGACAAATAATAGGCCTCATTTCAACAATCCTGCCATGAGGTCATAGCTAGTAAAAATGATTACTAGCTACTATTTACTTCTAATTAACAATTCCCCTTTCCCCTTGGTTTCAGAAGTTTCTGTTTTGTCAGGAGTGGCATGAGCAGTGGGCAGAACAGTAGGCAGATGGGGATGCATTTACAATTTCAGTTAGAGATTTTAACACTCCCTCAAAAATGGTTTAGATCAAACTGACAAAACATGTAAGTACAGAATGTTTTTAACATGTATAGACATAATTAAAATTAAGCTTACTAATATACATATTTATATATATTTACCTAATATATTAGTATATATATTTAATACCTAATAAGCAAATATAGTTTTTGAATAACCACGGGCCATTCACAAAAACTGAATTTCTCTTGGGACTCAGTGAAAACTAATTAAATTCCAAGAATTCAGTATCTGAGAGACTGTGGCAATACTATAGTAAAATTATAAATCAACAACAAAAGGATAGTTTAAAATCCTACATATCTGCCATCTTAAAAATACATTGTTGGCTGGGTGCGGTGGCTCACGCTTATAATCCCAGCACTTTGACAGACAGAAGCTGGCAGATCACCTGAGGTCAGGAGTTTGAGACCAGCTTGGCCAACATGGCCAAACCTCATCTCGATTAAAAATACAAAAATTTTTGTAATTGGGAGGCCGAGGCAGGTGGATAACGAGGTCAGGAGTTCAAGACCAGTGTGGCCAAGATGTTGACACCCCATCTCTACTAAAAATATGAAAGAATTAGCCAGGCATGGTGGCTGGTGCCTGTAATCCCAGCTGCTCGGGAGGCTGAGGGCAGAGAATTGCTTGAACCTGGGAGGTGGCGGTTACAGTGAGCCGAGATCACGCCACTGCACTCCAGCTTGTGCAACAGAGCAAGACTCTGTCTCCAAAAAAAAAAAAAAAAAAAATTGCCGGGTGTTACATGCCCGGCTAGGTAGCATATGCCTATAATCCCAGCTACTAGGGAGACTGGGCCAAGAGAACCGCTTGAACCCAGGGGGCAGAGGTTGCAGTGAGCCGAGATCGCACCACTGCACTTCAGCCTGGGTAACAGAGCAAGACACCATCAAAAAAAAAAAACAAAAAACGTAAAACTTTAGGGTAGGAAAAAAGAGTTTCAAAATACTTAGAAGAGGATGATAATGAAAAAACAGCAAGTCAACATTTTTAGGTTCTAGCTAAAGCAGTTCTTAGAGGGACATTTAGAAGGTAGGGGGAATGGAGCTGTGGCCACGGGAAGGAAAATAACGATGACAAACAATAAAGCAGCAACAAAACCAGGCAAGGGGCTGCACAGGTTCAGCAAGAGGAAGGATCATGAACTGAGGAAATGCTTAATAGTATTAAAAAATAATAATTTTGAACAAGTTAAATGCAATAATGTATTCCATTAAAGTCAGTTTTTAGAAAGGGGAGTTATTAAACAGCAAATTACAATGATACTAAAAGACTGTGATAGAAATGCATGTACCAGTGAAAAATCGTCACGGCATGTTTTAAAATAGCACAACTTCTTCAGTTATTTATACATCTGAGGTTTAAATGAGAGAGAGGAAAAAATGAAGAAAAAGAAGAACGATGGTTAGTATTCCACGTTAGGAAGAAAAGTCTGTCTCGTCCATAGAGTACTGCAATTCCCTGCCTCACTGTCCAGAGAATTTACTACTATTTTTTAGGTTTGAGAATAAACAAGTATAGGACAGATTCTCTCACTTCTTGCTTTTCTAGCAGAATCTATAACCTAATAATCTGCAGTGTCCAGGCAGTGTAATTTTCAAATAAGATACTCTCCACAATTTACCTTTAACTCTTTTTTTTTTTTTTTTGAGACAGAGTCTCACTCTGTTGCCCAGACTGGAGTGGAGTGGTGTGATCTCGGCTCACTGCAACCTCCGCCTCCCAGGTTCAAACGATTTTCCTGCCCCAGCCTCCTGGGTAGATGGGAATACAGGCATGTGCCACCACGCCCAGCTAATTTTTGTATTTTTAGGAGAGACAGGGTTTCATCATGTTGGTCAGGCTGATCTTGTTCTCTTGACCTCGTGATCTGCCCGCCTCGGCTTCCCAGAGTGCTGGGATTACAGGCGTGAGCCACCACGCCCAGCCACCTTTAACTCTTTAGTAAATAAAGCTACAACAAGAAGCCTTGAGATGAGCCTATTAGCTTTTTAGCTACATAATAAAATGAATGTGGCAATGAAAGATCCTTCCAGAGATGTTCATTGAATCTCAACATGAATATAGATTTTAAATCATTGGTTTATCCTATAAAATTGTTTTCCCTCATTTAACAACCTGATTCTTATCTGCATTATACAAACCCAATGATAATTTGTATTTTTAAACTGGAAATGTACCGTTGAAACCCTGATTTGCTCTATATAACATTTCCTGTTATAAATGGATTTTCCAGATTATCAATAACTAAATAAGTTGTGATGTTTTATAACATGCATTAACTTTTCTTTTACTGATGATATGTTTTTCTCACTGTTTCTTAACATTATTAGAATTTACTGGTAAAGAATTTCCTTATTTTTCCTAGAAACCAAACTTTTTAATAGATGTACCATATTATATACTTTAATTCAATAATTTAACTCGTTCAACTAACAAAAAACTACTGTGTCCCAGATTGAGTATTGTGCATTCAAACATGAAGCAGTTTTTCTCAAGTAATTAACAGTCTGATGAAAGAGAGACCCGTAAACAGATGTAAGACAGTGCTTTAAGGGCCTGATAGTGGCATGAATGGGGCATCGTATAGTAATACCTCATCCTATCTAGGGAGCATAGAGATGAGATTCTAGAGGTATGATTTATACACAAGGCATTAAAAACTAACCAGGCAAAGGGGTATGGGAGGGTTAGGATTGTGAAAAGCATTCCAGCTGTTGTACGTGCTGGGCACAACACGTGAAAAGTTAGAATGAAAATATCGTACAAAGTACACAGGGATCTTAAGCAGTGTTTGAGGCAGAGGAGAGAGACATAGTCTGCAGATGCAGGCGAAGACCAGGTCAGATGGCGCCATATAGGACTTGGTGAGGAAGCTGTATATGATTTCTTTGGGTGACAAGCAAGGAAAATCTCTACAAAAACCCTGAGTATTTGAACAGAGTAGATCATAGAGGATTAACACATAAGAAGGGCGACAATAAAGAGGTGTGTGGCCATTGTTCTAGGCAAGACATTGAAACCAGCATGGCAAAATTATAACTGCAA
This sequence comes from Papio anubis, assembly GCF_008728515.1. NCBI lineage: Eukaryota > Metazoa > Chordata > Mammalia > Primates > Cercopithecidae > Papio > Papio anubis. The sequence goes on from NC_044978.1 coordinate 51,022,928, forward strand.
CAGTGAAAGAGAGCGGACCTAACCGACTCCATCTTGCTTCTCACATACAAATTGTCCTTGTTCATTCCTGGGTGTAGGTTGAACTAACTTTGGGAGGAACTTAGTTTATACTTTAAAACAAAGAAAATAACAGGCCTTTCCCCAAACCTCCTTCTTGCCTGCAGACTAGACTGCCTTTGTAGGACTAACAAATTAACCACAAGATTAGAAATTACAGTTTAGAAGTCATTCAGCTAGAGGCTACAAGACTCTGACCCTCCCTAAACTGCTCCTAAAATCAGCGTTTGAGATATTTTGCACTCTGCACTTGATGGATAAGGTGGCACCACCCAGATTGATAAACTGGCTCATCTGATATGTGGCCCCCGCTCAGGAACTGACTCAGTGCAAGAGGACAGCTTCAACTCCCTATGATTTCATCTCCTACCCAACCAATCAGCACCCTCAACTCACTGGCCTTCCTTTACCTACCAAATTATTCTTAAAAACTCTGATCCCCTAATGCTCAGAGAAACTAATTTGAGTAATGATAATAAAACTCCAGTCTCCTGTACAGCCAGCTCTGAGTGAAGTACTCTTTCTCTATTGCAATCGCACTGTCTTGATAAATCGGTTCTCCATAGGTAGTGGGCAAGGTGAATCCATTGGGTGGTTACAACATGATAAGCACCAAACCCAGTCTGTGGACATAGAGACTGTAATGAGGGGACGTATTGGTTGCCGATAGCTACTAAAATAAGTTACCACACACTTAGTGGCTTAAAATAGCATAAACTTATATCTTACAGTTCTGGAAGTCAGAAGTCTGAAATGGATCTATGGGGCTAAAATCAAGGTATCAGCAGAGCTGTGTTTCTTCTTATTACTCTGGGAAAGGGAATTATTTCTTTGCCTTTTCCAGTTTTCCTGCATTCCTTAAGGCCTCTTTCCTGAGTCCCTCTGGCTTCTTTCTCTGTTGTCACATCTCCTTCTCTGACTGTGATCCTTCTACTTTCCTTTTACAAAGATCCTTGTGATTATATTGGGTTTGGCTCATTGAGATAATCCAGAATAATCTCCTTATCCCAAGAACTTCAATTTAATCACATCTGCAAAGTGTTTTCTTGTCACCTAAGAGGACACTTTCACAGGCTTGAGGGACTAGGATGTGGACATCTTTGGTGGGCCATTATTGTGTCTATCATAGGGAGTACATGCAAAAAGTATTTGGGAGAATTTATTAATTTATGAAGATGGTGTGGAATGAATGAGGGAGACAGTAAAGTATTCCCAGATATTTAATTTACTTAATTTTAAGAAAAGAGGTGTTTCATAGACACAGGGAGGGGAACATCACACACTGGGGCCTGTCAGGGGTTAGGGGACCAGGGAAGGGAGAGCATTAGGACAAATACCTAATGCATGCAGGGCGTAAAACCTAGACGACAGGTTGACAGGTGCAGCAAACCACCATGGCACATGTATACCTATGTAACAAACCTGCATGTTCAGCTCATGTATCCCAGAACTTAAAGTAAAATAAAATAAAAATAAAATTAAAAAGTAAACAAACAAGAAAAAAAATGACAGTGTTCATCTACTGAGACAAAGCATATAGAAAGAAACTCATTCAGGTGTGAAGACTATAATGTTGAGTCATGTAGACAACTATATGTGACAACTACAACATTTAAAATTACATATCTGGCTTGCATTTCATGGTTCACATTAGATTTTTACTAGCCAGCACTAGTCTAAAAAGTCCTATTCCAAATACCTTTGGCCTATGAAAGTTCAAAGCCGCTTCATGATCTCTTTGAATTCCCAGATAATCTATTTTCATGGGACTTCGTCCAAATATTTGCCCTACACACATTGTCTGTGTTTTGCTTTACATTAGTACCAATATAAAATTTAGAAGCTTTATCAGTTATTCAAAGAAAAAAATTCGTATGTGTAGAAACATTATTGACAATATATGAATCACAGAGTCCATCATAAGCTCTGCCTTCTCTTTCGCTACCCATTTTCTCCCTTAATTCTTTATTCATTCTTCTTTTTCTTCTTTCTTCTGAGAAACAAAAGAAACTATCTTTCTACTGCTAAGTAGTTCAGTAAGCGTCTTACTTTGCTTGAGCATGCTTTTGAGACTTGTCTCTCTTCCTGAAATCAGGCAGTTTTCTCCTTAAGATCAGGTCTAGTGAATAAAGTTTTCTTCATCTTTTTACACTTGCAATACAAAGATGAAAGTCACCAGAGAGATTTTTTTGTGTATTCACAGTCTAGAGGGGGATACAGGGAAGGTAAATAAAAATGAAGATAGATATGAAAAGCACCACCATATAGCACTGTATAGAGGCTATGGGAACACAGAGAACAAAAATTATGTGAATTGATGAACATAATTAGTAGCTGAATCTTTTTTTTTTTTTGGAGACAGAGTCTCACTCTGTCACCCAGGCTGGAGTGCAGGGGCTCAGTCTCAGTTCACTGCAACCTCCGCCTCCTTGGTTCAAGCGATTCTCCTGCCTCAGCCTCCTGAATAGCTGGGATTACAGGTGCATGCCATCACACCCAGCTAATATTTATATTTTTGGTAGAGACGGGGTTTTACCATGTTGGCCAGGCTGGTCCCAAACTCCTGACCTCAAGCAATCTGCTCACCTCAGCCTCCCAAAGTGCTGAGATTACAGGCATGAGCCATCTTGCCCAGCCTAGTAGCTGCATCTTTTTGGCTACATTTACAGTATGCTCCAGTCAAGTGACCAGGTGACATTCATCATTCACTCACTCTACATCATAGTTTCTACTCAAAATTTAAATGTAATTTTATCATAAACTGCTTATTTAAACAAAATTCTATGGACAAGTGAAAACTGATCAATCAAAGTGCCCTTACTCTGATTTTGGTGACAGATGTGGAGCCACATCTATTCAACTATTCATTCCTCTCCGCTGTTACAAAATGTAGTAATCCCCAGGGGGACTTCGGGGAGCACAGTGTAAAAATCATTGTTCTGTTTTCCTGGCCCCGAGACACTCTACTCTCCCAATTTTTCATCTCTGGTAAGTCCCCTTCAGTGAATGTAGAAGGCTTCTCAACTTCCAAATATCTCTAAAATGCAGGTTTCCTGTTGCTCTCATCACTCTCAGTCTTCCTTGTGTGTTTTTATCCAACATGGTTTCAACTCTGCTCCCTAAAGGCTACGTTCATCCAAATTTAAAATGCCAACAGCATTCTCATGCAGGCTTCAGGTTTAAATAGCAGCATACCTACTAGATATCTCCTGTTGGCTTGAACTTCCACAGGCACCTCAACTTCTACATGTCACATTTAAAAAGTAAAAATAGGTCGGGCACGGTGGCTCACACCTGTAATCCCAGAACTTTGGGAGGCTGAGGCAGAGGTCAGGAGTTCGAGAGCTCCTGGCCAACATGGTGAAACTCCATCTCTACTAAAAATACAAAAAAAAAAAAAAAAAAAAAAAAAAAAAAGGAGCCAAGCATGGTGGTGGTGTGCCTATAATCCCAGCTACTGGAGAGGGTGAGGTTGGAGAATCGCTTGAACCCAGGAGGCGGAGGTTGCAGTGAGTGGAGATCACGCCATTGCACTCCAGCCTGGGTGACAAGAGTGAAACTCGGTCTCAAACAAAAAAAAACAAAAACAAAAAAACTGAAAATAAATAAATAAATAGGTAAAATTATTTTTAATAGCATATTTTATCTAACACAATATATCCAAAGTATTGTTTTCTTAGTAATCAATATAGAAATTGTTAACAAAATATTTTATACTTCTTTTGTTGTATTGGTGTGCATTTTATACTTACAGCACATCTCAATTTGGATTAGCCACATTTCAGGTGCCTTAATAGATACATGTGGCTACTGGCTACCATACTGAACACCTGTGAAGCAGGTTCACTGTGCACTGGCATCAATCTTAGGGGAGGGCTCTAAACACGTTGTTAATAACATCCACTGGTATCAATCCACATGATTCCAGTAAAACACTCACACAAGTGAAGCAATTTTATTACTCAGAGATGGGCAGCAAGGGACAATAGAAGCCTAAAATCCATGGTGAGCCGGTCTCCTAAGGCTGAGGAACACTGTCCAGGGTGGATGGAGCCTCATATGCATGGGCTATATGTCACAGCACAGCGGAGGTACCCTGAAAGGCACTCTACCCTGGGTTTTATACCCAGGGGTAACTTGACTAGCTAAGCTAAAGCATTGCAAGCATCCATCCTGTTCTAGGAGGGTGAGAACAGAGTCCAAGCTATTCTAGTCAATTCCTCCTTAGTCCAAGATATTATGTTCCCAGCAGCACATTCTATAGTTATTCTAAAGTGAGAGAAAGAGGAAAAGCTGGGTTGCAAGGCCACCGGAGGCCTTGTTCTGCAACATCAAAAATCTAGATGTGCATAATGCAGGTAACCTGCATTCAATATTAGTATTTTATTTTTAGTGCTTCTCTGGAATTGATGAACTTAGCACAAACATGGAGTTGCATTTTGGATGACACTTAACCAGGAATACATTCTTACCACAGTTGCCTAACTATTAGATGTATAACTTAGCATAAATGAAGACACACTTTCTTTTTTTTTTTTTTTTTGCTTATTATTTCCTCCACATTCTTTTTTTTTTTTTTTTAAATTATAAGTTCTAGGGTACACGTGCACAACATGCAGGTTTGTTACATATGTATACATGTTCCCTGCTGGTGTGCTGCACCCATTAACTCCTCATTTACATTAGGTGTATCTCCTAATGCTATCCCTACCCCATTTCCCCACCCCACAACAGGCCCCAGTGTGTAATGTTCACCTTCCTGTGTCCAAGTGTTGTCATTGTTCAATTCCCACCTATGAGTGAGAACATGTGGTGTTTGGTTTTCTGTCCTTGCGATAGTTTGCTCAGAATGATGGTTTCCAGCTTCATCCATGCCCCTACAAAGGACATGAACTCATCCTTTTTTATAGTTGCATAGCATTCCATGGTGTATATGTGCCACATTTTCTTAATCCAGTCTGTCACTGATAGACATCTGGGTTGGTTCCAAGTGTTTGCTATTGTGAATAGTGCCACAATAAACATACATGTGCATGTGTCTTTATAGCAGCATGATTTAGAATCCTTTGGGTATATACCCAGTAATGGGAGGGGTGGGTCAAATGGTATTTCTAGTTCTAGATCCTTGAGGAATCACCACACTGCCTTCCACAATGGTTGAACTAGTTTACAGTCCCACCAACAGTGTAAAAGTGTTCCTATTTCTCCACATCCTCTCCAGCACCTGTTGTTTCCTGATTTTTTAATGATCGCCATTCTAACAACACACACTTTCTTGAGTAGGAAAAAGAATGGTTAAGCAGCAGTATAATCTATTTTCTTATTTGCCTGGAAAATGTCCCCAAAAAAGAACAAAAGTGGCCGAGTTGAGTCTTCTTATACACATTCAAATTACACATCTATTGAGAAACATACTAACTGTATTTAGTAATGGGAAAGTCCTTATCTATGGAAAGCTTTGAGCAGATGCACCTAGTCTGTCAATTATTGCTTATGGCAAACTGTCAATTGTTAGGAATGAAATCTATAGATGTGTAGCCAAGACTTTCTAGGGAATTTTATGAAAACTATATTGGTATAAAATAGAGATATTGCATGATAAAAGATATGTCTTCTGTGTAAGTAGTGTTGTTGCATATGTTATTAGAGATTTCCTAAGTTAATCAGGGCCAGAAAGTATTCTGATCTGGTGATAAGACACCAGGACAGCTAAACTAGGGGATCTGGACTTCTCTTTGCTTTGCCTGTGCCATGGATTACCTTAAACTCAGAATTATTAGGAAAGCATGATACTGGGTAAAATCTCTGATTCATGTGAGTTTGGTTTGATAATTCAGTTCTTTGAGGTTTTTGTTAAAAGATTGAAATATTTAATATGAAGAAAATGAGGTCTATGAAGATATGCTTGGTGACATGGTTGCAAATAAGCTCTGATTATTAAGCAAGTAGTTGAAGGTCTAGTAGAAATTTCTTTGTATGAAGTAGTGCTGTCCTTCCCAAATGGTAACCACTAGCCACATGTAACTATTTAAATTTAAATTAGATTAAATTTTAGAAAGTTAAAAAGTCAGTCCTCAGTTACACTAGCCACATTTCAAATGTTCAATAGCCACAAATTGTTAGTGGCTAGTCTACGGACAATAGGAATATAGAATACTTTTATTATTACAGAAAATTCTGTTGAACAATCCTTTTCTAGAGATTGGAGATATTATTGGGTGCCATGAACTGGAAAGAGGACTTAGTTTTGAGTTAGAACATTCCAATGAAATATTACAGAGATGTCTAAAAGTAAGAAATAATTTGGTATAAAAGTAGGAAAAAAATTGTTTTGGTTTTGAGACATGAGAGAGATTGGAAAAGAGGAGAGAGGTATAAGCAGAGACCTGGAGAAATGGGAGAAGGCTATGCATTTTGCCATTTAAATCTGTATTTGTGAGTACTACATTTTTAATGGCATTACTGAACTTGAGAATATGCAGGAGTATATGTGTGTGTGTGTGTGTGTGTTACTATTAAAGGAACTAAACTTTCTTTATAAATAGGTCTGGAAGTAGATGGCACCAAGGAAAAGTAAGGCTATACAAGAAGGCTTTGGCTTTTCTATTTTAGAATTTATGATTCAAGCCATATACCTAGGTCCCTAAGACAGAGAGGGAAGGAAGATGCACTTAATATTTGGATTATAGTAGTACATGACATGGTGTCTGACATGAAATAGATCCTCAATAAAATGGTTAAATGAATGGATTAATGAAATACCAATTGGCTTTCTTGAAGCAACTTTTGTTCATAGACAACTATCAGTGTGTGGAAGATTAACACAGCACAATCTTTGACTTGTTTTAATTTTGCAATGACAATGAAATTTTGGTCAATTGCAGTTCAGATATAAGTACCTTTGGAAGCTAAAAGGTAGACTAGCTTGAACTGGAGGCCTCTTAACCTTTGGAGGTTCATAGTTTTTTTTTGTTTTTTGTTTTTTTTTTAGATTTATTGCTATGCTCAATACTCTGCAGTGACTAAGTAGTCACTAATCTATAGCACATCTTCAACTACAGAGTAAACCTTATAATTCTAAAGAGATTTTGCAGGCACCACCACGTTGAAAAAATGCAAAAATTAGATGACATTAACACATTAACCTTTTTAATTCACTCTAAGATAATTCCAGAAGTGCGTCTCAGTTTCAATTCTGGCAAACCAGTCCTGGGATCTGACTTAAGTGTGGAAATTTTCTTGTCTGGTTTAGATTCAGTGTTGCTGAACTGTATAAAAAAGACTTCATTAAGTTGGCTTTCATTCTATTTATGCCTTTGTCATTTCCTTCAGTGTTTAAGTGAAAATAACACATGAGAAATCATTGCTGACAGGCCTAGAATTTGTCTTCTATTATTTATTGTGATACTCCCCTCTCCACCCACCATTACATTCTAACAAGTCAAATATCAGTGAAGGAGATGTTTAAGACCCTATAATTCACAGCGTGGTATCTGTTTTGACTATATTTAATAGCCAGCACTTACTCCAAATGAGTTAAAGCATGTTATTGTGTAAGCATTTATTTTCACTACTTTACTGCCTTGATAAACATTTTCCTACCTCTCCACTGCTTTTCTGTTCTTTTGTAAGTTTATGTCACAGAATAAAACTAGCTAATGAGTAGGATTAGATACTGCACCAACCAGGCTGTTAAGTGTAGCAAGTTACCATCACATTAGCAAATGGAGAAACAGGCATTAAACACTCTAAATACTCTGGCCTCACATTGTTTTCACATGTCCAGGTCTACAAGAGGCTTTCCTCTTGACTCAATACCTAACTTGGTTTTCTCTGTCTGAGGGATTGGCATTGCCATTTTACTTATGGCTCAAGTCAGAGATTTGGTTATCAGTTTCAACTCCCTCCACAAAATCCTGTATCTATTATATTCGATAGATTTTCTCATTGTATTGCATACAAGACACTTTGAGTGAAGCTGAGTTCTCTCCCTTCACTTCCTTTCAGAATTATCTAGATTGTGTATCATCTATGGATGACTAATTAGAAAGACTTTAGTTTTTCTTTTATTACCAGTAATGTCCTATTTCATAACTAAATCAGTTACAATTTTGATTTTACAAAATCCTTTGTATTTAATAGCTTTTACTTCATCAATAAGGAAGAAAATAGGAATCTGGATATATTAAAATATAGACTTTTGCCCCTTTCCTTAAACTGTCTTCTAAACTCTGATGAGAGCCCAGCCATCTATATCAAATGTACCATAAAACTCAGTTCACATGCTAGAATTAGCCCTCCTGTAAATACAAAGTAATGCTGATGCAATTAGATCACCTGTCCAGAAGTCATTCCACAATTCTTTCAGTTTTCTTTATAAGAGTTAAAGTTTGTTCATAGCACACTTTGGTTTGTTGACTAGTTATAATTATTATGTATTAGCTTTGTGTAATTTACTGGAGTAAATATCAAGGGATATTAAGGGGAAATAATAAACATGATATGTGCATAAAAGGAGCTATATAGTAATGCAAGGGAGAATACAAAAAAGATTTTAAAAACATGAATAGCCAACTAAGGTTGTAAAATTTTATACTCAAAATTTGAATATTAGAATGAAGATAATTTTTACAGTTTCATTGACAATGACAAATAAGAGACTAACTGCCAGTGATACGATAAGTAAATAAATGGGATAGCATATAGACATTAAAAATCATATTTTCCAAAAATGTTTAAAACATGAAAAATGCTTACAGTATTATGTTAAGTAAAAATAAAGAATGCATAAATCAAAATCATACACATAGTGGAAAAAAATATGAATTTATGCAGCTTTAAGAAGTTTACCTTTCACCCTTTCATAAAAACAAATCTCTTTTGTGGCTCAGTCCTTATAGCTGTAGTATGCTCTGCCACTACTTGTTGGTGTCATCTGTTATGTCCTCCACCAATTTGTGAAAGCTTTGGCATCTGGCTTATATCCGTCAGAATGGGCTATGTCACGCTACAACAATGACTCAAAAATTCTATTGATTTATAATGATAACTATTTATTTCTCTCTCATGTTAATGTCCTCACTTGTTAGCTCTGGCTCTACTCCTTGTTTCTTTCCCTGTAGAACTCAGGGTGATGGAGCCTTCTCTCTCTGGAATGGTGTCACTGAAGACAGAAAAGAGACGTGAAAGACCACACATAGGCTCCCAAAACGTTTGTCTCTCATCAACTCACATCACTTCATGAACATTTCATGGGTCCGAACAAGTGGCATACCTACTCCCAAGTTCTACCGTGTGAGGGTGTGCAAACATCACTCTCACCATTACAAGATGGGAAATAATAATATTTGACCTTACAGTAAATAACAACACTCATCTCTCATTCCCTCAGCTAATTTCCACCACTACTCCATTTGAACCACCTATACTCATGTCACATCTTATATATTATGGTGTTAGCCCCTTAAGAGAGTTGAAATGCTGTCTCCTCACACAACCTCTTGAATCCTTACTCAAGAAATGATGGAAATATTTCACTTAAATGAAACTGTAGGAGATGTATATTGTTCAAAGGCAAACATGCATCGTCATCCACTTGTAAATGGGCAGGGCTTTCTCTGTGCTGAGCTAGGGCGGTCTGGTACTCTTGGTGGCCTGGATCGTGCTCTTTCTAAGAGATGCTGGGACCATTTATATTTACTTTCTCTCTCCCTTTTGGATTCCTTCCCACATAGCCAGGTAGGATGGGTGAGTGAAATGAGGATAGGACCAGTTATTGCCTAAAAAAATTGGAGATAACTATTCTATTAAATCTCTTGAATCTTTTTTCTGCTCCTTTTGGAAAAGGTGGCCTTATCTTGGTTTGAATAGACAGAACATGTGACTATTATTTGGCCTTTGATCTAGAAGTAGAAAGAGATTTCCTATTTAACTATTTAGTTCCAGAACTTTTGGACTTGAATATACAGTAGGTTATTTCTTTTTTCTTTTTTTTGAGACGCAGTCTCGCTCTGTCGTCCAGGCTGGAGTGCAGTGGCGCAATCTGCACTCACTCCAAGCTCTGCCTCCCTGCTGGGTTCACACCATTCTCCTGCCTCAGCCTCCTGAGTAGCTGGGAAGTACAGGCGCCCGCCACCACACCCAGCTGATTTTTTGTAATTTTAGTAGAGACAGGGTTTTACCGTGTTAACCAGGATGGTCTTGATCTCCTGACCTCGTGATCCACCCTCCTTGGTCTCCCAAAGTGCTGGGATGACAGGTGTGAGCCACTGTGCCCGGCCCAGTAGGTTCTTTCTAAAACATAACTAATGATTGTTTTTGGCTTATGGGATTATATATGACTTTTTAAATTTTATTTTTATAGTTTTTCAGATCTTCCAAATATTTATTTCACTATAAGGATATTATTACTTTTAGAGTCATAACAATATAATAAAATTATTTTGGAAAACAACATAAGAAAAAGTAGAGTAAAGAGAAAAACTATGGGAGAATGACATCAGGGAAGACAGGGATAATTCCAAGTCATTTGAGTGTCTATATAATACCTTGTTTACTTACATATTTAGCATAGTTCTCACGTTGAAAGATGTTAGTTTGACCTTATGGTGGTATGGTCCTAGTAATCCACAAATATCCAAAGTCTACACCAGACAAATCAGCTGTTTTTGTAGTTCTTGGTAAAAACAAACAGACAAGGTAACACAAGGAAAAAGACACTACAGGAATTTCTAGGTCTTTAGGAATACTCCAATGCAGAACTCTTTTGAGTTTTCCTGAAACATAAAGATGGAGAACACTTTAGAATGGAGTCCAGACATCTGGACTCAGCACATCTAAGAAACTGGAAGCAAAGAAGTCTGCCTATGTGTCCTATGTTGTTATTCCCTTACTGAAGTATGAATATGTTTGAGGATTTCTAATTGAGAGTACACCAACCAGTTAGGAAAGGAGAATGCAAAACAAGACATCTTTTCTCCAAGCCTTGGCTGCTTATTTTGAACATTTTCTTAGGCATAGAGAAGAGAAGATATCTGCTTTAGGGTCTGTTTATCTAACAGAAGGAAAGTGAAGAGATTGAGTCAACAGAGTCAAGGGCTTCAAGAGGGAGATACAAGATAGAGAAAGAGAGAGAGAAAGAGAAAGAGAGAGACACAGAGAGATTGTATGATCTTAGGAAGGAAAGGTCCAGAAAAAGTATGCACTCACTAGCAAAATGTTAATAAGATATCCTAGGATCAAAACGTTTTATTGGAACACTCTCCTTGTTGAAGAAAAGTGAAACTTGTTCTGAGCCAGCACTGGAGAGAAGTGCAGAAGCTGGTCACTACATGTTGAAATGAAGAGATGGATGTTAGGATAAATGAGTCTTCTAATAGTTCAAGTGGATTGGAAGGTAGATTAGGGCTTTTGTTTCTTAGAAAAATATAATCATCAGCCTTTATTCATCACTGTGTTAAGTTTTTAAACCAATCCAGTGGAAGATTTATCAGCAAACTTTATGCATAAATTTTATGAGAAATTTTAATAAATTCTAACATGTGACAGATCTCCTAAGTATCATGTATCTAAATTATCAAATTAACAGTCACAAAATGGACAAAGCAAACATTTCAAACAGGCAATTCTCTGTCACATTGACAGATTTACTAACTATTATTTGCATTATTTTACAAACAGCTTTTAGAGATGATATGGTTTATTGGAGCAGTACACTGTATTATAATGGCTTTTCTGGCTATTAACAAACTGTTCTTTTGAAAACACTTCAGAAGACATTTCTGACTTAAAAAAGAAGATAAAATTACAAAAATCTAAAACACTTCTAAAGTCATACCTGTAAGTCAAACCATGTAAGAAGCAAATACAATTCGGTATAAGAATAAAAGTTAAAGCAATCTCCAAGAGTTTAAAAAAAAGCATTTTTGTATATAAAAAGAATTCTTTACCGCCTTAATCCATTATTAAAGGTGACCATTCATCCTTAGTAATCAGATCAATTTGTGCTGAAAATTTAGTTCTATATGCGTGAATTGGAAGTGATCTTATTAGTGTTCTACTACATCAAGTTTGATAAAATCCCCAATCCATTTCAGTTAAGTTTCTATTGATCCACTTAGAGATCAATTTGGACTTGTTCGATTCCTTTGTCAAGGGATTTCATCTGGCTTGAGTTTAACATTATGAAATAAATATGATTTAGAAATGTAAGATGGAATAAAAAAGAGTCCAGATGAGTGCTGACAATTGTTTGAACTCTAGATTTTGCATCTGAGCATTTGATAGGGCATTGCTATTTAGAAATGGGCTAAAAATACCAGTAGGACACAGGGGTCAAAGAGTGCCTTTCAAAGTAGTTAACAGTGAGATCGTCCCTCACAGTTACCAGTGATTATGTCTTCTGTGTCATTCAACAATTTGAAATCTATTTTCAATCAAAAATCAAAATATAGATTTAGTTTTATTCTTAAATGTGTTTTACATATATTTGTACTGATTTTCAGTAGCAAAATATTCCCTTCATGCCTACTTTTTAGTTTTTTTATCATTATTTTCTGCATTTTATCTTAATTTTTCTTAGAAAAGAAAGGATCAGTGTAAAAATGTATAGAGATCTCAAGGACAGTTGCTGGAGTTGCACCTCATAGCCCTTTTTCTCTGCCTCTTTCCTCTCCTTAGGGACAGTTTTGGAATTGTTCTTAGAATGAGATCAGCCCAGAAACATTTCTATTTCTCCCTTAATTCTGTTTTAGCAGGAAGCAGTTGTCAAGACTCTGTGTCCTGCCTGATAAAGAATACGTATATGGATCTGCAGTCATCCTGCATTTATTCTACATTTATTCAGTATATCAAGGAAGTTCAAAGCCAAATAGCAATAAAGAGATTGACGTTAGAGAGTAAAGATAATGTAAAAAAGTTAAAGACTGTAATTGCTGGTTAACATGTTACCTACTGCCATCGTATCCTGCAGTTGTCATCAAGGAGAACAGAGCCATGGAGTAAGGGATTTTTCAGAATTTGTGAAAGAAATTACACTACAGATACATGTGGGAGCTTACTGGGGAAATCAAGCTCTGGAAGGAAGATGTTGGAAGATTAGAAGAAATCATCACTAAGAAATCATGAAAGCACTGGTGCAGGCAAACACATTGGATCTTGTGAAGAAATCCAAGAAGCCAAGCACACTTGTCAGCCGAAGTGGGACCACACACAGGCGTGCGTGTACACACATGTTCCCACAGTACACAAAGCAGAGAAAAAAGAATAATGAAGAAAGACAAGGCCCTCGGCAAGGAGTCAAATATGATGACCCATTTTTGCCATGATTTTATTTCAATTATTATTATTATTATTAAATAATTATTAAAGGTTAATTTTAAAGACTTCTGTTATATTTCTCATGTATGTTGGTTTACAAAATAAAAGGCAATAGGACAGTAAAAAGGAAATTCACCTTGACATACATAGAAGATTTCTAGGTTCAATTTGCTTTACTTTACAGATGAGTAAATTGAGATCTAGCAAGTTTAAGAGATTTATCCAGTGTACAAACAACTATGTGACATTGTTTGACATAAGACAGAATTCTGTTAGTCAATTCCCACTCTAGTGTTTTTTCTGCTATGCTTTGTTCCCCTTTGAAGAGACAATTTCGCTTAAAGTGCTGGCCAGGTCTCATACTCTGAAACACTGATCCTGTTACTGGCCTTATTGACATTTACCTTAGCAAATCTACTTTTCGAGCCTTAATTTTGAAAGGCTGGATGGCCTCTTGCTTCCCTAGAGACTATGTTGTAAGAAGTGGATGACAAATATAATTTACTGTTTCTGTAAAACACAAGAATATTCATCTTTATCCAATTTACCAAGAAATTCTGAGAACCTGTTATATTCCATGTACTGAATTAGGTAATATGAAGAAGTGAAAAAAAGATCAGAACTGACCTCTGCTTTAGAATGACATAAATTTTAGGTAATTCTACTGATTCATACTGTTTTTCCATATCACATTCAGCTACCTTCACATCAGCTTTTTGATGATTGAAAATGCTTGGTAAAGTGGGTAGATTAAATATTCAGCTCAAATTTATTCTAGTAGACAGAAAAATAAAGGGTGTGAAAAGTGGTGAAATTAAGTGTGGTTTTTTTTTTTTCAAAGTTACAATAAAAGATAAAAAAAATTACAGCAATTACAGGCAGGTTTCCACATAAGAAAATTCTGTCTTTTAAAACTGGAACACACAATGAACCAAACTCTATCCTAAAATGTTACAATCTGAAATTAAACTCTGCTGGTACAGGAACAATTAAAATGGGAATACCTAGATTTCTGTACTGTCTAATACCTGCTTTGTTTTCCATTTTCATGAGATTTCTAAGATTACCTGAACAAATTATAACCATATGTAGTTGTGCCTGTTGATCCTTCACTATTACTCCGTTTATGATACGTAAAGTAGAGTAGTAAGTTACTGATGCTATTGGTTAATAATTACAGCAACACTTGGGAGCTTAATCAATCTTCAAAACAATTTATTGTCTGTGCAGCTTATAGTCAGTGCTGCAATGGATATTTTTTTCTTTTTATACATTTAAAATAACAGAAAAATTGCCTCTCTTTATTCTTCTGGGTGGTAGACTGTTCCTTCTGTCACTTTCTGGAAGAGATCAATAAGAATAAATTATTTTCAGCCTTTCAATAAGCTACTGAAGATGGAATCTACTTTTCCTGGGGATAGTAGTCATTCTACAATCATGTTTCTCATGCCAAGAGAGGGTTGAGAACAATTAGACAAACAAAACTATAACTAATGAAAGTGATAGTGTCAATTTCTAGGGTGTGGTTATCGAAGAATGAGTGAGCTGAGAGGGAGAGGGTGATGAATGCTTGCTGAACATACAGAGGCAATTCTCTTCCAGATTGGCACATTTGTGCTCTGCTTGATTCTTTCTGCTTCCTGTTGCTGAAAGTTCTCCATAAACACCCATGCTTCCTTGCCTGTTCTGCACCTTCACTTCTGCATATGCTTGTTTTCACATGACAACTAAATTAGCTTCCTCTCTTCTACCTGAAGGGATGACATTGACAAGTGCATGAATGTAACTTGAATACAGGCGATGCCAAAGGTTTGGCCGCATTGTAGAACATGAAAACACAAGGGACAAATAGTGGGAGAGATACCCAGTATTCAGAGTTCCTGCTTTTTCCTCTATGATGGTGTTCCCTCAGCAATCTGAAGAAACAGGGCCTACTCTTCAAGTCATTTTAGGTGGTTTTGTGAGGTCTGCTTTTGTTGACTTGTCTCATTTCTTTTTTTTTTTTTTTTTTTTTTTTTTGAGACAGAATCTCGCTCTGTCACCCAGGATGGAGTGCAGTGGCAAGATCTCAGCTGACTGCAACCTCCGCCTCCCGGGTTCAAGCGATTCTTCCACCTCAACCTCCCAAGTAGCTGGGACTACAGGCACACACCACCATGCCTGGCTAATTTTTGTATTTTTAGTAGACATGTGGTTTCACCATATTGGCCAGGCTGGTCTTGAACTCCTGACCTTCTGATCTGCCTGCCTCGACCTCCCAAAGTGCTGGGATTACAGGCATGAGACACCGCGCCCTGCTAGATTTTTTTTTTTTTTAATGTTATATCATGGAGAAAAAGAGAAACCAACTTTGAATTGCTCCAGGTCTGATACCTTTGTTGTTTTGCTTTGGAGAGCACCATTTCACTGAATTTAGAGAACTTACAAACTGTCAAGGAAGGGACTAAAATATGACAAAATGATAGAGACATGTGAAAATATGTTTATAGAAATTAAGTCTTTTGTCACAAAGAAATGAAAGAAGAGCAGGGATGATGGATTCATGGCAACAAAAATTCTAACCAACCCACTAGCAATGCATGGAATGGAAACATATATCAACTGAAAGTGCATGGGATGGAAGGATAAACTCTGACCTTATTATTGTACCTTTAGTTGGTGAGGCAAAGGCAGTGATTGCTAGATCTCACCTGTCAAATTCACATTACATTTTGCAATCACAATTTTTTAAAATTATATTTTAATTGACAAATGGCAATTATGTATATTTGAAAAATACAATGTGATATTTTGATGTATATAAACATTTCAGGAAAATTAAGTCAACTTAATTAACATATCCATCAGTTCACCAACTATTTTTTTGTTTGTGGTGAAAAGATGAAAAATCTACTCTTCTAGCAATTTTGAAATATACAACACATTTTTATTAACTGTGGTCACCATAGAGTGCAATAGATCACTAAAACTTATTCCTCCAGTCTAACTGAAATTTTGTACTTGTTGATCAACATCTCCCCTATACCCATCCATTCCCAACCTATGGTAACCACCTTTTTACCTTATTTCTCAAAGGTTGACTTTCTTACACTCCAGTGTAAGTGTGATGGTATAACATCTGTCATTATGTACCTGGTTTATTTTACTTCGCAGAATGCTCTCCAATTTCATCTGTGCTGTTGTAAATGACAGAATTTCCTTTTATTTTGTATATGTATATATATCACATTTTCTTTATCCATTAATCTGTTGATGGACTCCTGGGTTGCTTCTATACCTTGGCTATTATGAATAATGAACATGCGAGTGCAGGTATCTCTTTGGCATACCAATATCTATTCCTTTACGTATATACTAAGAAGGGGGTATAACCACAACTTTTAAGGCTCCCCTTCAATGTCACTTCTTTTAGAAAGTATTACTTGTTTTTCTTGCTATTTAACCCTTCTGTCCCAAGCCTCCTTAGACACGTTTATCTTTTCTATTGCACATATAACATGCCACCAGTTACAGTAGTTTTTATGTAAGAGTTTTGATTTAATGGTGATTTTCCCAAGGATCCTGAACTCCTTGAAAACATGAATTACAGTTTCTTAATATTTATTTATTTAAAAAACCTATCACAATGCTTCATAGATAATTGGTACTCAATGAGTATTTTAAAAAATTAATCTGAAAGAAAGTTATTGGAGAAGTAGTTTGATTTTGAAACAAAGACTTCCAGAAAAGGTCGAATGTACATAGATCTCTGTGGAACATTAGAAAATGGGCAACCCAGGTGGTCAAATCTCGTCACATCAGCTGTGAGATTTGAGTCAGCTTCTTGCCTTTTTCCACCATATTCTCAGCTCCTATAATTCTCATCCATTCTAAGCAGATACAGATACTTAATATTCAGCAATCAAAAAGCACTCAAACTAAATAATAGAAAAGAAAATGAGGGCATCAAGTGGTCCACTGTCATTCACCAACATAATTCATTGACTTTTCAATAGAATCTAGGGCACCATATGGGTATACTGAATGAGCTTATTTCCTGAATAACAAAACCAAAGTATAACTCTGTGCAACTATGGGAACAAAACAGTACCAAGAATATGTATACTGCTGGAAATTGGCCCACAAGGATAGGAAGAGTCCATCTGTTCAATATTCATTTAATTGTTATGACCAATCATAATTTCTATAAGTAGCAATCATTAATCTAAATCTTCAGAAATTGCTTTTTAAATATTACCATAAGTACATGTAATATTTTATTACCTTCCACAAAAAGAGAATCAGAAACAAAATGTTGACCGCTTGAAATTTGCTTTAGACACTGTCAGTGCCTCTTTATGTCTGATATTCTTTACTTGCGGCCCTCACTTTTGTGTGTGTGTGTGTGAGCATGGCCACCATGCTTAATATGGCACCTCTTCTGCATAAAAAATTTACTTATTAAGTCTAATTGAGCAGAGAAATGTCACGTACCTTTACAAAGGATTTTGGAAAAAAAAATAAAAGAAAAGAAAGCAGGATTCAATAAACACATGAAGAAGGAAACAATTTATTGAGTGGGAGTGAGGAGCCTACGTAACAGTGCTGAAACTGGAGTCTGTAGATGTATATGTAGTCTAGTCATGGCATTCACTAATGACAGCAAGCAAGATTTTGAAATATTTGCTTAAGTTTAATGGCGGATATAGTATCTTGAATAATTGATTTCTTAAATAAGTTTTTAACCTGAGTCTTATTGTGTCCTGACTACATGAAGAAATATGAGTCTCACAGTGGATAAATAGGCCTTGTATGTTCTAAATGAGTAGAATATTGACCTCTACTCTTTCCAGCAGTGTGGTAGAGCAGAGTGGTAGAGATGACTTATGAGGCGAGTCTACCACATTAATTTAGGTGACATACTCTTTCCTTCACAAATAGCTTCAACGTTTTCTGCCCACACAGCAAGTGCCTTTGCCTTCTTTTGAATCAGCAATAACATTTGCTCACTTCCACATATTTAAATAACCAGTTCATAAAAAGCATCATAAAGAGTTTGTTCACACACATTATACAAAAGAAAATAAAGTTTGTGTTTGTAAAACTTCACATTTAGTACAAGCCTTTCAACACTTGTTTTTAGTTAAAATATTAATTTTTGGAACATTCTCATTGGAAATGACAATATATAAATAAAATATACAAATAAAAACAAATATATAATTATATATAATATACATAAATAACTGCTAAGAGTATTAAAGCTATGGAACCAGAAAAGAAATATTATGATAAAATTTCATTACATTGACATTGATTTTGCTGTTCATCAGCTTCAAATTCTAAGTTCATTTTATTTTAGTAGAATAACTATATATTTTTAAAGTATAGTCCTTGAAGAGAGTCTTTTGAGTGCTGAATGATCAACAATGTGTCATATTTATGGGTTATTTTCTTGATGCATTCCTGTAGCCTTGGAGAGCAAAGTTCTTAATGAATATGGCCACTCTGAATTTTTTACAATCTTCCGGCTCTGTAAATATTAGAAGGCATTTTGAAAGCCAAGATTTCTCACCTTTATACTTTATGACAGAATTATAAAAGTGAGGCAGGTGGACAGGTAAGAGTTTTATTTACTTTACCATTTAGAGTAGAAAGTAAGAGATAAAAATGAACAAAAGGCAGGAGACGTCAGCAAGATGGAGAGTCTTGGGCTTCAATCCCCCATCACAGAAAGTTCAGCAAACAACTATTCACAGATTAGAACATCCTTTTGAAAACCCCAACACTTAGAAACAAGCCTTTGACACCTATGTGGTCCATAGAACTGAATGAAATCTGAATTAGAAGGATAAGAAGAATGGTCTCACTCTGACTGTGCTGCCCTTTTTCCTCCCCAAGTTAGCTCGATGCCAGAGGGAGAGGATTTCCCTGGGCTCACAGTTTTTACAGGGGGAAAAAAGAACTAGAGGTAGTCATCCAGCTTTCCCAGCATTCTGAGTTGTTTCCTACAAGTCCACTCTAGTCTCACAGGGAACACTAGGGAAAATGGCATGGACAGAATGCCTAGGGTCAGGTAGAAATAAAGAAAGGAGGCAGAAGTCATAGTAACCAGCACATGGATATTGGTAATGTTTCTATGCTATTGTCAGCTATGGAGCCAGATCAGAGACATCAGTCAACCTTATAGTCCATCCACAAAGCTGAGCTGGTTGTCTTACGATGCATGGTGGGAAGTTCAAGCTAGTTTGAGTTTCTAGACTGTTATTCTCCTTGCCTGCCTCAGAGCCTACTCCAATGGTCCCACCCAATCAGGGAGATGCTTGCCTCCTCCCATTTTAGAGAAGCAAAGGGACTAGACTGTCTTGATCCAGAATATCAAGCAGCAGCTCCATCTAGCCATAAAAACCACCCAGAGACCCTGCCTGCATAGACAAAAAGACTTCAGCCTCAGTGGATTTCAGAGAAGTGAAGGAACTAGACTGGCTTGACCTTGGAAGTCAAGCATCAACTCCACTCTGCTTCAATTTCACTCAATGACCTTACCCAGGCAGGGAGACTCCCATTTTCATGTATTTTAATGAAACACAGAGACTAGTTCTACTTGACCTAGGAAGTTAAGCAGAGCTCCATTCAACCAAAAAAAACAAAAAACCAAAAAAAAACAACAAAAAAAAACTACACAATCACCTTTCCCAAGCAGGGAGATTCTCACCTCCATGGTTTAAGAAAAGCAAAGGAGCTAAATGGGCTTGACCTGGGAGTGGTCAGCTACTCAGCTCATAGAAAAGCCCACCTCATGGCTCCACCCAGACAGGGAGGCAATCCTTAGTCACACATTTGTAAGGGGCATAGCCTCTGGTCCAACCTGTCCTGAGTAGAACTGACACCTAACCTTGAAGCCCATCCTGCAGACCCACTCAAATATAGATCCCGAATAACTGAATTGCCTCTCCAGGGAATATATCTTGTAACTTGCCTGACCAAAAGCCACTGTAGTACCCAGTCAGTAGCTTTGCCTTATCGCAGAGCCCTGGGAGTGGTCTCACCGGATAGCAGCAGTCCCATCCAACATTAGAGTGAAGGCAGCATCCCAGTCAGCTAAAGAACTCAAAACAAGCTCTACCTGCCTGGGATTGTTACAGCTGGCCCTTCCAGAATCAGAGACTAGATTAAATCATGAAAGTCTATGCCTGCCAAAGAACACCTGAAAGGGCCAGAAGGGGAAGCTGTCTCTTCAAATGCACAGACAACAGCACAAGAATGCAAGAGTTACCAAGAATCATGTAATCATGACACTTTCAAAAGAAACTAATAGAGCTTCAATAATAGCTGGGTATGGTGGCTCATGCCTGTAATCCCAGCACTTGGGAGGCTGAGGCAGGTGGATCATTTGAGGTTGGGAGATTGAGACCAGCATGGCCAGCATGGTGAAACCCTGTCTCTACTAAAAATACAAAAATTAGCCAGGTGTGGTGGTGGGAGCCTGTAGTCCTAGCTACTTGGGAGACTGAGGCAGGAGAATTGCTTGAATCTGAGAGGCAGAGGTTGCAGTGAGTCGAGATCGCACCACTGCACTCTTGCCTGGGCGACAGAGCAAGACTCTGCCTCTTAATAAATAAATAAATAATGGACTGCAACAAAATGGAGATCTATGAAATGATTGGCAAAGAATTCAGAACAATACTTATAAAGAAGTTCAGTGAACTATAAGAATATATGAAGAGAAAATTTAACGAAATTTAGAAAACAATTAATGAAAACAGCAACAAGATTGACAAAGAAATAGAGACAATAAAAAAGAACCAGATAGAAATTCTAGAGATGAAGAATTCAATGACTGAACAAAAAAAATTAACAGAAATCTTCAATAGCAGATTCAAACAAGCAGAAGAAAAAAAAATCAGTGAGCTGAAAGACAGAACATCTGAAATTATTCATTTAGAAGAGCAAACAGACAAAAGAATGAAAAATAATGGAGAAAGCCTACAGGAATTATGGGACAATCAAGAGACCAAACCTTTGCATAAGGAGAAGAAAGAGAACAAAGGCCAGAAACCATATTTAAATAAATAATGACTTTCCTAATATGGGGATGTGTGCCAACACCCAGGTACAGGAAGCAGAGAGCTCCAATTAAATTCATCTCAAATTGAGTGCATTAAAACACATAATAATCAAACTATCAAAAATTAAACACATATAAAAATTGTGGGAGCAGCAAGATGTAAGAGATATATCAAATATAAAAGTGCCAATATGACTATCAGTGGATCAGTGGATTTCTCTGCAGAAATCCTGAAGGTCAGGAGAGAATGGAATGATACAGTCAAAGTGTTGAAGGGGTGGGGGAAACTGCTAACCAAAAATACTTTATCCAGTAAAACTATTTTGCCATATTGAGACAATAATAGAAATTTTCTTATACAAACACCCAAGCTTAGAGAGTTCATCATCACTATACTTGCCTTATAGGAATTGCTAAAGGGAGTTCTTTAAACCGAAGCAAAAGGCTGCTAATTAATAACATGAAGTATAATAAATCACAAAACTCTATAGTATATGTAGAGCAGAGCCATATTCAAAATACTATAGTTCTGTAATGATGGTGTGTAAAACTATTAATAAAAATTGTAGCTAAGATAGATTGCCAAGATATATACATTATAAAATGATGTAAACTTTGACATCAAAAACATAAAATATGTATGTGGAGGGTGGAGAGTGTAGCGTGCTTATAACTTTCTGTTGCCTTAACACCCATTTTTGAATGTGAGTTTAACTTTTTATTACCAGAAATAGGGCCCAGTCACCCTTGGCACAGTTTCCTATATTATACTCACCTAAATGGTTTCAGCCAGTGACCAGAGATAAAAACTTACAGGCATCTCTCCCATGTAATAGGCTGGGCTCCCAGCTTTTCTGTCACTTATTTTAAATAGACCCCTCAGACATTTCCCTGTGAATTCTGAGTGTCTACCTCTCAATCACTACATGACCTCCTGGAAATAATGACTGCTTGCTTTAAAACCACCAGTTACAGCTCCCCACAGGAAAACTGTTTGGATGATGGCCTGGACCCAATAAAGGCATTGACACATGGGTCCCTTTTATTTCTCTCTGCCAGAGTCCCCTGACCTCTATGTGGGTAAGGCTTCCTGACATGCCATATACCCTCCAGGGTCTGTGAGTACTAAAATCTCTTAAACTATTATATGGTAGTTGTGTCACTGAAGCCTCATCTGCAATCTGACCCCTGACTGTGAAGCCACCCAAAGGAGACTCATGCAGGTGAATCCCTGGGTGATGTTCTTCTGTCTGGATATCTGGTAGCTGCTGAAAACAATAGCTATCAGCTAAGCTCATAGAGAAACTCAAAGAGTTTTATCCAAAACAATTGATGTAGAAGGTATGATTATAGTCAAATCTTGAATACAATTTCATTGTCTGCTCACTGGGAATGGGTGACTTATTTTCCGTATCAGATGGTCCATTTGGGATCTGATGGCACTACTACTTGCCAGTATCCAATCAGGCTATTTCGCACTGCTGCCTACATCTGCTCTCAGGTATTGCCTTGGGGATTTGCTTGAAATTGTGGTGGCTGTAGACAGCTCTATGATCCATTAAGTTCTTCTGAAGCTGTCAGAGAGCAAGTCCCAGTATAAGCAGGGTGCGTTTCCCTTTGTGACATCATCAGCTTTTCTTGGGATCTCGAAGGACCCTATGCAGCAGGTCCCTATCTGAATGTGTGTTGCTCCCCGTGGCAGGTACACTGTTTCAGTGCCCTGGGATCTCTGTAGTGGTCAGTAATGTATTGACTATAAATGGTGAAGTCCTAGTATCTTGCTACAGTGAGCTGGCCAGGGTGGTGGAGCTCTACCACCATTTCCCAGGTTATAGACAGGGGCCACGAGGTTCCAGGGAAGCAGCAATGACCCCTCAGTAATAGTTGGAAAGTGTAATATGACACTGGGCCTCACTGTGTTGGTGAAGAAGAGCTGGGGTAAAAGGATAAAATTGCCTAACCGTAACGTGGGTCAGAGGTAACTTCACCTGAATCCTCAGGGTGCCTAGCAAGACTGAGTGCTGTGAAGGCAGGTGCCTCCTTTGTTACGCATTCCTTACTGCTGTCAGTCCTTGTTCCCTAAGCCCCTCAGAGCTTGATTTGGACACCCAGGAAATGGAAGTGGCTGCCTGTGTGACTGGTACACATGGAGGATAACCCCAGTTTTTTCTGGTAAAAACCTGTAAGGTCAAAACACAGAAGACTATTTGATACCACGAGGAGTTTGTCTGGTAAATATTCAAAGCAAGACAAGAAAGAAAGAAAAAAATTTAAGCCACCTAGAGATACAAGCTGTTCTAAAGATCACCTCAGTGTACAGGGTTTTCCCAAGAGATAGGTTACTGCCTAGTGACCATGGCCCCTTTCCTGCTCTCTCTTTTTCTCTTGTCAACCACAGATACTCAGACCCTCAGTTCCAAGTAGTGAAAAACCTTACAAAAAAAAAAAAACAAAACAAAACCAAGAAGGAAAAACAGCAAAAAAGACACTACTGCTTTGGGTGGGCCTCAAATCTATCACCACCACCACCACCACCACCACCAACAGCAACAATAAAAGAATTTTAAACTTTAAGTGCTGAGCAAACCCCAGGTCTAGCAAACGAAATGCTAACTCTAGATTGCTTATCAATTTATGGGCAAACCTTTAGTTAAAAGAGGAAAATAAAGGGTAATTAAATTAATTACCTTTATGTGTAGAATTTGAATACATATATGTGCAAACACACAATATTTCAATATAAATATATAATAAATAAATTACATATATATTTTTCATAATTTGATTTCATTGGAAAGTCAAACTTCATATACTAAAGAATTTTTGTTAGTAACAAAAATGATAAAGGGCACTGATTGGCTTTTGTGCCTCTACAAAAGAGATTTTAGCTAACTTTTAACATTCGCTAAAATGCACTAATTGATCAAAATGAATGGGTTTAATTAATACCAGGACTCAAATTATAGTTACCTTTGGGGGTCCCACTAAATTTAAATATTCTACTTCTATATTTTGTATAAAATACAAAAATGAGTATTCCTCAATTTAACTATGGCCATGCCTACATTTCCCATAATCATCTACCCTACTGCTATAACATATTCTATGTTGGACTTAGATTATATGATACAGTAAGTAATAAATTTAAATTAAAGTAAGTTTTTGGCACTTACAAATTGGATTGAAAAAATGGGACCCCATAAACCCCCCAGTTAATAGTTAATACGGCCCTACGTAAGTTGAAATAAGTTCCTTAAGGATTAAAACTAATTATATAAAACCTAATTATTAAAGGGATGATTCTCCCTACTGCTTTTCCATTTAGTGGCCAAACTTTCCCTGTTCCCAAATCTGAAAAAAAATATATGTATATGTACACATACAAAAGGTGCCATACTATAGACTACTACAACCTTAATACTGTGATCCTATTCATTAGGACCTCTATACTCAGTAACTAATATTATTAACATTGTTGATTCAACCCAATCAACCTCTGGTTCATAGTCTGCTCTTACAGATTTGGCTAACCTGTTCCATTCCGTTTCTATTTCTACATCCTTTCACAGCTGCAGTTTGCCTCCGCCTCTGAAGAAACACAATGTGCCTTTCTGGGTTACCCGTGGGATACCTCCCAACAGCTTTGTCATCACATACAATATTTGCAAACAAGATCTTAATGGCACCCACTTTCTCCAGGAACACAGGTATGACATTACATTAATATCTTCCTCCAAGGAGATTCATTGTGTACAACCATTAAGGTCAGTTAAGTTCAATATTTCTTAGTACTTCTGAGTTCTGGTGGCAACATATTCCTCATTTACAAATTTTACTTCTAGATTAAAATCAATAGGCACTCCTGTGAGTGCCCTCAAAAAACTCCTTCACTGTAGAGTCTTTGAAAACCTTTTGGCCTCGTGAAGCGGCTCATGTCTGTAACTCCAGCACTTTGGGAGGCCGAGGTGGGTGGATCATTTGAGACCAACCTGGCCAACATGGTGAAACCCCATCTCTGCTAAATATACAAAAATTAGCCAGGTGTGGTGGCACATACCTATAGTCCCAGCTACTTGGGAGGCTGAGGCAGGAGAATCGCTTGAACCTGGGAGACAGAGGCTGCAGTGAGCCAAGATCACGCCACTGCACCCTAGCCTGGGAGACAGAGCAAAAATCCGTCTCAAAAAAGAAAAAATGAAAACCTGTTGTAATGCTTCCAGGAGTCTCTGGACAACTGATAACTGCCATTGGTTGCCCCAGGGCTTCTTATGCAAGATATCGCCCCTCTTAGCTTTATGCTATACACTATTAAAACAACAAATTCCTGGCTCCCAACAGGGATCTCTTGAAAATAGAGACTTTCACAAACCCTAAATCTGTGAATCTCCATACCCAACTGCTCATTATGCTTTAAGTAACAGGAATGACACCCTACAAACCTGGCATAGCTACCAAGGTCTCTCTAAGAGGAGCCAAACCTGGGCCTTCTGGTGTATGCTACCAGAAGGAAGGGTGGCTACCCTGGTCCTCAGTCCCTTCAAAGATGCCAGGGTGCTGGAGGAGATCATCCTTACCCTATACCCCTTCTCTACCTGGGAAGCCCATTGGGAATAACTGAGTAAATGATAATGAGAGTTGGCAAACTATGTGGACAGCACTGCTAACCATCATACATCATGATGGTTAGAGTTGGCAAACTATGTGGACAGCACTGCTAACCATCATACATCATACTTAGTGGAATGTTGCTTCTTTCCATCCCTTAGCCACAATGTCCCTGTGTTAGGCCATTTTTTTACATGGCTATAAAGACTGGGTAATTTATAAAGAAAAGAGATTTTATTTTGGCCTATAGTTCTGCAGGCTGTACACGAAGCATGGTGTTAGCACCTGCTTCTGCTGAAGCTCAGGAAGCTTACACTCATGGCAGAAAGCAATAGGGAACAAGCATGTCACATGGAAAGAGAGAGAAGGGGGAGGTCCTAGACTTTTTTAAAGAACCAGATCTTGCATGAACTCACTGAGGGAGTTCATGAACTCACTGAGGGAGAACTCAGTTATCACCAAGGGGATGATGCTAAGCTACTCATGAGGGATCCACCCCCATGATCCAGCCACCTTCCACCAGATCACACCTCCAACATTGGAAACCACATTTCAACATGAGATTTTGAGGGGACATGCATTCAAACCATGTCATTATGTCCCTGGCCCCCCAAATCTCATGTCCTTCTCAGACTGCAAAATACAACCATCCCTTTTCAATAGTCTCCCAAGGCCTTACTTATTCCAACATTAACTCAATCAAAAGTCCAAAATCTTATCTAAGACTCAAGGCCAAGCTCTTTCCACCTCTGAGCCGATGAAATCAAAAACAAGTTATTTACTTCCCAAATGCAATGGTGGTACAGGTGTTGGTTATACATATCTATTTTGAAAGGGAAAAATCAGCCAAAAAATAAAAAATGGGTGGCAGCAGGCTCCAAGTAAGTCCAAAACCCAGCAGGGCAGTCATTGAATCTTACAGTTTCAAAATAATCTCCTTGGACTCCATGTCCCACATCCGGGGCACGCTGGTACAAAGGGTGGGCTCCCAAGTCCTTGGGCAACTCTGTATTGTAGGGTGCAGCCTCTATGGCTGCTCTCACAGGTTGGAATTAATGACCTATAGTTTTTCAAGGCTCAGGATGTAAGTTGCAAGTGGCTCTATTATTCTGGGGTCTACAGGATGGCAGCCCTCTTCCCACAGCTCCACCAAGCAGTGGCCCGGTGGGGACTCTACAGGGGCTCCAACCTCACATTTTCCTCTGGGAATTGCCATAGTAGGGGTTCTTTTTGGAGACTCTGCCCTGCAGCATGCTTCTGCCTGGGCACCCAGGCACTCCAAAACATCATCTGAAACCTAGAGGGAAGTTGCCACACCTCCTTCACACTTGCGTTCTGAGCACCTGCAGACTTAACACCATGTGGAAACAGCCAAGGCTTATGGCTTGCACCCTCTGGAGCTTTATTCTGAACTACACTTGGGATCTCTTGAGCCAAGGCTGGAGCTGGAGTGGCCAGGATGAGGTGAGCTGTGTCCTGGGGCTAAGCAGGGCAGCAGTACCCTGGGCCTAACCCCTGAAACCACTATCCTCCTAGGCATCTGAATCTGTGATGGGAGAGGCCATCCTGAAGACTTCTGAAATGCCTTTGAGGCCTTTTTACCATTATCTTGAATATTAGCACTTGGCTCCTTTTTAGTCATGATAATCTCTCTAACCAGTGGTTGCTCCACAGCCTGCTTGTGTTCTTATGTTACCACAAGACCAGGCTGCAAAGTTTTCAAACTTTTACACTCTGTTTCCCTTTTAAAAATGTTTCATCTTTAGCCATTTCCTTATTACTATATCTGATTGTAGGCTGTTAGAAACAGCTAAGCCACATCATAAACACTTTGCTGCTTAGACATTTCTTCCACCAGATATGCTAGGTTATCACTCTTAAGTTCAGCCTTCCACAGATCCCTAGGATGTGAACACAATGTAGCCAAGCCCTTTGCTAGGGCATAACATGGGTGGCCTTTACTCCAGTTCCCAATAAATTCCTCATTTCCATCTGAGACCTTCTCAGCCTGGTCTTCACTGTCCATATTTCTATTAGCATTTTGGTCACAATCATTTAACCAATCTCTATGAAGTTCCACATTTTCTTTTGTCTTTCTGTCTTCTTCTGAGCCCTCCAAACTCTTCCAACCTCTGCCTCTTACCCAGTTCCAAAGCCACTTAACACATCTTTTGTTGTCTTTATAGTAACATCCCACTCCTGGTACCAATTTTCTGTGTTAAGTTATTTTTACATTGCTATAAAGGAATACCTGATACTGGGTAATTTATAAAGAAAAGAGGTTTTATTTTAGTTCACTGTTTTGGAGGCTGTACATTAAGCATGATGCTGGCATCTACTTCTGGTGAGGCATCAGAAAGCTTACAATAATGGCAGAGGTGATGGGGAGCCAAAATGTCACATGATGAGAGCAGGAGCAAGAGAGACAAGGGGGAGATCCCAAACTCTATTAAACAACCAGATTTCATATGGACTAACTGAGGGGAGAACTCGGTCATTACCAAAGGGATTATGTTAAGCCATTCATGACGGATCTGTTCCCATGATCCAATCATCTTCCACCAGGCCCCACCTCCAACATTAGGAATCACATTTCGACGTGAGATTTTGAGGGGGCAAACATTCAAACCATATCAGTGCCTAATAAATGATGGAGACCAAGAAACAATGCACTTAGCCAAACTTCAGGCCATTGTGTTTGCACTAGATGCCCTGGTCAACAAATGGTTTCATCTTTACATTTGTTATAAGCTATTAGGCCATTGCTTAAAAATTGTCCCCTTTAAGGCAAAAACAAACAAACAAACAAACAAAAATCTCTGGGAATTTCTTGATTTATAGACACCCAAAGAATAAATTAAAATTACAAATCTCTGTATGTTCTGAGGCCACAGTCTAAGGCTTTGCTAGGATATTTCTTACTCCCTTCAAAGTTGCAAACATTACTACTACTAAGAAAAGGCATAAATTTCACTTATTAAAATACATCTTGCTAGGTTCTTGAAAGACATTCAATAGAACTTTCACATCCTTGATAGCTCCCAAATAACTGCTTTAATTGAGACAAACAATGATGCCCTCAAAAAACTTCTTTTCAAATTCCAAGACAACAAATAAACTAAGGTTCTCCAGTCTATCCCAGGCCTTAACTACCTTTATATACATTTTTGATCTTGCCCCCATCCCACTAACACTGGAAGCCAGATGGAGGACTCATATTCTCCTAGGATTCATTACAATAGATTGTCCCACAGACCAGGTATCTATTCGTATAACCAGGGACCCATTTAAACTTAAACTTTCACCCTGAACAAAACCTTGTCAGGGGTAGCTGCACATTATTCTATTGATTATTGGTCTTATTACTACTACTGGTTTGGGTACTTTTATTGGTTTACAACCAGACATCCAAATCCTTCAGGAAATGATTGTTTCAACCAATTATGCTAAATACTGTGTCCTACATTAACACAAATGGGTACCCACTTGAAAAGAATACCCAGTTCAACATTCCAGATGACATTGACCTGGCCCAAAATCTCTCCACTGAGATGACATTACCTCAGATGACATCGTCTTAACCCAAGGTCTTGATATTGTAGATGACTTCACCCTTTACACTAACCTCCACTAAGGGATGCTCACAGACTGCCTTTCCTAAGGCAGAAAATGGACCCAGCATATTTTTACATATCCTTCTAAATTCACTGTCTGCTTATCCCCTGATCCTGGTATACTTCTTCTCTGGTCAGATATATACCCTCACACTTCTATACCTAAAGGGAATTCTGGTACAGGTTACTAAAATTAATGGAGATTATTGCTTTCCCCAAGAGGCACCAATTCTATGTCATTTTAAACTCTTTAACTCCCTGAGGAGAGGACTTACCCATCCTCTGATGTCTTTTTCTACCACCTATCTCCAGCTTTCCACCCCAATCTCTTGCTCTGTGTCTCCACACAAAACCACTACAACTACTCTTTTCCCTCACAGTCAATAAATATCCACCACTCAACTCCAATTACCTTACTTTTGAGTTTGAATCTAAGACATCATGAGATAAATTTCACTGAATGTTAATAATTTTACATTGCTTCAGTATTCCTTTTAAAATATAAATTTATTAATACTAGAAGCAGGGTTCAGGCCACCTTGACCCAGTTTTCAATACTGTATCCCACTTGAATGGCTCTAGCCAGTGACAAGATATAAAAACATAGAGGCATCTCTCCCATCTAGTAGGCCAGGCTCCCCGCTTTTCTCCCACTTCCTTTAAATGGATCATTTAGACATTTGCTAAGGAACTTAAAGTGATTACCTCTCATTCACAATGTGACCTCCTGAAATTAGTGCCTATTTATTTTAAACCTACTGATTAAAGCTCTCCACAGGAAATCTGGATAATTCTGTGGGTCCAATAAAGGGATTGACCCAAAGGTCCTTTCTCTCTCTCTCTCTTCTTGCAGTCCCTGACTTGTGTATGTTTGCATAGAGAGGGCATGCTAGGTACCCCCCAGGATATGTGAGTATGAAAAACCTTTAAGCTATTGCATTCTGATTGTGTCATTAAACTGCACCTGCAATCCAATCCCTAACAGTGAGACCACCTAGAGGAAACTCGTACAGGTGGATCCCCTGCTGGTGCTCTTCTGTATGGGCCCCTGGTGGCTGCTGAAAACAGTAGTTACCAACGAGTTATTAAAGAAATTCAAAGAGTTTAAATGAAAACATGGAGTAAAATGTACTGTTGCTGTATCAAAGTTAGTTAAGTCATCAAAGTTAAGTTGTTATCAGCTTGAAATAGAGTGTCATAAATATGAGATGTTCCATGTAAGCCTCATGGTAACTACATAGCAAAAATCTTCAATAGAAGCACAAAACAAAACTAGAAAATATTCAAAGCATACTACTATTGAAAAGCATCAAATCACAAAGAAAGAAAGAGAGGAAGAAAGAAACAAATTCTTAATGAAACAACCAGAAAACAAGAAAATGGCAGTAATAAGTTCTTACCTATCAATAATTATCTTAAATTTAGATAAGTTAAATTATCCAATAAAAAGAAAGAGGGACAGAATGTATAAGAAACAGCACCCACTTATGTGCTGACTACAAGAGACTCACCTAAATTTTAAGGACACACATAGAGTAAAAGTGAAGGGATGGAAAAAGATATTCCATGTAAATAGAAACCACAAGACAGCAAGGGTACCAACCAAATAAAACAGACTTTATGTCAACAACCATCAAAAGAAGGGCATTACATAATGATAAATAAGCCAAATCCTTAAGAGAATATAAGAATTGTAAAAATACATTCACTCAACATTAGCACACATAAATATATAAAACAAATAGTAAAATATCTGAAGAAAGAGACAGATTACAATACAGTAACAGAAGGAGACTTCAATACCTCACTTTCAACAATGAAAAGACCATCTGAACAGAAAAATGATAACTAAATATTAGACTTGAGCAGCACTTTAAATTAAATGGATGTAATAGACCTATATGAAACAGTCCATGCAGTAACAACAGAATAGATATTATTCTCAAGAACAAATAAAACATTTTCCAGAATAGAACACATATGAGGGCACAAAAATAGCCTCAACAAATTCAAGAAGACTGAAATTATACCAAGTATCATTTTTTCCCACAATAGTCTAAAACTAAAAATCAGTAAGAGGAATTTTGGAAAAACTAAAAATACATGGAAGTTAAACAAAATACTCCAAAACAATCAATGGGTCAACAAAGAAATTAAAAGAAAAATTTTAAATATCTTGAGATAAACAAAAACGGAAACAAAACAAAACAAATTTATGGGATACAGGAAAAGAAGGTATAAGAGGAAAGTTTATAGCAATAAATATCTAGACAAAAACAAAACAAACTAAAGCAAAACAGACATATCAATCAGCAGACTGGTTGAAGAGAGCCCAGAAATAAACAAATGCATGCATGCACAGTTGATTGATTTTCAACAAAGCTGCCAACAATACACAGTGGAAAAAGGATAGTCTCTTCAATATATGGTGGTGAAAAAACTAAATATCCACATGAAGAACAACACTGGGCCCTCATCTCATAAATAAACTAAAAATGGATTAAAAACTTAAACTGAAGACCAGAAACTGTAAAACTACTAGACAAAACACAGGGGGAAAACTATACATTTGTCTTAGCAATGATTTTTTTGGATTTGACACCAAAAGAACATGCAAAAGTGAAATAGACAAATTGAGTTATATTAAACTAAGAAGCTTCTGCATAGCAAAGGAAACAATTAACAATGTAGAGAAACAACATATGGATTGGAATAAAATATTTGCAAGCCATACATCTGATGAAAGGTCAATATTCCAAATACGTAAGGAGATCAAACAACTCAATAGCAAGAAGACAAAAAGCCCAATTTAAAAATGGGCGGGGGACCTAAATAAGCACTTCTTAAAGGAAGACATACAAATGGCCAACAGATATATGGAAAAAATACTCAATATCACTAATAATTAAGGAAGTGCAAATTCAAATCAGAATGAAATATGATCTCACATCTGTCAGAATGGCTATTATCAAAAAGATGAACAATAACAAGGGTTAGTAAGAATGTGGAGAAAAGGAAACCCTAGTACACTGTTGTTGGGAATGTAAACTGGTATGCAAAACTATATGGAAATTCCTTTAAAAACTAAAAATAGAATTATATGAGGCAAAAATCGTATTTCTAGGTATTTGCCCAAAGATTTGAAATAAGTCTGTTGAGGAGGTGTGTGCACTCCCATGTTCGCTGCAGCAGCCAAGTCATAGAATCAATCTAACTGTCCATCAACAGATAAATGAATAAGGAAATGTGGTTTATATACACAATGGAATACTCTTCAGCCTTATGAAAGAAGGAAGTTTTGTTATTTGCATGTATGCAATTGGAGAACATTATGCTAGTTGAAATATGACAGGCCCAGAAAGACAAATACTGCGTGTTCTCAACTGTATATGGTATCTTAAAAGAATTGAACACATAGAAGTAGAGAGTACAAAGTGGTTATGGAGGTTGAGGGATGGGGGAATGGGGAAATGATGATCAATATGGGTTTGTTTTTATATCTATTGCACAGTGTGATGGATATATTAATAGTTGATAATGGAGCATTCTACATTTCAAAATTGCTGAGAGTAAATGTCAAATGTTGTCACTACCAAAAAATGTTAAGTATTTGAGGAAATGGATGAGTTAACTTGTTTGGTTTAATTATTCCACATTGTATTCATGACTCATAACATCATATTGTACTCCACAATTTTCTACAATTATAAATTGTAAATTTACAATTCTACATAATGAGAAAAATGAATAAATGCCTTGTCTTAGTGTTAGGAACAAATTAGGAGATTTGTCTTTGTGTTAGGAGCAAATAAGACAGATTTTTCCTAAAACCTCCAGCTAGTTTTGAAATCACTGTATTTTCAAAAAAAATGCACCTGTAATAGTCATTTCCTTTTTATTTAATAGTATTATACTATACTTCTATGTAACATTTTGACTTTAGGATACTGCAGTATAAATAAGATTAGATAATTTTAATTTTATGTGTTATTATTTATACTCTGCATTATTAAAAATACATAAAGGGGCTAACTTATAAGATGAAGGTACCAATTTTTTTAAGCAAGAAATTAAAGGAAAATAAGTACGAAAACTGAGATAAATCCAGTGGTAATATTTAAACATAAAATGCATTACATAATATCCAATATACTTGACTGAAAATTTAACCTCAATTTTCCTGTTAATACAGAAAACATTTAAGAAGGATTTTATTCCTTATACTGTAAGATTTTTCCTATGCATCTTACTATAAGCTTATAAGAAATATATAGTTCCAACATGGTATATTTAACAAAAGAACAAAATAGTGAGAAAAGATTGTGAAATCAAGTATGAAAGCAAACTAAATTTTCATCAAAGCATAACCTAAATTATTTTTGGTGTCCAACTTTTAGGTGGTATGATATGTCTCCTGGTTGTATGAAGAACAAATGAAGAGAATATTAAACTGGACATTTGTATATTTTGGGGGTAATATTTATTCAGCATCCTTCATATGCCTTGAGATTATAGCAAATACTATTACAATAAATTTTTCAGACTGATTGACTAGGTTCATGAGGAATTATAAGTAAATATTCAATATAAGCTGAATATATCTAGTTATCTCTATAAAACATATTGGAATGCCAATGATACTGGCCAATTGGAAGAACATCCAAAGATGTATTTGGATAATGATGCCCCTTTCTTTTTCCATAAGTCATGCAAATATTCTCTCTGTTCTCAGATGTTAGTAAAAATAATGTTAACAATATTTATTGAGTAACAGTTAAGTGTCACAGTATGTAGTTGCTACAGTTGATATTAAGAAAGAGTAAATCCATAACTTAAGGTGCATATAATATAGTAAAGGTATAAGACAAATAAACTTAAGAATGTAATATACAATCTAGTAAGGAAAGCTGTCAAGAAGTATGGACAATGTCTGATAGAGTGCAGGTGAGGGAAGGATGGCTTCTTTTGAGGGACAGAAAAAAAGGTTTCATGGAAGAGGTGATATTTGAAATGGGTCTGGAAGAATTGATATGATTTGAACCAGAGCATAAAGGTGTTCCATGCAGGAAGAATGCTATCATTCTAAGAACCCAGGTGGCATTCAGTTCTCTTCACATCCTTAACTCTCTGTCCCCAGACCCCAAAGAAGCAGTCAAAATAGGAAAAGTCATTTCATTTCTGCTCTTATTTACAGAGCTTTAGCCTGCATCTCACACTCTCCAGTTTGAAGCATGTGTCCTGTCCTCTCTTGGTGTGCCTGGCTTCATTAAGGAATCCTCATTTTTGTAGCACTCATTAAATTGACAACTTACTTGGATGGCCTGCATGACTTTTCTCATCAGCAACTTTGAGAGTTGCTCTGACTCAAATCACTTCCTAGTGCCCCAGCAGATGCCTATTGATAAGATTACAAGGGATACCTCTTCTCTGTTCCTCTCCCTCCTTTCTCCCTGAACCAGGCATATAACATCCCACACTCCAGACTAGTTGACTCCAGGGCCCTGATTTTCTGCCTGTCTGGGGTCAGGATAAGATAATAGGAAAGCACCATATAACACAGGAACTGTGAGTAATCTAGTTTACTAGGAACAGGAGATACACTCAGGAGATTGGTAAATTGTAGGCTGGAAAGATAATATAGGCTCATATTGTAGAAGTTGTTGAGTGACAAGCTGAGAAAATTGTATTTGATTTGATAAGAAACGAGAATCCAATGGAGGATTTTGAGCAGAGCTTACTGTTTGCATTTAGCTGTCTCTCTCTCTAGGTACTGGGTATGTGTATGAGTGTGTGTGTTCTCTATGATATATTCTTATAGGACAAAGAATAGGGTCTGTTAGATTTTCTTTGTATAGTGCCACTCACAACTGTGTGCATATAAGAAAGGCTTTGTGGAGATGAGGATGATGAGGAAATTTGGGAAAGTTTATTAGACCACAGTGCTTTGCAAAATGTCACATTCATAAAGGCTCAAGCATTCTTGAGAGGAAAACATAAAGATTATCAAAGAGAAAGAAGGCAATGCCAGTGAAAACGGAATATGTATTTACCCTGTGGAAGTCTTTAGTTTTAACTGGCAGAGACTAGATGGAAACTGAAACAAATCTCAGAGTTTCATGCTCTGCTGACAGCAGAGATGTGGTTCAGTTAGCTTCTTGCCGAGTGTTTAAAGGATGCTGAAATTCTTCCAGTTTACAGTACATTTGGCAGCTCCCTGTTGGATAATCTTTTTTATGTGTATTCTGTTTAGAAGTGAATTCTACACCAGTTATTTTAAGTAGTATTTTTAAAATCTGTTGCAATGTTAATTATAGCAAGGACAGCAGCAACACAATAATAATAGGCTGATGGGAATGTTTTATTCAATGAACCAAGGAAATATCCACCAGGGCTGTATAGAAATGGCAGTGGACTGAAAATAATCAAATATGAATGGGTTTAGGTAGCCAATGGCACTGACAGCTTATGAAGCTGAACACCAGATTTTTTTTTCCTGCTGTAGTTTATGTGAGAGTCACTGAAGAAAAAAACCCTTGGCATGGTTATATTTTCTTGTGGAATGTAACTAATTTCACAGTGGAATAATTTTGACAAGAGTTCTTAGTTTCCTTCCATATGTTTTATTTCATTTTTTTAAAAAAGAGGTCTTTGCCCTGGCACATTTGAGTGCTATTGAGCACCATAGAAAAACTGTTAATTTTTTGTGCAAAAAAAAAAAAAAAAAAGGTGAGTCACAGTAAATTGCTCTTACACAATTGCATGCTAGCATGAAGACCTCAAAACCAAACAAAGCAAGAGGCCATCTTGACTCCTCATCAAGCTCTGAAGCAAAGAGAAAATGATAGATGAACATTTAATATTAAGTTCCACACCTTCCCTCCGCACCTGTAGACCAGGTGTATAACAACCTTTGTTTTAAAGACAGGTGGAAGAGTTACTGTGTTTTCATTCAAATACATAAACATTTGAAAAGCAATAGCAGGAGAATAAGTGGCTGAAGTTATAGAAAATAAAATAATTTTTACCCTTTTCCTGTAAAAAGATATCCTAAAACTTGTATGTACAATATGTAAGGAGGAAAATAGAGAATACCTAGCAGTAGTACTGATTGATGTTGGATTTTTTGAAGAAGTGGTCTTTCATTTCCTTGAATTTTCCATTGATTTACTTCAAAGTACCATTTCTAAATAGCTTTCTGGGACTAGGGATCTTGGCATGAAATCTTCAATATGTTCTAGGATGCTTTATTCTGGTACTTATTTATCTTATAGATTAAAAAGAAACTTAGAGCCTTAAATGGTTGGTTATGTGAGCTTGCCTCTTCCATCTCCACCCCATACACATGAACACACACACATAGGCGCACGCACACACACACACACACACACACAATCTTTTCCTGCTGATACTTTTA
This sequence comes from Papio anubis, assembly GCF_008728515.1. Lineage (NCBI taxonomy): Eukaryota > Metazoa > Chordata > Mammalia > Primates > Cercopithecidae > Papio > Papio anubis. The sequence continues at coordinate 51,059,982 of NC_044978.1, forward strand.
AATTATACTCCGAATAAAAACCAATTGTCAGGCCTCTGAACCCAAGCCTGCACGTATACATCCAGATGGCCTGAAGCAACTGAAGAATCACAAAAGAAGTGAAAATAGCCAGTTCCTGCCTTAACTGATGACATTCCACTATTGTGATTTGTTCCTGCTCCACCCTCACTGATCAATTGACCTTGTGACATTCCTTCTCCTGGCCAGTCTCAGAAGCTCCCCATCAAGCACCTTGTGACACCCCCCACTGCCCACAAGCGAACAAACTTCTTTAACCGTAATTTTCTACTACCTACCCAAATCCTATGAAACTGCCCCACCCCTAGCTCCTTTTGCTGACTCCTTTTTCGGACTCAGTCCACCTGCACCCAGGTGCTTAAAAAGCTTTATTGCTCACACAAAGCCTCTCTGGTGGTGTCTTCACCTGGATGCGCATTAACACCAATCTACTGAATAATTTCTGCTTGTTGTAAAGGTAGAAAATAATTTTTTTCTCTACTTTTTCTGAGTTCTTAACTAGTCCCTCCAGTAGTAAAAGATAGATTAAGAGGAGAAAAACAAATAGAAGTTTATTAATTTATTCCTTAGATATACATTCATTCTAGATATTCAGAGAAATTAGTCAATCTCAAAGATGTGGGCTTAGTTCAAGTTTAAATATCATCCTCTGCTGAAAAAAAGAAAAAAGAGAGTTGGAGGATGAGTAATGTGGAAGTAACCAGGAAAAGCATGGAAAACAAAGGTAAGGTTTGTTATGCAGATTGAAGTCAGTGCCTTGTCTATTAATAAGCATCTCTAACGATTTAAAGTCGTTCGCTCCTGGTGCAAAGAGGAAGACACACTTATCAATGGAAATTTTCTTTATAAGTGTAAATTTCCCTTTACAAAAGGGTAACCTGTTCTCTATTTTTAGGGCTTCTCATGTATCTGTGGTACCTTCAAATAACCAGCTCAAAATAATCCTTATGCTAAAGAGTCACATTTCAGGGTGGCATATTCTGGTCTCCTACATAATTGTTCAACTAAATATCAGTAGAATAGGAAAAAGAAAAAGTAGGGCCACAACAAAGCAATGCTGTAAATGCTGTTAAATGTAGCTAATACCAATGTAATCATTAAAATTTAACATGAATTTAAGCCCAAAAGAAAAAATAAGCAAACAGTAATTCATTAAAAAAAATTGTGGTTGATGTTCAGTACCTGGTATTATGCTAATGTACAAGAGGCATGAAAAGTTGAATAAGATACCTGCTCTTGAGACCCTCAAAGTCTGATAGCAAATATAGAAAGAATTATGATATAGTATGGTGAGTTCTATAATAAATTAAACCTACCTTTGCAAAAATTATAACAGTGAGAAAATTATGACAGTGAAAGAGATCTGACCTAACCAACTTCATCTTGCTTTTAGCCTCTAAGCTGCCCTTGTTCATTCCTGGAAGCAGGTCAAACTAACTTTTGGAGGAATTTCATTTATACTTTAACTTTGAAACAAAGATAACAGTTCCTCCTGATACAAAACTTCTCCTGGCCTGGGAACCAGACTGCCTTTGAAAAACTAACAAATTAGCCACAAGATTAGAAATGACAGCTCAGGAGTCATGCAGCCAGAGACCACAAGATCACCAACCTCCCCAATTGCTCCTATAGACAACATTACTATTGTAAAACCTAAGCTTGGCGTTTGTGGTATTTCTCAGGAAGTACGTTCCAATGGATCAACTGGCGCCACCTAGACTGGTGAACCGGCTCATCTGGTCTTGTCGTCCTCACCCAAGAACCTACTCAGTGCAAGAAACAGCTTCAACCTTCGCAAATTAGCTTTAAAAAACCCTAGCCTCCAAATTTTCGGGAGGTTGCCTTGAGTAATAATAAAACCCTTGTGTCTTGTTTAGCTGGCTCTATGTGTATTAAACTCTGTCTTGTATTTCCCCTGTCTGGATAAATCAGCTCTATCTGGGCAGCAGGCAAGAAGAACTAGTTGGGTGGTTACAAAATGAATAGTTCACAGGCAGTGATGGGGCTCACATCACATCATCCCAAAATATGATTGTAGGAGACCAGAATATACAACCCTAAAATATGACTCTGTGACATATTGATTATTTTGAGAAACTGCAGACATAGAAGTAGCTCTGAAAAGTTGATCTTTCGTAAGAAAAGTTGACATCTATAATGAAAATCTCTATTTGTAAGAGTGTCTCCCTCTCTGCACCCTGAAGAGAGGGATGAGTAATTGGAGAAGATATTGACTTAAATCTGCATAACAAATCTTATCTTTGTTTAAGGTGTTTTCCTGGTCATATCATAAGCAGGCCTTTCCCCACATCCTTCTTTCTTTGTTTCAGAGAACAATGGTATGTAAGCCTGAAGTTTAAATGCTTTTCTTTGAGACCTACTCTGGAAAATTACTCATTTCCTAGGTGTCTCATATAAAAATATACATGTTAATAAATGTGTTTGTTTTTCTCCTATTAATGTATCTTTTGTTAAAGGGAGTCCCGCTTGAGAAATATGAATGGTAGGGAAAATTATTTTTTTTCCCTTACAGCAACTAGAAAATAAGGAGGGTTATTAGTAGCAGAGTCAAAACGAAGAAAGCATACACTGGAAAAAATTGTAACTCATGTAACCACAAAACAGATCTAATTTTCTTAATATGTAGAAAGTTTCCATAAATGAATAAGACTAATTACCTACTAGAAAAATGTGAAAATTATATAAACAGATAATTCATTAAAAAGAAATACACATAACCTTTAAAATATGAAAAGGTGTTGAACTTGAATCATAATGAAAGAAATAAAACATAAAATTACACTGAAATAACATCTCTTACCTATAAAATTAATAAAGATATGTAAGTTTGATACACTGTCTTATTAAGAATGTGGGAGAAATATGCACTTCACATATTGCTTGGGAAAGTATAAATTGGTACAACACATATGGAGGATAACTGAATATATTTATCATAATTTTATACTCTGATGGAAAAATTCCAATTTATTCTGTGAGTATACTAGCATGTTTTTGCAAAATGACATATGTGTTACAGGAAAGGAGTCCCAGTCCAGACCCCAAGAGCAGGTTCTTGGATCTCATGCAAGAAAGAATTCAGGGTGAGTCCACAGTGCAAAGCAAAAGCAAGTTTATTAAGGAAGTAAAGTGGACCGGGCACGGTGACTCACGGCTGTAATCCCAACACTTTGGGAGGCCAAGGCAACAGATCACTTGAAGTCAGAAGTTCGAAACTAGCCTGGCCAGTATGGAAAACCCATCTCTACTAAAAATACAAAAATTAGCCGGGCATGGTGGTGTGCACCTGTAATCTCAGCTACTCGGGAAGCTGAGGCAGGAGAATTGCTTGAACAAGTAGGCGAAGGTTACAGTGAGTTGAGATTGTGCCACTGCAATCCAGCCTGGGCAACAGAGCCAGACTCTGTCTCAAAAAAAAAAAAAAAAAAAAAAATTAAGTTAAATAAATGAAAGTAAAGTGGTGAAAGGACAGCTACTCCATAGACAGAATAGGATGATCCTGAAAGTAAGAGGAGGAATGTGTCCACCTTAGGTACAATGCTTATACACACACACATATATATATTTTATATATATATATAATATATATATATGATAAAAATAGATCTTGGGAAGATGTGCTCTGCTACAAGAGTTTGTGATAAAGGATTAGATTTATTAATTACTATATTTTGTAACAACTGATATTATTATCTTTAAAGCAAAATTAGGAGTGCTTTTGTTCTCCAAATAGCGGGATATCTGGCCACTCCCAAGTCTGGGTCTGTTTCATAAACATTATTAATTTGTTCCCTTAACCATAAACCTCTAGAGGTTTAGGATGCCTCATTTTCTGGAAATGCAGCCCAGCAAGTATCAGACTCATTTTCCTAGCCCTCACTCAAAATGGAGTCTCTGTGGTTCAAACGCCTCTGACATATGTACAAGACTATTAATTCCATCATTGCTCATAATAACAAAAGTTAAAAATCATTTAGAGTTTCATAAATAGGAGAGTGATTAAATATACTATGCTATAACCCTGACATAAAATACTATGCAGCTACATGGGAAAGATGCTATACTCTCTGTACTAATATGACAACACCTCTCTCTAAAACATAATCGTTTAGTGGAAAAAAGCAATGTGCAGAATGCACTGCATAGCACCCTGCCATTTGTGTAAAACCAGAGCAAACTTGTCTTTGCTAATTTATGCATAAATATTTTTGGAAAACACAGAAGTCAGCCAATGAGAAGTGAAAGGGAACAGAATGAAACAATAGTGCAAAGGAGACTTTTCACTACCTGCCTCTATATATGTTTGGATTTTGGACTATGTGAATGCAATAGCTTTTGCAATTGCCTGATGGGATTTTTTTCTGTCAACTGCATACACAAAATCAATTCACTGAGACCACAGCATTGCACTAAAGAAAGAGTTTCACTGATGCAAGGGCTGCTATGCTGAAGATGGAGTTATTACTCAAACCAATCTCCCCAAAGGCTTGAAGGTTAGGGTGTTTCAAGTATAGTTTGGTGGGCATGGGGCTAGGGAATGGGTGCTACTGATTGATTGGGGATGAAATCATAGGGGTGTGGAAAATGGTTTTCTTGTGCTGAGTCAGCTTCTGGGTGGGAGCCACACCACTGGTTGAGTCAAGAATCACAGATCTGGGTGAAATCAGCCAGTCATCAGAAATGCAAAAATATGAGAAAACATCTCAAAAGACCAATCTTAGCTTCTACAACAGTGGTGTTATCTACAGGAGTAATTGGTGAAATTACAAATTTTGTGACCTCCTGAACAACAGCTGGTTATATTTTAGCAGAATTAGGCTCCCTTCATAATCCTAGCCTTAACACCTTTCATTAGTTTTACAAAGGCTGTTTAGTTTTGGGGAAATACCATTATCATCCTTGCTTTAAGGTTAAACTATAAAATAAATTATTCCTAAAATTAGCTTGGCCTATGCCCAGGAATGACCAAGTACAGCTTGGAGATTAGAAGCAAGATGGAGTCCACTATGTCAGATTTCTCTCACTCTCACAATTTTTCAAAGGTGGCTTTGCTATTTGAAAAAATGAAATTTTTTTTTAAAAAAGAAAAAGAGGAGGGAATAAATAATTCCAATCTTGGAGGTCAGGAAAGCTTTTAGAAAGGAAGTGGTAGTTGAGCTGAATTTTGGAAGATGAGCAGTTCAAGCAAAGAGGAAAGAGAAATGAATGGCATGAGCAAATACTCAGAAATATGAAAATATGTGGAGGGTCAGCAAAACCATAAAATGACACTTGGAAGGAAGCTTTAAAGAGTGAAAAAGGGAGCAGTGATATATAAAACAAAGGAAGTGGAAAGCTCCAGGAAGGAGGGCATGATCATTAGCATCAAAAGCTGCCAGGAGGTCACCTAAGGCTGCAGCACTCCTGCCGTTTATCTGCAGCTTATCTGCAGTTGGTCTCCACTTTTCTGCTCTTGACTTTTTGCCATTTGACACTGTGGTTAAAGGTGTTGGTTTGATTTCTAGTTTTGTTAACCAGTGATTTGCAGATTCTTTGCTATCCATGTGTTTCTTTGTTAGACACTTGGATAATAAAAAGGTAACAGATGTAACAGATGACTTTAAAAATTTTTAAATCTATTTTGTGAGAAAAATTGCATCAGCTAAAGAGTTTGTGGACAATTAGAATACAGTATATCTAAAAATGCAACATAGTGCAAATAAATTTATGACTTTCATAGCACTTCGTTTTTTAAGATATATTACAGGGCTTACTGAGTGGTAATCAAATGAGGTAACACATGTAATAATAAACCATCATGGAGTACGGTATGAATAGAAGGAATGCTGATGAAGACAATAAAGACAATGTAAACATGATAATCTTGTATCGAAGGGAACATTTCACCCTAGTTCTGTTTTCCTTTGTGCTTAAGCCTGTTCCTCCCCATGCTTTTTCTTCAGAACGTTCCATAACTGTGTGGTTAAATGGATAAAACCGGCCAGAATTCCAAAAAAAAAAAAAAGCTTCATGAATGTATGTTGAGAAAATAAGCAAGACATTCAGGAAATAAGAGGAGACTGGATGATGTTAACAGAAGGAATAGTGTGAGCAGAACTCTAGTCTCCTGAAAGGGAGTGGCTTGTTCTAGCTCTAGGGAAAGGAAAGAGTCTGCAGTTCTGACCTGATCATAAACTAGGGGTGTGATAGTGGCCTGATCATTTCGCCTTTCTCAATTTCAGTTTGATTATCTATAAAATGACAAGATCAGTGGTTTCAAATTTTTCTTTTAGAAGTGCAATTTTATTTTTCTTAGGTAAACTGTGCTTGAAAGACCATAGATAGAACAGTGGTAGGAGCTGCTCTGGCTGGAGCAGATATGGGTAACCAGCTGCCCTCTTTCCTCACTGCCTTTTGAGATGGCCTCTGAATGAAGCACCATAATCCAGTAAATGAGGGAATTGGACCATCTTATGGCCCATTCAAGTTCTACGATTTTTTTTTTTTGAGACAGTCTCACTCTGTCACCAGGCTGGAGTGCAGTGGCACAATCTTGGCTCACTGCCACCTCCGCCTCCCGGGTTCAAGTGATTCTCCTGCCTCAGCCTCCTGAGTAGCTGGGACTACAGGTGCCCGCCACCATACCCAGATAGTTCTTTTTTTTTTTTTGTATTTTTCGTAGACACGAGGTTTCACCATGTTGGCAAGGCTGGTCTCAAACTGCTGACCTTGTGATCTGCCTACCCCAGCCTCCCAAAGTACTGGGATTATAGGCATGAGCCACCGTGCCCGGCCTGTAGTTTTTAAAATTGTCCATGGCTTTAGTATTCTGAGAGCACTGAAAGGTGATTAGTCAAAAGATGAGATTATTCTAAAAAACATTTCTTAATGTTTTCTTTGATAATCTCAGTAGTATTTCATCTTTGGATTATAAAAAAGCTATTTCCTTGGGCATCATGGTGGGCTAGGAACCCCAATAACCTTACTGAGATACCTATATACCAGTCTCAGAATCTTATAACTGAAAGATACATGAGTTGGCAGTTATATATTATATAAACCTCAAAGGCAAAGACAATGCAAGCTGTTTAAAAGTCTCAAGTTAATATCAAAGTATGCTTATTGGCATTATATTATTCCCCTATAATATATGCACAGGAAAATAAATTATTTTATAACAGAGGAGCAACGTATCAAAAAGCTAATTTTCCTCACAGCATAGACAGTTCTCCATATTTCATTATGTCACATGCACAGTGAAAGGTTATTGTGTTGGTGTGTTAGGGTTCTCCAGAGAAAGAGTCAATAGAAGATATATATATTATTTCCTATTATATATATAAGTATATATACATAAATATTTAGGTTGGTGCAAAAGTAATTGTTTTGGACATTATTTTCAATGGCAGTAAGGGTTTTGGACATTACTTTCAATGGAAAAACCTCAATTACATTTGCACTAACCTTATACACACACACACATATATGAGATTTATATATATATAATTATATACATATGAGATTTATTATATTAAATTGGCTTACTTGATTATGGAGTCTGAGAAGTCCCATGAAGTCCCACGATCTGCCATCTGCGAGCTGGAGACCCAGGTTGTAATTTGAAGGCCTTAGAACTGGAGAGTTGATAGTGTACATTCCAGTCTGAGTCTGGAAGAGCACTGAGAGCAGAAGATTGATGTCTCAGTCCCAGCAGTCAGGCAGGGTAAATCCAACCGCATTTCATTTAAACCTCAATGGTCAGTCCACCATTGTTGGTCATCCACTCCATTCCACTGTTCCTCTCCCCCCCTCCCCATTGGCAAGGTCCATCTGCCTCCATTCCATCCACCATTGTTCCACTATTGATTCCTCTCTCTCTCCCCCCCCACCACATTGTCAAGTCCTTCCCACTCCATTCCACTAATTCCTTCATCTCTCTCTCTCTCTCTCTCTCTCCCCACCCACATTGACAAGGGTCATCTGCTTTACTCAGTTCACTGATTTAAACGTTAATCTCTCTCTCTCTCTCTCCCACCCATTAGGGGTCATCTACTCCATTCCATTCCATGTCCTCTCTCTCCACCCATTATTCCATCTGCACTCAGTCCATTCCATCCTCCCCCTTCCTTCCTCTCTCTCTCTGTCTCTCTCCCACATTGTGTCCATCCACTCAGTCCATTCATCTCTCTCCCTCCTTCCCTCCCTCCCTCCCTCTCTCTCTCTCTCTCTCCCACCCACATTGATGAGGGTCATCTGCTTTACTCAGTCCACAGATTCAAATGCTAATCTCTCTCTCCCTCCCTCCCTCCCTCCCGCCTGCTCACTCTCTCTCTCTCTCTCTCCCCCCCCCACCCTTCTTTCTGATACAGGGTCTCACTTTATTGTCCAGGCTGGAGTATGTTCTTGGCTCCCTGCAACCTCCACCTCCCAGGCTCACGCAATTCTCATGTCTCCGCCTCCCTAGTAGCTGGGACTACAGGAGTGCGCCACCATCTCCGGCTAAGTTTTGTGATTTTTAGTAGAGACGGTGTTTCACCATGTTGCCCAGGCTGGTCTCAGACTCCTGAGCTCAGGCAATCTGCCCACCTCGGCCTCCCAAAGTGCTAGGATTACAGGCATGAGCCACCACACCCAGCCTTCAGATGCTAATCTCTCACAGAAACACCCTCACAAACACATCCAGAAATGATGTTTAATCAGATATCTGGGCATCCCATAAGCTCGGTAAAGTTGACATGCAAAATTAATCCCTAGTTGTGAAATTCAAAGCTTGAATGTAGTTATGATTTGTGCTAAACTTTCAGGCTATACTTAATCAATTTGCATTGGTTTATTATAGAGAGATGGTACCACCCTAATAGTTTGTTGATTCATATTTCTAAACCTTACAAGGTGTTTAACATAATGTTGGTAAGCCAGCTTCTTTCTTTCCAAAAAAAAAAAAAAAAAAATACATTGACGATGCTTAACTGCAATTAACCAATATTCTTAAAGCATTTGCCAAAATTGATTGTTTATGAGAACTCATGGTGCTCAGCATTCACTTTCTTCAATAAAATCTATTGAAAAAGTCTAACTGTTGGTGAGTGAGGACTGTGGTGGCTTTAGCTGCTTTCTGATTGCTTGGGCAGATGTGTGTCAGCATGCTTTCTCTTTTTCTGGGGAGTGAAGGAAGTCCCCTTATGTGTGTGCCCAGGACTGGCTCCTATTCCTGGAATAAATACCATCATGTTGTGCAGTCTTGCAGTTTCTAGTAAGTGCTGTGCATGATTGGCATGTCCTTCAGAAAGCAGCGAGCCTGGATAGGAGACAGAAGGGAAAGCGAGAATGATATCAATAGCCTCCAAGGGGATTTATTTTAAAGCCTGCCATGTTGTCAACATTGTTTCAATACGACAGCTGAGGTTTTCGCCAAGTATTGAACATCTGACCCCATTTGGCTTGTCACTTTAAGCTGTGCCTTTTTCTAAATGGAAGGGCTGACCCTCCGAGAAACCGTAGTCTGTGTTTGGTTCATCACCAAGTTCAAGATGATTATCTGAAGTTTGTTTGAACCTCAAGGGAGAATAAAATTGAACTGAAAATCTCACCTCAGCAAATTTCCCCAGTGATTTTTGGCCCTTCGGCTTTTGCTTAGAAATGACATGAAAGCAGCTTTTGTCCCCTGGTCATTTGGGACTGGATGGTAGATTCCAGAGATATCATATGCCATTCTGGTGATAATCCAGCAGGGAAAGAAAAGTATTTAATCATTTTTGAAATGAGAAATAGGACATGGAGTTTAATTTCAGCTTAAACATTGTCTAACTTGTGTTTCTTTTGCTGATAGATACTGTCATATACAACAGTTTATGCATTTCAACTTCTAGAGACTGAGAATTTTCCTACTAAAAATTCAACAGCTAGGATAAGTGAAATCTAAGCTTTCAGAAATAGTCAACAAGAATGCAAACTTTGAAGTTAGACTTGGGTTTAAATTTTGACCCTACCACTTCTTAGATAAGAAGCCAAGAGCAAATTATTAACCTTTCTGAACTTTGCTCTACTTATCTTTAAAACAAGGTCAACAGTGCCCCCTTTATAGGCCCAAAATAAAGATTATATAACCTCTAAGTATAGTGTCTGGATCTTAGTAAATTCTTTATAAATGGTGACAATTTTTATGTAATAAACAGAACACAGTAGATATGTAATATATGCAATAAGCCTGTACATTTGTTTTATTCATATTTGCCACTAGTCCTTCCAAGGAAATAGATCTTACTAAAAACAATAATTACAGTAATGCAATGATACCTCTGGAGGGATATTATTTTACTAAATATTGCCATTTAACTTTATAAATGTTTAAAAGAAAGGAATTGTGTCTTTATACTTCACTGCATATTGTAGGTACTTGCTATGTTTTACTTTGAAAAACTGCCATGCCACGCTATCAACCAATATTTTAACAATTTTTAAATAACAGAACTTTTATGTATAATATTAATAAATGAAAGGCATTTTTATCTTGGAGATTATAATTTAACAAGTTTTGATCTTCAAATTTTTGTCTTCCTAAATGAAGGAACATTATCATTCTTTGAATTGTAAACAATTATGCTACGAATGAGGAATAGTCCCAAGCTGGCTGTGGAATTTGCAGTAGTATTGAGATGGCTTAATGTGACATTTGAGGACCAAAATGTGTTAACTAGTTTTGTGGCATTTCAGCTGGACTATGTGGGTAACTTTCCTTTCTAAACATTCATCTAGTGAGATATATATGTGTGTGTATATAGATATACATATAAACATTTATCTGGTGATATATATGTATACACACACACACACATTTGTTGTTGTTGTTGTATGTTTGTGTTTTAGACAAGTTCTTGTTCTGTCACCCAGACTGGAGTGCAGTGGCATGATCATGGCTCACTGCAGCCTTGACTTCCTGGGCTCAAGTGATCCTCCCAGCTCAGCCTCCTGAGAAGCTGGAACTGAGTAGCAGGCATGTGCCACCATGTCTGACTGATTTTTAAATTTCCTGTAGAGAGGGGATGTCACTATGTTACTCAGGCTGGCCTTGAACTCCTGGGTTCAAGTGATCCTCCCTCTTCACCCTCCCAAAGTGCTGGGATTACAGGTATATGCCACCGCACTTGGCCAAGATGCACAATTTTAAGTATTTAAAATTTTCTGTATTTAAATTGATAGTTCGAGGCCAGGCAGGGCGGCTCACACCTGTAATCCTAACACTTTGGGAGGTAGAGGCAGAAGGATCACCTGAGCCCAGGAGTTTAAGGCTGCAGCGAATTAGGATCCTAGGACTGTGCCTTTGTACTTGAGGCTGGATGACAGAGTGAGACCCTGTCTCAAAACAACAACAACAACAATACATTTATAGCTCTAACCATAATTTCTTTTTTAAATTATTTAGTTTAATTATATGATTCTGTCAGTGAAATGGGGAGGCAGTAAATATTGAGTTAAAAATATTAATTTTAGGGTTGGGCACCGTAGCTCACGCCTGTAAGCCCAGCTCTTTGGGAGGCCAAGGCGGGCGGATCACCTGATGTCAGGAATTCGAGACCAGCCTGGCCAATGTGGAGAAACCCTGTCTCTACTAAAAATACAAAAATTAGCCAGGTGTGGTCGTGTGTGCCTCTCATTCCAGCTATTCAGGAGGTTGAGACATGAGTATCGCTAGCACCAGGGAGGCAGAGGTTGTAGTGAGCTGAAATCATGCCCTGAAATCCAGCCTGGGCAACAGAGTAAGATTCTGCCTTAAAAAAAAAAAAAAAAATAATAATAATAATAATAATTTTGATATATTAGGGGAGGTAGCAGAATTTGAGCTATTATACAGGGTACGGCAAAGCTAAACTGTCTGATTTATTGTATGGCAGGAAATGCAAACAAAGTCAATTCCGAAAGTGGTGTTTTCAAAATACTTAGAACAACGCTATCAATGGAATAATAGCTTCTTGAGGAGACTCCTTTGAACAAAAATATCCATTAGAATGGCAGGTAGTTTTAATACATAAACAATTTTATTCCTTTGTAGTCACATACCATGCTGTTTTATTTAAGAACTTGGTGCTTTCTTGAATACTAGCCCTATGCTACTCGCTTTCACTATGTCACTCCAATAGAAAACTGAAAATTATAAAATAAAGCATTAGAAACTCTTTCAAATTTTTTATCAAAAGAAAACTATTTGTTATTAGCAGACAGTGATTATGTCTTCCTAGTCAGCCTTAAACATGAGTCAACTTGGATAGGAAAATAACACAGTAGATGCCTTGATTGCTTTTAGCTCTCTGAAAACAGGCACTTAATTTCCTTCGCAGAAATTTTTTTTTTTTCTTTAAAGTTGACTAGTTAAGTGTAGGAGTAATCAAAGCAGCCAACTCTGGAGCAAGAGGCAGTGACTTACGATTTGGTCCATTTACTTAGTGCACGAATTTGTTTTCTAAACTGTATCAAGGGGTAATAATGGGACTGATCATCATAAGTAGGCCTGTAAGAAGGATGGCATGAAAATATTTGAAACAGATGACTGCACGTGTGTTTAGAAAGACTAGAAGAAAGGCTAGTGTCTTTCAGGTTCTGTGTATATTTCCGTGGGCTTAACTTCAACCTCTCATATTACATTTTTGATTTTTTAAAAATTGTGTGTTCTTAGGAATTCTGAAACTAGACAGTCAACATTTCTGGCTGAACTCAGTTACATGGTAGACATTCTCTGAGCTCATGCATAAGATATTTTTCTTTTCTTTTTAAAATATCTTACGTCTTAATCCATTTTCTCCTCTGACCTCTGTGAATATTTCAATGAGCTTAATGACTTAAGGAATATAAACTGGACTTAGTGTTTTGCTGAATGTCTAATCATTCTAATGGCACCTAACTTAATCCAAATTTCCCCAAAGAGAAATGACTAAGTTTAGTAGGAAAATTATTTCACTGGTCTTATTCATCACACATAAGACAGTAATATCCTTTCTGTTTTTAATAATAGCATTACTTTGTTGATAATTACTTCTGTTAATTCCACTGAAGAAATTTTAAAAAATGAATTATACTCTACTTATCTCTTCATAACTGTGTTCTATTAGTTTCTGAACACTTCTCCATTTAATCAGGGCTGTTTTGAACACCTCTTCTATTCTTATTCTGCTAAGAATGCCTGGGTACTTGAAAGGTTAAAAAATAAAGAAATAAAACAAATTTAATCGTAACTAAAACCTCACTGAATATTTTATTATTTCTACTCTTTATTATGGGTATGATCTCAAAGGGGCCTTGTTTTATCTCTCATAAAAAGATGGAGTTGATAAAGTTGTAATTCAAATTCTGCTAAAGTTAATCTTAAAACAATTAATGTGGCCGGGCACGGTGGCTCACGCCTGTAATCCTAGCACTTTGGGAGGCCGAGGCGGGCGAATCACAAGGTCAGGAGATCAAGACCATTCTGGCTAACATGGTGAAACCCCATCTCTACTAAAAAAATACAAAAAGTTAGCCGGGCGTGGCAGCGTGCGCCTGTAGTCCCAGCTACTCGGGAGGCTGAGGCAGGAGAATGGCGTGAACCCAGGAGGCGGAACTTGCAGTGAGCCGAGATCGCGCCACTGCACTCCAGCCTGGGCAACAGAACAAGACTCTGTCTCAAAAAAAAAAAAAAAAAAAAAGATATATATATATATATATAGAGAGAGAGAGAGAGAGAGAGAGAGAGAGTATATTGCACAATTAGCTGTAGTCTAAATCTCTGCCATGCTTTATAGTTTACTCTCATAGTGTAATGAGCACAAGCAATATAGATCATGCCTTCTATGGGTTATTATAAAATAAATGAAATGGCCAGAGAGTATGCAATACTACTGGGATGCATTTTTTTTTTTTTTTTTGAGACAGAGTCTTGCTCTTGTCACCCAGGCGGGAGTGCAATGGTGCGATCTCAGCTTGCTGCAACCTCTGCCTCCTGGGTTCAAGTGATTCTCCCTGCTTCAGCCTCCCAAGTAGCTGGGATTACTGGTGCCCGCTACACACTGGGCTAATTTTGTATTTTTAGTAGACACAGGGTTTTGCCATGTTGGCCAGGCTGGTCTCGAACTCCTCACCTCAGGTGATCTGTCCACCTTGGTCTCTCAAAGTGCTGGGATTACAGGCATAAGCCACAGTGCTGGACTGCATTTTTATAAAATTGCTTTTCCTAAATACATCCTGTTAATAGCATGAGGATGCTTCATACCTATTTTTCTTTCTCTGTGCCTCAGTATTTTTTTCTTTCATTTTACTATTATTAATGTGTACCAAGGAGTAGCTCTTTCAAATAAAATAGAGTGGTTTTTTCTTTTTTCTCAGCTAGAACTCTTGGTATCTCCTGTTCTCCCCTTGATCCTCTCTCCTTGTACGTCTGCTGTTTCTCAACCACCTCATACAAGGATAAAGAGGTGGTGGCCTCCTTGAGCTTTTAAGAGTCTTTGAATGACTCTTAAATTGCTTAGAAGCTTTTCTCTCCTATCTAGAGTCTTTCAAAACTGTGACTCAATTTTTTTCTTGTTTGTACAATCAGCCCTTTGTCTTTGGGGGTTCCACATCTGTAGAGTCAACAAATCAGATTGAAAATATTTGGGAAAAAAAACTTTCATCTGTACCAAACATGTTCCAGCTTTTTCTTCTCATTCCTTAAGCAAAACAGTATAACAACCATTTACACAGCATTTATATTGTGTTAGGTATTATACGTAATCTAGATATAATTTAAAGTGTATGGTAATATGTGAGTAGGTTATATGCAAATACCACACCATTTTATATCAGAGACTTGAGCATCTGTGGATTTGGGGATCTGCAGGAGGTCCTGGAATCAATGCCCCAAAGCCCATGGGTATTGAGGGACAACTGTACTTGGAACTGATATGTGTTGCTTGGAAATTAAAATTCCCAGTCTAAAGCTTTAAAAGTGGCTAGCCTAATACAAATTTCAAGGTCACTTTTTTTTTCTTTTCTTTTTTTTTTTAAAGAAAACATACCATTACCTAACATGGAAAAAGAACTAGTTTACAAAGAAAACATAGACAAATTTGGTCACAGATATTGAGGCAAGAAAATAAAAAGGAAACATGAAAAGCTGAGTTAAAAGGATGTTTTCCAATTTAGAAAAAGAGATTCATCTTCTAAAATCCTTTTGAAAATAGTGCAGAAGCCATAAAGTATATAATTATTTCTCTACTCTAAAAATGGCATATGATTGAACAACAGAATATTCTGGGAGAAAAAAAAAACCCATATCACTTCAGTTATATTTGCGCTTTGTTCTCATAAGCCATTTCCATTTGCTGAAGCCAGAGGACTATTAACCTAGTCTCTGAAATTTTGAAGTGTCCTGAATCCTGTTTTCTGTGAACAACTAAAACTCGATCATATACATAAAGTGAAATTTCAATAACTGAACATATGATCGTAAGATGTTACGAGGGGATGATAGTCAACAGAATTAATGAGAGTGTTTAATTTCATGCAGCAATTTTCACAAAAGGTAGAGCGCAACAGTAAACTCCATGAGTTGCATTGTAATCAAGCTCCTCTTGTAATGAATGCAGGCCCTTAATTTATTGAAACTAATTTTGAAATCATGGTACCATACATGCTGTCTACTGTAGAAATAATTTATAAACATTAATTGCAGGAAAGAGAGGATCCATTTGCTTCAAAGAGCCCATCAGCAAGCTGTCCTTCCTGTTTTATCAGTAAGCAAAGCTGAGAGCAAATAACAGATGGGACTGTCCCTTGGTGGTGGCGCAGAGCACGCATGAAATATAGCACAATCTTCCTCCAGTGTGTTATGCTTTTAACAGTGGAAGATCAGAGCAGGAGAGGTGTGGGCCGGGATGAATGACTGTCTCTGATGAAACATTCTTTTCTTCTAGCAAGATTCCTGTAGCAGATTGAGCTCTGGCAGTTGATCTCAGTGGCTTGATAGAGTGTCATTATAAAAATGCACCTGGAAGATTCTGTGGAAAAGAGACAAACCTCAGAAGACCAAGGTGAATCCAAGGCCTGATCTGGACTCTTAATGGGGGATTAAATTCTAGTTCCTTTAATAAGCATCAAAGACACCACAAAACCACAGATAAAGCTGTCATAGACAGCTATATTTGGTACTCATTTATCATTTGTCACAATCACTTCATCCTCTTGCAATATTTTATTCTACTTACTACATCTACAAGAAGGTGAGTAGTTGCGCATTTGATGTGTGTTGGGGGATGTGAGGCTAAAATCTTCTGCCTCTGTTGTTCGTATAACCACACTGAAGGCTGTTACTAGGGCTGTGGAAGCTGGATTTAGTATATGTTATTCCTAATGGAAAAATCTATCAGCTTCACTTCAGTGGCTATTATTAAACAGCTTTTTAGTCAGTCAGATAGGAAGTGATCCCCAATTCCACTAGTAGATTCATGCCCCGTTCGTTATCACTGTTCACGGTAGCTTTTCTAAATGTTTTTCACTTATCCTGGGTTTCTAACTCCACCTCATTCCTTCGGCTTTGGACGCTGCTCTTATGTCCTGTTGAAGTGAAAAGATCAAAGCTGCCTGATCTCCTTTAACAAACAACTGTAACCTGCCCCTCTTTGATTTATGATATCATTATCATCATTAGTTCTTTTCCTGTCTCCTATTTTAGGGAAAGTATTACCCTCTTCTTTTAGAATGTTAATCCACACACATGCTCTTAATTTTACCCATTTCCATTCATTCCTCAATTATCCCCATAATTACTGAATTCAGTCTTTTTCTCTTAAGTGCATTCTCTGATTGACTTGAATTTACCTCTTATAAAGAAAAGAAACAAAGCATTACTTCCAAATCTGCATTGCCCTTCAAGATACTATCTCCTCTACTTCTATGAAAGTTCTTAAAAGATTAGTCTGTCATCATTAGTTCCTGTAATTGTTCTCCTTTATCTAATTTACTCCTCTCTTTATTGTAGTCTCACTTTCTGCTCCCCAGTCCCTTGAAACTGTTCTATGAAAGCATCTAATTCCTAATCTATCAAACACAATTGTGATCATTTCAGACTACTGGGCATATGAACACTCTTTCCACATTTAGTTTTCAAGTCTTGGCAGAAGGCAGGGCTTCATGTCCAAGGATGAAGAGGTCATATGCTTTGTCTTTCTATACCCAGGCAGAGAGGACACAGGCACATAGCCTTGGTTTGACAGTCAGGTGGTCCCATCTGGAGGATAGAAGAAAAACGATCCACAGAGCCACAGTAGCAGCAGCAGCAGAGACTGGAACAGAGGTGATAGTGCTAGCTAGAGACTTTGTGGTGTCCCAATCTAGCCTTTTCCTATGCAATGTTTCTTGTTGAGAAAACTCCCTCGGTTCCCACTGACTGTCTGAGCCTTCTTGGCTAAGTTTCATATAACTCTGTGAGCTAACTAATATCTTTGCCATAAATTATTTGCTTCCCTTAATTGAAACATATTTGGTTTATCTTCCTTTGAGCTAAAGACCTCAGTAGTACAGAAAATCATACTTTGGATTCAGTTTAATGTAATAGAGTTTTAGGGAAAGTGGAGTGAAAAGTCAGTAAGTGGAATTGATTTTCAGACTGGGGCCAAAAGGAGCGAAATTCCATTTGTCCTTACAGACATGACCCTAGTAGCCCATCCTATGCCACAGTGAAAGAGCTAAATGAACAGGCCTCTGGTCCCTGTAATGAAAGGCTCTCTTAGAATGAAATGCCTATTCAAGGCAAGGTTTTGGGGAAACCAAGTTGCCACTGTCATTGGAAAGATAAAAGACTGTAGAGATGCTGGGGATGTTTGGAAGGCACCGAATAGCTAAAAAAAAAAAAAAAAAAAAAAAAGATAAATGATAAGTTAATCTTCTTAAATTATTGATTATGGCAAAGACTGAGTTCCTGGAACTCTCACAATCCTAACACAGTCTCAATTCTCTCCAATTCTTTCAACTTTCGTGTAGGTGAAAATCAAACTCCAAGTTTGATATTATGATCGCTAAATTGTACTATCAGTTGATTTTAGAGTCTTGCCAGTCCTTGTATGAGAAAGTGAGAGAGAACGATGCTCAGAAAACTATAGGACTGGAGGATCCTAAGCATCAGAATTAGACAATGTGGGGTGATTCCAAAGCCTTGAACTCATAGCCTTTCCCCGCTCTGTATTGTGTGCTGGAAGCAGCTCTTGCCGGCTCCTGAGATCAACTGCATTTATCTCATCTCTACTCTGTGGCCATGATATGTTTACAATTTGAAGTCAGTTACAAGCATTTGAAATGCCACAAATCAGGGCTGTCCCTAACCCCCTTGCCGGAGAATGGATGTTAAACATTTGCCAGTGCAGCACTCATAAGGGCATCACAGAAGTGCATCCTCCCTTCTTCGATGGAGGTGGCTTTTCTTGCTTGGAGACTGTATTCCCTTTCTTTTTCGGAGGCTGACTTTGCAAGACAGAATCTGTTTACCACTTAGAACCGTGACCACCACCCCCATCCCCATTTATCTCCAGACTTGAACTAGTGGTTAAATTCCAACATGTCTCAGAGGAGTCAAATGCATTGTAAAATCTGGGCGAGAAGATTTCTTTCTTTTATCTGATGACAGCAAAACTTGGGACTATGTGTACTAGTGATTGACCTTGCACAGGTAACGTGTAATTTTTCAAAAGAATCAATGTAACACTCTGAGCTTCTATATTGGAAGAGTTACCCAGAGTGGCTACGGTGGGTCTGATTCCTGGCTCATTTGCTTGGTTATAATCTGGGTTTCATGGAGGCTTGGGATAGTGAAGTTGAGATCCTAGAAATCTCTTAAATAATGCAGGGAAGGGTAGCAAGTACTCTGGGGTGGAATTATACATAAATCACCTTCATCCTAATTTGTTACCCAAGATGTCTAGAAGATAATTTCTTTACCAATATCTTGAGGAATGTGTTGGTGAAGGGAGTTTTGAGGAGATTTTTTTCTACTGTTCTTCCTAAGCTGAGGATGTTGATGGCAGAGGCTTCAGTTGACATGGTTTCCCTGATTGAAATGAGAAGGAAACTATTCTAGGGCAGCAGAGGCCAAGTAGCAGCCTTCAAAGGAAGGACGCAAAATCATTGTGGTTATCATAAAAGGCAGCAGGGCAAGTTCATCAGCAGAGTGTTGTGTATTACAGAAATCTTTGGTAGTGGTTCACCGGTCACTGGGTCCCTTGACTGAAATAGCTGATAGTACATTAGTCCTTCCTGATTTGTGTTATGGAAAACACCCCACACCTGGGAAGTATAGGTCTGACCTGGGTCATCATTATGGGGAGTTGCTCATTCTCTCCCAATTCTCAGACCTGAGTTAACTCCATAATCAAGAATTCTTTGAAGATGGACTCAGCAATAATATCACTTGTTTGTGCAATACATCTTCCCAGACTTCAGCAAAGGATCTTTGGCTATTGCAGATAAATAGCTTTTAATCTGGTTTGCCTATTCTTTGTTTGAGGGTTTATTCAGAATGGCTGGAAAATGCTGTCCTTTTGGAGAAGAAAATTCCAAAGAGCTACTGCTCTTTTACATCAATGATCAAGCAAACAGCATGAATAGTGATATTACATTCTAAGGGTAATGTGCTTTAAGGGGTCAACATTCACATAAACATTTTCAGGTACCAAATGTTACTGTTTTAACTTTGTGACAAAAATAAACTGCTTGCATTTTAGGTCATGCTGATAAAATACTTCCTAGAATCTGGCTACACAGACATTTCATGCCAGGTATTATTTATATGTGAATAGAACGCAATGGAATGTGAACAGAATGCAAAGGAGCTATAAAATTCCGTATAGTAAAAATACATACAGTAAACATGCCCTGGAAAACGGAAATAACCAGAGCTTTGGGATATTGTTAAACACCAACTCGGAGCTATCCTAATTCCCAGAGACTGAGAATAACTCTGTCTCTGCTGATCAGAATGACAAATTGTACTTCAGGTTATAAATTGAGTTTTGATCTCAGTTGGCCTCTAGGTAGTACAGTCTTGTGGTTATTTTTCTGAGCATACGACTGGAATACGTCTCTTAAGCAACTGGCAGAATCCCCAACTGGGTATCTGCACCATGGAGTAGGGCTATTATGATAGAAAATGTCAAGCTTCTGGAATTACCCTTAACTGTTAAAGCACTAAAATCCAAAGCAGTATTGCATTCATAGATGAATTATGGAAATTAAAAATATCATTAAAAGCCTGAATGATGTTGGGTTGATGATTCTTTTCATGTCTGTATTTTGTCCTGTGCTTAGAAGATGTAGAGATACTGAGCAATTATATATTGCACTCCTGGATGGTCATTTAACAAGTATTTATTCAGTAGCAACCAAGATTCATGCTTTGTGCTAGGTGTCAGGGGTACAATGATGAGCAAATCTTGGCATGGTCTTTGCTTTTATAGCACTGATGATTTAGTGGTACAAGCTAGACAGTCACTGCTTAAGATAATTCTATAAGCTTGTGTTACAGGGGAACCTTCTGTTGTCCAGGGATGTGTGTGTATCTGTATGTCTATGTGTGTAGGGAGTTTTAGAGGAGAAAATGGGAAAGGTAGGAAAAGTCTTACTTCAGCAAGTGATATTTCAGATGAGTTCTAAGGCAGAGGTAGGTGTTAAACAGCACATACAAAGGAGTCTGTGCAGTGATTCCATAGCAGGAGAGAAGAGGGTACTTGAGAAGCAAATAGAAGACAGTACACCTGGAGTGAGGAATGTGGGTTTCAGAGTGGCCAAGAGGAGCCTGAAAAGTAGACAGGGACCTGAACTTGCAGGATTTTCTCTGATCTGAACATCAATGAGAAATCAAGTGTGTGGCTTTAAGCAGGGAAGATATAATATCACGATTAGACACGTAAAAGAATTCTCTGGGTGCAGTATGGGTATGAACAGAGAGTGGCAAGGTATGTTATTGAACTGTTGCAGTGAGAGTTTGTTGTATGGATGTAGAAATAGGTAGAGTTATGAGACATTTAAGAAGTAATATTAATAGGACTCATGATTGACTGTTGGTGATGGATTGAATACGGGGTGTGAGACAGTAGAAAATGTAAAACAGTGTTCTTATATTTCTGGTTTGCATAGCAGGATATACATAAATATGTATATATATTCATTATGTATATACTGAATGAGAATAAGATTGGGGCCAATGATCTTAGACCTATAATATTTGAGGGACCTGACACACATTCATATGAAGATGTTGAGTGAGAAATTAGACATGAGGATAAAGCATACGAACTGATTTGGCAATGAAATAAATATGGAAGTCTTTGGTCCACAGATGGGAAATGAGGTCAGTTATGTGGAGAAAATACAGAGGAAGGAGAGAAGAGCCTGAGGCTGTGCACCGACAGACATTAGCACGTGGGGTAAAAGTGACGTTTGAGAAAAAAAATAAAATCCTAAGCCCCTAAACCAATTGGATAGACCCCTTCTTGGCCAAGGGGACCTCAGAGAAACCTTAAAAATGGAGTTCATAGCTATGACAGGACGGGAGGTCAGATGTGCCTCGTATACCTGCTCCCTTGCTAAACGCCACTAGGCTCTCTTCTCTAGATGTTAAACAGAAACTAGCCCTTTTGAAAGATTCCTTCTGCCACCGATGGGAACCAACTGCCTGATGCTGCCCCTCCCTTTCAGTTTTTATTTTTAAATTTATTTTTTATTTTTATTTTTTGAGACGGAGTTTCACTCTTGTTGACCAGGCTGGAGAACAATGGCACGATCTCGGCTCACTGCAACCTCCACCTCCCAGGTTCAAGTGATTCTCCTGCCTCAGCTTCCAGAGTAGCTGGTATTATAGGTGCCTGCTACCACACCTGGCTAATTTTTTATTTTTAGTAGAGATGGGGTTTTGCCATGTTGGTCAGGCTGGTCTCGAACTCCTGACCTCAGGTGATCCACCTGCCTCGGCCTCCCAAAGTACTGGGATTACAGGCGTAAGCCACTGTACCTAGCCCCTTTCACAGTTTTGACACAGCAACTGACAAGCATTCCTTCCTGATAAGAGACCATTGACCATGAAGTGCTCCTGGCCCGTCTTTGGAGGCTGCCGCATAGAGGTTCTTTGTGTCCTCTGGTTCACATTTTGATGTATAAGATCTAATTGTAATACATTTAAATGTAAAGTCTTCACCCTAGAGTGAACATAGGATGCATGTTATACATGCTGTGCCTGCCCTTTGTGAATATTTATATCTCCTTCCATGACCTGCTGAATACGTATACTTAGTCACCCTTTAGCCATAAATCCATCTTATTTTTCCTATCCTTTCCTCTATATGCTTGTTTCCAGCTTCTGGCCAGAGGCTGCACTTCTCAGTCTGTCAGAATGGTCACCAGCAAGCTCCAACCCTTCATGAGAAGAACGCTTTAAGCTCTCCTTTCAGATTTATGAAGTTCATCGATCTTCAGTTGACACCCTAAAGTGCAGTCAGTAAAATGTGATGCACTCAGCAAGGACTTACTAAAGGTTTATGGGACTAAAAACAAAACTGATAAGAGGAAAGAGCACCCATCAGGCTCTCTGACTTCTTGCCAGCTTAGTCTTGGGTTTGTTTAAACCGTTTAGCTCCATTGCAACGTTTGGCTGAATTTCTCTGATTCTGATAATCTTGGGTATTAGGTATTTGATGAGGTAATTCAAAGAGTGTGTAAAGTGTTTCTTATTGATAAAATGAATTTTGGATACTCTCTACTTCACGCTCACACTAATTTTTCTTTGTGTGCTTTTTTTTTTTTTTTTTGAGACGGAGTCTCGCTCTGCCGCCCAGGCTGGAGTGCAGTGGCCAGATCTCAGCTCACTGCAAGCTCCGCCTCCCGGGTTCACGCCATTCTCCTGCCTCAGCCTCCCGAGTAGCTGGGACTACAGGCGCCCGCCATCTCGCCCGGCTAGTTTTTTGTATTTTTTAGTAGAGACGGGGTTTCGCCGTGTTCGCCAGGATGGTCTTGATCTCCTGACCTCGTGATCCACCCGTCTCGGCCTCCCAAAGTGCTGGGATTACAGGCTTGAGCCACCGCGCCCGGCCTTTGTGTGCTTTTTAATACTTAGCAAACTCCATTTTATCTTAAATTCTTTATCTAGGAATCTGCCCACCACTCAAGCCTGGGAAAGCTGGCAGAGGATGCGTATGAACACTCACCTGAGTGTTCTCTCGTGAGGTGCCTCCCTGATAGTAAGTGCTGCTCTTTCTTATTAACATTCTTTTTTCCTTTAAAATTTGCTTCAATCCATGAGGTAAAAAATAATGATGAAATAGATAGACAGATAGATGAATAGTGCATGTTGTTTTTCCCTGCAGTCAAATAGACAAAAATTTCAACACAAACTTTTATTCCTGGTATTTGGCTTAAAAGTAAACGTCAGGTACGTCAAGAAGCTAATGGTGTTTTTTGCATATCTCACCAGTCACTGATTTTTCTAAATATAAAAATGCATTTCCAAAATCTTACCACGGGGAGGCAGCATCGTGCAAAGCTAGCCTTTAGCTCTTCCTTCCTGTGTCCAGTATAGAGTGCTCCTAATATCTGTCACAGATTCGTGCTGTGCCATTAATGGAAACAGAGCGTTTGTCTGTCTGTCGGTCTGTCTGTCTGTCTTCCCTTCGCCAAATTCTTTCTTCTTCCTTTTTTTCCCCAGAGTTCTTTGTGAGTTAAAACTTCTGTTTTTGAAACTTCCAGGAGCTTAATTAATAAACATGAAAACCAAGGCGAAGCTGGCACAATGCCCTTTTTTGCTCAACCACTTGGGCATGTTAGGGCAATTGTAGTTATTTACATTTGGCATCCAACTGACTCAAAGAGCAACATTGCTTTTTTTTTTTTTCCCTATGAGTACCGAAGCTATTAAATTAAACAGGTTAATGTGGCTACAGCATTTCGCCCCCTACTATCCCCACAGCTATAGTAAATCTGCCACCTGTTTATTTCCATAAAAATTCAATTACAGCACCACCAGTTATTCTTCTTATGTGAGCAATTAACTTTAGTCAGTTTCAGGCCACAGAGAAAGGCCAGGCCGGCCTGCTCCTTTCTTTCTTCTTTGCTCCCTTTACCCGCAGGTCGTTCTTTTGCTAAGTGACTGTGCTCCTTCACACCAGTGAAAAAATGAAAAAGGAAAGAATAGACTAGACTGCTGGGCACTGTCACGCCAATGAAAAAGCAAGAAGCGAAAAACCGCAAACAATCTTCTGCGTCCCTCTGCCCAAGCCTTAGAGGCCCAGGGAAGTTAGCAGCAAGCCGGCAGCCAGGGCCGCAGGGGCACACCGGTGTTGTTCAATAGCGCACCAAAATGAAGAAGAAATTACTTACAATGTGTTCATTTTCTTTCTTCTTTGTATTTGTAAAAAATGTGATCAAGAAGGGAAAGGCTGGTAAAATGCCACAGCGTTCTGGCTAAAGCAACAACGCAATTATGAAGAGAGAAAACCGCATCCATCCACACGTTCCAGCAAGAGCTATCACCAAAGGCATTGTGAAGCGGTTGAGCAGTTACATCTGCTCTCCTTTAACAGGAATGAGTCTTTAGTACTCGGTTGCAAATGTTGACTTTTACCTTTTCTTTAAATGTCTGCTTCTCTTTGTCATATTTCTCCTTCTCTCCAAATTCTACCAATAAAAGTGAAAATTACTGAATCCTACATCTAGTGATTTTCTGCATGACCTAATTGTTGAACAGGGATTGAGGTACTTGCTTTCCATCGATTCCTATAATGGCATTGACACTGATTTGTATTTCTAGTCAATGTATAAACATAGTTTTAGGAGCAGGTTAGACTCTGAAATAATCTTTAAGTAAATCATACCCTGGGTTCAGGTTAAAACAAATACTTCTTCATAAGTAGGTTGGTACCAACTCCTATCGAAGTGTAGTTATCAATAAGTTCAGAGAATAAGAAAAACATCAAAAGAGAAATAATTAGGGTATAAATAGATGATGCAACCCAAGGGCACCTTGAACCCCTAGCTAGGACAAATGTATGGAGGGCTCAGATTACTCATCCAAATTGTCACATGTCTGAATTGATTCCTGAGCAACATTTGCTCAGGCAGTGTTGTTGGGCAGGCATGGATGTCAGATGTCAGCCATTCCTAAAATACTCCCAGGGGACTGAGTATATAAACATCTCCCTCCTTTCTTCCTGCATCTGAAGGTGCCCTACACCCGACAGCATTAGTGCGCTGCTAGGATAAAAGAATGTAATAAAATGGACTTTGAAGGCACATGTCATGGGAAAAAATACAGTCTAATTAAATTTAATCTTCTTTTAAATGGTTACTCAAAAGAGAGACTCTGTTAAAAGTTCAAAAGGCCTATATAAATCCCCCACAGGCAAGTCCATACCTAGAGCTCACATATGGCAGTTGGAAGAGTAAAGGAAAATTTAGAAAGTTTTTTTCATCTTGATAGGGCTGATGGGACTTTAATGAAGAGAGACCAGTACCACCTGGCCCTGAGATCACAGTGTCTGTTGTCAAATGGGTCCAAGTTCACAGTCTTGAAAATTGTCCTTTTCCTATATTCAAATGTTCTCATGAGCCCTTTCCTTTTCAGTTCAAAGTAGATGTTAAAATGAGTTTTAAGTGTTTATTCTTTAGCCTATATTTTGGGCAGATGCCTAATTTCCACAGCTTCCTTACCTCCTGAAGAGTTTCGAAGAGTTTCAGGCTTTTTGCTTCTGCCAAAATGAAGCAAACCTACAGCTTGGTACTTTGAAGTTTGAGTTAAAGCAAAACTAAATGGACCATGTTTATCTGATCAATTAAGGCATTGCCTACATCCTCAGTACTGATGTTTCTCATTTAAGCAGCGTTCTATACAATCCTCAGTAAATTAACAACAGAAATAGACTTTGGGGAGAGGGGGGTCATTATACAAAGAAACGCAGAAAGAGTGTGGAAGAATTTGACTAGGCTCCAACACAAACTACATAAACTGGTCTCCAGTGTAAATTGAAGAATGTCTTTGTAGAAGTGGGACTGTAGAAAAATATTTTTTAAAGTTCCAAAAATAGAAATTTGATTTAAAACTCCTATTAGGTAAAGTGATCTACTAGATTTAACAGTCTTTAACATGATTGATGTTTTTAATTAAAAATACCTCATATTTCTCTCCGGGATTAGCACGTGTACAATTCAGTTTAACTACAGTTCAACAGGGAGAATTCTATAAACAGTACCATGCTAAGCAGAGTATTCAATTAAAAAAAATAAAATGAGCATAAATTAAAACTCTTCTAGGAGTTTACAACTTTTTTTCTTGAAACTAAACTGATTAACACCAATTAATTAGTATGAGAGTGAATGATAGGTAATTGAACCCTCTGGCTGTTCCCAGTCAACATTCTGTTCTACTATTCCCAGTAATCGCTGGAGATACGCTTGTTTGGCTTCCTTTCCAGCTAGCTCAGGACCTGTGTACATGGCCCTTTCTATAGAAAGACAGGAAACTCTCTTTCCTCAGAACTCCTACTAGATTCCTTAGTCCATGTTTTGAGCGAATCACATCGTCCAACTGGCACCAACAGATTGAAACTTTGTAAAGAAAATGATTGTGCTTTTTCATATCTGGCAGATTCTATGGAGATTGCCTTCCAAATTCAAAGATTTATCTCTGAAATTGTGCCTTGGCAAGAAAACTAATGTACATCTTCACACGTAGGGTATTTTTCACTTCAATTTCAATACTATAGAGGCAATGTAGAAATTTTTTTAAAAAACAGCTTTCTCCAAGTTCCAAGTTTTATGTCCATAGTCTCTTCAAGTTCCAAGTTTTATGTCCATAGTCTCTTCAACTATAAATGGGGAAAAATAGCAAAGATAAAGCTATTAATCTGTCTGACCTATACTCAAAAGTTGCTTTTTCTTTTTAATTTGGTTCTCTATATGTATTTTATGATTTACTTCTATAATTATTTTTATGATTTTTCTGATTTATTTTATGTATCTGTTTCTTCCACAAAGACATATGATGTCTGTCCAGTCATTTAAATTGCAATAACTTTTAAACTTGATTTATTAACTATATGGTGGAGATAATTGTAGAGACTTTCATGGAAACCTGTAGAAGAAAAAAGTTTTCTTGGGAAAAACTGTTTTAACATGGTACATGTCTTGATAAAGATCTGTCTTGACTTAATGGAAAACTTATTTCCCAATGTATTTACAAGTAAAATTTTGTAATGGCAGCCGATGGGGAAAACTTGGGGAAATAAATCACTTTTCCTTAGAAAAAGATTCATTTATATTTTAACCACTGAGATAGTGTTATTGATGATATTGTAGTTAGATCATTATTTACCATTTCAGATTTACACTAAATATCTTGATTTCTCTGACATGGATGAAGGTGTTCTTGGGCTTACTTATATCTTTACGTAGACTAATGAGATGACAATTTTGAAAAGGGTAAGAAAGTGTAAGGAATATTTTTATTCTATTATGTTCAAGTTGTTTTCGGTTTCTGTCTTTTTTTTAAGAATGTTTCAAAACTGCTTTGGCTGTATTGAAGGTGGAAATGAGGATTTTTCTCTTAACAACAGATAATTAGTACAATGTGATCTATTTCATGTTTGGAATGATATGGGTCTTATACTTAAAGTTCTTGGGTTGACAAGAGCTGTGTGGAAAGGAGAAAATAAAAAGGGACAAAATCAGTGAAGCTAGAGAGATAGAATCATGAAAGGGACTACTCAGAATATCACCCCGTTTAACCTTTTGTGCATTGCTTATTGCTTCTACATACTTAAACTAGGATAAGTTTAGGCAATACGTATTGGGTTTGAACTTTCAAACCACAATGAGGCTATTTTTAACCTGACAGTTAATTTTTCCTCTCAATAATGACATGACAGAAAAATTATCAAAATTTTGTAGATATTAAGCCTATCATTGGTTGGAACATTTCAACTGCTTCGTGTAGAGCAGTTGATTTAAAAATTTGTAATTAATTAAATAACCGAAGCACTTGGACCTTTAGTTATCTGTTTACTGGAGATTTATAAAGATATATAAATCCCTCATCAGCCTCTTTTCTCTCCTCAATAAGAGTGTATTTTATCCCAGGTTCATACAAATATCTCTGAATCTGAACTCAAATTTTCAAGCATTTCATCTAAATGTTGTGAGTGTTCTTTCTGACAAATTACAAGTATGGGTATCTCCAGTTATGCTGCATGTTAATTGTGTTAGTTTTAGGCTACCAGACCTGCTCCAATATCGGCTCTCATTACTCTATTTATCAACTTATGACAAGAACACTTTATGACCCTCTTTGACTTAGAGTGGACTCTTCGTGTGTCTGAATGTTTTGTTGGTTATTTCCCAAGAATGCAATATGACCTCCTGGTTACACATGAACAAGAACCACTAAAAAAGTTAGGTCAGTGGAAATCTGCTCAGGACAAATTGAATAACATTCTTGAGATTTTTGACTTCACTTTGTTTTAAATTATATTTAAGGCATCCATCTTCTGACCTCTTTTTTTTGTTTTTGTTTTTGTTTTTTTTTTGTCTTTTTTGAGATGGAGTCTTGCTCTGTCACCAGGCTGGAGTGTACAGCGCTATCTTGGGTCACTGCAACCTTCGCCTCCCAGGTTCAAGCGATTCTCCTGCCTCAGCCTTCTGAGTAGCTGAGGCTACAGGCTTGCGCCACTATGCCCAGCTAATTTTTGTATTTTTAGTAGAGACGAGGTTTCACCATATTGGCCAGGATGGTCTCGATCTCTTGACCTCAGCCTCGGCCTCCCAAAGTGCTGGGATTACAGGTGTGAGCCACCACTTTTGGTCTTGCTCACATTTTTGAGAGGAGACTGACAAACATCCCCTTGTATAAAATTTGATGTAACTG
Organism: Papio anubis; assembly: GCF_008728515.1. NCBI lineage: Eukaryota > Metazoa > Chordata > Mammalia > Primates > Cercopithecidae > Papio > Papio anubis. The sequence goes on from NC_044978.1 coordinate 51,088,897, forward strand.
GCTACATTTCCACAGTTTGTTTTTTTTTTTCTGTTACTGAGTGTTTTTTGGCCTTGATCAACCTTGAGGCAAGATTCAGTTTAACTTTACACTCCCAACTACTACCAGCCTTTTCTTTTCACTCTGTAAGTTGCTAGTGAGAGGTAGAGATTTAACTACAATGGAGGCTTTATTAAGTTCCCAAATTTTATTCATAAAATTGTGCTTAGGCCTTTTTCTCCGGATTATTTCCTCTATTTCTCAAAATATCCCTCATCCTTTTGAGAAGGCAGCTTTTGTGTGAGAAGAAAAAATAGTTACTTTTCCAACTGCAAATAAATTTTATGTATCATATTATGCTAATTTGTAGTTTCACTTGACTTGGATGGACAATTCCTAACGCTCTTCAGCTACTGTCAGCAGTAATGCCTTAAGGTGAGTCAATCAAGAATTAACATTATTGTATTTGATAATGTTCTCTAAAATAGGTCGATTCATTTGGTTACTTCAGGACCTATTATGTAGATAATTAATCCTAGCAGATACTCCAGTAAGCCTCTTGTTTTATATAATTTCATTAATGAGAATTTTCCATGGTTATTTTAAGCAATAGTAAACCTTTCTTGAAAATTTTCAAGCTAAGCAAACTAGACCAAAGCTTCTCAAACTCTCTGTGATGAAGGACTGTGTCTTCTTCTTGTTATTATTTGCTTAAGTTTCACATAGTCACAGACCAACACTTTCGTAAAATGCATTTATCATGTCCTTGGACGGCATGACAATATCAAATTGTCATATCAATTTCTTGGTGCTTATTCTCAATTTCTGTACCTATCTCGCTGTGGATTGGTAGCAGTTTACAGACCACCACCGGTCCATGGGCCACATTTTGAATGACTTTGATGGAGGTTATTGTCTCTGGTAGAATTTCAGAGAATTGATTAATAGATTGTTCTTATAGCAATGTTAAAATTTATTTAAGAAAGATTCGTTTCTCACTGAAGGAGATCTTTTAGTCCTGCTTTGTTGAAGTGAGATATTTCTCTGTTCAGGATGGAATTTTGGTTAGACTTGTGGGTTTTTACAAAAGGATGGCCACATTATCATTTAGTAATTTAATCTGCCATTTCTTATCCCATAGATAATCCAGTACCTTGCTAGAGAATATAAACTTGGAATCCTACTTCTGTCAAAAGTTTACATGGAAGACATTATTATATCTTTTACATGTCTTCTAGATAGTCCAGATTTTGTTTTAGACTTGATTTGCTGATTTGTTTTTGGCTTGGACTGAATCGGATTATCAAATATCTGATTATGTAAATCATAGTGCCTTGGCTTCTGACAGAATCATTTAATTGAGAAAATTATAAATTGTTCCCATGTATTTAGAGATGCTATAAAAATATTAATATCAAGCCCAAATACTACATTTCCTTCAGGAAAACTAGGTCCTGGTTACTTAGATGTGAGCAAACCAGGCATTTTACTTGATTTCAAAAAACATAGAGTCTAGTGGGGGAGATAGGTATATAGTCACATAATAAAAAAATGTAAGTGTATAATTATGTTAAGTGCTCATCTTAGTCCATTTGGGCTCTTATTAAGACAGCCAAGTAAAAGGAGCTCCTCAGAGAATCTCCAACTGACCTGAGCACGGGGAGGAGAGTGGGGCCTCGGGAAGTTCATGCCATTTGCAGCGGGGAAGGAGCCTGGCCCCACCTGTTCATGGGTGGTTACTGGGAATTCAATCTGTGGGATGAAGGCCTGTAACAGAAACCCCTGTCTCACCTTGCTGTGTTGTTTTTCCTTTTTCCTTTTTGCCCAGTAAATCCCCCTCCTCACCCTTCAAAGTGTCTGTAAGCTTAATCTTTCCTGGTCGGGAGACAGGAACCCGGATTTTCCTACAGCATTTTGACAAAGATATAAATTGAGGGATTTATAAGCCACAGATACTTATTCCTCTTAGTTCTGGAGGCTGGGAAGTCTAAGATCAAAGGTCCAGTGTGGTTGGGTTCAGGTAAGGGCACTTTTCTGCCTCATATAGAAGAGGAAAACAAGCTCTCTGGGGTCTCTTTTGTAAAAGTACTAATCTCATTCGTGGGAGATCTGCCCTTGTGACCTAATCACCACCTGAAGGCCTGACATCTTAATACTATCACATTGGGTTTCAGTGTTACCAGGTAATGATAGCATCTCACTGTTCAGTTTAAGGAAGCAATACAGAGATATGCAAATCATCCCTAAGACATGAGCACTCCATGTGAGGGTGTTGTGGGGGCCTAAGAAGAAAGACAATCATTTGCGACAACGTTCTGAGAAGGGAGATGGTTGCTGCCCTCGTGGATTTAACAGACTTGGTTACGCAGCTGGTTTTTTTTTTTTTTTTTTCCATTCCTGAATTGTGGTGTTACTCAAGAGAATAGTCTGAAGCCTGTGTTGGACAGGACAGGCAATAACTTCAAAGTGAATAATGAGGTCCAAGATGGACAGTCCCTCGTTGAGGGTCAGAGCCAGCACCCTTATAGACTGACTACAAGGCTAGTTCCTAGAGCTAGAGTTCCATATGGACAAGGACAAGTTTTAGCTAGCTCAGAACAATTTCATTACAAAGCAAGTTTTATTTTCAGCCGTCACTGCAGACCACAAAGGTCAGGCTAAATATCGACAGATCTATATTGTGGGAAAATTTGAACTTTTGGCTGATTATCAGTATTCAACCTTGATAGGCAGCACCAGATTAACTGCTAAAGATTCTACACATCTTTATTTCGTTAACCTTTTACATTTTATCCTGTTTCTTAGCCTGTTTCTTAGCTTGGGGACTGGTAGAGTCAGGTCCTGCTGGAGCAACAACATAAAAGGTGGGCAGGAAAATGTTTATGTTGACACCAGGGTAGTGAAAGCTATCCAATCTATGGGGAATTTAATGCCGAGGAAAGGCAAGATCAGGGTGGAGCATCTGGCCGGGGTAGCTGCGTTTCACTGGACCCCTATCAGCCCAGTTTGGGACATGCAAGGGGAACAGCACAGAGATAAAGGCTTTCTCAAGGTTTATGAAAGAACAAACGGCAGCATAGCTAACCTCGAGTGCAAATAAAAATCATACATTTAAGGAAACTTTAATTCCTGCCTGGTTAAAACCAAGACATATGCTATAATGGTTGTTGATACAAATTTTAAGGGGAATAAAAGTGGGTTTGTAAATATTCTCCAGTCAATGACCACAAATCTGTTAGAGAATTTCCCAGAAAAAGCAAAGGACTTCTTTCAGGTTTAATTCCTATGGATTCTGAAATTTATCCTTATAAATTTGTGTTCTTATCGCTTTTACCAAGAAGAGCAGACCCTCTCCTCCCATGTTTGGCTGTAAGCCACAATGATTCTGGTTTTCCCTCCTAAAATACAACCTTTTAACTAGAAGCAATGATTACATAAGCCACAATGATTCTGGTTTTCCCTCCTAAAATACAACCTTTTAACTAGAAGCAATGATTACAAGACTTATAAAACAGATGTGTTAGAAAATTGTATTTGGTCACAAATTTATAGAGTATATTTGTCACTGGTAATTGAATTTTCTCAGTAACCTTGTGATAATTAACTTATGGGCTATGACCTCATGGTTTTGTCTTTCTTCACCCCACCAATATAAAAAGTGTAAATTTTCTTGCTAGTCAGAAAAATACTCAGACCTTCGGTCTGTTTTTCTTTTTTTCTGCTGACTACGTAAGAAAATAAATATGATGGTCTGTGGCACAGATTGTGACTGTCTAACAATATGCAATCTTCTTTTCTCTTTAGTAATAGAGTGTAAGCTTTATTTAATCAAGCAATTTGCCTAGCTAGGTAGGAATTATTTGTGTTTTCAAAACATTATTAAGGATCGGGACTGTTGTATACTAACATGTCTCTTGACATACAAGAGACTTGCACTGGATTCATTCAACTTTGGAAGTGTTTAAAGAGTTAACATTTATTTCAGTGGATTGTGTATATTTATAGGACTCATAATGCCAGATAAAAGGCACTGATTTGCCCTGAGTTCTGAAGGAAATCTGTGAAACTGAACTAAACTTAAAATATATGTGTGTGTGTGTGTGTATATATATATATATATAGAGAGAGAGAGAGAGAGAGAGAGACAGAGAGACAGAGAATATTGGACTTTAATATTTTTACTACTTTATAAGGAGACAGTATTTTTATTTGGTATTTTAATTTCTGTGTGGTAAAATGATAATGGAAGAATGTTAATTATGTCCAAATTTGAGAAAATGTTCCATCCTAGTATTTGGAATATGATGGCCTCTTGTGTGCCTGAGGCATCTGTGATTTTTGGCCTGCTGGATATCCATTCACTAATAAAAGTACTCCTGTTTTGCTTTATCAAGCAATCCTTCTCCAATTTTCATGTGACAGGGAGGAGTTGACTCTACCTCCTAAATCCAGGGCTGAGAGGATACCCAGCCTATAGAGTCACAGGGATTATTGTTTCTGGGATAGGCATGTGATATAAGCCTCCAGGTCTTCCCTCTGATGGGATTAGTTTGGTAGAAGGAAGTACAAATCACAACAATGTTGATTCTCTTTTTAATGGCATGGAAAAGCCTGCCTGAGAATTAAGCCAACACAAAGGGTAGCAGATCGAAGAGATGGAACACAACCAACTCCTGATATCATACTTTGAAGCACACGTCTGAAGCTGCTGCCACATCTGGATTTTTTAATTATGTGAAACAATAAATTCCTTTCTTTGCATAAACCTAGTTTGGGATGGTGTTCTGTTACTTATAACAGAAAGAGTCTGACTAACATGTGGTGCTCACTCTATACCCCTCTCTTGTGAATCATGTTGGATCATGTAGCTGGGCATAAATGGAGAGTCCAAGTAGAATAGGGAGAGAACGTAATCTAGTATTAAATGTGTTTTAATGGTTGATGTCTGTTCTGACCTATTTCAGAGACTTAGTGGGCAAAAACTTAATTTTCTACTTCACTGGGCTTAGGAGACTACAAAAAGAGATTTTCTCCTAAGAGAGACGCCAGTTCCCTGGTTGAACCTTAAATTACCTATCATTGGATATAGATTAAAATAGAATAAGAAATGAGCTGGTACAAGGGAGAGAAGAAAATGTTAGGCTGCCTTTAAGCCATGCTTCCTTCTGTCTATACCATTCTTAGCCCTTCCAAGGAAGCGAGAGGTACTAGTTTTGATTAGTCAGTGTGCAGAGCAGCTAACAAGGCCACACTGACTTGTGGGTGGAGTTACTGTTCAATAAAACTGTGCACATCTATGCTGGCTTCTTATCTCTCTTTTACTTCTTGGATCCATGTAGCTGGATGGGTCAAGTGAGTGAAGGGTCTTCTTGGGACATGGCACTTTCTTCTGCTCTGCTTCTCTTTCTTTGCCCCTCTTCTCCTCATTCTTTCTCAGGCATGCATGAATGTGCTGTTCTCAAGACTTTAGATTCATGGAATTAGGTGTCTCTTTTTGGAGCATTTAGACTGTGTACTTTAGCTCAGACTTTACAAGAGTTCTGAACGTAAGTTTCGGGAACTTGCACAGCCTTAAATACTGAGGTACTTCATATCACATTTTGCTGTTGTTATTTATGTGAATAAGAAATAGTGTGTTTATACAATAAAAATGAGGTAAATAAACATTTTTTTTCTTTTTACATTATCTTCCAGGAAGCTATAATCCAAATGTATGGTTTAACTTTTATATATGTGAATAATTCTTTAGCTTCATAATCTGTGTTCACAAGACTGCACTCAAGGGATCACTGGGCCATGTTTTCATCTGGAGGCTTGTCTGGGGAAAAATCCATTACTGTGCTCATTTAGGTTATTGGTAGAATTTATTTTAACGTGGTGGTATGATTAAGGGTCCTGGCTTTTTATCAGCTGTCAGTTGGAGGCTGCTGTCAACTCCTGGAGGCTGTCTGTAATTCTCTGCTACATGGTCCTGTCCCTTGGTAGCTCCAATATTGCTGTTGCTGCTTCAAGGGCAGCAGATCAGTCTTTCATACCAATCTGCTAAAAAATAATTTTATATGACATAATGTGTGATCATGAAAGTGATATCTCGCTAACTATATAATAAAACGTAACTAAGGGATACATATTATTCTATTATCTTTGCTATAGTCAAGTAGCTAGAAGCAAGTCACAGGTTCTTCCCACGCTCAAGGGGAGGAGATTATGCAGAGTGTAGCAATAAATGATGGAGATCATGGGGTTCATCTTAGAATTCTGACTACCATAATCAATGTTTGGCAAAGTGTGTCTCATTGAAGATTACTTTCATAGGTGTGTTAGTAAATCTGCCTTTATCAAGAATCTTTTTTTTTTTTTTTTTTTTTTGAGACGGACTTTTGCTCTTGTTTCCCAGGCTGGAGTGCAATGGTGTGATCTTGGCTCACTGCAATCTCTGCCTCCTGGGTTCAAGCAATTCTCCTGCCTCACCCTCAGGGATTACAGGCATCCACCACCATGACGGGCTAATTTTTTTTGTATTTTAGTAGAGAGAGAGTTTCACCATGTTGGACAGGCTGGTCTCGAACTTCTGACCTCAGGTGTTCCACCCGGATTGGCCTCCCAAAGTGCTGGGATTATAAGCATGAGCCACCACGCCCAGCCAAGAATCTTTTTCAAGCAACAGAATGCAAGTGACAAGAGACCAATTCAAACCATCTTAAATGAACAAGTTATTTTACTTACTCATAGAACTGACTGTTTCAATGGATCATTTTGGGCTCTAGGCAATAATACAGTTGGGGTTGAGAAAGATTCTGCTTTAATGCAGTAATTAAAAGAGAGCATGCCAGGAATGGGAAGTTATGAACATTGGACAGAAGTTGAAAAAGATCCGACAGAGAATTTAGCCACACACAAGGATGTGCTAGGGTTGGGACCAAAGGCAATTCAGTCTCTGTGACTGACATTAAATCTGAAAAAAACACACCATATGCAAAATGAGAAAGGAGGAAAACATAGGCTTCCATCTTGCACTCTGTCCTATTTGCTTATATGAACACAGCATTGCCTCTGAGATATTTCTGCATTAATAAATAGTGTTACTTTTTCTGCTATAATAGTGGTACTGATCTCATCCTTGTCTAAAATGCACCAGAAAATCTTCCATTTACTTTTTTAAGTTTTAGTTCAGCAACTCTATGAGGTATTCTCTAACCCCTACCTGTCGTTCAAGTGGAGTTGGGTCCCACACCTCATATTCCTATAATTTGGCAGGCACTGTTATCAAACTCAGACATCCCCTACTTCAACCCCTTTCTTTTTAATACCTCTATGCAGTCATGACCACAAGACAGGGTTCTCACCAATGAGACATAAACCAACTTTTGATGTAGGGAAAACGTTGGTCGTCTTGAAATAGAAATCTTCCATTTTCTCATCCATTCTCCCACCGTTGAACACAGACATAATGGCTAGGTATGCTCTAGTAGCCTTGTGACCATAATAGAAATTACAAGTTAATCATAAATATCTGGTCTCTGTTATCATTAATATGATGAACAAATCCAGCAACTGACTTCCACTGTACTTACTATATGTAAAACAAAACAAAACAAAATGAAAACTAACACTAACCATTATAGAGGAATTTTCATTATGTGAGGCCTAATAAGATTCTAAATGAAATACAGTCTTATGTATTTCTAGATGATAGCACTGACTGTGGCAGAGGCAGTTATTTGTTTAATTTTCTGCTTGACCTATGGCAGCATGAATGATCTCCTTTATATTGCAAAGCTTGGCTGGGTGCTCACGCCTGTAATCTCAGCACTTTGGGAGGCCGAGGTGAGGAGTTCAAGACTAGCCTGACCAATATGGTGAAACCTTGTCTCTGCTAAAAATACAAAAACTATCCAGGCATGGTGGTAGGTGCCTGTAGTCCCAGATACTCGGGAGGCTGAGACAGGAGAATTACTTGCACCTGTGGGGCGGAGGTTGCAGTGAGCCGAGATTGTACCACTGCACTCCAGCCTGGGAGACAGAGCAAGACACCATCTCAAAACAAACAAACAACAACAACAACAACAACAAAAAAAAACAAACAAAACTTGTCTTATTAGTATCTTATTCATCTTAGCATCCATATTCTTAGAAGAGTACCTAGAATATAGAAAGCATTTAGTAAATATTTATTGAATCGGCTAATACATAAATACAAGACTTTGTCTTTCCAAGTTTTAATAGCTTACTTGGAAAGAGCAATGTGTCTTTGCTAATCAGAATGAAAGATTTCTTGTGGTATGATTTGTCTAGTTCCTCAGTTATTGGCTTATCTTATTCAGCATGTTATCAACAGCTTAAAAATACAAAAAAGACAGATGAATAAAATCTATGGGTGCCGCAAAAACTGCTGCTGTAGCTAAATTACTTGATGATAAAATCTGTATTTAAAATGAAATACTAAAAAATGTGGGACGATTTCTCATTCTAAATGTGATAAAATCAATAGGAATAAATAAATCTAGCACTTAGATCTAAAATATGAAACTCAAATCTATGATATTGGATCAGAAGCTGAAACTAACAAATCCAAGTCTATTTGTTGAACACTGGACACTTACAGGTTAAAATCAGATGAGTAAGCATCCACAGAATGAAGAATATTTGAGTTAGGGAAGATGATTCTTGTAGATGTGGAAAGGATTAGGAGACAGAGTATAACATGTGACCTATTTGAAGCTCTTTCTTATAGGAGACAGGTTAGATTTATTTGATGTAGTTTCAAAGGAACTGAGAGAATTTTGGAGCAAAGTGTGGAAGCTTCAGGTTGAGAAATTGGAGCTCAACATGAGAAAGTTGTTAGCAATATAAAATTTTCAAGCTAGATTTGTCTGACTCGTGCGGCCCAAAGTTGTGAATAGTCACATAACTACCTGGAAAGGATAATGGCAGACAGTTTCCTGCTTTGGTTAGGAGCTTGACCAGCTTTCCTGTTAAGATGTTCTAAATTGATAGATTTAAGTTAAACTAATTTGATAGAGTCTTTCTTCTGTTCTGCAGGATGGTATTTCTGGGTATCTTATGAAATAAAGTGATAAGGTAGTGGTAGTTATGGGATGAGTATGTAATAACAATACTATTTGTTTAGCTTTGTTTTTATAACAAAGTGGTTCCCTATGCTGTTTTTGTCTATCCCAGATGAAAGTGTGTCTGACATTACCTATTGGTATTGGATGAGGGAGGCTCTATTATACTTTGCTGTTTCAAGTATTAGGTAGGCAGCTAATTATACACAAACATAAGCTTGCTCACGTCTGAGAATACTAAACCAGAGGTTGCATCATGCCCATTTGCATTAATATAGCATGCTCTAAGTGTGGCTAATACCGTTCCTAGACTTTCTTGAATTTTAATGCTTTTAAAAGTATAATCACGGTCAACAAAAGGGTTTACCACAAACTTTCCAGACTATGTTGTGTTTGTGTTTCATTTTCTTTTTTCTTTCTTTTTTTTTTTTTGAGACAGAGTCTCGACCTGTCACCCAGGCTAGAGTGCAGTGGTGCAGTCTCGGCTCACTGCAAGCTCCGACTCCCGGGTTCACACCGTTCTCCTGCCTCAGCCTCCTGAGTAGCTGGGACTACAGGTGCCCGCCACCACGCCCGGCTAAATTTTTTGTATTTTTTAGTAGAGACGGGGTTTCACCGTGTTAGCCAGGATGGTCTCGATCTCCTGACCTTGTGATCCGCCCGCCTCGGCCTCCCAAAGTGCTGGGATTACAGGCGTGAGCCACTGCGCCCAGCCTCATTTTCTACTTAACGGATTGGCTTTTGCAACCCCTGAAAGCTGTTTTGATTTCCAGGGATAAATTTGAACTATGCAGAATGGAGATGAGTTACTGACTTGATAACTCATATATTAATATTCCTGACTAAACCTTTAAAGAGAGTCCCATATGAATGACACCTAAGCTTCCAGGGGTTTACCACAGAATAATTTCTCTTTCCCAACTTTATCTCTTCTCTCTTTATCTAAATGTTATTTATTTATTTATTTATTTTTTTCAGGACTTTTCAGTCTTCTCTAGTCCCATCTCCCTCTTTCCAAAATAATTTTCCCAGTTTTGCAAATTATTAAGTCACACATTTGCTCCTGTGTCTCGTATATTATAGAATAGTAATTTTAGTATGTTTTCTTCACTACTATGTCTCCAAAGCCTAGAATATTTCCCAACACATATATAAGAATTAATAAAAATTGGTTAAATAAATAGATGAATTAATGAATTCATGCTCCAGAATAAGCCATGGATTAAAAATTCTTCCAGTTCTGCCAGATTTTGGCATCTATCTGGGGAGAGGAGTGATCGTATCTGGGGAGAGGGAAGGGACATCCAGGTGATCCAACTGGAGAAGACCTGTTCTTCCCCACAGGGGCATTACAAAAATCTAATATTCTACACTGTGGGTTTGTTTTCTCTGTAAGATAATCCTATTTCTCTGTTACTTTTATTCTCATTATCAAGAAATGTTGACTCTTTACTTGATGCAGATTATATTACAAATCCTCTTCAATACATTTGAAAACAAAGGGATCCACATCTGATTCTGTTGCTGATGTTTTCCTGAAGTGCTACTATAGAGGTTAAGCTTATCAAATGCATTTTAAAACTATATATATTCAGGCTTCCACCTTCTTTTTCATTTATCAGCTAAGCCCAGTCCCTTAAACATAGTGGTCAATAAACATAATCAAATCATTCAACAAATCCGATCCCTATCCTAGCCACAGAAAATACATTAGTCAACAATTTAGATAAAGAGCCCTGCCCCCATGGAAATTACATTTAAGCCAAAAAATTAAAAGAAAGAAAATCAGTAAGCTAGTCACAAAAAAATAAGAACAAATATACTATATTAGAAGGTGATACATTCATTAACAAATATACAGCAGGAAAAAGGGTTTTGGAGGGATGGGTTGAAATTCCACTACTCCAGCTTTATTGAAGCATACTTGACAAATAAAAATGGTATATTTAAGAAGTACAATGTGATGTTTTGATATATGCATACATTGTAAAGTGATTAAGTAGGCAATGAATTAAAACATTTTAATTGATGCCACCATGCTCTGATCTCATACAAGCTGGAATTACTTTGAAAATAGAAAGATACATTAGTAACATACACATATTATTTACATGCATAAAATGCAACTAAGTTTATTTTTATGTGAAATTTTATTTGTAAAATTTTACTTGGCAGTCCTTTAGTTTGGAAGTGAATGAATTGCTATAAATGGAAAGGTAATGATAGAACGCTATATAACCAACTGAGAAAAACATAATCAGGGAAAAGGTTGTTATATGTCTTATTCAATAATAGTTAGTTGGAAAAGGATAGAAAAATCATGCCAACAAATTTGGAGGAGTTAATTTTCATTGCAAATACTGTTCAAGATGAACCAATAATAGCAATGAATTAAAGGTGGTAAAACTACAAAAGTCAATATGAAAAAGAGTCATAATATATGGCGTCCAAATTATAGAGACTTAGAAAATAGCAATGAAGACATAGAAGAGATATCAAGCTAGACGTCACTAATGCAAAATTGGGCTTTTTAGATTATACATTAAAAATAAGTTATAGGAGCCGGGAGCTTCCCAGATGTATCCTCATTCACTCAACATAACCAGATAAAAATGAACTTTTCCACCACATTGTATTAGCATAGCCATACATTGAGTACAACAGATAGCTAGAACAAGCAGAATAGTAGAGTAAGTTATAGTAATCTTTGATCAAGAAGATGTGAATTTGGTCTCATATATGACACAATTCATATTCTGTATTTGCTGCTGCAAGTGAAATGGCTGAACCAATTGTCCAGTAAGATCACTTCTAAGTGTAGAATTATATGATCCTGGCTTGTCTAAAGATTCTGCTGGATTATCTTAATTACTGGAAATGACTAGTTGGTCTTGGAGATACAAACTTATTTTTTAGACTCTTGTAATCCCTATCATAAACCTGAGATTACACAGCTGCTTATTAGCACAAATGTACCTTTTAATGGGTCATTTATGGAAATATAACTTTTTTCTTTCTTTTCTGATACCAATCTGTTCTGCCCTCTTTTGGAAATTTAATGGTAGAGGACTAAATGGGAATAAAGATATTTGGTGAGATCTGATGCCAAAAGGTGTTAGTGTAATTTTTCTTTTCTTTAAATGGAATGGGTAGCAGAGAAATAAATACCCTTTGTCACAATGCCTTAAATAATAGGAATATGACAATAAATCAATGGGATACAAAAACTAAAGTCACTGATATTAGTTTTGGATCATTACATTATCTTTTTTTAAATTATTACATAATATTTGGACATATTTATGGGGTTCATGTGATATTTAGTTGCAAGCATAGAATGTATAATAATCAAGTCAGAGTATTTAGGATAGTATCATTTGTCATTTTCTATGTGTTGGGAACATTTCAAGTTCACTCTTTTAGCTATTTTGAAATAATATAATACAACCTGGCGCGGTGGCTCACGCCTGTAATCCCAGCACTTTGGGGGGCCAACACGGGCGGATCACAAGGTCAGGAGATCGAGACCATCCTGGCTAACACGGTGAAACCCCGTCTCTACTAAAGTACAAAAAAAAAAAAAAAAAAAAAAAATTAGCCGGGCGTGGTGTCGGGCGCTTGTAGTCCCAGCTACTCAGGAGGCTGAGGCAGGAGAATGGCGTGAACCTGGGAGGCGGAGCTTGCAGTGAGCCGAGATTGTGCCACTGCACTCCAGCCTGGGCGACAGAGCGAGACTCTGTCTCAAAAAAAAGAAAGAAAGAAAGAAAGAAACAATACATTATTAACTATAGTCACCCTACTCTGCTATCAGACACTAGAACTTACTTCTATCTGTGTGTTTGTACCCATTAACCAACTTCTCTTCATCCTCCTTCCTCCAACCCACACACCCTTCCCAGCCTCTAGTAGCTATCATTCTACTCCCTAACTCCATGAGATCAAATACTTTAACTTCCATATATGAGTAAGAGCATGCAATACTGGTCTTGCTGTGCCTGGTCTATTTCACTTAACCTAATGACCTCCAGTTCCATCCATGTTGCTGCAAATTACATGATTTTATTTATGTTTTTATGGCCAAGTAGCATTCTAATATGTGCATATACCACATTTTCTTTATCCATTTGTCTATTGATAGACACTTAGGTTGTTTCCATCTGTTTCCATATCTTTGCTATTGTGAATAATGCTGCAATAAACATGGGAGTACAGGTATTGCTTTTATGTAATGATTTACTTACATTGGATAAGTACCCAGTAGTGGTATTGGTGAATCATACAGTAATTCTGTTTTTAGTTTTTTGAGAAATCTCTATGCTGTTTTTAAGAGTGGCTGTACTAATTTACACTCCCTCCAACACTGTATAAGCGTTCCCCTTGCTCTGCATCCTTGCCAACATTTGTTATTTTTTTGCCTTTGTGGTTCTGATTTGCATTTTCCTGATGATTACTAATGTTGAGGATGCTTTTATACACCTGTCAGCATTTTGTAGGCCTTCTCTTGAGAAATAGCTATTCATGTCCTTTGCCCACTTTTTAATGAGATTATTTGTTTCTTTACTGTTGAGTTGTTTGAGTTCCTTGTATATTGTGGATGTTAGTACCTTGTCTGATAAAGAGCTTGCACATATTTTCTCCCATTCAACATGTTGTCTCTACATTCTGTTGATTGCTTCCTTTGCTGTGGAGAAGCTTCGTAGATTAATATGGTCCTATTTATTTTTGGTTTTGTTGACTGTGCTTTTTGAGGTCTTAACCATAAAATCTATGCTTCGACTAATGTCCTGAGGTATCTCTTCTATGTTTTCTTTTTTGTTTGTTTGCTTTTTGAGATGGAGTTTTGCTCTTGTTGCCCAGCCTGGAGTGCAATGGCACAATCTCGGCTCACTGCAACCTCCACCTCCTGGGTTCAAGCGATTCTCCTGCCTCAGCCCCCCAAGTAGGTGGGATTACAGGCATATGCCACCATGTCCAGCTAATTTTGTATTTTTAGCAGAGATGGGGTTTCTCTATGTTGGTTAGGCTAGTCTCAAACACCCAACCCCAAGTTATCCACCTGCCTCAGTCTCCCAAAGTGCTGGGATTGCAAGCATGAGCCACTGCGCCTGGCCTCTATGTTTTCTTCTAGTGGTTTTACAGTTTCAGATCTTACATTTAAATTTTAAATACATCTTGTTTTGATTTTGTATATGGTGAGAGACAGGAGTCCAGTTTTATTCTTCTGCATGTGGAATTTATTTTTTGTTTTCAATTTTTTTTTTTTGAGACAGAGTCTGGCTCTGTCTCCAGCCTGGAGTGCAATGGCATGATCTTGGCTTACTGCAACCTCCACCTCCCAGGTTCCAGTGATTCTCCGGCTTCAGCCTCCGCAGTAGCTGGGACTACAGGTGTGCACCACCATGCTCAGCTAATTTTTGTATTTTAGTAGAGATGGGGTTCCACCATGTTGGTTAGGATGGTCTTTATCTCTTTACCTTGTGATCCACCTGCCTTGACCTCCCAAAGTGCTGCGATTACAGGTGTAAGCCACTGTGCCCAGCTGTGGGGTTTTAATTTTCTCAGCACCCTTTGTTAAAAATGTCCTTTCCCCAATGTATGTTCTTGTTTCCTTTGTCAAAAATCAGTTGTCTAAATATGTGGGTGAATTTCTGGATTCTCTATTCTGTTCCATTGGTTTATGTGTTTGTTTTTATACCAATATCATGCATTTTTATTACTATACTATATTTTGAAATCAGGTAGTGTGATTCCCTCAGCTTTGCTCTTTTTGCTCAGTATTGATTTGGCTATTTGTGCTCTGTTTTCTTCCATACAAATTTTAGGGCTATTTCTTCTACTTCTGTGTAAAATAATATTAATATTTTAATAAATATTGGATTGAATTCATATAGTTGTTTGAGTAGTAGGGTAATTTTAATTATATTAATTCTTCTGATCCATGGACATGGAATGCCTTTCCATTTGTTGGTGTCCTCCTCAATTTCTTTCATCCGTGTTTTGTAGTTTTCCTTGTATAGGTTTTTTACTGCTTTGGTTCAATATTTATTTCTAGATTTTTTAACAGGTATTGTAAATAGGATTGTCTTCTTAATTTCTTTTTAGTTTTTTAAATAGCTGTTGTAAATGGGATTGTCTTCTTAATTTCTTTCTCTGCTAGTTCATTATTGGTGTATAGAAACACTACTGATTTTTTGCATGTTGATTTTGTCTCTTGCAACTTCACTGAATTTGTTTATCAGTTCTAATAGTTCTTTAGGTGGATTCTTCAGGTTTTTCTACATATAAGATCATATTGTCTGCAAAGAGGGACAATTTGACTTCCTCTTTTCTAATTTGGATGTCTTTTATTTCTTTCTCTTGCCTGATTTCTCTGGCTAGAATTTCCAATACTATGTTGAATATGAGTGATGAAAGTGGATCTCCCTGTCTTGTTCCAATTCTTAGAGGAAAGGCTTTCAGCTTTTCCAAATTCAGTATAATTTTAGCTATGGGATAGTCGTATATGCCTTTACTAAGTTGAGTATGTTTGTTCTATGCCTACTTTTTTGAGAATTTTTTTCCATTAAGGGATGCTGAATTTCATAAAATAATTTATCTGCATCTATTGATAGGCATGTGGTTTTTGTCCTTCATTCTGTTGATGTGATGTACAGCACTTATTTATTTGCATATGTTGAACCATCTTTGCATTGCTGACATAAATCCCACTTGGTCGTGGTACATTATCTTGGATTGCTGTTGTATTTGGTTGAGGATATTTGTATCTATGTTCATCAGGGATACCGGCCTTTAGTTTTCTTTTTTGTTGCATGCTTGTCTGTTGGTGTTAGACTAATGCTGACCTCATAATATGAGTTAGAGAGAAATCCTTCCTCTTCAATTTTATGGAATAGTTTAGGAGAATTGGTGAAAGTTCTTCTTTGAAAATTTGTTAGAATTGGCAGCAAAGCCATCTAGTCTTGGACTTTTCTTTGTTGAGAGGCTTTTCATTACTGATTCAATCTTATTACTTGTTATTGTCTGTTCATGTTTTCTATTTCTTTTTAATTCAATCTCTTGGTTGATTGTATATGTCCAGATATTTATCCATTTTCAGTTTGTTAGTGTACAATTGTCAGCAATAATCTCTGATAATCTTTTGCATTTCTGTGCTATCAGTTGTTATGACTTTTTTCACTACTGATATTATTTAACTGAATCTTCTTCTTCTTTTTTTTGGTTAGACTATCTAGTGGTTCATTGATTTTGCTTATCTTTTCAAAAAACCAAATTTTTGTTTAATTGATATTTAAAATTTTTTAAATGTCTACATCCTTTAGTTTTGCTCTAATTTTTAGTAGTTCTTCTACTATTTTTGGTTTGGGCTTACCCTGCTTTTGTAGTTCTCTGAGGTGCATTCATAGATTGCTTATCTGAAAATGTTCTACTTTATGTTGTAGACATATTTTGATATATGTGGACCACTGGGAGTCAATCACTTACCCTTTCCTCATATTAGGCAGCCTCTCTGAGATTCTAGCCAGTTCCAGCCGAGCAGGCTGACTCACTTCTCTCTCCTTCCTTGTGTTACGTGTTTCCTGTCACTTCGGCGTTGAATTCCAGTGTTTTCTCTTAGGGAATCTATTTGAAGTGTGACTATCTACTAACTCTTTTGCTTCCTCTTTATACAGGAGGCAAGTATCAGATGCCTCTAGTCATTCATCTTGAAGCCCCTTCTTCCATCATTAAATTATCTTACCTCTAAAACTGAAATTCAAGAGATCCAATTCCAAGAAGATAGTGTGATGACCTCTGAGGATACACTCCCCAGTGAAACATGAAAAGCTGATGAAAACTATTGAAAAGAGGAAAAGAAACAAGCAACCACCTAAAGTCTCGGAATAGTTCTATAAGTATATAGCAAAGGAAGAAACATTTATTCAATAAAACATACTACAACAGAATAGTGTGCGAATGTGTGGCATTTGAATCACAATCCATTTCCTCTCTCTTGCCCACTCCAGTTCAGTTTAACAGAATTTTCATTTAGGATGCATGAGGCCAATACATAAAGCTTCTTCTTCCTCAGCTCTCAATAAAAGCTTACCTTATTACACGATGAGAGAAAGCTTCCAGCACTTCTCATTTCCTCCAACTACAAGATGAAGTTAAATTCCTGGTGAGTATGGTTGGGAGTTCAGGGACTACCATAGGTCTACATGTGCTATGGTGGTTTGCTACCCAGCTGATTTTTTGTATTTTTAGTAGAGGTGGAGTTTCACCATGTTGGCCAGGCTGGTCTTGAACTCCTGACCTCAAGTGATCTGCCCACCTTGGCCTCACAAACTGCTGGGATTACAGGTGTGAGCCACTGTGCCTGGCCTAAAAGTTACATTTAACAAGGAGCAACCAATGTATTAAAAGACAGAGATGAGCTACAAAGAGAAATACTGGAAATGAAGAAGTAGTCATTGAAATTAAAAAGTCTACTGGATGAGATTTCTAGACTGGACACAGTCATAGAGATAATTAGTGATGTTGGATACTTGCTTTGAATAATTCACTCAGAATATGTCACAGCAAGATAAAGAGAAGAAAAATGTAAATATGTAAAAAGTAAGCATGGAGGTTAAATGAAAAGATACAAGTATTTGTCTAAGTTAAGGGTCAGCAGACTATAGCCTACAGGCTAAATCCAGCCCACAGCCTATTTTTTGTAAATAAAATTTTATTGGAACAAAGTCATGTCCATTCATTTACACATCATCGATGTGTGCTATTTGCTACAGTGGCAGACTTGAGTAGTTGTAACAGAAATTATATGGCCTGCAGTGCCTAAAATATCTATTTGGCCCTTTGCAGGAAAAATTTGTTGACCGCTGGTCTAGGTAATGTTTCCAGAAGATAAAATGGAGAAAATGATGAAAAGCATTACTGGAAAAGATATTTAAAAGTTCTTTCACTTTTGAAAAACAAAAGAGCTAAGGATCAAACAGAATAAGTAAATCCAAATCTATGTACTTTATACTAAAATTACAGAACATAGAGGATCTTACAAAGTCACCAGAGAGAAATATAGGTTAATTGAAAAGGTATTCTAATTAAACTAATAGAATTCTTTCTATTATTAACAGTAAATGTTAGACAATAATTTAGATATATTTTTCAATGTATTGAGAGAAACTAACTGGTTAAGTAGAAATTCATTCCAAGCTATTGTTCAAAAAAAAAAAAATTAAAGAATTCTCTTGGCTGGGTGCAGTGGCTCATGCCTGTAATCTCAGCACTTTGGGAGGTCGAATCAGGTGAATCACGAGGTCAGGAGTTCAAGACCAGCCTGGCTAAGATGGTGAAATCCCATCTCTACTAAAATTACAAAAATTAGCCAAGTGTAGTGGCAAGCACCTGTAATCCCAGTTACTCGGGAGGCTGACACAAATGAATCGCTTGAACTCGGGTGGCAGA
Source organism: Papio anubis (assembly GCF_008728515.1). Taxonomy (NCBI): domain Eukaryota; kingdom Metazoa; phylum Chordata; class Mammalia; order Primates; family Cercopithecidae; genus Papio; species Papio anubis. The sequence goes on from NC_044978.1 coordinate 51,107,388, forward strand.
GGTTGCAGAGATTGTGCCACCACACTCCAGTGTGGGCGACAGAGAGAGAGACTTTGTGTCCAAAAAAAAACAAAAAACAAAAAAAATTCTCTCAAGAAAAAAAATAAACCCAGAGAAGAAAATTGTGACACAAGAAAAATATGATAAGCAAAGTAATTTGTAAAATATGGTAACTATAAAAAAACATAAAGATTTTAATATAAAAAAGTAGAAAAGCTAATAAACAAATTTAGCCAAGTTACAGGTACAAGATCGACACATATATATCAGTTGTGATTCTATATACATCTATCCATAGATGATGTTTTCTTGTATATAGAAACTTGTCAAATATCTACAAAATAAGAGTCTCTTCAACAAATTGTCACGGAACAAATTTTGCATCTCCATAGGCAAAAGAATGAAGTTGGACCCCTACTGCACAGCATAGACAAAAATGAACTCAAAATGGATTGTGACCTAAAAATGACAACTAAAACCATAGAACTCATAGACAAAAGCATACCGGTAAATTTTAATGACAATGAATTTGCCAATGGATTCTTAGATATGATACCCAAAGCACAAGCAACAACAAAAACAACAGCAACAAAAACAGATGAATTGGACTTCATCATTATTTAAAACTTTTTTATGTTAAAGAATACTATCAAGAAAGAAAAAACAGTAACCAAAACAGTGCAGTACTGGTACAAAAACAGACACATACACCAATGGAACAGAATAGAGAGCCTAGAAATAATGCTGCACACCTGCAACCATCTGATCTTTCACAAAGCTGACAAAAACAAGCAATGGAGAAAGTCCTTCCTATTCAATAAATGGTGCTGGCATAACTGGCTAGGCATATGTGGAAGATTGAAACTGGACCCCTTCCTCACATCATATACAAAAATCAACTCAAGATGGATTAAATACTTAAATGTAAAACTTAAAAGCATAAAAACCCTTGAAGGTCACCTAAGAAATATCATTCTGGACAGAGGACCTAGCAAGGATTTCATGATAAAGATGCCAAAAGTACTTGCAATAAAAATAAAAATAAAAAAAAGGGACCTGATTAAACTAAAGAACTTCTGCATAGCAAAACAAACTATCAACAGAGTAAAAGTACAGTCCACAGAATGAGAAACAATTTTGCAAACTATGCATCTGACTAAGGTCTAACTGTCCAAAATCTATAAGGAACTTAAACAGATTTACAAGCAAAAAACAAACAACCACATTAAAAAATGTACAAAAACATGAACAGATATTTTTCAAAAGAAGACATGCATGCGGTTAATAAGTATGTGAAAAAATGCTCAACATCACTAACCATTAGAGAAATGCAAATCAAAACCACAATGATATACTATCTCACATCAGTCAAAATGGCTATTACTAAAAAGCAAAAAAAAAAAAAAAAAAAAAAAAAAAAAGATAAAAATAAGAGATGCTGCTGTGTTTGTGGAGAAAAGGGAAGGTGTATACACTGTGGTGATCTAAATTAGTTCAGCCATTGTGGAAAGCAATTTGGTGATCTCTCAAAGAACTTAAAACAGAGTTACCATTTAACCCAGAAATTTTATTACTGGGTATATACCCAAAGGAATATAAATTCTTCTACCATAAATTCACATGCATGGGTTGGGGGCAGTGGCTCATGTTTGTAATCTCAGCACTTTGGGGACCGAGGTGGGCAGATTGCCTGAGTTTAGGAGTTCAAGACCAGCCTGGGCAATACGGTAAAACCCTGTCTCTACTAAAATACAAAAAAAAAAAAAAAAAAAAAAATAGCTGGGCATGGCAGCCTGTCGTCACAGTTACTCTCCGGAGGCTGAGGCAGGATAATTGCTTGAACCTGGGAGGTGGAGGTTGGGGTGATTGGGCCATTGCATTCCAGCCTGGGTGACAGAGCAAGACTTCGTCTCAAAATAACAACAACAACAAAATTCACGTTCATGCACATGCTCATCACAACACTATCCACAATAACAAAGACATGGACGTGGACTCAACCTAAATTCTCATCAATAGTGGACTGGACAAGAAAATGTGGTACATATACCCCATGGAATACTATGCAAAAAGAAGGAGATCATTTCCTTTGCAGCAACATGGATGGAGCTGGAGGTCATTATTCAAAGCAAACTAACACAGGAGCACAAAACCAAATACCACTATTCTCATTTATAAGTGGGTGCTCAACATTGAGTACATATGGATACAAAGAAGGGAACAACAGACACTGGGGCCTACTTGAGGGTTTAGGGTGGGAAAAGGGTGAAGATCAAAAACTACTTATTCAGTATAATGCTTATTAACTGGGTGATGAAATAATTTGTACACCAAATCCCTGTGACATCCTGTTTACTCATACAACAAACCTGTACATGTACCCCTAAAACTAAAATAAAAGTTAAAAAAAGGAAAAAGACAACCTACAAAATAGAAGAAAGTGTTTGCAAATCATATATCTGATGTGTCTAAATTCCAAAATACAGACATCATATGTCTGACATGTGTTTGAATTCCAGAATACTACAACTCTACAACAAAAAGGCAAACAATCCAATTAAAAACAGGCAGGATTGAATAGACATTTCTCCAAAGAAGATACATAAATGTCCAATAAGCCCATGAAAGATGCCCAACATCATTAGTTATTAGAAAAATGCAAATCAAAACTGAAATGTGAACCATTTTACACCTCCATGAATGCCAGTATTCGTTGCAGCACTTCACAATAGCCCAAAGGCACAAGCAACCCAAATGGCCATCGACAGATGAATGGATAAATCAAATGTGGCGTATAAGTGGAATGAAATGTAATTAACCATAAAGAGCAATGAAGTTCTACAGACTACAACATAGATAAACTTTGATAACATTTTTCTAAGCGAAATAAGCCAGACACAAAAGGACAAATATTCTATGATTCCATGTATGAAATATCTAAAATGGTCAAATTCACACAGAGAGGAAGTAGATAAGAAGTGACCAGGGGCTGGGGATAGATATAATGGGGAATTATTTCTTAATGGGTAGAGTTTCTGCTTGGAGTGATAAATAAGTTTTGAAAGTAGATAGAAATAATGATTGCACAGCATTGTGAATACAATAACGTCATTGAATTGTGTATCTAAAAATTGCTAAAATGGCAAACTTTATTTCATGTATATTTACCATAGTAAAAAGATAGATTAAAAATGTGGAACTAAAGTTCAAGACAGCAGTAATGACAAAGGAGAAGGAGAGAGTACATTGAAGACAATGTTTTGCTTCTTATTCAGGGAGGATAGAGATATTAAACAAATTTTGGCATTGCCAGAAAATATTTATATGAGAAAGTCTGTTCAAATTTTATGGTTAATTACTAAAAGAACAGAAATATATTTTCTAGTTTCAAAATGAGTAGAAGACAAAGAACAGAAAACAACATTAAAAAAAAATTTGTGGCTGTAATCCTGGCTCTTTGGGAGGCCGAGGCAGGTGGATCACGAGGTTAACAGATCGAGACCATCCTGGCCAACATGGTGAAACTCCATCTCTACTAAAAATACAAAAATTAGCTGACTGTGGTGGCACATGCCTGTAGTCCCAGCTGCTCAGGAGGCTGAGGCAGGAGACTCGCTTGAACCCGGGAGGTGGAAGTCGCAGTGAGCCGAGATCACACCACTGCACTCCAGCATGGCGGCAGAGCGAAACTCCGTGTCAACAACATCAAGAACAACAACAAATCTGGAGATTACCAAAGACTAATGACAGGAAAAGGAGAGGGCTGGACACCTGAAAACTATTTTGCCTAGAAATGTCTTTACCAGCTAGCTTCTATTAGACTCTCAGAATGACAGGCATTGGCAAGCGATTGGAAGGTGAAGGAAGGAAAAAGCTAAAATCCCGCTGCATTAATCTGTTTTTATGCTGCTGATAAAGACATACCTGAGACTGGGTAATTTATAAACAAAAAGAGGTTTAATGGACTCACAGTTCCCTATGGCTGGAGAGACCTCACGATCATGGCAGAAGAGCAAGGGACATTTTACATGGTAGCAGGCAAGAAAGAATGTGAGCCGAGCGAAAGGGGCAACCCCTTATAAAATCATCAGATCTCGTGATAGGTATTCATTATCAGGAGAACAGTATGGGGGAAACTGCCCCCATGATTCCATTATCTCCTACAGGGTCCCTCCCACAACACGTGGAAATTATTGGAGCTACAATTCAATATGAGATTTGAGTGGGGACACGGCCAAATCGTATCACTCACACCCTTTTAAAGTTTTCGGTGGCCGGGGTTGGGGGTGCTAATACTGTGACTCCTTTAGCAGCAGTCACAAAAAGTGATGTAGAGCCATGGGTTCCTGCAGCAAGTTTCCAGCAGCAGCGCAGGTTTTGTGGGTTTTAGCAAAGCAGCAGTAGCAGCTGTCCTGGCAGCGCAGTGTCCTGTCTCTATCTGTCCCAGCTGTCTGAGCTCTCTATCTTCTGTAACATCTGCAGGTAGCTCTGGGCTCCAAGGTTCCCATGCTGTCAGGAAAATGGGCGAGAGATTTCTGCAAGGCAGCTTCAACAGTGGTTCCAAATAGCAGTAGCAGCAGTGGGACTCCAGCAGCTCCAGGTGGGCGGGGAACATGGCTGTAGGTGACACTATATCCCTCCTGCTCCTCTAGCCTAGGATGGTGGTGGCTTCCTGCAGATACCAATCAAGGAAGTTTACTTTTCTCTTCTGGCCACTCCAGGCCTTCTGACACTTTTGTAACTATACCCTGTATTAAATTTCCTCCAATTGAAATACCAACTGGAGGGCGGAGCAAGATGGCCGAATAGGAACAGCTCCAGTCTCCAACTCCCAGCACGAGCAACACAGAAGACCGGTGATTTCTGCATTTTCAACTGAGGTACTGGGTTCATCTCACTGGGGAGTGCCGGACGATTGGTGCTGGTCAGCCGCTGCAGCCCGACCAGAAAGAGCTGAAGCAGGGCGAGGCATTGCCTCACCTGGGAAGCGCAAGGGGGAAGGGAATCCCTTTTCCTAGCCAGGGGAACTGAGACACACAACACCTGGAAAATTGGGTAACTCCCACCCCAATACTGCGCTTTAAGCAAACAGGCACACCAGGAGATCATATCCCACACCTGGCCGGGAGGGTCCCACACCCACGGAGCCTCCCTCATTGCTAGCACAGCAGTCTGTGATCTACCGGTAAGGCAGCAGCGAGGCTGGGGGAGGGGCGCCCGCCATTGCTGAGGCTTAAGTAGGTAAACAAAGCTGCTGGGAAGCTCCAACTGGGTGGAGCTCACAGCAGCTCAAGGAAACCTGCCTGTCTCTGTAGACTCCACCTCTGGGGACAGGGCACAGATAACAACAAAAGCGGCAGAAACCTCTGCAGACGCAAACGACTCTGTCTGACAGCTTTGAAGAGAGCAGTGGATCTCCCAACATGGAGGTTGAGATCTGAGAAGGGACAGACTGCCTGCTCAAGTGGGTCCCTGACCCCTGAGTAGCCTAACTGGGAGACATCCCCCACTAGGGGCAGTCTGACACCCCACACCTCACAGGGTGGACTACACCCCTGAGAGGAAGCTTCCAAAGCAAGAATCAGACAGGTACACTCGCTGTTCAGAAATATTCTATCTTCTGCAGCCTCTGCTGCTGATACCCAGGCAAACAGGGTCTGGAGTGGACCTCAAGCAATCTCCAACAGACCTACAGCTGAGGGTCCTGACTGTTAGAAGGAAAACTATCAAACAGGAAGGACACCTACACCAAAACCCCATCAGTACATCACCATCATCAAAGACCAGAGGCAGATAAAACCACAAAGATGGGGAAAAAGCAGGGCAGAAAAGCTGGAAATTCAAAAAATAAGAGCGCATCTCCCCCGGCAAAGGAGCGCAGCTCATCGCCAGCAACGGATCAAAGCTGGACGGAGAATGACTTTGACGAGATGAGAGAAGAAGGCTTCAGTCCATCAAATTTCTCAGAACTAAAGGAGGAATTATGTACCCAGCGCAAAGAAACTAAAAATCTTGAAAAAAAAGTGGAAGAATTGACGGCTAGAGTAATTAATGCAGAGAAGGTCCTAAACGAAATGAAAGAGATGAAAACCATGACACGAGAAATACGTGACAAATGCACAAGCTTCAGTAACCGACTCGATCAACTGGAAGAAAGAGTATCAGCGATTGAGGATCAAATGAATGAAATGAAGCGAGAAGAGAAACCAAAAGAAAAAAGAAGAAAAAGAAATGAACAAAGCCTGCAAGAAGTATGGGATTATGTAAAAAGACCAAATCTACGTCTGATTGGGGTGCCTGAAAGTGAGGGGGAAAATGGAACCAAGTTGGAAAACACTCTTCAGGATATCATCCAGGAGAACTTTCCCAACCTAGTAGGGCAGGCCAACATTCAAATCCAGGAAATACAGAGAACGCCACAAAGATACTCCTCGAGAAGAGCAACTCCAAGACACATAATTGCCAGATTCACCAAAGTTGAAATGAAGGAAAAAATCTTAAGGGCAGCCAGAGAGAAAGGTCGGGTTACCCACAAAGGGAAGCCCATCAGACTCACAGCAGATCTCTCGGCAGAAACTCTCCAAGCCAGAAGAGAGTGGGGGCCAATATTCAACATTCTTAAAGAAAAGAATTTTCAACCCAGAATTTCATATCCAGCCAAACTAAGTTTCATAAGTGAAGGAGAAATAAAATCCTTTATAGATAAGCAAATGCTTAGAGATTTTGTCACCACTAGGCCTGCCTTACAAGAGACCCTGAAGGAAGCACTCAACATGGAAAGGAACAACCGGTACCAGCCATTGCAAAAACATGCCAAAATGTAAAGACCATCGAGGCTAGGAAGAAACTGCATCAACTAACGAGCAAAATAACCAGTTAATATCATAATGGCAGGATCAAGTTCACACATAACAATCTTAACCTTAAATGTCAATGGACTAAATGCTCCAATTAAAAGACACAGACTGGCAAACTGGATAAAGAGTCAAGACCCATCAGTCTGCTGTATTCAGGAGACCCATCTCACACGCAGAGACATACATAGGCTCAAAATAAAGGGATGGAGGAAGATTTACCAAGCAAATGGAGAACAAAAAAAAGCGGGGGTTGCAATACTAGTCTCTGATAAAACAGACTTTAAACCATCAAAAATCAAAAGAGACAAAGAAGGCCATTACATAATGGTAAAGGGATCAATTCAACAGGAAGAGCTAACTATCCTAAATATATATGCACCCAATACAGGAGCACCCAGATTCATAAAGCAAGTCCTTAGAGACTTACAAAGAGACTTAGACTCCCATACAATAATAATGGGAGACTTCAACACTCCACTGTCAACATTAGACAGATCAACGAGACAGAAAGTTAACAAGGATGTCCAGGAATTGAACTCATCTCTGCAGCAAGCAGACCTAATAGACATCTATAGAACTCTCCACCCCAAATCAACAGAATATACATTCTTCTCAGCACCACATCGTACTTACTCCAAAATTGACCACGTAATTGGAAGTAAAGCACTCCTCAGCAAATGTACAAGAACACAAATTATAACAAACTGTCTCTCAGACCACAGTGCAATCAAACTAGAACTCAGGACTAAGAAACTCAATCAAAACCGCTCAACTACATGGAAACTGAACAACCTGCTCCTGAATGACTACTGGGTACATAACGAAATGAAGGCAGAAATAAAGATGTTCTTTGAAACCAATGAGAACAAAGATACAACATAGCAGAATCTCTGGGACACATTTAAAGCAGTGTGTAGAGGGAAATTTATAGCACTAAATGCCCAGAAGAGAAAGCAGGAAAGATCTAAAATTGACACTCTAACATCGCAATTAAAACAACTAGAGAAGCAAGAGCAAACACATTCAAAAGCTAGCAGAAGGCAAGAAATAACTAAGATCAGAGCAGAACTGAAGGAGATAGAGACACAAAAAACCCTCCAAAAAATCAATGAATCCAAGAGTTGGTTTTTTGAAAAGATCAACAAAATTGACAGACCACTAGCAAGACTAATAAAGAAGAAAAGAGAGAGGAATCAAATCAACGCAATTAAAAATGATAAAGGGGATATCACCACCGACCCCACAGAAATACAAACTACCATCAGAGAATACTATAAACACCTCTACGCAAATAAACTGGAAAACCTAGAAGAAATGGATAATTTCCTGGACACTTACACTCTTCCAAGACTAAACCAGGAAGAAGTTGAATCCCTGAATAGACCAATAGTAGGCTCTGAAATTGAGGCAATAATTAATAGCCTACCAACCAAAAAAAGTCCAGGACCAGATGGATTCACAGCTGAATTCTACCAGAGGTATAAGGAGGAGTTGGTACCATTCCTTCTGAAACTATTCCAATCAATAGAAAAAGAGGGAATCCTCCCTAACTCATTTTATGAGGCCAACATCATCCTGATACCAAAGCCTGGCAGAGACACAACAAAAAAAGAGAATTTTAGACCAATATCCCTGATGAACATCGATGCAAAAATCCTCAATAAAATACTGGCAAACCGGATTCAACAACACATCAAAAAGCTTATCCACCATGATCAAGTGGGCTTCATCCCTGGGATGCAAGGCTGGTTCAACATTCGCAAATCAATAAACATAATCCAGCATATAAACAGAACCAAAGACAAGAACCACATGATTATCTCAATAGATGCAGAAAAGGCTTTTGACAAAATTCAACAGCCCTTCATGCTAAAAACGCTCAATAAATTCGGTATTGATGGAACGTACCTCAAAATAATAAGAGCTATTTATGACAAACCCACAGCCAATATCATACTGAATGGGCAAAAACTGGAAAAATTCCCTTTGAAAACTGGCACAAGACAGGGATGCCCTCTCTCACCACTCCTATTCAACATAGTGTTGGAAGTTCTGGCTAGGGCAATTAGGCAAGAGAAAGAAATCAGGGGTATTCAGTTAGGAAAAGAAGAAGTCAAATTGTCCCTGTTTGCAGATGACATGATTGTATATTTAGAAAACCCCATTGTCTCAGCCCAAAATCTCCTTAAGCTGATAAGCAACTTCAGCAAAGTCTCAGGATACAAAATTAATGTGCAAAAATCACAAGCATTCTTATACACCAATAACAGACAAACACAGAGCCAAATCATGAATGAACTTCCATTCACAATTGCTTCAAAGAGAATAAAATACCTAGGAATCCAACTTACAAGGGATGTAAAGGACCTCTTCAAGGACAACTACAAACCACTGCTCAGTGAAATAAAAGAGGACACAAACAAATGGAAGAACATACCATGCTCATGGATAGGAAGAATCAATATCGGAAAAATGGCCATACTGCCCAAGGTTATTTATAGATTCAATGCCATCCCCATCAAGCTACCAATGAGTTTCTTCACAGAATTGGAAAAAACTGCTTTAAAGTTCATATGGAACCAAAAAAGAGCCCGCATCTCCAAGACAATCCTAAGTCAAAAGAACAAAGCTGGAGGCATCACACTACCTGACTTCAAACTATACTACAAGGCTACAGTAACCAAAACAGCATGGTACTGGTACCAAAACAGAGATATAGACCAATGGAACAGAACAGAGTCCTCAGAAATAATACCACACATGTACAGCCATCTGATCTTTGACAAACCTGAGAGAAACAAGAAATGGGGAAAGGATTCCCTATTTAATAAATGGTGCTGGGAAAATTGGCTAGCCATAAGTAGAAAGCTGAAACTGGATCCTTTCCTTACTCCTTATACCAAAATTAATTCAAGATGGATTAGAGACTTAAATGTAAGACCTAATACCATAAAAATCCTAGAGGAAAACCTAGGTAGTACCATTCAGGACATAGGCATGGGCAAAGACTTCATGTCTAAAACACCAAAAGCAATGGCAGCAAAAGCCAAAATTGACAAATGGGATCTCATTAAACTAAAGAGCTTCTGCACAGCAAAAGAAACTACCATCAGAGTGAACAGGCAACCTACAGAATGGGAGAAAATTTTTGCAATCTACTCATCTGACAAAGGGCTAATATCCAGAACCTACAAAGAACTCAAACAAATTTACAAGAAAAAAACAAACAACCCCATCCAAAAGTGGGCAAAGGATATGAACAGACATTTCTCAAAAGAAGACATTCATACAGCCAACAGACACATGAAAAAATGCTCATCATCACTGGCCATCAGAGAAATGCAAATCAAAACCACAATGAGATACCATCTGACACCAGTTAGAATGGCGATCATTAAAAAGTCAGGAAACAACAGGTGCTGCAGAGGATGTGGAGAAATAGGAACACTTTTACACTGTTGGTGGGATTGTAAACTAGTTCAACCATTATGGAAAACAGTATGGCGATTCCTCAAGGATCTAGAACTAGATGTACCATATGACCCAGCCATCCCATTACTGGGTATATACGCAAAGGATTATAAATTATGCTGCTCTAAAGACACATGCACACGTATGTTTATTGCAGCACTATTCACAATAGCAAAGACTTGGAATCAACCCAAATGTCCATCAGTGACAGATTGGATTAAGAAAATGTGGCACATATACAACATGGAATACTATGCAGCCATAAAAAAGGATGAGTTTGTGTCCTTTGTAGGGACATGGATGCAGCTGGAAACCATCATTCTTAGCAAACTATCACAAGAACAGAAAACCAAACACCACATGTTCTCACTCATAGGTGGGAACTGAACAATGAGATCACTTGGACTCAGGAAGGGGAACATCACACACCGGGGCCTATCATGGGGAGGGGGGAGGGGGGAGGGATTGCATTGGGAGTTATACCTGATGTAAATGACGAGTTGATGGGTGCAGCACACCAACAAGGCACAAGTATACATATGTAACAAACCTGCACGTTATGCACATGTACCCTACAACTTAAAGTATAATAATAATAAATAAATTAAAAAAAAAAAAAAAAAGAAATACCAGCTGAAGTTTCTGTTACCTTAACTAAACATTGATATGAGACGGAAGGGCAGTACTTCAGAAACCAAACTAGTTTTCCTTTTATCTTTGTTTCCACACTCCCTCATATTTAATATAATTTAGTATTATTTATTTCTGATATCATATATGTAGAATACATTCATTGATTTCATACATGATATAAAATGCAAAAAAGCTGCATGATAAAGGATATCTTAAATCAAAATAAGAATATAAATCAAGAAAGAAATATAAATTTGTATTTCATAACTTGATATATTAAAGTACACTAAGTCTTCTTGGGAATTAATGCATGGTGTATAAGTAATAACATGACTGAAATAAAGATAAGAATCACATGATAAGCCAGTACATTTTCTTTCTCCTGACAACTCTTTCTTTGGCACATACAGAGAAAAAATTGTAATTATACTTTAGAAAATCTCTTCTTCTTCTTATATTGTTTACTGGATTCCAAGTTAAACATTGTAATATTTTCTTGACTTGTCACAATGAATGCATTAATAGGTATGACATTTCCTGATTATGTTTGAACTATGATAACATATTTCTCCAATGAGTTGCAAGGAATTCAGATGTGATTCATTAAGCATGCTTATAAGTTGCTCACATAATTACAAAGAGAAATCATCCACGTGAAAGTAAAAACAGAATTTCAGGCATAGGAGAAAAGCTTAACTTATAAGAATATTAGCTCCAGTGAAAGATGGAGTGCACCAAGAAAGAAATATACTGGGTGGACACAGCATTACGGAACAGGATGTGCCTCCCTAGTTTTGTGCATTTCCGTGCACTCTTGTGGCTAAGTTCCCCACACCCAGAAATAAGAGATGATGGTATCAGAAAGGTCTTTAATGCAGGATTTTCTAAGTATGACTAAAAGATTTGTTGTGAATGGCTGAGATCCTAATCAGAATTGGAACTGTATAGTTTACTACACATTAAATTAGGCACTAATAAATATATAAATATATATATATACACACACACACACACGCACATACATAATTAGGCATTTTGAAATGGAATTTCTGTTTTTCGCTTCTTCATATATGAATCTTCCCCTTCCGGATCAGCACAGATTGCCTTAAGTGGTGTAGCATAGCAGAGTGTAGGCTCTGGATGCAAGTTGCCCAGCTTCGTTGTCTGGTTTCATCACTGTGTGGTTCTGCATGCGTTACTTAATCTCCCTGTACCTCGGTATCCTCATTTGTTCAATGTTGTGAGTATAAAATGAATAATACAGAGAACTACTTAGCAAGATGTCTAAGCAGTTGCAGACTATTTCCAAGCAGCACAGTACCACATTAGGATTGTTATAGCTGAAATGCAAAGAGAACACAAGAGTCAAAGTCAACCCCTCACCCTTTAAAATAGGCTCTTGAAGTCCATTTCTGAGATTATATTATTAAAATATGGACTTTCAGTAGCAAAGGACAAACACTTGAAAACAGTTTTCTAAATTCCAGATTTTTCCCTTTAAACATCAAGAACAAAAGTATAGAGAATTGAACATGACATTTTTACTATAAACTATAAAATAGGAAGGATAGCTTCGGGACAATTTCCTGCCAAACAGGGATTAGATAAAAGCTTTGCTCAGCTAGAGGAAAGCATTGGAACAAGAAAGAAAGAAACACATTCAGGCTTCAGTGAGAAACTCACTTCCATATCTTTGGTAATTTCAGGGAGAAGGGACATGTTCTCTGTTCTGTTGCGGGAGGCAAAGCTTCATAATGCTCTCCAAATGGGATGCCCAAAGGGTTTTATCCAAAGGTTTTGGATTTTTCAGACAGAAAGAGGGCTTGAGATAGTGTCTTCCACTATATCTCAGAGTTCTGAAAGACCCGGTATAAAGAAAATCAAGAAATTGCTTCATGCCTTAATGGAGCATGTGGATTTGCAAAGAAGGCTGGTAAATCATAGGAGACCTAGGGTTGAGATGAGCAAATACAATGTGTAGATATCAAGGCTATGCTAGGGGCTTTTGGTACCAGCAAGGATGCTTGTAGGTGTGCAAAGGCAAGATGGGACCGCTTTACATTAGATGTGGATACATAAAGAACCAAGGTGGCCACAAAAGACTCATGGGAACAGTAATACAGTCCATTCAAACCTGAGGAGAGCCCTTGTAAAATACATTCCTGTGCGGCCTCTGTTGTGATACTCTGCTTGCAATTTTTCACTCTCAAAAGCTTTCTCAGGGAGGAGTAAGGCAAGAGCCAAACATATGAGAAACGTGTGTATGTATTGTTGCTACAGAGTTTGGAAAAGGACTTGTCTGAGTTTTGTATCTCTATTAACAAAATAATTACCTCGAGATCTTTTCCAATCAGTTGTGACTGAGTTACCTAGAGAAGCCTGCATTACATTTTCAAGAGAAGGCTTAGAGAATAAGTTGAATGCAGTAGGGAGAAATATGGAAAATTGCATATCTGCACATCTGAATCATAACGGATAATTTCAAACCTTCTGTAAATAAAAGTTTTACAAACATTGCACAACACATACTTCTAAGCCCTCTACACTAAGACTTGTGTATGTGAAGGACAGAAAAGGAAAGCGGTCCTCTTCTGGGGTGCTTCTCCTCTTTCACATGCATTGTCTCCGCTCTGCAGTTTCTTTTCTTGTTTCCATAGTTTTTTTCCACAAGTTGTGTAAGGATGAGACATAACTTCACTGCAAAAACATGCTAAATTCCTAGTTATCACATTTGCAACTCAATGCTACCTTCCTGCCTGCACGATGTTTCTATTTGTGCTGTTCATCTCAGTTATGTTCTCTTATCCTTGCTTTTTAGATATCCTGATGATTTCTGTGATTCTCGTAGGTTCTGCAACTCTCCTTATCACGTAAGCATCCTTAATTTAACATTTTCCTCCTCTGCTTCTGTATTTGTCCTGCTGTAAAACCAGCATTCTGGATGATGCATCAGTAGGAGGGTCATTGTAAATCACCTTTGGCAGGATGAGTCACTTTGTGCTTAGAGTTCAGCTGAAGAGCGATTCCTCATTCCAGAGCAAGGCAGCATTTCCTTTATAACCATAAATGTTCCCTTGCCAGCAACAGCTAGAAGATGTTACATTTTAAACATTTCCCGTCTATAATAATATTGTATAGGCAGCAAGAATTCTGTATGTCCCCAACTAAGGACATATTAAAGAAATAATTATTTTTTTCAATGATGATACTTTCATGAAGATTGAAATGCCTTATCTTCTATACTATTATCATATCACCAAACACCTATTACTTGTTATTGTATTCCATTTTCAACAGATTTGAGTGGATTTGAAATGCATGGACCACAGGTCACTGAAAAAGTTCATTTTCCTTCTTGAGGAAAGAACCAAATTTAAGTTTCACATGCTAATTTTGATTACCTTTCTATAAGTAGTTAGAATGTTATTTTTTAAGCTGCAGAGCAATTAATGACTAGAACTGCAGGAAGTATTTAATTGGGTATTGATTTAAAGCCAAGCCGTTGTTTGGCTGAAGCATTGCATTATAATTAATGGACCTTAACCAGACTTTAATTTTTCTACACTATATTTGATTTTCAAGCATTGTAATAGCAACCTTCAAACAATCTATAGAGCAAGGCTTGTGCTATTCGTATTAAAATTTTAAAGTTTTTACTGAATTTTTAACATACCCTAAAGACTTCTGACTTTTGATAGTAACTTCAAAGTTTGTTGCATTGTGAAAACGGTACACTTAAGATTAAATTCTCCCATTGACATATTGTCAACTAGTCAATACATTCATTCATAGCAGTTTCACACATGGTAATATTATCAGTGTCAGGGTTTACTGAGGAGGACTGTGCCTTATTTCCCTGCAGTTCTGTAGCCAAATAGATTCTCATTTATTTGGAATGGTACAGCTAAACACTTACTTGAGGGGTAGAAGATGCGGGCAAAATTCCATTCAAAGACTCATCCATAATAACATTCAATGACTGATGAGTCTCTGTAGAATGGAAGCATTATATGAGTTTGTAATTTTTTAAATGGCCATCTGGCCACTGTTTGATTTGGTATATTACTTTAAATTCAAGCCTTGCTATGTTTAAGATGACCACTTAAAATTTTATGTTTGGAGGATCCAATTAAATATTTATCAAGTTCACAGCATCATTAAGATCTGTAAGGATACAAAAATGAACAAAACATGCATGTTACATGTAACAAAACATGTGGATTACAGCCTACTTTGAACACAGTACTGCAGAAATAACTGAACCACAAGGCAATACATGCTGTATATAACTTACTAAAAAAATCTTTTTACAAAACTTTCTAAAATTGTCAATCATCTCTTTCTTTTTTAATGTAATTTTTTTCCTGTATATTTAAGGTATACAACAGGGGTCTCCACTATCCGTGGCCTGTTAGTAATAGGGCTGCACAGCAGGAGGTGATCCGCAAGTGAGCACTACTGCCTGAGCTCCGCCTCCTGTCAGATCAGCAGCAGCATTAGATTCTCACAGGAGACCCTATTGTGAACTGCCCATGTGAGTGATCTAGGTTGTGTGCTCCTTATGAGAAGCTGACTAATGCCTGGTGCTCTGAGGTGGAACAGTTTTATCCCAAAACTATACTCCTGCCCCCACCCCAAGTCCACAGAAAAACTGTCTTCCAGGAAACTGGTCCCTGGTGCCAAAGAGATTGATGACTGCTGGTATACGACATGATTTTATAAGATATATATGTGTGTGTGTGTGTGTGTGTGTGTATACACATAACTTTACATATGTAGTGACCATTATATACGTAAATATATATATGTAAGGCCGGGCGCGGTGGCTCAAGCCTGTAATCCCAGCACTTTGGGAGGCCGAGACGGGCGGATCATGAGGTCAGGAGATCAAGACCATCCTGGCTGACACGGTGAAACCCCGTCTCTACTAAAAAAATACAAAAAACTAGCCGGGCGAGGTGGCGGGCGCCTGTAGTCCCAGCTACTCGGGAGACTGAGGCAGGAGAATGGCCTGAATCTGGGAGGCGGAGCTTGCAGTGAGCTGAGATCCGGCCACTGCACTCCAGCCTGGGCGGCAGAGCGAGACTCCGTCTCAAAAAAAAAAAAAAAAAAAAAAAAAAAAAATATATATATATATATATATGTAAATTTACATGTATATTTAAAATGGTCACTATACTGGAACAAATTTACACATCTGTCATCTCACTTTCCTCTCACTGCAGTAGGAACAGTCATTGAGCAAAATTCCTGAATAGAATTCACCATTATTAACCGTAGTCCTCATTGGACCTTTTAATTTTTTCCTGCTACATATTTGCTACTTTGCATCCTTTGACTGCATCTCCTCATTTTCTCTTTCCTCTGCCCTGGTAACACTGTTTTATTATCTAGCTCAATATGTTTGATTTTTTTTTTTTTTTTTTTTTTTTAGATTCCACATGTGAGATCACGTAATATTTTTCTGTCTGTATCTGGCTTATTTTACTTAGCCTAATGTCTTCTAGATCTATTCATGTGGTAGATGACCAGTCTGTCAGTCTTTAAGGCTGAATATATGTGTGTGTTTGTGCACACACGCATGCCATTCATTGTCCTACTTACAAGTGTTTACTTTTCTTCCCAGCTGCTATTATGGCCAAATATCCTTAATTTCAAGTCTTATCAATGTTACCTAATAGTTGCTACAAAAGATTCTATGGTATAAAAATTTCGGTCTCCTCAATCTTATTTTGCTATTCTAACATATGAGACTAGCTGCTTGTTTCTGCTGTGGGGAGGTTTGGGAATTTGCTGTAATCCTCACTGCAATTTCAAGTCTGGCAACTGGTGCTCTCTTTTTAAAGTGTGGAGCAGCTACTTTGTGTCAGCTCCTGGGAGAGCTCACACACTGGGGAAATTGCAGTGGAATACTTGCAGGAAGGGTTATACTGGCTGAATTTTAAAACACTTCAATGGATTCAAGACTCCAGTACGTTTTATCGATCGTGGAGCTCAGAGCATAATTGGTTCAATCTCTCAGGAAGTAGATGTTCAGGATTAACCATGCAGTGTTTAGATATGAGTCACTGAGTGACCTTCAATTTACTCTGCATCTTCAAAATCAGGCGGTGTGAAGAAAAATGAGGCAGTAGATTGTAGATTTATTTCCATTTCAGGTCAACTAAGTCACTTGCTGGTAAAACAGCATAACAATTTTGCATGCTTATGTATAGAACTTATATAACTATATTGATTTTGGTCACTGATCAGTACATTTTAGGTGGTGTACCTGTGTGGGGATATATAGGAACTGATTTATCTCTTGGTGAATGTTTTACATATGTAACGAAGTCTGAATGGCATTTAACATTTGCAGAATTTTCAGTTGTCTTACAGAATTACGCTTTTCCCTCTTTGCATGCTGATGTTTATTCATTTGCACTTTATTGCAAATATTTGATAATTCAAAATCTTTTTGAGTATGTGTGCTTGTGTGACTCAAATTGGTATTTCAGTAATGTTTTGGAAAAACCATTTTATCAAATATTAATTATCAGCATATTAGTTCCAACAGAACTGTGCCTTTTATTTTGATATTGAAATATTTTCACTGTGAACATAAAGAACTACTAAAAATATATTAATAGTTATATTGTTGTAGCAAAGGAATTCTGGACTGTGACCTTCTTTCTGTATTACTGAATTAGTGATTGGGAAGCAAATAATCAAGACATGTACTATTACAGGCTGTACATGGCTTCCTTTGAGAAAGGAGGTGGGCACATAGGCCTGAAAGTGCTAATGGATTATTTACTCACCACTTAGGACACATGCTGGGTAAATGAAGTAAACGGTGGGGTATCTTGTTCAATATATGAATAGATAGATAAGCGAATGAATAACAAAATAAAAAATAGCCAGTACTACTATTGACCACCATGATTAAGTTGTATTTTCTGTTACCCACCTGTGTTTACTCAGTTTTTAAATAGCAGAATGGGAAAAGGCAACCAAGCAGATACATCTAAGTAACAATAGCAATGATGTCAAAAAGAGTGCCTGAATACTTAAGGTGGAGGACCTGGGCATGCAAACCTAAGCCTCCCCTTTGCTGTGGCCAGGAATCTGCACAGACTGCATCTAAAAGTCCACCTTTCAAAGTTCAGCATATTACTTTTCTTTTGATAAGCACCTATAGGTAAGAAACTTAAGCTCATTATCCTTCAATTTCCTCATCCATATAGACTGCATAATAACTGTCCCTATCCCATAGGAATGGCTTGGATATTAAATGAAATAATATATGCAAAATATTTAAGACAGCTTTTGGCAAATTTGAAGTATCAGCAATCATTATTATAATAATTATTCCTTCTATGGAATCTTGAATGTTTTGTCCATTTTCTTTTGTAGTCTTTAAAATTTGCCTTTCTATAACTGATGGTCTGCATTTATATCTCTGATCACTGGGGTTATCTGCTGTTCGTGTTACTCTGACAGTCATGCTGACCTGAACCACACTGCTGTTCTCTTGTGTTCCAACTCTGATGTTGTTCTCCCTTTCACTGTGTGGTCCTTGTCATTCTTCCTCTCTGAAATTTTTAGTAGAGGGAAAGAAAGGATGTGTTCCTATCCATTATTAAGGTAAATCTGGCTTTCTGTTTCTCGATATTAAAACAGGGCTTATAGTCCTTCCATTTCTCTTGTATTCACAGAGATTTTTCTAGGAACTGGTTGGGAAACAATAAATGTGGGTGCTTAGAATGCTGTACTCTAAAATACCTCTCACTCTGCTAGTAGTCATCCAGTGGCCCAGACCAGAGCTCAGCCTCTGTCTCCTACTTCTGGTTTCTCTGCTGATCACTCAAACAACACCTTAAAGTTAACTGAATACCATCCCCAAATATCTTATTTGATATTTCTAATTTTGATGCTATAAACACCAAATAGTACTCAAAAAAATCTATTTATCATTTCTCTGAAGTTGCTATTTGCTGCTTCTATTACATGTTTACGGGAGGCCAAGTAGAGAGGTTGCAGGATAAATGCAAAGACAGACAAGCAGGTAGAGCAGGGCTATGCAAATGAAGAAGTCTCAGAGCCAAAGCAAATCCCTAGGACTCTATTTTGTTACAAATAGGTGGAACAGTGTAAAGGGAAACAACTAGAAGGTCTAAGGACTTGTTTTACATGATGATTTTGTTCAACTGAACCCTGTTTCCTTGACCTTTGAAATTAGAAATGGTTTAGAAGAATGTCATACTGAAGCAGGACGATGCCCAGTTGCTTGTGTCTTCTTCTGCCGACCCACTCCTCTCGATGTCCAGCTGCTTGTGTCCCTGCCTGCCAGGGTCTCGGGGTTTTCATAGGCACAGGATGGGGGCATGGCAGGCCAGAGTGGTCTTGGGAAACGCAACATTTCCACGCCAGAGCAGGAGTGGTTGTCCTCACCTAGGTCGTGGGCACAGGCCTGGGGTGGAGCCTAGCCAGAGACCACATTTTTCCTTTTCAGCACTTCCCTGCTCCCCTCCTGTATCAATGCTAAAAAGATGTTATAATAATTTTCCTTTACACATATATTTTCTTTCTCTACAGAAGACTTGTATTTTTGACTATTCATGAGTCATTTTGAAGAGGCTGAGTGTAAATCTAGTTAGTGACCAGACAGGGGAAAATGTTGCTTACTTTTTAAAATAAAAATCTAATGGAGTGAATTAAGCAGACAATTCATTATTCTATCATGAGAGATTTCAGAAGAACATTGCCACCATTCAGCAGAATTGATTTGAGGATTGTTAAGGAATATGTGAAAGAATGAAATTCACAGATAGACAGAAATGATAAAAAGTAAAAGCATGTCCTGAAAACTACAATATTTCTTGTTCTTAAAAGGGATATGAGAATATGAAATAAAGTGATGACTTTTAAAGCAGATGTACAACACTGTGTATGCCATTCTGTTGGTATAAATCATAAAAATACTCCACAATGTAAATGCTTAGGATACTTTTATTGAATTACTGTGACAATAATAACGTGAGATGAAAGAAAGGCATCCATATATGTGCTAATTAAGAAATGGCAACACATTGTAACTACTGCACAAACCATAAAATATTCAGTTCGTGTTTGTTGAGAATCTAGAGAGGTTCTGTTTTAGCTTTATAGGTGCAATTTGGCTGGAAAAGAGGTGTGCGTGGAGCAGATTGTTAAATGCTCTTTTACCATTACTTGCTGTTTAACAAGGTGCTCCAGTGTGATGAAAGGGAAAGACAATTTGGACTTGAAACACTCCTTTAAATCACTTTTATGAGTTTCAAGAAGGATATTGACCCCTCCTCTCCGAAAAAGTGTCTTTGCTTTGCAAATCACTTTGAGGAGTATAAAGTCTATTCTATAGGTATTGATCAAGGTGATGTGGCTAAATAGTTGAAAGGGTTGGCTATAAGTTTGGTAGTGCCTACTTTTTTATTTGCATGTTAAATTCAGAATGAAAGACTGTAATGAGACTCATAGCTCATTCCTTAATTGGTCTTAAAAGTATCCCACCAAATTGTTGTTTTTTCTACATCTACATATGAGGCTACATAACAATATGTAACTAAAAATGTTATTTCCATTAGCAAGTGTTAGTTAACTGAAATGATCTGACAAACAAAACTATGTATTTTCTTGTTTTATTTTGAATGTCAAATTTGTTTTATTTATTTTTCAGAATGTCAATATTTTCAGTCTTTGAACCAGACTTATGTTTTAAAATTTTTCACCTATGGACTTTACATTTTCTAAGTAGTGTGCCTAAATTACTTCTGCTTCTGTAACTTTGTAGATAATAACATTCACTTCTTAATGTCTTCACATTCCATGCTGATCACACAGGCTCTCTTGCTATCAAGTTGGTAATGAGATATTGAAAATGAGTCAGAGCACTATGCTGATAATTGTCATTTTGGGAACTCCACACCTCTTCACTCACTGGCCACTCCCTTTGTAGTCTCAGTCCTATAATGATCTTGGCAATTTTAGCTGAGTGCTAATGACTCTGGATCAATTGCTTTAACTTGGTTTCCTCACTATAGCAGGGATCTTTGTCCTAGTAAAATTACTACGGGTCTAAGATTGCCTGGATAGTGTTGATGGTTTTGCATAAAGCTAGTGCTCTGGCTAAAAAAAGTTTCTGAAGGCATGCAAGAGGAAGCATTTTATATGAGAGAAGAACATATTTTGTGTCCTAATGATAGAGGCAGGAGACAGCCAAATGCTGCCCAAGTCATTGTGCACAGGCAGCTTGCCTAAACATGCCCATGGTGAAAAATTCCATCCCTTAACACATGCTCAGTAAGGGAAATAAATCAATGTGTGTTAGACTAAGGGCCCACATGTGCACTGGGAGAATGGGGTGGAGCCACCAGGAATTCAAACCTTATGCAGGGCAGGAGCTTGTTTGGCCTCTTCAGCTCCTGCGTGGTGGCCTGGTATTCAGGTTTTGTGAGGTGGAAAACTTGCACGCAGTACTCATCTTTTTGTTGAGAGTTTTCCTTTTCACTTAATAAATTCCATCCCCCTCACCTTTCAATGTATCCGTGTGCCTAATTCTTTCTGGTTGTGAGACAAGAATCTGGATTTTAGCTGAACTGAGGAGAGAAAAATCCTGCATCACGAATTATAAATTTGCTATTAGAATTTATAAAGCTGGAAAAGGCGTATAGATTCAGCTCTTCACTTGAAAGAATCCAGGCTTACTCAGGCTGCCTAGAAATGTATCTGGAGTCCAGAGTGTAAACATTTCTTTACTTTTCCTTTCAGATCACATTTAGTCACTATAGAGACCACTTTGAAGTAGTGCTAGAAGTATCTTTTTTTTGACTCCTTCTTTGTTCCTTTTTTATGTCTCCCTTCCTGAGGGGCCTGTTTCATCCTGCCCATTCCCTTTGTAATTAAACCAGCTTGTCTCATTTTTTGTTGTTGTTGTCTTTCCAGGAATGGGCACCAGCAATCTCATCTGGCTCTGAATGTTACATTCTTCAGAGTGGAGTTTCAATGACATTGTGGTGGCTTTGTAATGTGTCGACTTTGCAAGGATGAACTAAATTTTCTGAAATGTCCTTTCCTGCATGTTTCTAGTTATGATACGATCAAGATATATTCTTGTGAGAGATTTGGAGTCTGGAGATGAAGCATTAACCACTCCGTAGGTCACATATGTTACTGACAGGTTACTGACCTGTCTCATATATTGGTGTGAGGCATTAGTGAGGCTGGCAATTGCTCTGTCTTCTGCCAGATTTTTCTTTAGTTTCTCTGACTCCTGGGTGTATGTGCTTAGCTCCATGAAAGTGGGCCCTTGCCTCTGCAGGACACCTTTTTCACCAAGGTCAAACACGCAAACAGGACTAACAGGTCTCAGTTTGTCCTTGTGGGCTCCAGCTCATGCTTGTGAGTTCCAGGTGGTTCTTTCTTTCTACTACATTAAGTCCATCTTCCCTTCCCAATTGCTTGCATAGTGGACTTCAAGGTTTAGAATTAAATGCAAAGACAATTGCTTAATCAGCTCCCCAGATTTCATACGGTCAAATCTCCATATTAAGTTGCTTAGTATCTATCTGTATCTATATGCATATTTATATTGCTTCTCTAATGAAAGTCTGATACTGGTTTGGTAGCAGACATAGTTCTAGAAGAACAGAATCTTAGGAGTGATTAATCTGACTTTGTTCTGGGTTTTCTGAAATTAGTTCTTTGATCTGATTACATATGAAGGTCATTATATGTTTCCAGTGGTAGAGAGGGCTAGACTATGTCATGCAATGGAAAAGCAGTTACATAAATTATCACTTTTATATACTTGTAATCAAGTACTTACAGACAGCCAGGCTCTGGTGATCATGTATTTGCTGTCATAAAAGCTTTTACTAAAAAAACGAATATAACGGCATTGGTTGGTTGCTTATAACTATGCTGGAGACCTTGAGGGGAAAATACATGAAAAGTGCAGAAATTTACATTTCCAGCTCAAAGTCTGCACAAGGGACTGGAAAGCTTCTATGATTCCTCTATGTTTTGTAGTTATAGAGCTGAGATTTGTGAAAATCAAAATCAAATTTTAATCTTGATCGTGACTGAATTGCAATGCAAATGATTTCCCGACCTCATAAGGTCTCTTGTTAAAGTTAAGGCATTGATTATGGAAGGAGTAGGTTTGTGAAAACAGGGGTAGGGACATATGAACAGATTTGAGGATGCTGCAGTGCTTGATCCCCTATACTTCCCCAAGCCTTGTTTGTCAGTTGAAGCAGCCCTTCTATTCTTGCTTGAGGTGGTCAGCCTCTCCTTGTCTGAAGAACCTGTAAAGGCTTCCCCTGAGTGGGTTGACTTGCCAAGGTACTGCTGATCCTTCTCAGGATGTACCTCCACATCCTTTCCTTGCTTCTAGACCTAGAATCAAACTCAAGTTCCAGTAGACACCAATGGGTACGGTAAAAGCATAACCTATGAAGAGGTATAATACAGACAGAAAGAACTGCATGATTTTTCCAATTTATAGTCACAAAACTCTGGAGAATATCTGTGGAAAAGGAACTTTAGGGACAAAATATTAAATTGGGTCAGGATGAATTTAATGATATGAGCCTACTTAGCAAAAATTCCAAATTTAATGTCTTAGCTTGAGAGCAGCTAGAAACTGTTCTAAACCCTTTGTTGGTGGCTTAACTGATACATAGATCCAAATGTAGCCTACACTAAGTAACATTAAAATATCAAAATCTTCTTCATACATAGAAGAACAAGGAATTCAAAGCCTTATGAAAATTGAAATGCTAGAATGGATTTATCATGTAGGATCTGCTTACCATCCTGGGATGGTCCAGAGGGTACTCTCTTCCACATGGCTTTGATAAATATATTATTGGAGAGTTCTGTGATGGTTCTTCTCTGTAGACCAGATCTTACCATGGGACTGCTGCCATCAAACTGGGATTCCTAGAAGTAATGAGGATGATGAGGTTTCACGGTGTCAGGGGACAAATGGAAGCACTTAATTGACAAAGACAAAGTGGGCATGCTTATCATAATAGCAGAACCAAAGTCATAATCAGAAGAGTAAAGCTCAAAACTCTTTGGCATTGAATAATTAACTTTGGTGTTCCATGAACTAAAATAGAGTTAATTCTCATTATTCATTAATTATGTATTTGCAAATTCACCTACTTGCTAAAGTTCATTTAACATCAAAATTAACACTAACACTGCTTTTGAGGTCATTTGTGGACATACATGTGTGCAGAATGGCAAAAAAATTGATTCACAGACACATGTATTCCCAGTTGAGGTCAAAGAAGGCCTAGCTATGCCTTCTTGTCTCAGCTCTCATGCTGTAAACAAGTGTTCTTTTCATGTTCTGTGTAGTGGCACATTTTCTGCATTTTGGGCTTTTTGTTAATGATTGATTTTGCTGTTTAAAATGGCCCCCATCATAGTACTAAAGTGCTGTGTAGTGTTGCTTATTGCAGGAAGGCTATGCTGTGCCTTACAAAAAAATACATATGTTAGATAAGCTTTGCTCAGGAATGAGTTGTAATGCTTTTGGCCATTAAGTCAAGTATCTATAAAGAGAAACACATATAAAATAAGGTTATACATTGATCAATTGCAGGAACCTAATGCTATATTTCTCCTAAGAGGAATGGTCCAGTATTTGCTAATTCAGTATTCATGATGACTTTATAGAATATAACTACTGTGAATAGCAAGAATCAACTGTAGGTGGTACTGAAGTCTTGATTTTATAAGCAGAAAAGCTTTAAGTCTAGTGACCTTGATTTATGAAAACAGAGCCACAGCTTCTTAATCATTTCCCGAACTTGAGCCACTGTACATACTCAGATCCCCTTGAATGAAAGGAAAGCTGGGTCCTCTTGAGGAAAGATCTTGCCACATTGCCAGAAATATATCATGCTAATCACTGCCCAGCATTGCTCCATGGGACCCATATCCATTGACCATGGTTTTTGCATATTTTAAGGGAATTACTGGACACTGGCTCTGAAATCACATTAAGTCCTGGAAATTCAAGATGTCACTGTGGTCCACCAGTCAAATAAGGGACTTTTGGAGGTCAGGTGATCAATGGATTTTGGCTTAGGTTCTCATACAGGGGATCCAGTTGTTTCCCAAACATCCTCTGTCATCATTTACCCACTTCTGAAATGCATAATTGGAAAAGGCATACCCAATAACTTGCTTCCTGACCTGTGAAGTGAGGTAAGTCACTAGAACTGCCTCTTCATGAATTGGGTGCAAACTAAGTGAAATACTATATTCCTGGAAGCACTACAGACATTAGTGGCATGAACAAGGACTTGAAAGAAGTAGCGGTTATGATTCCCACCACATCACCAGTTGACTGGCTTATCTGGCCTATGCAGAAGACAGATGAATCTCAGAGAATGACAGTGAATTAAGTAAACTTAATTGAATGGAAACTCAAATTGCAGCTGCTGTTTCATTTCTGGAGTAAGGCAACACATCCCCTGCTATCTGGTATATAGCTACTGACCTGCATAAAGACTATAAAAAAACAGTGTATTTTCATCTGGCAAGGCCAATAGTACACTTTATCCTACTTCAGGGATATAGCAGCTCCCCAGCAAAAAGTTATAATCTCTGGCCCAGGAATCCTGATCACAGTTCTGTTCCACAAGAGAACATACTCATCCATTATATTGATTATATAATTCTGACTGGGTCAGATATTAAAGAAGGAGCACATCAGTAGGACACTTACATTCCAGATGATGAGAAATAAATCTCACAAAAAATTAGTATGCTAGCTTGGCAAAATTTCCAGTTATTCAGTGGTATGGGCCGTGCTGAGATATCCCTTTCAATGTGAAGAAGCAGCTACTGTATATGGCTCATTCAATCACTAACAAAAATGAACAAAACCCTGATGGGTATCTTTGGAATTTGTGTGTGGTACACTGACACACTTATTGATGGTCAATAACTTTGAGTGAAGCTCAGAACAAAGGAATGCATTGCAACAGGTCCAGCTGCTGAGCAACCTGCTCTGCCACTTGGACCACATGACATAGCAAATCCATTGATGCTCAAAGTGTCAATGACAGATAGAGAAGTTATTGGAGCTTACATCAGCCCCTAAATGTGACACACAACAAAGCACTTAGGATCTTGGAGCAAAGCCAGGCTATTCTCTGCAGAAAGACTATGGTCTTCTTCTGAGAATAGCTTTTGCTTTGCTACTGAATCTCAGTAGAAACTGAACATTTGCCCATGGCTTGCCTAGTTACCATGTGACCTGGGCTGCCCTTCATGATCTGGGTAGAATCCTACACATCATACCATAAAGTCAGGCATGCACACCAGCACTCCATCGTCAGATGGAACTGGGCCCTGAGAGCACAAGTAAGTTGTGTGAAAAAGTTGCCTGGACACCTGTCGTGGGAAGTCAGAGACCCCGAATGGAGGTACTGGCTGGAGCCGTGGCAGAGGGACATAAATTGTGAAGATTTCATTTTAATATGGACATGTATCAATTCCCAAATAATACTTTTATAATTTCTTACACCTGCCTTTACTTCAATCTCTGAACATAAATTGTGAAGATTTCATTTTAATATGCACATTTATCAGTTCCCAAAATTAATACTTTTATAATTTCTTATGCCTGTCTTTGCTCTCTTTATCCTGTTATCTTCATAAGCTGAGAATGTGTGTCACCTCAGGATCACTGTGATAATTGCGTTAACTGTACAAATTGATTGTAAAACGTGTGTTTGAACAATATGAAATCAGTGCACCTTGAAAAGGAACAGAATAACAGTGATTTTCAGGGAACAAGGAAAGACAACTATAAGGTCTGACTGACTGTGGGATTGGGCAAAATAGAGCCATACTTTTCTTCTTGCAGAGAGCCTATAAACTGATGCACAAGTAGGGAAAATATTGCTAAATTCTTTTCCTAGCAAGGAATATTAAAAATTAATACCCTGGAGAAGGAATGCATTCCCTGGGGGGAGGTCTATAAACAGCCACTCTGGGAGAGTCTGTCTTATGAGGTTGAGATAAGGACTGAAATACACCCTGGTCTCCTGCAGTACCCTCAGGCTTATTAGGATTGGGAAGCTCCACCGTAGTAAATTTGTGATCAGACCGGTTCTCTGCTCTCGGACCCGGTTTCGTTTTGTTTAAGATGTTTATCAAGACAATATGTGCACAGTTGAACACAGACCCTTAACAGTAGTTCTGATTTTGCCCTTGTCCTGTTTCCTCAAAAGCATGTGATCTTTGTTCTGCCTTTTGCCCTTCAAAGCATGTGATCTTTGTGACCTACTCCCTGTTCGTACACCCCCTCCCCTTTTGAAATCCTTAATAAAACTTGCTTTTTTTGCCATTCAGGTGGGCATCAAGGTCCTACCGATATGCGACATCACCCCCGGAGGCCAAGCTGTAAAATTCCTTTCTTTGTACTTTTTCTCTTTATTTCTCAGCTGGCCAACACTTATGGAAAATAGAAAGAGCCTATGTTGAAATATTGGGGGTAGGTTCCCCTGATAGCCACCCACGGCTCCTACTTCAGAAGCAGTGTCTTTTCTTTCTCAACCTGTTTTTGAGGATTGATGGGGAGATCCCTATGCTCAGTTTCCTGAGGAAGGAAAATTCAGGAACTAGTCCAAGAGGGATGACTGCTGCACTACAGCCCTCCTCTGAGAAGGCCCTGAAGGAGAGTGAGGAAAGAAAGTTCTTCCAGTGGGCACAAATTCAGGGTTTATACCTGGCTGCCCATTTAGTTTGAAAGGAGAGATGGCCAAAAGGATGGGTGTATAGCAACTCAGACTGCAGCTAATGCAGTCTGATGGATGCATTTGCTGGATGGTCAAATGGGCATAAGCTTTGGAGATATTTGTGTGTGGATGGTCACCAAAGAGTGACTTCACTATAGAAGGAGTATAATAAGAAAGAGAATGATTCCTTTGGTGAATAAGTCTGCCTCAGGCCTCATGTAATCAGTTGATGAATAAAGTGGTCATGGGGGTAGGATGGAGGTTATATACATGTATTTCCACTTACTGAGGTCAATATGACCATAGCCACTAATGAGTGCCCAATCAGTCATCCAGTGAAATCACACTGATATGTCACCATTCCCCAAGGGTATCAGCAAGCTACATGGGGGAAGGTTGATGGCAATGGGCTGCTTTGATTATGGAAGGCATTCATTTTTACTGGAATAGACACACTGAATATGAATTTGCTTTAGATTTCCTTAGTGTTTCTGTCAAAACTACCATGTATGAATTTATAGACTACCTTGCCACTATTTTCCCTTTTATTTTCTGTTTTTTGTACACTAGCTTTCAAATAGCTTCTGCCTCTGATGAAGTAATCAGCCTCCCAATAATAGCTTACTACCAAAATCTTCTTTGTTTTTGAAAGCTTCTTTAGTGATGAACCTTCCCATATTCTGTCATATATAAAGTCAGTTCCTTTGGAGTGACCTTCACAGCATTCTGTTCTTATGCCTCACCTCTTCTCTGTACAAAGCTCTGAGTCAGTACTCCAGAGTGGGGAGTTGGGACAGTGGGTCATTTTTCCTGGAGGAATCCCTTACATCAGCAGTTCCCAACCTTTTTGGCACCAGGGATGGGTTTTGTGGAAAACAATTTTTCCAGCAATGGCATGGGGAGGTTTTCAGATGAAACTGTTCCACCTCACAGAATAATGCATTAGTTAGATTCTTATAAGGAGCGTGCAACCTAGATCCCTTTCATGTGCAGTTGTCAATAGGATTTGAGCTCCTATGAGAATCTAATGCTACTGCGGATCTGACAGGAGACGGGGCTCAGAAAGTAATGCTCCCTCACCCACTGCTCACCTCCTGCTGTACAGCCTGGTTCCTAACAGGCCATAGACTGGTGCTGGTCCCTGGGAACCCCTGCCTTACATTTTGAGCAGTGTACCACTTAGGGTTGGTCATTCTTTGTCTTTTTGGCTTGCCTCTCCTGGTCTGCAGCCTCTATCCAATAAGTGAGCTGGGGTGAAGGTGATTGGAACCTCAGTATTCTCAGCTTGCTGCTCCTGGGCTAGAGCCTATGTCCTGAGAGTGGGAGCTGCTTAGAGATCCTTGACTCTTTGTTTGCACTCATCTGGAATTTACCTTGGCCAATGCAGAGCTATGGAAGATGATAAATGCTGCTGGCTTGTCCGTCCTAGGGAGAGATAGCACAACCCTCGAGCTGAGGGATATCTGTGTTTTTGGCCACATTCACCTAAAGTGGCTTTCTTATCACCTCAGGTATGGAGAGGACAGCAATGGGCACGTCGTGGCTCAAATGCCAGAGACTCTTGCTGTTCTTGCCACAGTTTAACAGATTTTCTTGAATAAATATTTCTTCATTTTTCATGTATGTATTTTGGACAATGTCTCAAGATTTAATTTTTTAAAAAGTAATTTTTACCAAATATGGCTGTTTGACTGGGGAGTTGATCCACAAACCTCCTCACACTGCCTTTCTGGACATGCATTTCCAGGTGAGCTTGCCTTTTGATTGTCCTCAAGATATTGTATATTTGGTAGGCAGAGGCCTGACTTTGTTATTACTTTTATTTGGAGGTTAAGTATGGTTTAATGAAATGTGGATGTATGCCAAATCAAAAAGAGGCTGATTGTGGTCACTTTGCCTTGAGTCACTTTGACTCGACTGAACTACATTTCCCAGAATTCTCTTCTGGTATGTTACTGGTTAGGATGGCCACATGAGAGATTCTTCTGGGATTATTTGGAGGGCAGAAGCACAGCAACAGCCATTTTTACTCTCACACACTCTCTCTTATTTGCTGGTTCACTTTATTGTTGTGAGGCAGCAGTCAGGTCTGCAACTGTTCCACATTTCTTTGGAAGCGTTCAGGTTTTTTGACTTCTACGTAGGTGTGTGTGTTGAATAAATGTCCCAGCTTGTTTTAGACACCCATTCTATGAAGTTCAGAGGCTTGTATTTCTGGGTGCCAGTGTTTTCTTTCTGTGTCTTACTTCACATCCATTTTCCCATCCTGATGGTCTGATCTGTGGAATTTGAGCTCCTCATCAGACTGTTACAGGAAGGGGGTCCTGATCCAGACCCCCAAAGAAGGTTCTCGGATCTCGTGCAAGAAAGAATTCAGGGCGATTTCACAGTGCAAAGTGAAAGCAAGTTTATTGAGAAAGTAAAGGAATAAAAGAAAGGTTACTCCATAGGCAGAGCAGTGGTATGGGCTGCTGGATTGGTATAATTATAGTTATTTCTTGATTATATGCTAGATGAGGGATGAATTATTGATGAGTTTTCCCAGGAAAAGGGTAAAATCTTTATCCTTATACCCTGGAACTGAGGGTCTCTCCATGTTTTAGACTATATAGGATAACTTCTTGACATTGCCATGGCATTTGTAAACTGTCACGGCACTGGTGGGAGTGCCTTTTGGCATGCAAATGCATTACAATTAGAGTATAATGAGCAGTGAGGATGACCAGAGGTCACTTTCATCACCATTTTGGTTTTGGTGGGTTTCGGCCAGCTTCTTTACTACAAACTGTTTTGTCAGCAAGGTCTTTATGACCTGTATCTTGTGCCAACCTCCTATCTCATCCTGTAACTAAGAATACCTAACCTCCTGGGAATGCTGTGTAGTAGGTCTCAGCCTTATTTTACCTAGCTCCTATTCAAGATGGAGTCGCTCTGGTTCCAACATCTCTGACAAGACATAAAGGTGACCATTTATAGACACTACTAACCCCACTTCCGTAATTCTGAGAAGTCAACTATCTGTTAAAAATTACTATATATGTATATATATCTTAGTGCTTTCGCTTCTTTCACTGAACCTCAATGATACAAGCATCAACAAATCTTTTTTGTTTGTTTGTTTCCATTGAAGAACTTTCTAACCATAACTCCGAAGCATAATTATACAAAAACAACAAACAAAAACACTTTTGGGGTGAGGCTGGAGAAGGACAAAGAGGTTGGGGTATATAGAGAATAATCTTCTGTATCTTTATTGTAGAGGGACCCTGAAAAAACTTGAGTCAGCAAATTAGAAAAACAAGATTCCTCTTCTGTGTCACACTCTCCTTTTCAAAGCCATGACCCCTGGGGAGACTAAGACACTCTTTCACTGGGACACAGGAGAGCATCAGGGAGCTAAGATGGTGTCTCTGGACCTCCACAGAAACCCGTAATGAGTAAGACTCTGAGCTTCATCACTTTCAACTTTGAGACCTTGGGAAGGCTACTTAATCACTCAGTTTCCTTCTAACTTAGGACACTATTCTGAAATGATAATGTTTGTGCTAGCTATTATCATTATTATTCCCCCACCTTGCCTCAGGAGTTCAGTTCCCTCCATATTGGGAAGTTTGTGATGAGCTGAGGAAATGTTGCAGGCAGCCCTGCTCAGCTGACTCACACTGGCTGTTCTGGTCCCTACTGTGAGGGTTGCTGGCCTTCCATGTATCAGTGTTCCTCTTACAGATTTCTGTAGTCTCCAGATCTTGTACTGGTTTTCTGGGTCTTCTGAAGTTAGTTCCAAATCAAACTGTTTGCTATGAGCCATCATAATGCTTTCTCCAAGAGGAAACAGGGTTTCCCTCAGTTGTAACATTTCCCATTGTCCCTCTGAGGAGATTGGGCCTTTGGGTCCCTCAAGAATCCTGCTTTTATAGGTTTATTGCTCCCTCTGCTGGAAAGATGTATAATACAAGCAAGAGCCGGGGGCTGAGATCTCACTGGGTGCCTGGCACTGGTCTAAGATCTGCACCCCCATTACCTGGTTTCCCTTCCACAAACACTCTCTCAGTTCTGTCTTACAGCAGAGAAAAATAATGCTTACAGGAAGTGACTTCTCTATCATTCAGCTGGCCTGCCAGCATTGGACCCAGCTAGTCTGGCCCTGGAGAGTGTGCATTTTATCACTATTGTATAAGCATAGCTGATTTGGGCTCTATTAGGATTGGAGTAGAAATCATTCCTACCCAGTAGTAGACATATGTATTCTATGTGTGGCCTTCTCAAAGGAACTTAAACTCACACGTTCAGAGAAAAATAATCTACTTCATAGAATTTTGAGGAGTCGAGAAAATATTTTAATGTAAGCAATCTAGCTTAGTGTCTGATATGTAGTAAGTTCTAAATAAATGCTATTTCCTCTAGATCCTTGTAGTGCCCTCTCACTTCCGTCTAATTGTGGGAACATTTCCTATAGCCCTAGAGCATATTTCTGAAGAACTAAAAATGTTTTAACCCTCTTTTATCATGGGACCCTATCATCATACTTTGAGTTCCCATTTCCAGTTCAGAAGCGTCTGCCTCAGTTTCCCCCATCACAAGACCAAAAGGCCCTTAATGCAAGTAAGATCCTTGAGGACTTGCTTTGATATTTCATTGTTAGCAAGGCAGGGATGAGATCTGTCTGCTCTTCATTGCTAACTTCCTAGGCACTAGATTTAGCAGTGTTAGCACTAGCTCATATTTGCAAATCTCTTTGCAAGTCCAGATTTGCTCTTGTACAAAGGAGGTGATTCAGAATGCCTTTCCTTTAGATTAGTATGTAATGCAATGTCATGTGGATTAGTCAATAGAAAATATGAATCAGCATATTTGCTATCAGATCAAAACGACTTGCAACATATATTCATCATCGAAGGGTTTGGCCTTTATTTCCAGTGCTGGGAAAATGCCTGGATATTTAAATATTCTATGTCTTTCCCAGTTTAAACTTCCTGTGCAAATTAAAGAGGTTGGACCCAATGACCTCTAAAATTTATTTATCTTAAATTTAGGTGCTTTCATATTTCATAGCTTGTCCATATTTACCAAAGAATAACCTTGGCATCTTGCTGGGTATCTCATTAAGATTCAAAAATAGGTACCAGGGTTCTTATTAATTTTAGCTTGAAAACTATAATTAATAGTATACAAATTGAATTTACGGTATTTTAGTGACATTTTACCATACTTTTATTGCAAGGAAATGTATTTTTTTAACTCTTGGCTTATCAATGTTTCCTTTTTTTTTTGAGACGAAGTCTTGCTCTGTCACCCAGGCTGGAGTACAGTGGCGCTATCCCGGGTCACCACAACCTCCGCCTCCTGGGTTCAAGCGATTCTCCTGTCTTAGCCTCCCGAGTAGCTGGGAGTACAGGTGCCAGCCACCACGCCCAACTAATTTTTTGTATTTTTCGTAGAGATGGGGTTTCATCGTGTTAGCCAGGATGGTCTTTATCTCCTGACCTCGTGATCCACCCGCCTCAGCCTCCTAAAGTGCTGGGATCACGGGCATGAGCCACCACGCCTGGCCCAATGTTTACTTTTAAAAACAGCTCAGATGTAAAAGAGCTTTTATACATAGCTCTTGATAAGAAAGTTTAATGGTCAAAATTTGAAATGTGATTAAAAACGTAACTATCGATTTCACAGATGAACTTTAAATTGTAATATATGCTTTTTTAAAATTAAAAATATCACCGTTCTCTATATAATTCTGAACATTTCTGAATAACGTTAAGTCGACTAGTTATAATACACCTTAACAAGAATGTTTTAAATTTGTCCCTCCCTCTGTGGCAGGAAAGTTGCCCTAGTTGAAGTTAGGAATCTGTGACTCTAATCCAGGTCTCCTTTATGAAAAGAAAATATACTTTAAAGAACTTGGGGATAATCTTATCAAAAGGAATTAGAAGATGTACTAGAGGAATTATGATTTGTCTGGAGATTCAAATGGCTCACAATGGTATTACCTTGCTTAAGTATTAGTAAAATAGACTGATTACAGCTTCCTGCTTACCAGGATTAAGTACTATAATTTATAAAATGCTCCTCAGGTATTTTAAATCCGGTTCGTGTTTTTTCTTTTCTTTTTTTTTTCTCGTTGGCATTTTATGTTGTAATTAGTGTGCAGAGAAAGTCTGCATATGTCTACTGTATGAGCCCCTACACCTGTTTTACCGTCTGTCTCTTTCAGTAGATTACTTTAAGGGCAATACAAAATACTTTGATTTTTCAATTCAAATCAGTCATATTGGTAATATGGCATTGCTCTGCTAACTAATAAATTATTCTTCATCTCAAAACATGTAGCCTGAAAGACAGGAAAGGTCCAAGAGCATGCGTGAAAAGGAGTGCACCCTTGTAGCAGCAAGATTCGTATTGCATTCTGCTCACATGGATTCCAATCTGTAGTATTTTATTTGGCTGGTATACTTTTGCAAAATAAATGAAATCAAGAAATTTGAATTTATCTATTTCAAGGAAGCCCAGTAAACTTTACTTATATTGAAAAGGTAGGCCGGGCGCGGTGGCTTACATCTGTAATCCCAGCACTTTGGGAGGCTGAGGTGGGTGAATCATGCGGTCAGGAGTTTGAGACCAGCCTGATCAACATGGTGAAACCCTGTCTCTACTAAAAATACAAAAATTAGCTGGGCATGGTGGCACGTGCCTGTAATCCCAGCTACTCAGGAGGCTGAGGCAGGAGAATCGCTCGAACTTGGGAGGTGGAGGTTGCAACAGTGAGCCGAGATTGTGCCACTGCGCTCCAGCCTGAGCAACAGAGAGAGACTCTGTCTCAAAAAAAAAAAAAAAAAAAAAAAAATGGTAAAAATCTAGATAAGGACCTCCACCCCTCAGTATTTGCTTTAGACTATAAGAACACTGTACCCTTCAAAGGCTATTTATTTCCCTCCCAGGACATGGGGCCTAATGTTCTATGGCACATTTATCATACGACAGCATGATTTATATGTCTACATATTAGAATCCTCTTGCTTCAAAGATGAAACAGCACCTGAATATAAAGTTATATATTTGTGGTGGGAGTTGATATAGATATAAATAACAAAACTCTTAATATTAATTATTATATAACTTAAACATAGATAGCAAGAAACAGACTAGAGTAGCAAAACAAAAAAATGTTTAAGTCATTTTGCTTTAAGTCATTTTGCTTATCTGAATTTCTTATTCCAGCTACAATTCTCCTTATAAATCAGTATTTTCTAATCTCACTCTTGATGCAATGCTAGAGCTAACGGTGATGAATAATAATTTTTTTCCTCAGGTACAGAGGAATGAAGAAGGAATAAACAGACCTTCTAGATAATTGCATCAGCCTTCCCCACTATTCCAATGCCATGCTAACATTTCAAGTAATGTCCCTTTTGTCTTGCTGAGAAAAAATCATTTCATGATTTATTACACTGGATTAAAGGCTATGCACACTCTGGAGTTGGAACATGACTGAAGAGCAAGCAAGCATAAAGGATATCAGAAACAGTTGGTGTGCTTAAATTTTTCTGAATTTCTCAAGTAAATTTTTTAGAATGTGGTCAGAAGATAAAATGGTTACATAAGTTACTTAAACTGTAGATGATGGCACCTTTATCCCTATATTATAGAATTAAGGTAAGAATTAGTTCTGCAGAAAGCTTTCTCTTTTAGAGATTTCTGTTTTATCAGATTACCATTTGCGAAAGTGAATTTCATAATATGTGACTTTTTTCAATATCATTAATTGTCATTGAGCTTGAGAGCCTGAGTTTTTGCTGAAATTGTTCCAATGCACAGAAAATGCCATAAAATTAAGCCTACAGTGGGGTTTTTTTTTTGGGGATGTTGCCTACACTTGTAGAAAATCAAAGTTTAATCTAGTTGTTGTATGCTCTGCATATCTGAAATACAAGAGGGGCTTCAGTTAGTCTGGAAGTGATGATATTTGATTTCTCATTTCTTACTGTGGTCTCTCTCCAGATAAGTAAGTTAGCTATTTCATCTACTTGTTCCTCAATTAATGACCGTCTTGATTAAATAACAAGATGACAAGGTTTCTCCTTAATGTGAACTTTAAATTACACAGAGCAAAAAAAAAATTGCATTAATCTTTAATACCTCCCAGGGAGACTTGAATTCTTCACTATACACTCCAATAATTGGAATATTTAAATATTGAAAGGTTCCATCTGAAAGTTCCAGCCAGCTGTACTATACTGTTCTAATAACAAGGTCTATCAATTTTTTTTAACTGAAGAATTTTATGATATTTTGTGAAAAGAAAGAGAAAACCTGCTTAGCCAGTCAATTACCTGCTTACTTAAGATTTATCCTAAGTAATTATTTGTCCTAGAGGTCGCATTGTCTAAGGCAGATTATGTATCCTATTGTCTTCTACTGACATTCATTTCTATTCATCATTTATAAACTTTATTGAAACATAATTTCAAAATAAAAAGATACACCATCATCACCAACAAAATTATGTTGATGATAGAAATCTTATTGTTTTCTCAGACTTAATCTGTCCTCAAAATATACTTTTCAAAACACTTAAAAACTTGATTCTCTTACAAGTTGAGAGAGGATGAGTCAACAATTTATTTAACTAATTAATGAGAAAAACAATAGGATTGTAAAACTGATTCATAAATTTATAGATAAGACAGAAGTATTTATGGTCACTGAAAGACATAATGTTGATATAGGATTGTTAAATTAAATAAAAACTGACTAGTACCCTTCAAGGATTGGTGGGTGTAGCTTTTGACTGACAGAATAAAACTCAGATTCACAAAAGGCCAGAGACTTTTTTTGGGATAATTATATCAGCAGAAACACTATTAGCCACCAGTTTGCACTATAAGTGAGAAAGGGGGTCATTGAACTCCCAAAAACAGGCTTAGAAAATGATTCAACTGCAAACATGTACTAGCTTTCTTGAAAAAACGGGGATAAATATTTGTTGCATAGTGTCATGAAGTTTGGGGGGTAATTTAAGCAGTAGACAATTAAGACACAATGAAAAGTTAAATGCTATATTTGAAATAGGTGTTTTACACACAATTTAGAAATGGAGATAAGAAAAGTATGCAGATGTCGATATCACAAGTAAAGTAAGATAAATGTCACAAGAGGAATTCACAGAAAGTCTATGTCAACTCAATGAAAGAATGAGCAAAGAGCATTCCTGGCCGTATTGACTAGAACCAGGCAAGTGAGATGTTATGCAAGAAGAAGTAATTGAAAACACAGGAATTGAATTTGAAACCTAACAATTAGAAGTTGTGTGACCCACAGCTGGTGTCGACTGCTTTTACTTGTTTCTCTGAATGAGAATACCGCATGAGGATTAAATAGACCAAAGGTACATCCTTTTTTATCCAGTGTGGTCTACCTTCATATCATTTTCCCAGCAAATATATTAAAAGTGCCCTCTTTTACTCTCAATGAAGTCTTGCTTTGGATGATGAATTATGTGGTTACCTGAGGATTGGCTGAAATAATGCATAGGCAGTTTTAAAAAGTGACACTAAATGGAAAAAAAAAACCACTAAAATTTTACACTTTGCAAGAAACATAATTTTAATAAATTTTGTCACAAAGTTACCCTTTGCACTTACATACACGTATGCACAGCAGCTTCATATACTTACATATATGAATGTATATGTGAGCATATTTATACTATATACCCCAAAACATATAAAAATAGAAAGCATATTTACATAAGAAAGATTAATCTGATAGTGATGAGTCATATAATTCAGAGTAAGGAAAAAGACATTGCCTCAAGTTTGGTATTAGATTTTTCCATTTCATGTGCAAGACTGATGAATTTCTGTCTAATTGGGTATAATATATGAAATTAGATATATCATAACATATTTATGGTTATGTGTCACCCACAATAAATCATTTAAAAAGGAAGCAAAATCAATAAAACAACAAAAAGCTCAACTTTAAACACAATCAACTGGGGTAACTTGAGGAGCAATGGGAATAGCAACTGAAAGATAATTGGTCACAACTGTTTTCATCAAATATATTTTTGGTGCAGAGAAAAACTATTTTCATTATTCCCAGAGCGCATAAGAATGCAGAGACATGAATACTTTGGTTGGGATTTGGAAAATATAGTCAAACTTTAACAACTTTATACAACAGTTCTTAAAATATGTTAGTGTCAAACTCATCCTTTAGCGATGATGAGGAGTGGTAGCTGATCATAGCTGATTGCAGGGAATAGTGTGTGCAATGTCATTGCATGTTGAGAACAAGCCCCCCAAAATCTGGCCATAAACTGGCCCCCAAACTGACCATAAACAAAATCTCTGCAGCACTGTGACATGTTCATGATGGCCATAATGCCCACGCTGGAAGGTTATGGGTTTACTGGAATGAGGGCAAGGAACACCTGGCCAGTCCAGGACGGAAAACTGCTTAAAGGCATTCTTAAGCCACAAACAATAGTATAAGTGATCTGCACCTTAAGGACATGCTCCTGCTGCAGTTAACTAGCCCATCCTATCCTTTATTTTGGCCCATCCCTTCATTTCCCATAAGGGATACTTTTAGTTACTATATATATAAACAATGCTAATGACTGGCTTGCTGTTAATAAATACATGGGTAAATCTCTGCTCGGGGCTCTCAGCTCAAAAGGCTGTTAGATCCCTGATTTTCCACCTCACACCTGTATATTTCTGTGTGTGTGTCTTTAATTCCTCTAGCACCACGGGGTTAGGGTCTCCCCGACTGAGGTGGTCTCAGCAATTGCAGATATCACTTCAAGGTGATTCATTGGAAATCTGTCTTGAGAATTAAAACATTAACCAGAGCTTTTAATAAAATTTTTAAGCTAAAGAAAAATTCATTGGCTTGAGGCACTTTTTCGAAACATGGATTTAACACTCTGGCAAGGGCCTGAGGATGAGGCAACCTTGCTGCTAAGGTAGCTTCTCAGAAGCCTAAATAAATTGATAACCCAAAATGAGGGCAGTGAAAATACCTGTGTTGACCTGGCAGATGGTAAAGAAAGTTAAAAAAAAAAAAAAAAACTTAGATGTGGACATCCTGAAATGTATGTATTAGGTGAGGCCATGGAACTTATGAGAGAATTATGTTCCAGGGAGGGCCCAGAGGACAATCTAATCACCAAGGACACCAGGAAAGCACTGGACAGAAGGCCAGCAGCTTTGCTGAGAAATCCAGTGGTGGCTGTGCTCTGCAGACAGAGCCACTCACCTCCAGGGTCATGTTACATTTTTATTGTTCTAACAATAATAGAATTGTTAATATTCTAACAATTACAACTTACCAATTCATAACTTAAATGTGATTCTTCTACTCTGTGATTTTCTCAAAATTGAGGTTTAAGCCTGAGTTGTACTAAATTAATAGTATGAACGTATGTTCTGATTAAAAAAGCAATTGCTTTCCTCTTTGTGCTAGTGTATTACTTGTCTTTGAGAAAATAGTATTCTGAATAAAGTATAATGTTCTGGGTGGTCAGAAAAGTTTAGTAGAATGAACACAGGTTCTCAAATCAGAAAGAATTGAAATTTTGGCTATAAAAAGTCTTTGAATATTAAATTGTTTATATTTAATGTAATAAGCTCTTACACTTATTGAATGTATATTATGTGCAGAAAACTTTCCTGAGCACTTTATTTGTAATTAATTATTTAATCCTCATAACAACCCCATGAAGATCATACTATTATCATCCAAAGTTTACCGAGGAAGACCCTGAGGCGAAGCTGGGTTGGAACTATAACATGATCACTGTGGACAGGTCAATCCAGGACATCTGACTTCAAAACTTGCAATCTTAGCCATATGATAATTTGCATCTTTATTTTCATTCATGATTCTAAGAAGTGTTCATTGAGCTCTTACTCTGTTACAGACCCCACAGAACCAGCAAGTAATGAAATTTAAAAAAAAAAAACCTCTGCTCTCTTGGAGCTGACATTATAGTGGGAAATGGAAATAATTAGGTGATTGTTGTCAGATTAAAATATTCAATCCAGTGTGCCTGCAACTATAGAGACTAAAACGAATAGCTTGCTTCCTTGAAATATTAGGGAAAAGATGATTAATGTTTGCCAAAGAATTGAAAGGCCCAAATTGAGAATAAATGGAGGCCTTAAACTTGCCATTTTGCCTTCTCGCAAAATCATACACCTTTGATTTAATAATTAGAAGGCAAGCAAGCTACTGCTCCTTTGTGTATAATTACAAGCTTGTTGCAGGCAAATAATTCTGTATATGAATAACTTTTTCACATTTTTGGTGAATCATTATCTCTTCAGTTTCTGACATTATAACAGCGATCATGTTTGTATACTTTTTATCAAGTTTGCCTTGATATGAAGGGATTTTACAAACTT
This sequence comes from Papio anubis, assembly GCF_008728515.1. Classification (NCBI taxonomy): domain Eukaryota; kingdom Metazoa; phylum Chordata; class Mammalia; order Primates; family Cercopithecidae; genus Papio; species Papio anubis. The sequence goes on from NC_044978.1 coordinate 51,147,549, forward strand.
ACTGATCATTATGCCATGTATAGTGTTATTGGGGATATGATAAAAATAAAAAAAACTGTTTTGGTCCTCAATAGATTTACAACCCAAAGCAGAGTGGGAGGAAGAGAAACCTACATGACCATGTTTCATTGGATAGCTTTGGAGTAATATCTGTAATTTTAATAAAACGTTAAGAGGAAGAAGAAAATGGTGTCGGCTAGACTTAGAAGATTTTAAAACAGACTGGCTTCCATTCACTGATCAGACATTCACTGATTTTTAATTCTTACCACCAGAGAAAAAGTCATTATGATGAGGGTCCTCAGGAAAGACAATACAGTCAGCCGAGAAATACAATTTCCTTTATCAACTGTTGTTTCCTTTATACGTACCATTGAAATATATACTTAACCACCAGCAAAACTCATATTGAACACAATTAAAAAAAATCACTGCACGCAAAAGACTGAGCACCAGGCAAAGTGGTAATTTATTAATTTCCAGGATTTTTGTTGTTGTCACATGTAATTTACCCCTGTAAGTTTACAGTAAATGATTAATGTAGCTAAATTTATGGATTGTAATTACTAAGTTTGTACCACAGATGAAGTAATATATATGTTGTCTAATTTAATAATGATTTGTCTACAGAATTCAACCAACTTCTCATTACAAAACATGATGAACCTCCCTTTAGACTATCTGTTAAGATACTATATATGATATAATAGGTTTAACAAATAATGAAGAACCTTTCGTCATTGCTTGACTCAAGTAGGGATGGAGGGTCTCCAAGAAATATAAATGTAGTCTGCTGTAATGGGTATTAGCTAGATTTGTACTTCAGAAAAGGAAGAACGATTTTCATTATCAAATGATTATTTGATATTTCCATTCTCCGTTCTAAGCACATATTAGTTGATGTACAGGTGCTGCTGGATAACTGGAAACAGACCACAAAATTATTTCAAAAGATAAAATTCTCAAATAACAGAGTTGTCATGGTTGTAAAAAAAGGTATGATAAATACATAAAGGCTGGCAAAATGGGGAAGGATTAAAACTGTAACTTTAGTTAACCTTCAATAAAACATAGTTAAAGTAGAATGAAGCAGATGTTTATTCTAGTAGATTCTATTGCAATGTTACATTTTAACTTAATATTTCTATTTTGTGATTTTAGTATAGCAAAATGTTTGGTTAATATTGTGGGTATTGATACTGTGTTAAAATTTTTGACAGTCTATTTAATTTTTCAGTATGAAGAAGTATTACTGCTATGATGAAATATTTACTTTTGTGGTGGAAATAAATAAGAAAATAGAATTGACTAAAAGCAAAACAAGCCAATAAGAAAAGAAAAAAAGTCTGTTGTTTATCAACATAATGTTAGGAAATTTACGTTGTTAAAGTAAATTTTCATTCCCTATTCCAAAGTGCCTTGTATATTCTACTTTCTTTGCTTTCACATAAATTCATTCTGTGCTATTATGTAACTAGTATACTATTCTTATGTTCCATACAAATTTTACATTGAGCCATAAATTTTTCTATTCCAGGAAAGAGAATTTTCTCATTTTTTCTACCATTACCACCCACCACAGTGACCACCATTATTCTCTTCACTTTAAGATGAGAGGAGACTAAAGCACAAAATATTAAAAATATCATTTGTCTAAAGTTAATGGCATAGTTTCAGACTTCTCATGTCTCCAAGCACGTGAATTAACAGTTCCTATGTCATTGTCCTAAGATTTGTAGGTTAAACCTTGGATATTCCCATCTGAGCATTTATACCAAACAGAAAATACCTGTGTGAGTTCCTGAGAACCAGTGCTCATTCCAGAAGGGTCAGGTTTCTTTCCAGGAAGAAATGTCTGAAATTCAGTAAATTAAAATCCTCACTGAGTCTGCATACTCTTTACTTCTCTCTGGAAAAACTGGCCACGAAAATTTAATGTTCTGTCATGATAAGATCAAGCTCTATCAGATCAGTCACACGTATCAAGTACATTTCGACAGACTTAATTCATACTAATTGTTTTCAAATTATGAACACCCAAGGGTTCCTCAATGGTCTTCTATCCAGACGTATTGATTATTTAATTCTGAATATCATTACAGAGCAATAATATGCTCTCAGCATTTGGGGATACAAGAGTCAGAAGATGGACAAGATTCCTTCCTAACAACAATTACCACTTAATTACCATATACCAAGTAGTATTTTATCTGCCAGGTATATTGGACTTACTTTTCAGATAGTTTATACTAACAAAATTTCTAACCAAAATATTTCTTGAAAATTACTGATTTTATTTGAAATTGTGTGCAGGAAAAATACAAATATATCTCTGAATTTCTATTTGTCTATTAAACAAAAGGGGATAAATATGACTAATACCATTTAACAGGAGAAATTACAGACTATGAAAAGAGTAGCTTATTTATATCAACTCAAAACACTTTCCAGAGAGAGAAAGCAAAAGGCCATTATGTGGCCTGACCAAGAAGTTGGCCATCCTTTTCTTTTTCTTTGTGGAAGATGGTCCTGATAGGATAGAGACTTAAATAAAGGGATTGATTTGTTTTCTCCAGCTGTTCTAATAGTGAGTGAATAAAATTAACTGTGAACTATTCCAATCAATTACTCAATGATTGACTTACATTAATTAGAAAAGAGCTGTTTCTTTGCCATGGATATCTAGATACCTTGATGATTCTCTTTTGAACTAATTTAAAAGTAGGACAATTCCCACTGGATAGAAGTTTCAAAACTTGAAAACAATAAAACCCACATGATTTTATTTCTTGTAATAACTTCTGTGACAATGAAGTTGAAGTCTTACACACTTTTTATTTTTATTTTTTTTAACCTCAATGTCTTATTGGTTATCTGGAGCATAATTCAGAAAGGAGAACAACTATGTAAAAAAGTAAGAATTTTGGCTTGCTATGCCATTCTTAGAGGTTTCTTTTATCTTTATATTTTCTTGAAAAGTCTTGTGTAAAACTTAAACAACTTCCTGTACTATAAATAAGATATTTTGAAGGCAAGGATATGCATCGATAATACTTTAGAAAAGAATTGTGATTCCAATTCTGTACTTAGCACTTAATATTAAAAGTTCCTTATAGTGAATATAATTTTCTACAACGGATAGTACAATTTTGTTTCACCACTAACAGGTAAATAAGTAAATATACATTTAAATAAATATTGTAATCTTCATTGTTAATTAATACAAACATTATAAATTATTGAATACTTTTTCCAATAGATAAACAGCTTTAAAAATCTGCTTTCACCACTCTTAATCCTCTGAGGTGAGGAGGTCTTTTAAACTATTGTTTGTATAACTGAAAATCAAAAGAAAAAAGTTTTAATGATGTTTTTGTAATTAATAATAAACCTAAGGGATTACTAAAAGCAAACTTTTTGAATGTTTACTTTTGGGGAGGCATTGAATTTTATATCTGGTATATGATAATTCGTATCTTAAGATATGCTCCCCTTTCTATAGGAAACACGGAGAGGTGAATTTGCTCATGAATGATTTTACCCATTAGGCATTTTTGAGAGGGATCAGTAGTCAGCAGTTATCACTTTCTTGCTACTCTTCATATTGTTAGAGACATAGTGACTCCATGTCTTATAGAATGTTCACTTTCTCTTTCACTTATCCCATATCATGTGCCAGCTATTGATCCAATCAATTTTAACAATGAAAGTTCTAAACCAGGAACCGTTTACACTGGATCTTACATTCGCCCTGGGTAAGATGCCAGTTGATGGCAGTTTCCATGTGCATCAGGAAGAAGTCTTCATTAGCTTCATGACTTAAGTCCTTAAATGTAATTTTATTACAGAAAACATAACCTATATTCAAGACGTAACCTTAACTTAGTCCTCATATTCATGGTTACCCTTACCAAATTTTTCTTAATTGTATGCCTAACACGCAAATGATACAGACAGGAGACAGGGAAATACTGGGTAGAAAAGGGCAGTTCCCCAGCAAAGGCCCCACCCTCAAGCCTGAAAAACCATGGTCCTAAATGAGGACAGCATTCCTGTTGTCATACCCAAAAAGTTGCCTTTTGGCCTGCCATGCCCCCTATCCTGTACCCATAGAAATCCCAAACCCCAGGCTCCAGAAGCAGATGAGCAGGTGAGGAAATGAGGAGTCAAACAGATGGATAGTAGAATGACACAGCAGAGAAAGAAGAGGAGGAATGTCTGAACACCAAGAGGAGTTCAGCTGGGGGCAGTTGGAGAGAGGTTTGGAGGCTGAATGGCCAGTTTCCAGGGGAAGATCATCTTCCCATTCCATCCCCTCCTTCTGGCTCCTCATCCAGCCCACTGAGAGCCACCTCCACCACTCAATAAAACCTTGCATTCTTCCTTCAAGCCCATGTGTGACCTGATTCTTACAGGACGGTGGGCAAGAGCTCAGGATACAGAAAACTGTCACACTGGCCCTCTGCACTTGCAAAAAGGCAGAGGGTACATTGAACTGGTTAACACTTAAAACCATCTGCAGACAGCAAGGCTAAGAGAGCATTTGTTAACACTGGGGCTGTAGGCACCATCCCTAGACACTGCCATGGGACCAGAGCCCAAAGTGTTTGCCCCAGTCTCTGCACCTGCCTGTCTGCGTGATCCCTCTCCCTCAAGGGGTTTCAGCAGCAGTGGTGATCGAATAGCTGAGCCACTCCCTTGCTGCAAGTCCTGAGAGGGGGATCAGGGAATTCTCCCATTTCACTTAGGCAGAGAAGGGGTAAAATTCTGGGGTGGACTACGAATGTAGATTTTACATATCACTTGGTAATTTGTCACAATTTTTTTTTTTTTTTTTTTTGAGACAGAGTCTTGCTCTGTTGCCCAGAACTGGAGTGCAATGGCCAATCTTGGCTCACTGCAACCTCCACCTCCTGGGTTCAAGCAGTTCTCCTGTCTCAGCCTCCCGAGTAGCTGGGATTACAGACGTGTGCCTCCACGTCCAGCTAATTTTTGTATTTTTAGTAGAGATAGGGCTCCACCATGTTGGCCAAGCTGGTCTAGAACTCCTGACCTCGTAATCCACCCACCTCAGCCTTCCAAAATGCTGAGATTACAGGCATGAGTCACCTTGTCCAGCCTACTTGGTAATTTTTTAAAGCTACAGGTTTACTAATTAATTTCTCAAGCAAATAAAAAATGTTCCCAACTCCAAACTGCTTTATTAAATAATTTAACTTAATTAAATAGAATCCTGATCATGGACTATATAGTTTATTATCCAAACTGGAGCCACAAGCAGTAGACAGGATTGAACCAGACACAAGATTACCCACCCTCCTTCAAAGAGACATTGGTTGTGAGTGGACATTATACTCACAGCTCTACACCTCTTTTTCCAGTAGACAATTGCATATGAAATGACAGCAGAAAAATTAAAAAACAGGGCATCCCCAAGGGCAAAATAATGTAGGCCCAACTCAACATATCAGAGACGAAAAATTGCAGAATATAGCACTCATCCAACTTAAGCTGTAAAAAGTTATATTCTTCAAATAATTTTCACTACCACTCTACATAACCATGTTAAATGCATTAGCACCACATACTGATGAAAATAAATGTCTTCCAAGATTTGCACATATATGCAAAGAGGATCGTAATCATTACTTTTAAAAGATTTGGGGTCTGTTGGTGTGTGTGTAGGGGAGTGTGTTTTATTGTGATATAATTCAAAAACCATACATCTGAACAGTTTAATATATTAGCAGAGTTCTGCAATCATCACCACTATCTAATTATAGAAGAATTTCAACACCTCAAACACAAACTCCATACCATTTAATAATCACTCTTAATTCTTCCTTCTTCCCACTCCCAGGCAAACACAAATCTACTTTCTGTCTCTGTGGTTTTGCCTGCTCTGGACATTTCATATAAATGAAATCATACAATGTCTTTTCTGGCTGAATTCTTTTTACAGCATAATAATTTCAAGGTTCCTTCGTGTTGTAACATGTATCAGTACATCATTCCTTTTTATTTCCAAATGATATTGAATTGTATGGACATATTACATTTTATTATCCACTCATCAGTTGATGGACATCTGTATTATTTCCATTTCTGAGGTATTATGTATAACACTGCTATGAACATTCATGTGGAATTTTTTGTGGACATATGTTTTCATTTCTCTTGGATATATACCCAGGAGTGTAAATTGCTGGTCATATTGTCTCTGTTTTACAATACATTTTGAGAAAGTGCCAAACTGCTTTCCAATGTGACTTCACCACTTTACAATCCCAAAGCAATATATGATAATTACAATTTCTCCATATCCTCACCAACATTTGTTATCATCTGTCTTTTTTACTTAGCCATCCTAGTGAGTACAAAGTGGTATCTCATTATAGTTTTGATTTGCATTTCCCTTCTGGCTAATGATGCTGAGTATCTTTCCATGTGTTTCTTAGCCATTTGTATATTTTTTCTTGAAAACAGTCTATTAAGATATTTTTCCTTATTTTGAATGGGTTATTTGTTTTTTTGCTACTGAATTGTAAGAGTACTTTCTTTATGCTAAATACAAGGCCTGTATCAGTTATCCGATTTGCATTTTTTTTCCCTTTTACTGGATTGTTATAACAAAGAGTCTTACTCCATTATTGATGTGTGATTCCTGGCAGCTTTTAAAACCCCATCCTAATGTCTTCCCCTTCTGTCTCGCAGTGGACCATGATGGTAAGAAAGTCTGGGTTTTCCCACCTTTGGCACTGAAGGGAAGTTCAAAACACGCATGGGGACCCTCAGCCCAGCCTCATCTCATAAACCCCATAAAATCCCCAAACCATTGTCCTTTCCTGGCTCTCAGACATTTTTACACCTTTTGGGAGCCAGCTTGCTCACCTAGAAAGCGTCATCCTATGAGTGAATTTATTTCATAACCTATTGGTGTATGTGTGTTGTCATCAGTCTTGACATCAGTAAACAAATTTTGGGCGTGAGTCCATTTTGTTTATAAGACGTGGCCAGACAATTATTTTTTTAGTATCTCAATAGTGTTTTTCAAGACATGGAATTTAATAATTTTGATAAAGTTCAATTTATCTTTTTAAATTTTGTCACATGATTTTGCTGTCATTTATAAGACTTTGGACAGCTCAAGCATAAGAAGTTTCACTCCTATGTTTTGTTCTGAGTTATATTGTTTTATCTCATACCATTAGTTTACGCTCCATTTTGAACTAATTTTTGTATATGGTGTAAAAGGAGGGCACAACTTTATTCTATTTTATGTGGATATCTAGTTTTCTTAAAATGATTTGTTGAAAAGGCTATTCTTTTTCCCTTTGAATTGTCTTGGTACCCTTGTTGAAAATCAATTGATACTAAATGTAAGGGTGTATTTCTGGACTTTCAATTCTTTTCCATTGATCTATGTGTCTATCCTTATTCCCACATAACACTGCTTTGATTAGTGTAGCTTTGTAGTGCATTTGAAGCGAAAAAAAATATAAGTTCTCCAACTTTGTCTTTCTTTTGTATGATTGTTTTGTTTATTCTGGTTCCTTTTATTTCCATATGTATTTTAGGAACAGCTTGTCAATTTCTTAAAGAAAAAGGCAGTTAGGATTATGATAGGAATTGCATTGCACCAGAAATTCCATTTGAGGAGAACAGCCATCTTAATAATACGAATGCTTTGTATCTGTAAACATAAGAAGTGTTTCTATTGATGTCTTTAATTTCTTTCAACAATGTTTTGTCATTTTCAATGTATAAATCTTGCTCATGTTTTCTTAAATTTATTTCTAACATTTGTTTCTTTTTGATATTATTGTAAATAAACATGTTTTAAATTTCATTTTGGATTATCCATGGCTCTGTATTCAAATATAACAGATTTTGTTGGTATGTTGTTATTTTATCCCACAATATGGATGAGTTTGTTAATGTGTTTTGATAGTTCTTTTGTTAATGCCTTTGGATTTCCTATATACAAGATAACATTCTGTACTGATAGAGTTAATTTTATTTATTTCTTTTCAATATGGATGCCTTTTATTTTATTTTCTTGCTTAATTGTGCTCCCTAGTGATGCAGCATTTTTGCTCTTTAGTTTAGCTAAATTCGGGTTTTTGTCTCATAACCAGGAAAAATTAGGCACACAAACACATTGAAGGGTGAGAAGGACAAATTTATTAAGCAAAAGGAAAACTCTCAGCAAAGAGAGCGGTTCTCCAAGCAGGTTTCCCCTTCACAATGGAATACAGGATTTCCACACACGAGCTGAAAAGGTCAGGCTCCTCCCTTGCATAAGGTGGGAATTCCTGATGGCACCACCCTGTCCTTCCAGTGCACGGGTGGGCCGGTTGTTTGAGCCACTCCACATTGATTTATTTCCCTTACTGTGCATATGTTAAGGAATGGAATTTTTATCCGTGTGTGTTAGGCAAGTCCCCATTGTACAATGACTTGGGTGGGTCGAAGGCTCTGCAGGGACCCTGCCATGTCTGCCTAGGAGAGTTCTCAGCCTCCTGACTCTATCACCAGAACCTCCAGTATAAAATTTAATGTAAGTGATGAGACCATACATCCTGAGTTATTTCTGATCTTCGCAGAGAAACACTCATTTTTTTCACCATTAGATACGATTATCTGTGGAATTTCATAGATGTCCTTTTATCAAGTTGAACAAATTCACTTCCATTTTTAATTGGTTGAGTAATTTTTTCAAGAAGAAGTGTTGGATTTTTCAAATTCTTCCACATTTACTGAGATAATCGTGTGTCCCCTATTCTGTCAATATGGTGCAGTACATTAATAAAGCAACCTTATATGCCTGGCATAAAAAACAGATGGTGTTCAATCTTTTTTGACTGTGTTGGATTCTGTTAAAATTTTGTGAGGATGTTTATATTTGTCTTCATAAGGGATATTTTTCTGTAGTTTAGTTTTTTTTTTCTTATGATTCCCCTCTTTCTATATGTTGATAGCCAAAGTAAATATAGTATTGATATTAATTCTTCTTTAAAGGTTTAGTAGAATTCACAATTACTCCACCAGGTCCAAGTGACAAATAATAATTTTACATATTTATGGGGCACAATGTGATGTTTTGATATATGTATACATTTAATAAGGTCATTAGAAATGTCTTTCATTACTGATTTTACTGATTTGATTTTTCTCAGTCAATTTAGGTAAAGTTCTGTTGTTATATTTACAAAAGGACAATATTCTATGTGCTTTCATGGGTTTTTTGTATGTGTTTTTCTCTCATGGCTTATATTTGTTTGGCATACACTAGACAAATAAGATAACAGTGACAGCTCTGGAGTTCACACGCCCTTCCCTCAGGTTTGTGTTTGTTGCTATTTTGTTCCTGTTATTTTGCTGTTTTTTTGTTTTTTTTTTTTTCTGAGTTTACAGGAATATTGTAAAGATTGAATTTTTGGTTGCATGCCATCACTGAATTCTCTGCTCCGTTAGTTTAGTTTTCATCTAATGATTGGGCAGATATTTTCTTAAATGCCTTGAAGAAATAAGTCTTCCATCCTTTGCTCTGTGTATCATGAGCACACTTTCATTACAATGAGATATCATTTCATACTTGCTAGGATGAGTATGATAAAGAATCAGAGAATAAATTTTGGTTAGTGTATGGGGAAATTAAAACTCTCATTTAGTGTTGGTCGGGATGTATAATGATGCAACCAGTATGGAAAAAAAATGGATAGTTCTTTAAGAATTAAACATAGCTTTGGCCGGGCTCGGTGGCTCAAGCCTGTAATCTCAGCACTTTGGGAGGCCGAGACGGGCGGATCACGAGGTCAGGAGATCGAGACCATCCTGGCTAACACGGTGAAACCCCGTCTCTACTAAAAAATACAAAAAAACCTAGCCGGGCGAAGTGGCGGGCGCCTGTAGTCCCAGCTACTTGGGAGGCTGAGGCAGGAGAATGGCGTGTACCCGGGAGGCGGAGCTTGCAGTGAGCTGAGATCCGGCCACTGCACTCCAGCCTGCGTGACAGAGCATGACTCCGTCTCACAAAAAAAAAAAAAAAAAAAAAAAGAATTAAACATAGCTTTACCATATAATCCAGTAGTTTCATCCTAAGTACACACCCAAATGAATCAAAAGCAGGGACACAGATACTTGCACACTAATGTTTACACTAGCATTTTCACAATAGCCAATAGGTGGAAACAACACAAATGTCCATCAGCAGATGAATGAATAAACAAAATGTAGAATATGAACAATTTGGAATATCATTCACTCATAAAAAGCAGTGCAATTCTGATACATGCTACAACAACATGATGAAACTTTAAAACATTATGCTAGGTGACATAAACTAGACTTTAAAAAACAAGTATGATTCCACATAAGTGAGGTAGCTACAATAAGTAAATTCAGAGACAGAAAGTAGATAGAGGCTACCAGGGGCTAGAAGGAGAGGAGAATGGGGAATTAATGTTTGTTTAATGGGTAAAGAGTTTCTGTTTGGGATGATGAAGTTCTGGAAATAGTGGCAATGATTATACAACATTGTGAATATATTTAATGTCATTGAGTTGTAACATATAAAATGGTAAATTTTATATTATGCATATTTTACCACAATCAAAAAAATCAAATCTATTTTTGAAATGTGAGAATTTGTTACAAGTGAAGATATTCAGTGATAGCTGAAGAAGTTCAACAGTATATACAAGCAAAGATAAATTAAAAAGCAATTTGAAAAACAACTTCACTTTGCGACATAAATTATACGGTGAGATATATTTTTGAATTATTTCATGCCTTGTAGTTTCAACTATGTTTTAAGTTCTGAAAAGCCTGAGCTATTTCTTATTCTATATATTTGACTCATACATTCATATTCACTTAGTATTTATTATTGTAGTTTCTTTTATATATATGATTTTATTTTCTTTTTCCCTACACATACACATTCAGAAAACCTCCTTCTCATGAATTCACCCATGTTTTGAAACGTTTATGTTTTGTTCAATTATAGCCCGTCTAACTAGCTAAAAAACAAGTTCCTTCTCATCATTCATTCATCCTCCTCTTGTATTATGCTGTCCTATGTGAATATTCTTGTTTTAGCTGTATAATTAATTCTTAGTGAAGACATTGTTTTATGACTGACTACCTTCATTCCTAGTAACTGCTGTGACATCACAACTCTTTCAATTCGTTATTCCCTATTAATTTCTTAGCAATTCACCCAGCTACTAGTTCCATTCATTTTCATCTAGCCGCTTGAAGTTGCTTAGAAACTTTTATTGGTTGCATGAATGACCCAAATATTATGAAATTTATTTTTAAATGTGGTCTTTTTTTCCTGAGTTAATTTTATTAATCAAAGAACTTAAATGTATTTAGTAATTCTGTACTTCAGAATTAAGGCAAAGATTTAGGATAGAGTTCATAAGGGGCACTGCTGATTTAGATATGATATTTTATTTTTTTTTATCAGTATCTTGCATTCCCTTAGTGTCTTTGGATCCAAATGTCTCAATTTTCATGCTTAGGGAACCTCTTTCCATTAAAGATGCCTCTCTGTTTTTCCCTTGGTCATATAATTTCCCTTTGACTTCTATATGTAAGAATATTTTTTCATGAAAAACTTACTCTTGAGAAACTGTTTTTATAGTCTATGCAATATTTTAAGAGAGCAAACATTATTTCCTATTCATTTATTACTCAGATGTTCTATAACACTGAATTCTAATTTTAGCGTGAAGAATATGTTAATAGTTGCTGATATCCTTGGTTGCCAGATTTAACTAATAAAAATTCAGGATACTCTGTTAAATAAGAATCTCAGATAAACACAAAATATAAACATTTTTAGTATCAGGATTTCTCCTGCAATATTTGGGATATACTTATACTAACTAAAATATTTTTTATTTGAAATTAATATTTAACTGGGCTTCCTGCATTTTATCTGTTACCCATACCCATGTCATACCCAAGAGAGGGGTAATTTTAGGATTTCTTGGGATGATAACTCTTTAGACACTTTTGATTTCTTAATTCCAAAGTATTTCCTATGGTAAATAACGTTCATCTTTGAATACTGGGCAATGAATAACTCCATAGATAACTCTCAAACAAGTTTTAAAATTCAGCTTTATTTTGTCAATACAGTATTTTCTGTGTTTTCTCCATGAATAAATACGTATTTCAAAATTATTTAAAAAGTTAGCAGTTATATGTATTTTTAATAAAATTAAACAAAGAAACATGAAAGCATACCTATCACCTAGATTGTACTAATTTTCCTATAAACCATGCAGAAATATGTGTCCATTTTGAGAAGAATAAAATAAAAACCCATACATATTTCATAAGACTGTTTATAGAAAAAACCCCACTTTACTTTTTTTTCACAAAAATTAGAGCCTACATGCACATCAATTTTGAAACAGCTTTTTGTCCAAATTTGTCTTGTTGGAGCTAAAAATAAGGAGTTCCATAGCTCATACCATGTACTTTAAACATGTACAGCCTAAAGCACAATTTTACAGCTGAATTTTAAGCCCCTGTGAAATGGGGTTTCTAATGGAAATGCTGACAGACTGCTAGCTGCAGGGACACCAGCAGGCACCATTATAATAAATGGGTCTGAGGGAGACATGATATAGGTCCACAGGTAATTAATGGTAGGAGTAAAATAAAATATAGGCACACCATCCCACGGAGAGCATGATGCAATGGAAGAAACTTGTAATAAAACACAAAGAATGTCCATTTAGCAAAGAACTGTGAGGAAAGACTTGTAAAATAAATCATGAGCCAGGACTGTAGCTATAAGCAGTCATTGCATATTCCCTAGTAGTTAGACTTTTTACAAAAACACTGTAAAAATCATTTTTGGGTAAGTAAAATTACTCTGTGTAATGGATTGAGAAGGCAATGAAATATAAACTCAACTACTCAAGAAAGCTAATGATATCCAGGATTTTCTATTTGGAATGTTAGCTGTAAGAAGTCCAAGAATAAGACTCCATAATGCAGAAGTATTGAATACAAAATATATTCTTAGAACACAGAACAATATGGCTGTATTATCTCTTCCCCAAATGTCTTCATTCAGTCTCCTAACTGCATTTTTTGTTTCTCTCTGGAGTCCAAGAATGCCTTTAGACCATTGGCCATAATTTTTCTTGGCATTTGAAGTCTGTAGTAACTGTTGGTTAATTTTTTTTCTTTCTGCATCAGAGGATGATTGACGTCAACTTAAGTAACCGAAATCCATTTTAAGCTCATCTCCACATTTGCCTTTAGCTCAGTTGTTATTTTGCAAAGTCAGTGTTTGTAAGTGTATTATTATTTCTTGGTAGACTAAAATGTGTCCTGAAGACAGCACAGTCAGATTAAGACACTACTATGCAGCTGAGATAATCTGAAATATGTGATAATCTGAAATAATCTGAAATATGGGGAGTGAGGTAAAAAAGACAGAGGGAGAGAAAGAAAAGAAAAGAAAAGAAAAGAAAAAATGACTATGCCACATTATTAGCCTAAAATTTTCAAGAAATTTCCATTAATCCTCTCCAATTCCTGACATCAAAGTGCCAAAAATTAATCTTATATGTTAAATAGGATGACTGAGTCCTGACAAGTTTGAATGACTTGCTAAGGTCTCATAGCTAAGACACTGGAGAAGTAATGACAAATATCAACCATTTCCTCCTGCTGAAGTTTCCCATTTTAACATTGCCCTTGTAATTTCAGAAAAGAGTAAAATGTTTTTTTGCCGAGTTAGATATACTCATAATTGCTTTACAAATATAGATTGGGACTGAATAATTTAGATAAACTGGCCTCTAATAGCAATATCTATATAGATATTGAGTTGTGTTTTCCTATACATAAGAGTATCATCAGTAAAAATCAACTATCCTTGTTTTCTCAGTAATTACTTACTAGAAAAAAAGTATCGTAATAAAGCGACTTTTGTCTTTTTTCTTAACATTTGTAAAAATGTCCAAAGTACATTTTGAAATTAGTAATTCTCTTTTTCTCCCTTTCTTATTTGACCTATGAAAGCTGTCATTGTAATAATGTTGAGTCAAATTTGCTGTAATGAAAAAATAATAGCAAGTAACAAAAATTCATCAACTTTTAAATTTCTGATTGTGAAAAAATATTTTTGAAAAATTTATGGAAATTCATTTCATTCATATTTGTTGGTTGGGTAACTGGTGTTATCTACTTCCAATTTTTAATTTAGTATGATTATAATTTTATAGTTGGAATGTGGTGATAACTAAATTGCTTATCTAAAAATAATGTGGAAGTATAGTGGACCAGTACTCTTAAACCATATTTTAATTGTATTTCCAACCTTCTATAAAAGTAAGAAAACTCCTTTACTCCTAAAATATAAAATTGAACATGGGGATCTAGGAAGCTCAGCAGTTAAAAATGAGAGAATCTACACTCCCCTGTCACCTTTTACTTCTGTTTTGATAGCTATTTTGGGTGTGAATTACATGAGGCAAAACCTAGCCCCATACAACAAGGGAGTCAGCCAGGAGACACGCAATAAGGCCCAAAGTGCTACATCCTCAGTGAAAGAGCAAATCAGAAGGGGGCCCACTCCTCAAAGAGAGGCAGGAGAGAACCAGGTCTCTCTTTTTCAAGTGGAGGAAAATTATTTCCCATTAAATAATTGCATGAAAAATTTACAAGGCAGTCCACATGTGAATTTGTAGCCCAAGTTTACATGGCCTTTGTGGTCCAAAACACATTTAGCCTGCTGCTTATTTACAGGTGATCTCTGATATATAAAGTATTTACTATATCTGGGTTTGATTTCTTCATATCAGGAAGCTTTTATTGACGTCTTCAGTCAATAAACCACCTTCTAAGCCTCATAAAATTGGTCTTAAAACATAGTTAATAATTTTATTTCAAATTATTTATAAAAATAATATCCATGTTTGTGTTTTTACTGGGTATGTACTACAGTCAAAGAAATACTTTCAATTACATTTCTAATGTCTGAGTAGAAAGTTTGTGTGTTAAATGATTATTTGCATCATATGTGTTTAAATTAATAGCTTAGTAAAGCTATAGATTTTAATAACTACTTTTATTAAGTTTAACTATAACATATAAGATTTGTTTTTAATTTATAAATCTGCTAACTTTTGCAAAAATATTAGAATTTTTTTCGTTTATTTTTTGATTATTGTTAAATTAAGTCAATTATATTGAAAGATTAAATCTTAAATGTACAACACCACTTACATGATTGATTAAATTTACATTTTAAACTATATTCACAAAGTTTATATAACTAAATCTCTTAGGATTTAAATATCAAGAAGACAGATTCACAAACATAAAAAATCTACCTATGCACTTAAACTCCACTTACAAATTAATATAAATATTTTTAGATATTATAATTCATATTATGGGTAAATCCAAGCACAGTTTGAAAACTCAAGATAATTGTCTTATACATTTAAAATTGTCAGAGGCCTAATATGATTGGCCCTTAAATATATCAGACATTTTAAGTATTTCAAGTACTTAAATGCCAAACACAAAAATTATCACCATGCTTAGAAAACTGACCATTAAGCTTAATATAAACACAATACTAATTTTCTGATTTGCTTTATATTTTGTATTTATTTCTATGTCTTCCAATTATTACAAACCAATCAATCATACAAGGGGTCTTCAAAAAGTTCATGGAAAATGCATATGATGAAAAAACTAGGTATGAACTTATAAATGATTTTGCACCAAAATAAACTGATACTGTGATAACATGCCTGAACAGGATTGAGTTTGAAGCACTAAGAAGGGTATGTCATCAGTTTGAAAAGAGTCCATATCAAAGCAAGATGAATTCTGTTAAAATTGAAGCAAGAGCAAACATCAAATTTATAATGAAGCTTGGGTCAAAGGATGGTGACATTATTGATAAAAAGTTTGTGGAGACAAGTCCCTCAAAGAAATCAGTAGTTTACAAATGATGGATAGCACATTTTCAGAGGGATGAGATAATGATGAAGATGAAGACTTCAATGGCAGACCATCCACATCAATTTACGATGAAAAAATTCATCCTGTTTGCGTCCTAATTGAAGAGGGCTGACGATTAGCAGAAACAAGAGCCAACACCATAGACATCTCGATTGATTCAGTTTACACAATTCTTTTTTTTTTTTTTTTTTTTTTTTGAGACGGAGTCTCGCGCTGTGTCACCCAGGCTGGAGTGCAGTGGCGCGTTCTCGGCTCACTGCAAGCTCCGCCTCCCAGGTTCAGGCCATTCTCCTGCCTCAGCCTCCGAGTAGCTGGGACTACAGGCGCCCGCCACCACGCCCGGCTAGTTTTTTTGTATTTTTAGTAGAGACGGGGTTTCACCATGTTAGCCAGGATGGTCTCGATCTCCTGACCTCGTGATCCGCCCGCCTCGGCCTCCCAAAGTGCTGGGATTACAGGCTTGAGCCACCGCGCCCGGCAGTTTACACAATTCTGACTGAAAAATTGAACCAACTTGGTGGGATGTGGTGGCTCACTCCTGTAATCCCAGCATTTTGGGAGGCCGAGGTGGGGGGATCACAAGGTCAGGAGATGGAGTCCATCCTAGCTAACATGGTGAGACCCTGTCTTTACTAAAAATCCAAAAAAATCAGCCAGGCGTGGTGGTGGGCGCATGTAGTCCCAACTCCTTGGGAGGCCGAGGCAGGAGGATGGCATGAACCTGGGAGCCGGAGCTTGCAGTGAGCCCAGATGGCGCCACCACTGCACTCCAGCCTGGGTGACAGAGCAAGACTCCATTTAAAAAAAAAAAAAAAAAAAAATTGCACTAACTTTCCACTTGATGGACGCCAAAACCATTGCATTCAGATCAGTTGAAGACAAGAACTGAGCTTTCAAGGGAAATTTTAAACAAATGAGATCAAGAACTTAAAATATTTCTTCAGGGAATTGTAACAGGGCATAAAACATGGCTTTGCTGGTATGATCCTAAAGACAAAAGACAATCAAAGCAATAGCTACTAAGAGGTAGAAATGGTCCAGTCAAAGTAAAAGCAGCCCAGCCAGGAACAAAGATCATGACAACAGTTTTTTGAGATACTCAAGGCATTTTGCTTGTTGACTATCTGCAGGGCCAAAAAACAATAGCATCTGCTTATTATGAGAGTGTTTTGAGAAAGTTAGCCAAAGCTTTAGCAGAAATTTCCTAGGAAAGCTTCACCAGAGAGTCTTTCTCCACCATGACAACGCTCCTGCTCATTCCTCTCATTAAACAAGGGCATTTTTGTGAGAGTTTCGATGGGAAATCAGTAGGCATTCATCTTGTTTCCTTCTGACTTATTTCCTTCTGCCTTCTTTTTGTTTCCTAATCTGAAAAAAATATTTGAAGGGCACCCATTTTTCATCAGTTAATAATGTAAAAAAGACTGCACTGACATGGTTAAATTGCCAGACTCTCAGTTCCAAGGATGAACTGGTATCAACTGCTTATAAAAGTGTCTTAAACTTGATGGAGCTTATATTGAGAGATAGAATTTATATTTTTTGTTTTTATCTTTAAATTCAAATTTTCCATGAACTTTCTGAAGTCCCCTCATACAAATAAAAGGATTGAAATTAAGATCTAAAACTGGCTAAAGTTTTTTGGTCTCAAACTTAGTTCCAAGACAATTCCAATTTGGGTAATGGCCCAAGATTCTGGACAAACATATGGGATCTGGGTTTGATTACTGGATGATTCCACTGGAGCTAGAGGTTAAAATGGTTAATGGGCACAAACACTCATTTACGTAAAAGAAATTCATTCAAATGTTTGTTAGCAGCGTGGGTTGACTACAGTTAACCACAATGTAGTTTTCCAACTAGCTGAAGGCGAGGACCTGAAATGTACCCAACACATAGAAATGATAAATATTCAGGTGATGGATACCTTAAATACCCTGACTTGATCATTATACATTCTATGCATATAACAACATTTTACGTGTACCCTGTAAATATGTACAACTATAATGTAAATAAATAAAAATCATGGCTATTTTGGGAAATAATTATGTCTGTATTGAAGGAAACCAGGGAAAGTGAAAATTTAAAAGTCATGCTCTTTAGCTTGGATTTTGTAAATTGTTTGTTTGTTTGTTTGTTTGAGATGGAGTCTTGCTCTGTCACCTAGGTTGGAGGGCAGTGGCGCTATCTTGACTCACTGCGAGCTCTGCCTCCTGGGTTCACGCCATTCTCCTGCCTCAGTCTCCCAAGTAGCTGGGACTACAGGCGTCCGCCACCATGCCCGGCTATTTTTTTTTTTTTTTTTTTGTATTTTTAGTAGAGACAGAGTTTCACCGTGTTAGCCAGGATGGTCTCGATTTCCTGACCTTGTGATCCACCTGCCTCGGCCTCTGGGACTACAGGCATGAGCTACCTTGCCTGCCTGTAGTTAAATTTTTGATCCAGTGAATGAAGTGTTCCCTGGATAACTTTAAAGACTCACCCTCCTTGTATTTTCATTTTAGCCTTTTTTGATCTTTTAACCTTATTTGGAAGATGGAATTCTGCACCCTACAACTACTTGCATCATACATTTCTTTGCTGTCAGATTGCAATTCATAAAATTTATACTCCATATCCTAGTAATAAAACTTATTTTTCTGCTCAAGGAAAAGGTAATGGAGTTTTGTTTGCTTTTTGTGTTTTACTTTGTTATCTGTCTAGCTGATTATCATTTTATACTTACTGGACTAAATTACTAATCCTGTGGAACAAATTGCTCTTGAAATCAGTAACATAACCAGTTGATGATTATAACCATTATTTCCCTCAAGTTTTGTGAGCCAGGGATTTGAAAAGGGTCCAGCTGTTGGCTGTGCCTGCAGTTATTATCAGGCCTGACAAGGTTGGGGGTCCAACGCAGCTCACTCACATGACTGGCAGGTGATGCTGGTTGTTGGCTGGGCCTTCAGCAGGGGTGGTCCACTAGAGAGCCTACATATGGCATTTCCATATGGTGGCTCACAGGAAGGTAGCCTTAGATTAGTTGAATTTTTTGTATGGTGGCTCCAGTGTGAGTGGTCCAGCAGGTAAGGTGGAAGCTGCATTTCTTTTATAACCTAGCCTAGGAAGTTGTATAATTTTGTTTTCCTCTGTGAGCTCTTGGTTGAAATAGTCATAGTTCACACAGATTCAAGAGGAAAGCATTGTCTCCCATTCTAGATAAGAAAAGTGTCAAAGCCATTGTTGTTATTTAAAACAAAATTTCACACATATTTACTGACAAATTGAAGTAACTTAAATTGCCCCCCCCATATTATGACTTATCCAATCCTAAAATTATTATCTTCTTATATGGCCTTTTTCATTGAAGCCAAAGTTCAAGACAACTTTTTCTTTTGTGTGTGTGTGAACTGTTTCATTCATTAAATTTATTACATAATTTTGTGCGCCATAAGTTAAATTGGTAGTTCTAATTGAAATGGTAAACTGTTATTTGCAATGAAAGAGAGGAAATTCATTTTGATTCACTCTTATAATGCTTTTACATTTAAGAGCATTTTTATTTTATGGCATTATTTTAACAAAATATTTTCTTATTACTAGAAATAAGACATTCTTTAATTGGTCAATAAAACTTTAAGGGCCTTGTTACAGATGTTACAAATAGAATTTATCAAAGGCACTTCTCTCATCAAGAAAGTAGGAGATTGCTTGAACATAAGATACATCAAATCAGACAAGTAACAATACAAATCAAGTATTCTACAACTTATAAATCAAGACAGAGGCTTATAAAAATAAAATAGTTAGATCATTGTTAATACTAATGCTCTGATTTGTAATGGTTGTGCTATTTTTAACATGTAAATTACTTTTAACCAGAAGAGTTTGTCCAGAAAGAGAATGTTTTTCCACAATTTCTAACAGCTCTAGACAGATTCTCATGCTCTTGCTGAATTACAAGAAGCCTTTGCTAGAAGTAGGTGGCACAATGGGAATCTGTGGCTATGATTACATTCCTGTTCATCACCACTGTTTCTACCACCTCCCAAACCTCTCCCCTTGTGGCGGTTTCCCGAATTGCTGTCATTCTTAATCTATTGTTTAAAATGACTTTTTATTTTGAGATTTAAATGAGTTTCAAATAAAGTTATTTAATAGTAGATTTACGGACAACTAGAGAAACAATTTAAAGATTATCCTTCACTCAGTTTTCCCCAGTGGTAACATCTGGTAATAGTACAGTAGAGTGTGAAATCAAAACCAGGAAATTTATATTGATACTGTCCGCCAACCTTTTTCAGATTACATCAAACTTACATGCACTTGTGTTTGTGTGTGTGTGCTGTATTCAGTTCAGTGTAAATTTATCACATGTGTAGGTTCATGTTTTTCACCACAGCTAAGATACAGGAAAGTTCTTTTACCACAAACATCACCATTATTGTTCTCATATTAGCACACCCTCCTACACTTTCCACACGTATTTACTATTAGATTCAACGCACATATAGGCTGGGTGTGGTGACTCACACCTGTAATCCCAGCACTTTGGGAAGACAAGGTAGGCGGATCACTTAAGGCCAGGAGTTCGGGACCAGCCTGGGCAACATGGCAAAATCCCATCTCTACCTAAAATACAGAAAAATTAACCAGACGTGGTGGCACATGCCTGTGATCTCAGCTACTCAGGAAACTGAGGCAGGAGAATTGCTTGAACCTGGGAGGTGAGATTGCAGTGCACTGAGATCACACCACTTCATTCCATCCTGGGCATCAGAGCAAAACTCCATCTCCAAAAAACAAACAAACAAACAAACAAACAAACAAAACAAAACTCAATAACAATTTAGTAAACATAATTATGCAGTTAAAATATAGGAAAAAGAGGACTATAGAAACTACAGATTTTTAATTGAAACTATTCTTAGAAATGATTAGCACACAAAATCACGTTTACACACTTATAACTCTTTGTTGTTCCACAATTGTAACTAAAGAAAAATTTATAAAGGAAATAGCAATTCCCCCATGAAATTCCTATATGAATAATTGGAATGAGCATCATATATATTAAAGTGTAAAGTTTTAAATGTGACCAAATAGTCTCTTCTTACTTGTTAACTTATATAATCTAAACCTTTTTTATGTGTTGTTTTAATAGCATTCATAGTAGAGCAATCATCTTGCAATGATGTATCAATGGGAATGAAAAAAGAGATTTTAAGGCAATCTCAGCAATCTCAGGATATTTATTGTTTTTTATCCAATAAGGCAAGTGATGCTGTATTTTCCAAATGCATCTTAAATCCTTTATCACTAGTTTTTTTCAACAATTTATCCTTTAAAACCTTACTTAAATTTAAATTACCTTTAGTTGAATGAAATGAATTTTGGATCTATAATTTCATATGTTTGGATCTTCCTTTGATAAAATAACATATTTTTAAATTTGCAAGTTGTCTGTGCTATCTTTCATAAGCTGCAATATCATCTACTCCATGTCCATCACCTACTTCACTGATAATTATACAGAATCTCTGTTCATCCAAAAATCTAACTTTTGTTTTAGTTCTTCAGTCCTTTCTACCATTAATAATAATTTTGATGCATTCATTGTTTATGTGGGTATATTAAAAAAATTTTTTAAATTCCTAAGACATCAAACAAGTGTTCCAGAACAGTTCACATATTTAACAATTTGAACAAAATTGAAACTCATATTTAGATATGCTAAATTTGTTTCACGATTCAAACATCTTCCACCAAACTTTTTTCTTGAGCATGCCATGACAGCTATTCATAAGCAGCTTATATGTTAGTACATAATAATAAGCATAATTTTTAGTTTAATGTATTAGGCCTTACGTAAATCACAAGTTTTACTGTGCTATGAAACATGCTGTTTAGTAGAGCTGACATTCATCAGACCTTCTTGATGAAAGAAGTAATGAGTTAGTTTACATCTGCTAGAGTCTTTTTAATCTGAGTTTCTACTCTGAAATGTTTTTCTGTCATTAGAAGTTACTTCTGTTCAAAACTTAAACTTCAAACCATGTTGACTGAAATTTAAAACATACCTTGATGTCACAACAATGTCAAATTATTAAAGTATGTACTCTCAGTTTCTGAATTCAGCTTGCAGATGGGTTTCAATTGTGTGTTTGTGCATACCACCACTGGTCTGTGAAACACACTTGGAATAACACTATGTTAGATCCTTTTTCAGCCTAATAATTATGGTTTACTTGCCCCGGAAGAGTCAAGACTAAACTTTCCCACTTATATTCCGGAAGAATCAGCATTTCTGAAGGTCAGAAATACTAGATTTTAAAAATATATAGGTATATATTTTTAAACTTTCTAAGATTATTAATTTGAGAGAAAATAACTTTTGCACTGTTCAATACAATAAAAAGATTATTAGAAAAGTTTAAATATCACCCACCTATCAAATAGCTCTTCCTTTCATTTACAAACAGAATAACATGTCTATAACATGTCTGAGATGACTAGAAATATTTTCCTAAAATTTCAGTATCTATATGTTCATCTAGCTTTCCTCTGCTTTTTATTTTGGTATATTTCACCAGTGTCAGTATTCTGATTAGTTTCCACCGGTATAAAATAAAATGGATCCACACATCGTCTGTTAGATATGATCCTTTTATGTGCTGCTCTTTTTCTCAGACTTGACACAACTTAAAAATTGTCCAGGAAAGTGAACCCCTTTTCAATTCAGTGTTAGTCAAGTACAAATGGGTTGTATGTACAATAAATTCTGCTGGTATTCTTGGGTATATAAGCTCTTAGTTTCAGGAATTTTTTTAAAGTTGGGATCATAATACCAATTTATAGTTGCATTTTTGTAATTATGTAGCCTTTGAATTTTTAGAGCCACACTCAATGATATGTGGAACTATTGTTTACATGTTTTTCTGAGCTGTGTAGTTTCATCTGTATACAAACTAAAAAAGAAAACTGAACTATAAACTATTCTCTATATCTAATTTCTGAATTTCCTTCTTTCTACATAACTAGAAAGCATATTTTTCAATGCATTTATGATACACATTTTATCCAAAGAATAATTTCCTTGGCTAGATTTGGAGAATTACATTACCTATTTTGAGACTTCTCAGACACAGCAGTAAAATCTTTAACTGAAGAAGTTTGATAGCTTAGTGTCAATCAGGATACACCAGTAGTAAATTTGAACAACATAAATGTAAATGCCAAAATATTTAAAATCATACTGATTACATTTCACATGGAAGGAAAATCACCTCAATTTTGCATTTTATGCCAGCAGGAAACACTATATCCATACCATTATTATGTATTCATCTTAAAGCTTCCCACATTGAAAATGATATATATTTACTTATTGAATGGCAAATCTGTTCATAGTATGGAAAACTAACTGTATGAATATAACATCAGAATTTGAGGTCTTTCATAGTTTAAATTTATTCTGTGAAACATTTCTGCTTATGTATGCAGATGGGCTAATAGTGTTGCTACTGTCATTAACCCAGAGTCACGTCCAAAATGCTATGCTGAGAGATTATTTTCTATGATTACAGTCTTGGGTTTCCAGTTACGTGGCCTATTTTTGAGCATAATGCCATTTTTCTGGACTCTTCACAAAACAAAAAGATTTTGCTGAAATAAATTAACTCTTGGTTGATTGCCTCCCAACTCCATATTCTCTCAACTGCAACTCCTGTTTTCCAAAGCACAATGCATGGCTCCAGATCATGCCCTAGTAAGTCACTGACTTATCTTTCAAGGCACTTGCCTTCCATCAGTTCACTGGGTGGCACATCTCTGTTCCTCACTGATTCTTTTCACACAACCAGCCTAGCAAATCTGAATTCAAATGAGCAGAACATCAGTGCTAATGAATTGTTAATCTGCAACACTTTGCTGTTTGTTTTTCAGTCCTTCCATTCATAGTAACAGTATGTACGAGGTGTTAGTAAAATTAGCTAGATTCTGAACACAATTTCAGACACATTAATTTTCAATTAATATTCATATTCCATTAAGATTCCTTTTTTGGAATTTGGTTTTTTAAAGCTTGGCTTCCTCTGGGATACATCCCTCATTGATGTATCTATGTACATGCATATGTGTATCTGTATCATCTATTTATATCTATATATAATCATGACACCTAAAGCGTTTTTGGTTTTCTCCATCTGAGTTTTGTCAGAAGCATTGCTGATCATCACCCAAATGTGGATGTGGATTTGGGAGCTATCCTTACCTCTTTTTCATTCTTAACTACACATCCCTACCCTGTCTTGTTTTTACTTATTTTGCTTCTCAAATTACTCTTATTTTTAGCTTATTGCATTTCATCCCTTCAACAACTCCCAGTTTCACTCAGTAAAAGCTGAAGTCATTCAATGACTTACATGGTCTGGAGAGATGCCCTCTTCTCTGTGACCTTACCACATTGGCCACTTTTTGAATAAAAGTCTTGCTTTTACTCAAACACACCTGCGCACTCCTACTAAGTGCTGGCTTTCCTTTCTACCTGGAAAACTCTTTTCCCAGATGCTTCCGTGGCCGTGTCATCTCTTTCAAGTTTTTTACCCAAATGACACTTTTAAAATGAAATCTTCCTACCCACGCATTACAGTCTTCACCCACCAGTGACGTCAATCATCTGTCTCCCTTACATGTTCTATTTTTTGCCACAGCATTTATCATTTTTCTAATATACTATATACTTCCTTATTTATAATGTTTACCATTAGTTCTTATCCCTACCTTCACTCCTGCCTTCCCAGCTGGAATGGAAGTCCACAAAAATAGGGTTTCTGTCTCTTTCGTTCACTAGTACATCCTGGTTTCCTTGACCAGTGCCTAACAAAAGCAAAGGTGCTCATCAGGCAAATGTTGAATAAATAAGTGAATGGGCCATAACTAAACGGATAAGCAAATCATAAATATCCCCCCAAAGTGATTAAGATGCTAATTCCCCACAAAAAGATTCATAGATTCAATAAAAGCTGAAATTATAATCAAGCAGACATTTTGTAGAAATTGGAAAGCCTAATCTAATATTCATATAGAAATATAAAGAACCTAGCCTAGTCAAAGTATCTGAAAAACAAATAAACACGAAACTGTGGGAAGACTAAGCCTCTCTAACTGCAAGATTTATAAAGGGCTATAGTCACTAAGAATGTTTTACATTGTCTTAAAGACAGACAAATAGATGCTGGGCATCGTGACTCACACCTGTAATCCCAGGGCTTTGGGAGGCCCAAGTGGGATGATCACTTGAGCCCAGGAGTTAGAGGCTGCAGTGAGCTATAATTGCTCCACTGCACTTCAGCCTAGCTGACAGAGAAAGACCCTGAGAGAAAGACAGAAATAGATTAATGAACCAGAATAGAAGGTCCAGAAAGAGATTAACATACACATGAATGAATGATTTTCAAAAGCTTAAAAGCAATTAATTGGTGAAAGAATAGGCTTTTCAACAAATAGCAGTGGAATAATTGGATATTAATATGCAAAAAGTGAATTTTGATCTATGTATTGCATCATACACAAAAATTAATTCAAAATGAACTGTTGTCCTAAAAGTACAAAACTTCTAAAAGAAATAATAGGAGACTATCTTTGTGACCTTTACTTTGGCAAAAATTTGTTAGATATAACACCAAAAGTAAGATTCATAAAATAAAAGTTGATGAATTTGTCTTCATTAAAATGAAAAACTCTACTATTTTAAAGACTATATTTAGAAAATGAAAATAAAAGAAGCCACGGAGACTGAAAGAAAATGTTTTCAAATTATGTATCCCTTATCAGGTATATAATTTGAAAATAATTTCAAAATAAAGATTACATAAAAATCTCCTATAAGTAAATAATAAAACAGCCAAATTAAAAAATAAGCAAAAGACAACAATGAACACTTTAATGAAGAAAATATATAAACAGCGAATGAACACAAAAAAAAGATTCTTTATATTAGTTGTTAGTAAAATGCACATTCAAACCACAATGAGATCTATCATTTTGTACTTATTAGGATGTTTAAAGTGAAAAAGATTGATTATATCAGGTGTTGGCAAAGATACGGTGGAATTTGAACTCTCCTATAGTGTTGGTGCCCGGTAAAAGGGTGCAACCACTTTGTCAAAGTTTGGCTACTTCTTAGAGTTAAATGTTCTTCTGCCCTGTGATAAGTCATTTTACTCAAGGTTATTAACTCAGAGGAATAAAAGCATGTGTCCATATAAATGCTATGACACAAATGTTTATAGAAGCTTTATTTGAAATAGTCTAAAACTATAAATAATACCCATTAATAGATGAATGAATAAACAAATTGTGGTGTATCCAGACAATGAAATACTATTAGGCCCTAAAAAAGAGTAACTATTAATACATACAACAACGTGGATACATATCTACATAAGCACACGAAGTGAAGAAAGCCAGGCAAGAAAAGGCACATATTGTGTCATTCTGTTTATATAAAATTGTAGTAAATACAATAGATCCACAGTGCAGATGTAGCCTGTGGACAGGAGTTGAGGGGAGGGAAGGGGAGATTACCAAGGGGTTCGAGTATACTTTTGAGAGTAATATGTTCACTACCTTGATTGACATTGTAAGTGTATACATGTGTCAAAACTTATAGAATGTATGCTTTAAATATCTGCAGTTGATTGTATGCCAATTAGTCTCAAAGATGTTTAAAAATCGACTACTTTATTCTATTTGATGGTTTAACAAAGCTTCAACTGATTTCAGTTTTTTAAAATTGTCAACCTTCCTCAATGGTGATGTAATTTGGGATATTACATTTGTAATATTAAAATTAAATGTTCTGTCTTTCCTTTTTCTATAAATTATTACTATTAACGGTCTTTTAAATTTTGATATTTCTAATAATTTTCAAATAACTTTTTGATATTTCTATTTATATATGTTATATAATTGAGTTATTGTACCATAATTACTTTCCTAAAACCATTCCTTGGGAGATCTTTGTTTTAATATTTTACTTTATAATCTCTTCTTTTGATCTAAGTAATATTATCAGGCATTTCTCAATTGCTTTTATAACATGCCTTCATTATTCTTTGATAAAACTAATGTTCATAGAAGTTAAATCATAAATACAATTAAAAGGAAATAAAAGTGTACAAAGTACAAGGCAGATAAGAGTGCAGTACCTAAAACAATCTTACAAATCATCAAGAAAATGGAGAAAGAGTATGATATATACTGAGGAGAAAAACACCCCTATATATGCATTTAAAAAATAATTCTAAACATCAAAGAAATGCAAATTAAAATGAGATTAATGTGAAGAAGACATTCTCACACAATGATGCTAGGATTTAGAATGGAACAATCCACCTACAAAGGAATTTAGCATTGGTATACTAACCTAAAACTTGATCTAATTACTTATAAAAACATTAATGTCATGTTTAGGAGATAAACAGAAGAAAATGGAGCATTGTAAAGTTGTGTGCTCAGAAAATTTGGGACAAGGCATATTTCCTATTACAATCAGTGATGGGTATAATATTTTATGTATTTAATACAAATATATGATACGCAATTAAAATCGCCCTTAATTGTAATTTTCCATTGAATGGTTATTTGTATCATCTCTGCCTTTGTAGCTATCCAATATATACTTGTTATCAATTCTACCTTGAAGAATCTTCCCAGAAAATTATAATTTTTAAATTATTTGTGATTTATTTTATATCAACTTATCTTCATTTCAGTGTAATATCAGCTCATGGATTTTCATTCTTATTTCATACATACCACATTTCCTTACGTTTTCTTTTCAGAATAGCAAATGGCTTCCTGAAACTTCTTTTCTGGTTACCACAGTAGAATATTTTTAGGGGTGTTTACTTTTTAAAAATATTCAGATGGTTATATGACTCCCCTCCCCACTTTTGCTTATTTTTCATCCACCATGAGGAATCTTTTCTTGCTTTAATTACACTAAATGAGATGAGCTCCCACAAGATTCAGTTTTGGTAAAGAGGTAAGGGGTTGGAATATACTTGCCTCACTTCTCTGTTGTCTGGATGGCAAGACTGGTGAGAAGATTGATTGGCTGCATTTTTCCCCAGACCCACAGCTACAGAATTTAGGTTGACATGTTCAACTGTCAGTCTAATAATACTGAATTATTTCTGGAAAGTACTCTCCTTTGAAATGTTTTCCTTCCTCTTAGTTACTCTGAAAAGACACTATGACAAAAAACAGTCAAAATTTTCAGTTCTCCAAACTCTGGGTCACTAGGGTTCCTTTCCCAAAATTATCACACTTGAAATTTGGGACTATTTATCCCAAAAAGCAGGGTAATATTATCAACACTTCTCCATCACCCATCCTCTCCAGCACCCATTTTCTCATCCTGCCCAGTTTGTTCTAGGTTTGTTGGCTTTGAAGACTAGCTATTTAAGAACTAATGCAGAAAGGGGATGGAGAAAGATGCTCTGCCTCAAAAATAATTCATTAAGAAAACAACTGCCTTGTTTTTCTGGTTGGTATACATTCCAGATCTAAAGCAGGAGGCAACTTGCTAATTTGTGAATCTGTGTCATTAGACTGTATATTACTGAAGCAAAGTTAGGATTTGCTACAACCAGTGCTAGTTTTCTAGTAACAAGTAAATATTCTCTCAAAATTCTGGAATAAGTTGTCTGAGTTTTTAAGGGTTTTAAGGCTTCACATTTTCTATGTCATTTAAAACATTTTAGGAATCTGAAAGAGATAAGGCAGATGACATTTAAGCTTAAAAATCTTATGATCTAGGCTTGCCTCCCTTGTTTTGAGATACATTCCCAGAACTTTACAGCAACCTTTTCTCTTAGATCCAAGTTGTGAGAGTAGAATGCTCATTGTGATCTCTCTTCTAAACTTAGTAGCAAACAAGGTCTGAAGTCTGCAGACAATTTAGCCACGTTGTTTCAAAGCTGTTGTACTGGGAAAATTTGTGGCCATCCAAATATGTAAAAAATGTGTGCTCAACAAATTAAACAGCAATGGTATTCTAGAACACTGAATACCATTTCAAGTGGGTAGGTATAATCATAATGAAACATTTGGCAACGTGTGCTTGATATTTTAATATGTGTAGAAAAAATAAGTTATAGCTCAACTTGATTACTCCAACACAGAGATTAAATTAAGTAATGAACTTGAATTTGAGACTCTGAAACTACATGAGTTCAGCAACTGCTTTGTTTGTAAGTCCTTAATAAAGATGCATAAAATTTCCAGTGGTATAAAGAACATAGTTTCTGACCTTGGGAAATTTGCAATCTGATGGATATTCCAACCTTCTGATGTTATGCAGACCAATAACTCAACATATTTTTTAAAAAAGGAAAGTCATAAACATAACTGATCCTTGCAATACGGACTTTTTTTTTTTTATTCAGCACAGATGAAAGCTGCAACAGAGAGAGAAAGGAAATGGTATATTTTTCTGTAAGTGGTAAATGACTTGAAAAAACATATACATACAAAGTTTCATCAAATCAATATTTTAAATGACTTTAATTGGTTTTAGAAGTTTGCTTTCAGTTATAGCCTACCGACTACATTAAACTTCCAAATGCCAAAGAGCTCATGATACTTAATACATAGTTTGAGTGATTAAATGGGGGCATATAAAATGTTGATAATTTAGAATAACAACCATCATTTCTCTTCCTTTAAAAAGGTTTTCTACGAAAGAGATTTTTGAAAATTTTTTAAGCCTTTGTGAAACTTCAGAAATGTATACAGGTAAATAAACTCTTCTTTTTATGCATTGATTTAAAAATAGGCAATTGACTAGTGCTTTAAAAATCATTCTTTGGTTCATTACTAATCTCTTAATGTCTAGTAATCTTACTGCTTTCCTGCTATTCAGTAAAATCTATTAGAGGTTGCTATGGATCTTTGTAAGGTGGGTCTTTTGCTTTGTAAATGCTAGAAGCAGGTAATAGGCTGCTAGGTAACAGGCTAAGAATCTAGGACGAAACACAATATGAGTTTCAACATGCTAGATTAATCCTGTTTGCCCTTACATGTCAGCTCTCTACTCTTTTTTACCCAGTTCTCTGACCCTAGAAGGTTAAGTGAGGTGAACAACATTACTGGTTCTTAATAGGCTTTGGCCAATGGAGAATGCAAGCAGCATACTGTAAGAAGCGGGGAGTGGGGGATGGATGCTGTGTCCTTTGAGAGAAGATTACAACTCCTCGCAAGGCAGCTCTTCTTTGAAACTGTAGCATCCTCCCCTCCTCTGGCCTAGCCATGGAGGCATGGAGTCAGCCCTGGGGTTCTACTTTATCCCTAATGGTTTTTCTACAGTACACCCTGTATACTTGTTTATAAAAACTCTGTTAAATCCTTTTAGAATAATACTGATTTGAATATTAAATCTGTTTTGTATTGGGTCCCCATGAGAAGGTTTTGAGTGGTACTTGTGAAAACTTGAAAATATAAGAATGCATAATCTGCTTTATTCAATGTAGACAATGTTTATTATCACCTCAGATTTTTAGAGAATATGGATTAATCTTCTCTGAATATCCATGTTTATCCTAGGTTTCAGTTGTGAAGGTATAGAAGAAAGAAAAATATAATTCCTGACTTTAATTGAAACTAAGTACTGATGAAGACAATAACAAAATTGCTAACTAGAAAACATAAAGAACTTAATTGCTAAAATCAATATTTCACAAAATTTTAATTGGTCTTAATATTTAAGGTAGATATTTTATAAACTATTAATTATAATATCTTTCAATGAAATATCATTTTCAGCATGCAGAAAGAGGAAAAAATGATTTCTCCTCCATTATTCTAAGCAAACTGAGCCTTCTTTGGCAGTAACAATGACATCATTTGGATCATAATTGAAATAAGAGAGTGCCTATTTCTTACTTTTACGCTCTTGACTATAGCACTAAAGCATCATCTTTCTGAAAAAGACTCAAACATGACAAGATAATTTTCAGAAAGCATCTAGGAAAATAATAAAAACACCTTTGAATTTTTGTTTAAATGTCTATAAAGAATTTTTTTCTCCAAAGGAATGATGAGACAAAAGAACCACTCATTCACTGCAGTTTTGTTTTCGCCTCTCTGTCTCTTTTCTACAAGTTGATTTATCAGAAAGAACGCAATGAACATGCATTATGAAGTAAAATCTTTCCATGGGAAATTCTCATAGACATGTAAATTAATCGTAAAAAAATCTCTCCATTTCAAAATGCTAAACTTTGAATATTTTAAGGAAATGAAATTAGTTCTACTGCCTAAAATTGTTTCCTAAAAATAATACATTATATTAAAACACTGATGATTGTTATTATAAAATCCATTTTAACAATGCATTGTAGGGACTTTTTATTTCTGTGTAAGCCAAATTGCTTCACAATATTATTACCCATCAGATTTTTATTTTAAGAATGTTATCTGTCACTGAGTTTGGGCTGTATAAATCAATTATACTTGTGATCTGGAAGTAAACACAGCCCACATTAACCTTTTGGTTACTTGGTTTTTTCTGTTTTTTTTTTCTTTTTTTTTTTCTCTTTTTCTTTTCTTTTGAGATGGGAGGCTTCCTCTGTCACCCAGGCTGGAGTGCAGTGGCGCAATCTCGGCTCACTGCAAGTTCCACCTCTCAGGTTCATGCCATTCTCCTGCCACAGCCTCCTAAGTAGCTGGGACTACAGGCGCCCACCACCACGTCTGGCTAATTTTTTTTGTGTGTTTTTAGTAGAGACGGGTTTTCACCATGTTAGTCAGGATAGTCTCGATCTCCTGACCTCATGATCCACCCGCCTCGGCCTCCCAAAGTGCTGGGATTACAGATGTGAGCCACGGTGCCCGGCCTTGGTTTTTTCTTAACACTTACGCAAGATCCTCTATACATCATGTGCATTTGCTTATTGCTGCCTTCAACTTTTTGATTCCTATAAGAAAAATGTCATCTCTATATCAGGATTATGAGTGTTTTTGGTTCATGGACTGTGTCATATACTTCTTTAGGATTTTCTAAAGTTCATATTATAGAGTTATGCACCCATTATAAATGTTTGTGGATAGAGTTCAATGAATACAGCTATTCTGTAGCTTATGCTAAATTGTCTGATTATAGAAGTTCTATGAACATAAGAATAGTTATTTGAAATAAGCTTTAAAAACATAGAGGTTTAGTCTTGAAAGAGACCTTTCCAGGGCCGGGCCTGGTAGCTCATGCCTGTAATCCCAGCACTTTGGGAGGCTGAGGCAGGTGGATCACCTGAGGTCAGGAGTTCGAGATCAGCCTGGCCAACCTGGCAAAATCTGATCTCTACTAAAAATACAAAAATTAGCTGGGTGTGGTGGTGTGTGCCTGTAGTCTCAGCTACTTCAGAGGCTGAAGCATGAGAATAGCTTGAACCTGGGAGGCAGAGGTGACAGTGAGCCAAGATCGCACCACTGCGCTCCAGCCTGCAGGAAAGAGTGAGACTCTGTCTCCAAAAACAAAAAAAAAAAAGAAAAAAAAAAGAAAGAGAGCTTTTCTATTTTACCACTAAGCACCAGCCTCTTAACAAGTATTGAAATCCATATTATACAGCCAACTTTATTTTAAGCACTTTTAATGCAAAGATAATATACAAATAGATCCAAATTTATGTTATACGTTGAAAAATACAGTAGACAATTTTAGGCATTTTAGGTTCCTCACATTTAAACATTCACACTGGTTAGGAGGACCCCTCACGGACTAAGGAGTTTTGAGAGTCAAGGTTTCACTGCCCACCAAATTCAAGCTGCGAAAGTTAATTTTTCCTTCTTCCAATTGCTGGGGAGAAGGGACACAACTTGCTGAGACTTGAATCTTGAGGATTTAAAGCAAATGTATAGGGAGGTTAATACATTATTTATGGCTTTGAGAACTTGAGGCACTGTGGCAGTGGAGACAGAGCATCCTAGCCAGACTGTTCTAGAATCAGGCTGGTCTACTTTGCTAGTCTCCCTTGGATTTTGTTCATACCACAAGCACGCTTCTTTAAGCTTCATTGATTCTCTGAATTCTTTTCAGCTGAAGTTATCTAGTCTTGGTTCAGTTGCTAATGAAATTGCCTTTGCAAAGATTATGAGTGACAGAAATCTAACATGGCTGACTCCATCTTGCATCTAACCTCACAGGCTGGCTGTCTTTGCTCATTTCTGGGCATCGGCCAAGCTAACAATGGGTAGAATTTGATTTGTAGTTTAACTTTGAAGTAAGGATGACAATAGCCCCTTCCTAAAACTGATTCCCTCTCCATCTTTGTAAGATTAATGAAAGGCCACGAGATTAAGATTACGAGCAAGACCCCGATTCTGCTAAAATGTAGGCGTAATTTCTATAATCTCTTACTGCTCAGGAGTCATGTGACCAGAAGTCACAAGATTTGTCACTTCTCCAATTGCTGTTATAGATAACATCACTGTTGTGAAACCTAAAATTTGTCTTTTGAGATAGTTTTTAGACTGACCCCACCTGGATTTGTGACTCATGACTCAACTGGTACTGTGGCCCCCAACCAGAAGTGGACTCAATGGATGAGGACTGTTTTCTACCCTCGTATGATTGCTTCCCTAACCAATCAGCAGTACCTGTTTCCTAGTCCCCTGCCCAACAAACTGTTCTTGAAAAACCCTAACCTCTAAGCCTTTGGGGAGATTGATTTGAGTAATAACTCCATCTCCCATGTTACTGGCCTCGCATAAAATTAAACTCTTTCTTTACTGCAATATCATGGTCTCTGTGAATTGATTTTGTCTGTGCAGTGGGAAGGAAGAACCAATCAGGCAATTACACTTAAAGTCAGAAACTATAACTGATGCATAGGTAAAAACCAAAATGTACGCAAAAATTTAGGAAGTTAAATGATAGTCATGTAGCAATGTCTACAAGCAAAATAAAGGGTGACTGTGGGTTTTTGTTTTCCTAGAAGATCCATGGAAGAGAAATACATATGTTGAAACTTGATGGATGAGTAAAACTTAAAAAGGCAGGGGTGAGAAGGGTGGAAATTCCAGGTCACATAAGCAACATTGCCAATGTCATGGAATCAGGAATACATTATAAAGGGAAAATACCCATTTTTGGAGAGTTAATTTTCAGTATTTCTTTTGAATCTCACTATAGTTTCCTTACATATATTACTCTTATTAATTTATCTAACATCCCCAAATAGTATTCATTGCCAAAGACCGGTGATAAATAATGTTTGTGGTTTATAAATGTTTACACAATCAAATGTCAACAGATTCCTGCATAAGTATGCACATGAATGATACATACACACATGTTCATATATTAACACTTTCTCACTGAGTATTTTGTACCCTATGTTTTGGGTCCTTTCTTTTAATAGTTCTCCAGTTGCTGCCTGGTGTTGTTGCCATGATTGATGGCTATTCCATGGCGAGCAGGTCTATGGCAACATAACCCCAGAAGCTAAGAGGCTGAAGAAAGAGGCTGACAAATCCAGTTTCTCAGAAAGAGACATTTAATAGGGATTTATGGACTGAAGCCATGCCTGGGGCAGCCACAAGATGGTACTTCCCGCATGATTATGCCAGACCAAGGGCTTATACACCGTAGGCAAAGGGTATGCATGCTTCAGAAGAGATATGTAAGACAATTGAAGCCATTTTATCCCCTTCAGGGATATGTGTCACAGACTATGTGTGTCATAGACTACAATTTGCTCAAGAGCAGGATTTATGGCAAGTATGTGTTTATCGTAAGATTAAGGTGGTTTTGACCTAAGGGTAGAATTTACCAGTAAGTAGGTGCTGTTATTAGTAGACAAAGTAGAAATCTTAGAGGTTTCTGGCACTGGGGTCAATCAGTAGTCAACATGGCAGATTAGCATAAAAGAGGTCCTTTATCCTCCACAGTGACCATGCGAGAAGGCAGGTTACATTGGTACTTACGAAATATTTTGAGTCAACCCACTCTTGAAACCCTCACAGATGGCTAGATCAAGAATATATTTTGTTAGTGAATTCAGGTAGTGTTTATGAAGGTTAAATAAAGATACAAATAAAGTGTAAATTTAAGTATATTTGGTTGGAACAAGTTACGGAAATTAAGATTTCAATTGCCCCATTTATATGTATTAATAAAAAGGTGTTTTTATCTTTTCTTTCTCCTATTTAGTTGATTATTCTACATATACGTCTCAATTTTATTTAAAAACTGAGCATAAAAATAAAAATAAATGTCAGTCATTTTAGTCTATGAATAAGAGTTAAAGATTAAAATGTGGTTGAAACTGGATTAAAATAAACAAATGGTTTTGTTTAAAAATTCAGTTAGATTAACCACATTTTTATTTAGTTTTTAAAAAATATTCTAGTTACTGCTTTAGTGATAGATCAATGATAAATAGGAAGAGAACCCTGATTTCAGATGCCTGCATCTGAGAGAAAAGGACATTTTTACATTCCATTCTAGAAGAGAGAGTAAGCTTCATATAGGAATATAAATTGGAACTCGCCTGTGTATTTAAGGTCAATATTTTTTTCACTATTTAATTGTAGGAAATTCTCAAGCATGTGTAACTACAAAAATGCTGCCTCAAGAAAATACTTCTTGGAGATTAGTATTTCTCCATTTAAAATTAGGAGGTAAATTACTTTTTATTGAAGTCATTAGACATCTTTTACAATTGTTTTCCTTAGGAAGGGAGAATTTAAATATTAAAAAAGGAATACTTTGTCTCTTGAATGCAGAACTGCCTCTGAACTCACATTTAATATATTGTCTATGCAAAACCACTATTTAATAATATCCTTTAATATATCACATTGTTTTAATGGTAGCAGCTCTTTTATGGCAAGTTGCTATAAAGGGAGCTACAGTAGTCCAACACTCAAAACTCTTGGCATATATCACTGGTTCTTGTGCTTACCAGTTGTGTGACCTTTTAAAAGTACAGTAATCACATCTAATGTATTTATATCCTAAAATCGTTGCAGGATTACATATAATAATGAATATAAAATCCTAGGTGAACTGTGAAGTGCTACAAATAAAAGCAATTATTTTTTAAGTTTTAAAAAGGATGCCCAGTAGAAAATGACAGAACACTTATCATTTAACAGTTTCTACTCTTTATAATCACTGACACTGGAAATCCTATAATTTCATAGTGGAGAAAGACAAGGTTATATGTTTGTCTGATGGACAGCAAGATAATTCCTTCATCCAGCAATAATTGTCATAGATTTTTCAGAGAAAGAAATAACTAAACAAGGATTTGCAAAACAAGTGGGTTAACTGTCAGTCCTGCCTGCCCAGACGTGTGCCCCGACCCTGGACAAAGTCAGCCTTGAGGAGGTGATTGTTTTTGCATTTGTGTCTACTTCTAAATTTCACATCATTGTCTGATATATTAGAAGCACCTAAGGAACTTTCTATAGATTAGGAATGAAGTATTAAAATTATCTATTTTTGTTATATTGTCCATGATATAAAATTGTTTATAATACAATTTGGAGATCTCTTAATATCAGGCTTACTATTTGAGTGGGGATAAAGAAATTGATCTGATGACATTTTGTTCTACTACGGATTGACAAACATAATGTCTATCTGTACTTTGACACATTTAAATTGTCATTTTTTTTTTTTTTTTCTTTGAGACAGGGTTTCACTCCAGTTGTTTAGGCTGGAGTGCAATGGCGTGATCTTGGCTCACTGCAACCTCTGACTCCTGGGTTTAAGAAGTTTTCTTATCTCAGCTTCTGAAGTAGCTGGGACTAGGGTTTTTCCGTGTTGCCCAGGCTGGTCTTCAACTCCTGGGTCCAAGTAATCTGCCTGCTTTGGCCTCTCAAAGTGCTGGGATTATAGGCATGAGCCATTGTGCCTGGCCTAAGATATCAAATTATAATATTTTAATTACAAACATTGTTACTTAGTTGTGTAAGATTATCAAAATATGGTGACAGATATTTTCTGGGAGCAAAACAGTCACTATAGTTCATTATTGATTACATAATGATTAATTTGTTATTTCACCAAACTGATACAACAGTGGCTTCTGATTTGTTACATTGTGTACCTTGAATGATACTGAACATTTGTCCTGCCCTACAGTATATTTTGGTAAATCAGTCAGTACTGCTCAAAAGGTCAATGAATGTGAGGTCAAATTATCATGAATTAAATGAACATTTAGTAAGCACCACCTAAAGTGGATATATGTATGTGTCCTCTATTTAAAATATTCTATATAAATGCTCTTATATGAAAATCTTACAGAATATAAAAGGATTCCTTGGCTTCAAATATATTATCTGCAGGATTTATTTTTTACTGTAAACTAGCCTACTACATTTTCAGACTAATACAATGTTAAACACAGACACAGCTTTCAACACATTATGCCTCTTCTTGTAGTGGCAAGAAACACACACATGTTATAATTACATCATTTTTGTGTATATTTTTACTGGAGTAATATGCTTAAGCTTAAAACCAAAATATATTTTAGTCCATTCTTCTTATTTCATAAAAGTGGCCACTTTTCATTCTGAAATCTGGATGAGATATTATAACGGAAAATGCCATCAATAATGAAGTATCTGTTTATCCACAGAAAAGAATAGCAAGGTGTCCTAAAATTCTGAGACTGAATTTTCATATTTGAACATATCTACTAAATGTCTCTTCTTGTTGCTGTTTCTAGCACACATACTTACATTTTAGTAATAAAAGAATCACAAAAATGCATAATAGCAATTAGTTTAAGTATTTAACCAAGCAGCAAGACTGATATTTAATAAGTTCTTAATTATTAGGATGAGACAATATATCCTTTTGGTTGTTTTTCATAGAAAGAAAGATTTTGTTTAAGAATTAAATAATAGGCTGGGCACAGTGGCTCACGCCTGTAATCCCAGCAGTTTGGAAGGACGAGGCGGGTGGATCACCTGAAATCAGGAGTTTGAGAACAGCCTGACCAATATGGTGAAAGCTCATCTCTGCTGAAAATACAAAAATTAGCTGGGCATGGTGATGTGCACCTGTAATCCCAGCTACTCAGGAGGCTGAGACAGGAGAATCACTTGAACCCAGGAGGCAGAGGTTGCAGTGAGCCAAGATTTTGCCACTTCACTCCAGCCTGGGTAACAGAGCAAGACTCCGTCTCAAAAAAAAAAAAAAAAAGGAATTAATTAGTAATCTTTGTTTTGTAATAGCAGCAATAAAACTTTCTAAACTTTCTAAAAAAGATTCTTCAAAATAAGTTTTCTGATAAATTTCACACACATGCTATAGTAGTGTAGTAGACAGTAAAGATATATTGGAGATTTGAGTTCAAGTAACACACATCTATGTCATTTATGATAAGACATGTCTTTTCACAATAACCCAATGGAAAATAAAGTTGTTTTAAAAATTTTATTTTTTATTTTATTTATTTTTTATTTTTTATTTTTTTTTTGAGACGGAGTCTCGCTCTGTCGCCCAGACTGGAGTGCAGTGGCCGGATCTCAGCTCACTGCAAGCTCCGCCTCCCAGGTTTACGCCGTTCTCCTGCCTCAGCCTCCCGAGTAGCTGGGACTACAGGCGCCCGCCACCTTGCCCGGGTAGGTTTTTGTATTTTTTAGTAGAGACGGGGTTTCACCGGGTTAGCCAGGATGGTCTCGATCTGCTGATCTCGTGATCCGCCCGTCTCGGCCTCCCAAAGTGCTGGGATTACAGGCTTGAGCCACCGCGCCTGGCCTAAAAATTTTATTTTTGAATTGACAAATAATAATTGTACATATTCACGAGGTACAGAGTGATATTTCAATACATATAATTAGTATATCCATCATTTCGAACATTTAGCTTTTCTTTGTTTTGAGAACATTCAATATCCCTTTTCTAGCTATTGGAAACTGTTACTGTTATCGATAGTCTTACAGTGGTATACAACGCTAGAAGTTATTTCTCCTATCTAGCTATTATTTAACAAGTCTTTACTATCCCCACTCTTCCTAGCCATCAGTATTCTCTGCTCTACTTTTTACTTCTATGAGATCAACTTTTTTTTTTGCCTTCCACATAAGAATGACAACATAAAGTATTTAACTTTCTGTTTCAAGCTTGTTTTACTTAACATAATGTCTACCAGTTCCCTCCATGTGGTTATGAATGATGAGATTTCATTCTTTTTTTATAGCTAAAGAGTATTTTGTTGTGTATACAAATCACCTTTTAAAAAATCCATTCATCTGTTGTTGTACTCTTCAGTTGCTTCCATATCTTGGCTATTGTGAATGGTGCTGTAATAAACATGAGGGTGAGCATATATCTCTGTGATATAATGATTTCCTTTCCTTTGGGTAAATTCCAAGTAGTGGATTTGCTGGGTCCTATGGTAGTTTTATATGTAATTTTTTGAGGACCTTCCATGCTGCTCTCTATAGTTGCTGTACTTACAACCCCACCAACAGTGTAGAAACATTCCCATGTCTCTGCACCCTTACCAGCATTTGTTATTTTTGTCTTTTTTTTTTTTTTATTACAGTCATCCTAATTGGGGTAAGATGATACCTCACTGTGGTTTTGATTTGCATTTCCCTGATGATTAGTGATATTGAGCTTTTTTCTTTTTCATATATTTCAGTGTCTATTTAGATCATTTGCCTATTTTTTAATCAGATCACTTCGTGATTTTTTTTTTTTTTTTTTTTTTTTTTTTGCTGTTGAGACGTTGTCATTATTTGTATATTCTGGACATAAATTTCTTGTCAAATTAGTACTTTGCAAATATTTTCTCTCATTCTGTATGTTGTCTTTTTACTTTGTTGTTTCTTCTGCTGTGCATAAGCTTTTTAGTTTGATATAGTCCCATTTGTTTATTTGATATAATCCCTTTTGTTGCCTGTGCTTTTGAGGTCTTCTTCATAAAATCTCTCCCAGATCAATGTCTTCAGCATTTCCCTTATGTTTTCTTCTGGTACTTTTATCATTTCACATCTTACGTTTAGGCCTTTGATCTATTTTGAGTTGATTTTTATATTGGTGAGATGT
Organism: Papio anubis; assembly: GCF_008728515.1. Classification (NCBI taxonomy): domain Eukaryota; kingdom Metazoa; phylum Chordata; class Mammalia; order Primates; family Cercopithecidae; genus Papio; species Papio anubis. The sequence goes on from NC_044978.1 coordinate 51,187,627, forward strand.
GGGAGTCTAGTTTCATTCTTCTGCATATGGATATTCAGTTTTCC